>NC_143398.1:167851044-168480507 GCF_052110815.1 Crocodylus siamensis
GGGACCTTGTAGTGCTCTGGGGTGATGCAGAGGTCCAGAGGCACTTTGTGTGGGGTGGGTGTTCAAATACCCACGTTTATGAGGCCTTGTCAGGGGGATGTGGCAGCGCAGGCACTCCCAGTTGGTGTGGCAGTCCTGCATAAATATCAGGCTTTGTGGACACAGTGGGTATCTGTGACCGACCACAATCGTTGGTCCGGTCATGCCCCTAAGACCATGCCCTTTATGTGGCAGCTGACCAACATTTTGGTACCCCAGGACTCAGGCCGCAACCCTGCAGTTTTCACCAGCAGGGGTGGCCTGCCTGAGGCCCCACCGCACCCTGATCCCTCCAGTGACAGATCACCAGAGGAGGGGCCCTTAGGTGCTTCCCAGTTACCCAGCTTCTATATCCATTAGCAGCTCAGGCTAGTCACCTGCTTCTTGTGGTAGGGTCTCGGGCTGTGCAGGGACCAAGGCAGCAGCTGGACATGTCACTGCCAGCAGCACCAGCTCATCCCCGGGGGGGGCGGCCCTGGTTGAGCACCAGCCTGCAGCACACCGTGGGCTGCAGACACTGGATGCAGCTGGATGCCATCGCCAATGGAAAGGCTCACGCTGAACCACCAGCCGTGCCAGCCTTGGCCATGGGGTAAGTCCCACACTGGAGGGAGGGCCCTCCAATCCCCAGTCCCCACCCTGGCCCCTGCCCTTGTCCCTGGCCCCCCAGTCCCTACCCCTCCTCTTGCCTCTGATCCCGCCCCCCCAGCCCACTCACACTCACCTGGCCTTGGGTTCCCACCACACAGCATGCAGAGAGTCAGGACACCATTCAAAACCTTATTCATCAGCCCGCATTCCCACAGCTGGGTGGGCACAGGCCTCTCATGCTGAGGAAGGTGCCAATGCTGGTAGTGATGCCCTCCTTGATAGTGGGGGGCAGGGACATGTAGCACTGCCACAGCTAGCCCTCTAGGAAGCGGCAGGGGTTGCAGGGCAGCCCAGTCTTGCCTCCCATGCCGTCATAGCTCAGGGTTCCAAACCAGGTGCACTGGGGGCACCAGGAGGATCAGCAGCACCAGGGCATAGTGGGTCAGATCCCACTGAGCCTGCACAAACAGTGCATTGCACACCACCCAGGGCACATATAGGAGGGGCACACTCAGGGACAGCAGTGGTGCGGGGAGTGGAGCCCGGCCCTCAGCGGGGAGTGTGTGGGTACAACCAGCTTCTTACCTCAGTTGTCAAGGAGCCCTACGTGCCCTGAGCCCAGGAGCCCTGGGCTGGGTGGCAGTGCAGCAGAGCAGTTGGCCTGCAAGGGGGGAGTGTGGAAGCAGGGTCTGGAGCTGTGGCAGCAGCTGACTGGTGCTGTCTTGAGAAGGAGGTGGGAGAAGCAGGGATTCGGTGGCCTGCCAGTCCCAGGGGAGAAAGCAGGAACGGAGGGCTCAACTGGTGGTCACCTGCGCCCAGCCAGACATACCATGGTCCCATGAATCTCAGGCTGGGCAGCACATGGCCTCTGGTGCAGAGTATCTTCTCTCTGAAATGTTGCAAACTCGCAAAAGGCTGCTGTCTTTTGTCTCTGCAGGGGCAGCATCTGGATGTGAGGGAGGGGCCACCAGCCCAAGCAGGGATGTGGACTCCAGGTTGCCACCACATGGCGCTGGAGCCCTCTGCATGCACCAGCTGCGCCAGCGACACACACAAGATTGGACCCCTCTGCTCTAGTGGCTGGTGGAGGTGGCTAAGGAGTGGGCACAGTCATAGCAGGAGGAGGATATTACCTGGGAGGCCACCCAGGAGGATGCATGGAACAGGGCAGAGTGGGAGTTCTGAACTGACCTCCTGGCCCTGGAGCAGGAGCAGATCCAGCTGCTCAGGCAGCAAGTGGCCATCCAGGCCTGGGTAGCGGAGGACACAGATGATGACCACTGGACCCTGGACACCCTCCTGGGCCTGGTGTTTGCATTTGTGCCTCCCACTGCTCAGTCCCCGTCTGTGGCCCTGAAGGGCCCCTGGTACTCACCCACTGCTCTGCAGCAGGCCCCTGCCTGGGGCTGGGAGGAATTCCTCCAGCGACTCTCACCCTCAGGAGCCCTGAGTCTGCTGCCACCTGCCTGGGCCCAGGCTCACTGTTTGCCCTGGCTCCACATGGGAATGGAGCTGAAGGTGCTAGGAGTGGTACCCACAAGAATGGGGTGCTGGCCCTGTTGGCCCTGGACTTGGGCAGCTGGAGTTGGAGCGGCCTGCCCTAGAGGAGCCCTGGCCCCAATCACCCAGAGACAAGCTCCCTGCCTGCTGTGGTCCCCTTGATTCATGAGGGACTGGTGAGAGGCTGGAGTGCCACGTGCCTGTCCCCTTGATGGCCCCACCCCATGGGTTCCCACTCTGGGACTTGCAAACAGAGACTGAAACTGTTGTACATAGTTTTGACATGGGGGATCAAGTTTTTTATTGTTGGAGGGTAGTGGAGGGGCTCTGTCAGTTGAGAGGGGAGGGGGCTCTATTTTATAGATTTCATAGACATTTGGGCTGGAAGGGACCCCGGAGGATCTTAGAGTCCAGTCCCCTGCCCCATGAGCAGGAAGTCAGCAGTGATCATAGGATCCCAGCAAGATAAGCATCCAAATGTGTCTTAAAGGCTTTCAGAGTGGGTGCTTGAACTGCCTCCAGTGGCAGTCTATTCCAAACCTTGGGGGCTTGAACAGTAAAGAAATTCTTCCTTATGTCCAGCCTGAATTGGTTGCGGCAGAGTTTGTGACCATCGATCTCATCATCCCTTGGGGCGCTCTGGTGAACAGACTTTCCCACAGATCCTGATGAGCACCCCGATAAACTTATAGGTGGCCATCAGATCACCCCTGAGTCTGTGCTTTTCTAGACTGAAGAGTCCCATGGCTTTCAGCCTCTCATCATAAGGTCTGTTTTCCTGACCTCTGATCATGTGCATGGCTCTCCTCTGCACTCTCTCAAGTTTCTCTAAATCCTTTTTGAATTGTGGAGCCCAAAACTGGATGCATTACTCTAGCTGCAGCCTCACCAAGGCTGAGTACAATGGGAAAATGATGTCCTGGGATTTGCTTGAGAAACATCTATGGATACAAGCCAGCGTTTTGTTTGCTTTACTAGCTGCAGCATCACATTGAAGGCTCATGTTCATCTTGTGGCAGCAGCATAGCACTGCTGAGCCTATAAGCATGCTGCAGGTTTTTCCTCCCAAGGTGGAGAACCTTGCATTTTTCGGTATTGAACACCATCAGGTTCTCATCTGCCCATTTCATGAGCCTGTCAATATCTGCCTGGATCACTCTCCTGTCCTCAGGTGTGGATGCTTTACCCCAGAGTTTGGTGTCATCAGCAGACTTAGCCAGTCCACTTCTGACACCAATGTCCACATCATTGATGAAAAGGTTGAACAGTATAGGCCCTAGGACAGAGCCTTGAGGGATCCCATTGGTCACAGTACACTGAAATGATTGGCTTCTGTCAACCACCACCCTCTGGGTCCTACTGCAGAGCCAGTTCCCCAGCCAGTGGATTGTGGTGAGGTCGAGGCCACAGTTAGCCAGTTTTGCCAAGAGGTGATCATGGGATACCAGATCAAAGGTTTTTTTAAAGTCAAGATATATGACATCAATCTATTCCCCCTTGTCCAGGTGATATGTCACCTGGTCATAAAAGGAAATGAGGTTGGTCAAGCAAGACCTATCCACAACACACCCATGCTGGGTATCCTTCAGGATATTGCCATTAGCTAGTCTGTTAAGGATGGCCTTTTTGATCATCTTTTCCAAGACCTTCCCCAGGATAGAGGTCAGGAGGATGGGCCTGTAGTTTTCCAGATCTACTTTCCTCCCTTTCTTGAAGATAGGCACCATATTGGCCTCCTTCCAATCTTTGGGCACTTCACCAGAGCACCAGGAGTTCTCAAAGATACGTGTCAGGGGGTGAGCTATGATGCTTGCCAGCTCCTTGAGTACCCTTGGGTGTAAACCATCAGGGCCATCTGACTTGAAGGGATCCAGCCTGTCAAGGTGTTCCTTCACAAGGTCAGCTTCAATGGAGGGTAAGGAATCTCCCTCACCTGGGCCTCCCTGTCCCACAGTGGGCAGGGCGTCCCATGGGACTGGTGAAAAACTGACGCCAGGTACCCATTTAGCAAGTTGACTTTTTCATGGGCATCGGTTGTCAGTTGTCTCATCTGGTTTAGCAGGGGTTCAATGTTGCCCTTGCTTTTCCTCCAGCTATTGATTGAAGGAGGAGGGGACTCATGTTTATGGGGGAGGAATGGGGGTGGGTATTGTGAAAGGAATAAAGCTTTTTTGTCACAACATGCACCTGGCCTGTGAGTGGTGCTGGGAGTGGATAGAGGGTGTATGGATGGTGAGGCAGGTGGGCTAGAGTGAGGAGTGCTCCGCCTTGCAAATATTGTGCGGTACACAAGCTACTATGATGACCTGGAGGAGGTTGTTCTCAGCCACTTCAAGGTGGGCAGTGAGGAACCTCCAGCAGCCCTTGAGGCGGCTCAAGGAGCTCTTGATAGGGGGATGGGTCTGGCCAAGACACCTATTAAAGTGGGCCTAACAGGGGTCCAGGTACCCAGTGTAGGGCCTCATCAGCCACAGGAGGAGCAAGTATGCTGGGTCCCTGATGAGCAGGGATGGAATGACAATGGCGCCCAGCTGCAGGTCCTCCACTCCCAGCACAAAGCACCTGCTCTTCATCAGCACGCCAAGGCCAGAGTTCCTGAAGATGTGTGTTGTGTACGCTGTCCACCCAGCTGGTGCTGACATTGGTGAAGGTTCCCTGTAGATCAATGACTACCTGCGGAACCACTAAGTGGAACCCCCTGTGGCTATAGTAGGGCTGGTCTCTATGGGGTGGGCCGGTCATCAGGATGTGGATCATGTCCAGGGCCCTGATACACTGGGAGAACCCCTGTGCACAGAACCCTGTGACCACTGCCTGGGGATTGCAAATGTGGAGGATGGTGTCCACCAGCACGTCCTGGAGGGTGCTGTACATCTCCAGGATGCCCTCCCCAGTGGTGGCCTTGCCGACCCTGAACAAGTGCCCCACATACTGCAGAATGGTGGGAGTGGCCAACTCGAGCAGCGCCATAGCCAGATGGGTGCCAGCAGGGAGGACCAGACTCATGCCAGTACTCTGGCTCTCCAGATGGGGCCAGAGCTGGCGGAACAGGTTGGGGATGATGACCTGGGTCATGCAAAAGCTGTCAACCCACTGCTCATCATCCCAGTCATGTTGCACCAGGTGCTGCCACCAGTCCCAGCTGGCGTGGGTGGCCCAGAGGTGGTGGAGCTGGAGGCCCAGGAGGGTTGTGGTGGCCATGGTGGTGGCCTTCTGAAGCCCATCATCAATGTGGCTGGCAGCAGGAGCTGCGCAGCTGCAGAGGCCCTGGGAAGACACATGGAGGTCAGCCAGGTGGTCACTGCATGTGGAGGAGCTGGGTAGAACAAGATGGCTGTGGTCCAGGTGATGATGAGTGTAGTAGGCCAGTAGGAGGGCAACCAAGGTGGCCAGCAGGATTGGGATACTCTGTCACTCACTGCCAGGGGCAGGGTCTGGGGCAGTCATAACTCAGGAATGGAGAGGGGGCACAAACAGAGATGCCACATGCTGCCTCTGTGCATGCCATGCTGCTTATCTGAACACTGGAACTGGCTGCCCAGAGATCACAGAATAAGGCTGTGTTTTAAAGGTGGCTGCCAAGTGCTGGCAGCTGGCCTGGTTTCAAACATGGGTTCCAAGTGCTGAAAGCTGGGACTGGAGGCTGGATCTCCCCCAGTGGCCACAGGGGCACATGGCAGGGCTGGAAGGACATGGCACTAAATTTAATACCAGGTCCCTGCATATATAGACACCTGCTCAAAATTGTTTACTGTTTACTGTGTAGTAGGTTAAGGCACAGTAAATCTAGTTGCACTTAAATGCAAATATGCTCAATGCCTTTTTCACCTCCGTCTTCACAGGCAAAGTCAGCTCCCAGACTACTGCAACTGGCAGCACAGATTGGAGAGGAGGTGAGCAGCTACTTGTAGCAAAAGAACAGGTTAGGGACTATTTAGAAATACTAGATATGTACAAGTCCATGGGACTGGACAGGATACACCCAAGGGTGCTGAGGGAGTTGGCCAATGTGATTGCAGAGCTCCTGGCTACCATCTTTGAAAACTGACAGTGATCAGGAGAGGTTGTGTATGATCGGAAAAGGGCAAATATAGTGCCCATCAGCAAGAAAGGGGAGAAGGAGGATCCAGGGAACTACAAACCATCAGCCTAACTTCAGTCCTTGGTAAAATCATAGAGCAGGTTCTCAAGGAATCCATTTCTAAGCACCTGGAGGAGAAGGTTTAGGATGGATTCACCAAGGACAAGTCATGCCTGACCAACCTGATTGACTTCTATGATGAGATGACTGGCTTTGTGGATGCGGAGAGACCAGTGGATGTGTATCTTGACTTAAGCAAAACTTTTGATATAGTCTTCTGCAACATTCTCACAGGGAAGCTAAGGAAGTACAAGTTGGATGAATGGAATGTAAGGTGGATAGAAAACCAGTTAGATCATCAGGCCCAGAAGGTAGTAGTCAATGGCCTAATGTCTATTTGGCAGCTGGCATCAAGTGGAGTGCCCCAGGAGTTGTTCCTGGGACCAGTTTTGTTTAGTATCTTCATCAATGACCTGCAAGATGTCATAGAGTGCACCCACAGCAAGTTTGAAGATGACATGAAACGGGAGTAGTACATATGCTGGAGGAAGGCCAAAGCTCAATTTGAGTTGGAGCTAGCAAGGGATGTGAAGGGTAACAAGAAGGGTTTCTACAAATATGTCACTAACAAGAGGAGGATCAGGGAAAGTGTGGGTCCCTTACTGAATGGGGGAGACAACCTAGTGACAGAGGATGCAGAAAAGGCTGAAGTACTCAATGGGTGCATCTACATGAGACTTTGCACTTGTCCTTATTGAACCTTGTGGGATTTCTTTTGGTTCAATCCTCCAATTTGTCTAGCTCTCTAGGGCAGGGTTAGGATTTAGAGAGCTAGACAAATTGGAGGATTGAACCAAAAGAAATCTCACAAGGTTCAATAAGGACAAGTGCAAAGTCCTGCACTTAGGACAGCACAACCCCATGCAGTGGTACAGGATGGGGACTGCCTACCTAAGCAGCAGTTCTGCAGAAAATAACCTGGGGGTTACAGTGGACAATAAGCTCAGTACGAACCAGCAGTCTGGCCTTGTTGCCAAGAAGGCTAACGGTATACTGGGCTGCATTGGTAGGATTGTTGCCAGCAGATCAAGAGAAGTGATTATCCCCCTCTGTTCAGCACTGATGAGGCCATATCTGGAGTACTGTGTTCAGTTTTGGGCCCCCCACTACAGAAAGGATGTGGACAAGTTGGGGAGAATCCAGTGGAGGGTAATGAAAATGGTCAGGGGGCTGGTGCACATGACTAATGAGGGGAGACTTAACTGGGCTTATTTAGTCTAGAGAAGAGAAGACTAAGGGAATTTAATAGCAGCCTTCAACTCCTTGAAGGGTGGTTCAAAAGAGGATGGAGCTAGACTGTTCTTAGTGGTGGCAGATGATAGAACAAGGAGCAATGGTTTCAAGTTGCAGCAAGGGAAGTTTAGTTAGCTATTAAGAAAAAAACTTTCTCTGTAGAAGGGTAGTAAAACACTGGAACAGGTTACCCAGAGAGGTTGTGAACCTTGGAGGTTTTTAAGACCTGACTAGAAAAAGCTTTGGGTTGGATGATCTAGGTAGGGATGGTCCTGCTTTGAGCAGGGGGTTGGACTAGATGACCTCCTGAGGTCCCTTCCAACCCTCATTTTCTGTGATTCTATGATTGACTCCTTAGGAGACCTTTCAGAATACCTCCTATTATATTAAGCACTTCAGAGGAAATAAACAGAGGAAACAGCTAATTTCTGTAAGGTGATTGGACTTTGTTTCATGTAATGCCAGCCCCTCTGTTCAGTTGGAGGTCCCTCTGGGAAGTGTACAAAAGGGCAACTTCAGGTACCTGGGACATTTTAATGTAAAAAAATTAGTCACCTCTAGGGTTTGGTCAATTCTAGAATTAGGTAGCAGCTGAGTAGAGGGCTTATGGACTGTAAAGAAATGCTGAAATTCTGTTTTAGGCACCTAAGGTAAATCCTCGGATATCAATTTACACATACCCTTTCCTCAACCTGTGCCTTCTCTCATCCCTTCTCCCTTACAATTTTTGTTCAAGCCCAGTCTCAAAGCCATCCACTTAGTTTTTTTTATTTCTTGAACGCAGCACTAAGATATAGCCATTGTTCCCCTGTGCCATGCACAGCAGAGCCTTTTTCTTCTGTCTCTTTCTGGGCAGTGGCAGGGGGAAGAGTGGAGAGGGGCTGGAATCACTGCTGGTGGCTTCTTTCTCACAAATCTTGCAGCACATAAATAACTTCCAAAACACACCACAGAAAAGGGTGAACTAGAATGTGAACAGTGATGGGGCCAACCTATCTGAAAGTTCAGTGGATCTTCCAGCACTGAGGTGGACTGCCACCAGAGGTCTGGGGTAGGAGTTTACAGTGGAGATGGCTAGGGTTAGCATCTACAGAGTGAGGACAACTTGAAGGTTGCCCCATCTAGCAGTATAGACATAGAGAGAGTATTTTGGATCAGACTCTTACCATTAAAGAAAAACATTGCATAATATGAATACTTTGAGACTGTTTTGAGGTATGACAATGATTTAAGAGTAAGAGAAATGGCTATAACAGAAGTTCTGAACAACTGAAAAAAAGAACACTTTTCTCATAAGTTATAATACTAACGCTTGTTTACTCCAGGAACGCAGGGATTTAAACACAGTGTAGCATGAACATTAGAAGAAAGACAGGAATATTTTTCATCCTCTGTTCTTATGCCTAGTTTGTTTCCTAAATGGTAATCAATTCATCTGATTTCTCTGTTTCAGGATTCATGGATGTAGCCGTGTTGGTTTAAGGACAGAGGCAGACAAGGTTCTATGGGTAGATGTGATATCTTTTATTAGACAACTAAGTAGTTGGGAAAATGTTCTTTGCAAACTTTTGGGGACAAATGCCCTTCTTCAGGCAATGGGAGACTCTGCTGGTGTTATGTGTTCTCCAAAGTAGAAAAGAAGCTTCTTTGCAATATGCAGATCTGTGACAATGCAAATGAGTACTACCACTCATTTGTATTTGACAGACAATAGGTCTCTCAAACTATCACTCATTTGTATTTTCACAGACCTGCGTGTTACAAATTAGCTTCTTTTATTACCTTGAAGAACATATAACACCGGCAGAGTCTCCCTATGGATGAAGAAGCGTGTTTGTCCTCGAAAGTTTGCAAAGAACATTTTTTCCAACTATTTAGTTGGTCTAATAAAAGATATCACACATACCCAAAGAACTCTGCTTGCCTCGGATTTCTCTGTGCACTCAATTAACATCAGCTGGTAGTGGTCAGGCAACAGCAGTGACAGCCAATTTTTTTTGGTGTGGAGATATCTAAGCTCTTATCCAATGTCTTGTACTTTCTTAACAAAGCAAGGTGTTCAAATCTTTGTAATCCTTGACCCCCTTGTCTTGCTTAGTCAGTGAATGTGGAAAATCAATGGCTAATAACTGCAGATAAAAATCTTACCGTGGCAAACAAGGAGGAATTGAACTACTGCTTCTTAGGCATAGATATGCAAACTTTTTCTTTTAACTTGATGAGCTGTGCTACCAACAGCTTTCAGTGGGTTTATTTTAAAAAAAAGCTGAAGATTTTTTGCTCTTTTACTTATCTAGACTTCGTTGCTACAATCTGAAACAATCCCTGTCCTACCTTACAAATGCATTCCTTTAATGCTGGTTTATATGCTTTAAAACTGGCATGTATTAGTGTGGTATCCAAAGCAGCATCAGACCCTGCATTCACAGTAATTATTACGACTCTGAATAACTGATAAAGCTGGGGTAAAATTGAACTCAGTGCAGTGAGAAGAGGAGTGCACTGGGACATGATAGACTATTATTCTAGTCCAACCTGTCACTCATTTTCTGGATGACTGGGCAGCTATGTCAGCTCCCCTTGCCTCAGTTTATCCTATTTATAAAGCAGAGATAATGATACCGTCTTTGTAGACCTCTTTTAGATACTGAGGTTAAAGAAGCAGGCTATCAGCACCACAGCACAGTTTGGGAATAAGGAGTGCTAGAGCATGAGATTATCGTTAGTTATATCAATACTGTGAAATTATTATGGACGAATATTAGAGAGAACTGCAATGAGAGAACTACAGGAGAGACTACAAAGTACCTATCTGAGTCATTTTTACCACTACTCCTGTACACTTCAAAGTAGGTCAAGTGTCCCTGTTTCGCAAACTGATTGGCCTTGTCATAGATCTTAGCAAACTGTTATGATGATGATGTCCAAGAAGGAATGGAATCCAACTCATTTCTCCTTACCCCTGTTGGTTCTGTGGGGATAAGAAGGAGAAATTTAAGAAAGCTTTATCTGTGTTACTAAATCAATCAGCTCTGATCCTGAACTGCGGGGAGTTAGCCTGTTGAATAAGGTGCCTTTTTATTGAGTCTTTTTTTATTTTACATGGTAATTTTAGGTAAACAGCCCAGTTTTCTGGCTTTGAACTTTATCATTTTGGGCAGGGATGGCCAGTCTGTGACACAGGTGCCACAAGTGGCATATGGCAGATTGGGGAGGGGACAGGCAGGATAGTGGTAGGTAGGGCTAAGAAAAGAAAGAAGAACATTAGATCAGGCAGGGAGCACAGGGCAGGGAGCAGAAAGCAAAGCAGCAGATTAGGCAGGAGAAAGGGATTGGAGTGGGACTAATCTGTGGCATACTTGCCAAGAAGGTTGGCCTCCACTGATGCAGGGTGTGATCCTGAACTCATTCACATAAGCAGAAAAGCTTCCACTGATCTTAGTTTAGGTCTGATGCAAACTCAGTGAAGTTGATCGCAGCCTACTGACTTATTTAAGACTTGGCTTAGGTTTTTATAGAATGCAAGTCTGATTCTCCATTCCTTGTATGAGGAAACTACTGTTGTCTCATATGGCTGATGTTAAAGTTAAAAGATAGGCTTCAGAAATGAAAGAATATCAGTTTCAAACTAATTTCCTAATGAGTGACAGTTTGAAACAGAAAGGCACACTTACATAATTTGACAATAAGATTGAATGTAGTGCCAATGGTTAATTGGCTCAAATTAATAGGCATCAATACAATAGCAGGTAGAGATTGGAAGAATATATTGATGAGGAGGAAAAGTAAATTGGCATCTACAGACAATCTGGCATTGTTTGGAAATTCACACTAATTTCCTCAAATGTTTTAATGTCATTTTTTCACTAGGAGCATTTTCTCACCTTCAGAGGACATTGGCACTGAAGAAGAAAATGCTGATTGAAGACTTTGTAAACATCCATGTGCACAAGAGTGGATCAACGTTACTCGGAAGAGTCACTGGGGATCTAGGAATTAAGAGGAAACAGCATCTCTAGTCCTAGAGGAATGGATTTTTTAAAACTTTATTGCCGTTTCGTTTTTGCCTTTAGTCTACATTGAACAGTTGCTTTACGTGGACGGAGAGTGCCTGTGCTATACTCACTGTACATTGGGTTAACTTGAATTTGTTTGACCCTTGTGGGTTTGTTTATCTTTGTTTTTAAAAATTTTTGCATATGAATTCAGTCTCTTTAATAAAGTGCATGATTTATAAGCAGCTGGCCACCTTATTGTGTACATGGAGTCTGGGGGCCTGGGGTACTGCTGGAGAATAAGGGTTTGCCTTTCAATTGGATGTGCACTGGCAAAGCACTACACCAAAACAGCTCCATTGAGGTCAACAGATCTGGACTGGGTCCAAGTTGTTGGCTTATTTTGTATAAGCATAATTTTAGACACATGATAAAGCACAATTAACATATACTAAAAGAACAGCATCCCTCAAAATCACTTGGGACCATGCAAACTTCAAACTTCCAATTTCTTTTCTGAAATTATTAAAATCCAAACCATGTTTTGTGCCCTAAGATAAAAAGATATCCTCAAAGGGAACAAAGAGTTTAAGAGGGGGTATCAATAAAAAATACATGTGGACATTAATTTCATGATGTACAGTGAATACTAGGGAGCTGTTTCCTTCAGTTAGTCTTTGCTTTGGAAATGAATAGGAGCTCTGCTCTTGATTTCTGTGGGAGCAGGAGCAGGCCCTAAGAAAACAAAATAAAATACCAGTAAGTCAAATGTAAAATAATAACATTTAAAAATATGTAAAGAGGATTTGAGTTCATTTGAGTGAACTCTTGTGTTTAACTCTCAGTACCCAAGGGTAAGTGAGACAAAAGGTTTCCAGAGTACACTTCAAGGTCCCATTCTTGTGTTGTCCAGAGCCCTGTACAGAGCCCATATGACTTAAATTATACAGATCACAGTGCAGTGTTGTGGGACCTAAGTGTTTCTGGCCCCAAACATATTATCCTGATGTAAAAAGGGATGAGAATTTACTGAATATCTGCAAAGTAATTATACATGTGGAACCTCTTACCCTGTGATAAGTGAAAGCTAATCTATGACAATCTACTCTTAGATGAAAAAAGGCTGAGCTGCCACATGTTACCTTCCACATGCTGCAGGGCACAAACGTACGTGCAGGAAGTTTGGAGTTTGATCCTCCACCCTCATAATTCAACAGTGAACGTCCATTGGATCAGGAGGGTTCACAGGAAGCACCATGAATTAGACCAGGGAACTGCACGCCTGTAAGTGCCCTTTGTGCATTTGTATGCCTGCATAAAAATGGATATCTAATAGATGTATCATAAAAAGAATACGGAGAATAGCTCAGGGTGAGAATGGGTTGGGAAATACTAAATATTTTTTGTGAAAAATTTCAAAAGGAAAAAATATGTTTTCTACCGTATTTTCATGAAAGCAAAGCAAAGGTTAAAGGTGACACATGTTCTTAAATATCTGAACTATTATAGCGCTGATTCTCAATCAGATGCTGTGGCACCCTGGAGTGCCTTGAGAACCTGTTCTTGTGTGAAAACATGATTCACAAGATAAATCCAGAGATTTTGAATTAGAATCCATAGTTTTAAAAACTTTCTGACCTTCCATGGACTTTCTGAATTATTTGCAATAGAAAAAATGTATTATCATGTTATCTATAGTCAAAAAATGAGAGAAAACTAAGAGCTAGCATTTTGCAAGTGGTATCTTGAGCCTAACAAAGGGTGCCTTGAGTCTAAAAATGTTGAGAACCAGTGCTCTATAGAAAGCGAACACAAACACAGGCTCATCATATATACAGAGGTGGGTAACTGTTAGTGTAGTTAGGAAGAAGGTAGGGAAAGGTACTTTCCTGTCTTACCTTCTGTCAGACTCATCACTTAGTTACCAAGAGTACCCTTTAGCATTGCCCTTTGATGAGATGGAGGGTGTTTCTTTTATTTCTATTCTGGTTCTTTTTAATTCATATTGTGTTTATTGGGAGAGGTAGAAGGGAAGGATCTATGCATTTTTTTTAAACAGCCACAGTCCTGCTATAGGAAAGGTGGAGTACGGGCATGTGAGGAACGTTGGGGAGCAGGAGGGATCTTCCTGAGGGGGGGAGTGGGAGTGAGGGTGGGACGTGGTCAGGAGGGAATGGGAAGAGGTTTTCTATATCTAGATGTGAACAGGAGTTGGGAAGTTTGAGAAGTACGCTTGGGACAGGCCAGAGGGTTTGCTCTCCTGGGTGATAGGCAGGGAAGCAGGTGCACAGGTGGTGGGGTAGAGTTTTGGGGTATTTCTAGCAACCAATTATGCAGGGGAAGTTGTTGACCTCCTCTTTTCTCCCTTCAAAAAGCAAGAAAGTTGATGAAATTCCATTGCCAGCCAAAATGACATGCAGTGTAGAAATCTACGTCACAGTTCTGCATCAACTGTTTTCCTGATTAACAGGCTAAACCACCATTTACTCTTTGTGGAAATGAGCCAAGAAAGGTGCATATGTGGGAACAGATGTTTCAAAAACAGTTTATTTTATAACACACGGTCATTGTATGAAGACAGTTAGAAGCATTTGCTGTGATGAGAACAGTCCATGCTATTAATTCTGCTGACAAAAACAACAGTACAAGTAAGTGTAACCTTGCAAGTGATGAAGCTCATGGAGGAACTCCACCTTAGGTATTTTATCCCATCTGAAGACCTCAGAGCTCAATTCCATTTCACAGCTTAACCCTTGCTTGCTTTCAGCTCAATTACTTGGCATGAATTTGAACCTGATGATGCTGATAGCATGATGATGTTGATGTTTGCTATTGCGGCCATTTGAGGGTAACAGTATTAGTAAGAAAAAGGGGTTCATGTCTAATTGCAAGGTTGTTTTTTCCCTTACTCCTGCCCTGTTATTTTAAACATACATTGTTTGAATTGGGCCCATGGCTACAGGGAGAAGGTTGAGGTTGTTGCCTCTCACCATCGCTTGCAGATATCAAAGCAGGGTGGATGTGAACTGTGAGTGTTTCAGGTAGCTCCTGCCTCATCCTCAGCCGGGGTGTGTTAAAGGGAAACAGAACACAACCGGTGGTCTTACCAAAGCAGGGACTGTGGCCCTTTGGCCATTTTGACAAATATGTTTACCTTTAAGAAAACAACTGACTACCTCCCATAAGTACCCTTTCTACCTTTCTTCAGCTGACCCACCAGTTGGGTGCTACCAGCAGAGATGGTTATGTGAGCGAATCTCTAGTTCGGCAAGTTTGGCAAGTGGGCTCTCTCTTCGGGTCCAGGGAATCCTTAGCTAGTGTAAATCAGATACAGTTGGTTCTACCCCACCTACACATTTTCCTGTACTTGAAAGGGATGTGTGGGGACAATGCAGGCTCTCCTGAAATCTTGTCCAATTCTCAGCTGATAGAGCAGCCCTGTAGCTGCCCTGGGTTATATCAAGGGTTATTTCAGCCCCCCTGGCTCCAAGATTGGGAGAATATGAAGATGAGTTATAGCTGAACGCAGCTGGGGCAAATCGCTCTGTCAGGGATTTAGGACAGTATCTACAGAATTTAGATCAGTTGGAGTTTCAGTGAAAAATAAGTTTAAGTATAAATATTTAAAATAATGTCCAGAAAGTAACAGGAAACCTCTTCCCCTATTATTAAGAGGGTTTGAGTGGGTAAAGGACCAGGGATCAGGCAGCTAATGAGGCAATTAACTGTACCTGGAACTGGAGAAGGAGAGACAAAAGGACCAATCAGGTGGCCAGAAGTGGGCTCGGCTAAGGAATATAAGCCCAGTCCGTGAGTTGGAGAGAGGAAATCTGGCCCTGCAGGTAGCAGAGTAAAGGGCTTCTGTGCAAGGTTGTCACAGGGGGTGGGCCCATGCAGTGCCAGACAGCTATGAAAAAGAAGCAGCTATGGGGAACTCTTAGGCTGCAGGTAAGTATTAACCCAGGGTTAGGAGGACTTGGTTTTACAGCCATGAGGCTGGCACTTATGTTTTGGTTAGATCTACTGATAGAGCAGAAGTGGATATAAGGGATGACAGAGGCCACAGACAGGCTGCTTGAGGGCACTCCTTTTCAATTAGCACCAGAGATCAGGCCTGAGACAGAGGGCCAGAGTTTATTGAGGTGCAGGTGGACCCCCCAGAAAAGGGGATTGCCATCTAGGCAAGGCTGGGGTCTTGAACAGTAGGCCCAGGTGAAAGGTATGGCTGGAGAGGAAAAAGGGGCCAAGGCTGTTACAGTGGTGACCCTAACTAGTGCACCAGAAACCTACTGGATGTGTCCCCTTAAAGGGGAAGTACTGTGAGAAGACAAAAGGCCCCACGGGTGGCTCGGCAGGGCAAAGAGACCAGCTTACCCCACAAGGTGACTACTGACCCTCAAGGACACCTCCCATCAACAATAAACAACATCAAAGGCATGGCAGGTGAGTGATAGTACATGAGGCCGGGTTGGGAAGGACCGGCAAGTGGAGCTTAGCCTTGTGGGTATTGCAAAGAAAAAGCTTCATGTACTCTAACAATTAACTAGACTTAAAATCACAAGTTTATTACAATCCAGCAGCAGAAAACATTAACAAGCAAGGAATGTTTGGCTAGACTAAACCACTGTACAAAATCCATCCCTCTAGACCTCCCAGACATCCTTCCCCAGAACATGCCTATAAATGTGGCCCCTTCTCTCCTAGATTTTGTCAGATAATTGATATTTCTGGTATGCCTTGCAGGGTATCAAGTGTAGACTATTTTGACTGTGTCTTGGTGGGCAAAGGGTGGAAATCATCATTTTGGTCTATCCTCCCGGAGAACCATTATCATTGCCTCATGATGTAAAATACCAGCAGGTAAATACCAGTTGCATCAATACAAACCTCAAGCAGTACAAACTCAGCTTTTTTCAGGCTTTCCTTGTAACAAATCCTGAATGTGTTTCAGTTTGTACTGGCCTAAACAAAGCTTGACTAAAAACAGAGTAAAGATCTCAGCATACCTATCTACCTTACTAAAGATGTACTTCCTTGTGTTTCAATCTGGTGCCATTAAATATAGTTTCTTAGGCCAAGAAGGACATTGGCCTTGCTGCAAATGTCAGTAAATTCCCATCCATATTTCACCCTTTCTCTATCCATACATGTACAGCTCCATCTGCTTTCCAGTGGTCCTTATTTTACCATTGCTTTCAAGTTTTCTTATATTGTATAATTAGGAAACTACTAACTATACTTTACTATTTCATCATTCATTTGCTGTAGACCAGTGATCCTCATCCAGGGTGTTGGGCCACCCTGCAGGGTTGCCAGATCCTTTAAAGGGTGCCACAAGGTAAGAGAGAAGTGAAGTGCGAGGAGATAAGCAGATAAGCATTAAGCACAGGCTCAGGCTTGTTCCTACTTGGCCAATCCTCTACCCCCACTGCTCAGCCCCTCTGCAAGGAGAAAAGCACTGTATTTTTTTTTTAAATTAGTTGTCACTCAATTCACAAAAGTTATGTAGGGTGCCTTGAGTCCAATGAGAGGCACCTTAAATTCAGAAAAGTTGAGAACTGCTTCTCTAGACAAACTGCTTGTTAGTTTCCAGTCCCTCCCCTTCATTTCTCATATTTATTCTTGAAAGATTACATTAAACGTGATGTGGGGCTTCTGGAATAAAAGGTAGGATGAAGCGGTAAAAATGTTTGTTACCATCATCATCAGTAAAAAAAAAAAAAAAAAAAGCTGCATTATCATTGTGTAGCTGCATGTCAGCATATGACTTGCTCAACTTCTCTTTTCCTCCAAACCTTCTAATGGGGCTTTGGTTACACTCAAGTCAAAGCCTGTTTCTAGGTCCAGAGTTTCTTCTTTTTTTTTTTTTCTTCACAGAAGTCTTGTTTCTGCTTGCCAGATACTCAGCTGATGTACGATGACATAATTCTATTAGCTTCATCTGTAAAGATATGTCTACATAATCCAATGCGGTGCCTTGTAGAGGGACCTGAACTGTCTCTGATCAAGGTAGCTCAGGCATTGCAGCAGTATAGATCTGTGTTAACCTGAGAGAAGCACTGCTCTAATATACCCAGCTCCTCAGAGTATATTAGACCAGGTGGAGAGCCATGGTGATACAGCTACATCACTTTCTGCACTTGAGGTGGTTTGTTTGGAGGCAGTTACCTAGCATTGTACTATGTCCTGACCTAAATAATCTAGTAGAGGTAAAATTATTTCTGAATCATGATGGCTTTCATCATCTGTGCAAATCCATGTCCACATTCGTGTTTCTTCTCTGAATCTTTTGCAGAACAATGACCGCAGGATGATGGATCTATATTCCCATCCCTTAGTTCTTGAAGTACAGTATTTTCTTAACGTGCTCCTCACTCTTGTCATTAACCAGAAACATACAGCAGAATTCCAAAGAAATAAGCACAATGGATCCTTTACAGAGCAAGAATGGCCTGAAAGAGAGAGAAATTGTCAATAGTAAATATTGGTAAGGCATCACACATTCAGAAGTCTTGGCCTTTTCTTTATCTATCCAGTAGTAAACTAATAACCCAGAACCAACATTTGTCATAACCTTCAGCCTTATCCCAGAAGAACTCTAAGATATCCTGGACCTGATTCTCCTTGGTTACTCCAATCTATGTTGGTGTACCTCGTTGAAATAATCGAGTTACAATCACATAAAGCAGTTATAACCAGAAGGTGTCATGACCAAAAAGTGCAAGGTTATGTAGGCAGTCAGGTCATCATTATCCTTCATAGTCATACCTAAAGAACTCAAAAGGAGTCCGGGGATCATACCTGACAAATGCTGAAGGATCTAGGCTAGGGGGCAAGCCATGGAGGAAACTTCAACGGCTGCCTTTTTTGAATTATCCCCCAACAAAAAAGGTACAAGGAAAAGAAGTCATGCTTCAAGGGATGTGCTTGGCTGGCAAAGCACATTACCTTATGACATGAATGAAAAAATACAAGGAGCAACCAAAAGTTACTGGCGGTTGGAGGGGCAGGATGGGGAGGAGATCAGCTAAAATTGTACCTTTCTTGATGAAAGGATAAAAAAGCTGAGATTTCAAAATCTAGCCACTAAAAAGCAGTGAGGCATAAAAGCCATTACCTCAGAAAATAAGAAACTTGTTGAATGCTAATGTAACCTAAAATATGTCAAAAGCAAGTGAGCAGAACTGAGAGTTAAAGGAAAGGGTTAAATCAAAACAGCAGACAAGTTTTGAATGAAGTCCTGACACTTCCATAGTTTACAGAACAGCTGAAAGGCAATAGGGCATACAAATATTACAACCCTAATGAAAATGAATTGTTAAAATAAAAACACCCAATAAACGCACTAAAAATCTTTTTAAAGAAACAGTAAAAAAAAAAAAAAATCAAGTGGCAAATTAAAGTGGAAATTATCTTTTCCCCCCAGCACACAGGTAAAGGACAAAGCTAAATGTTGTCTAGAACAAAGGCAGTCAGGGAAAAAGTAAAAAGCTAAAGAGTGAAAACGGGCTGATGATCTCAAGAGTATACATGAACTTAAAAGCCAGTTTCAATTTACAAAAACAAGGCAGCATCAAGATGATTGTTCTCTTTGGTTTATGAAGAACAGTGAATGCAAATATAACAAAACTTTAAAAATATGCAAATATGCTTATCCTGCAGTCTCATTCAGGTGGGGATCATAGCCAACAATATTTAATCCCCCTCACAGACACTTGATTTGGTGTATGTGCCTGGCAGCTGGTAGCGCTAATAAGAGCATTAAGGATGAGAAAATATCAGTGTGTGAACTTTAAAGACTAAGTAAGACTGGAATGGAATGGATACACAATGGATGGCCTAGGAAAAACTCTGAATACACAGTGCTAGAAAACAAAATAAAAATAAACGCAAGTTTTTTTCTAACTTTTTAGATATTTCAAACAACAAGGTTCTTGCTAAATGTTCTGGATTTAGATATGCATATGTATCAATAAGTAAGCAGTGGGAGGGACTTCTAAAGGAATCAGATGTCTCTAAACTGGTCAAAGCACATTTTCCTTCTCATAAATTCAGATGCCTGGTTGGTCAAATGCAAATTCATGACTCCCAGATGATGAGAATATGGACAGTTAAGAATGTCTCTTTTCTAATCAATGCTTTTCAAAGCAGGTTATGTCAGATAGCTTATCCTTGAAACAGACTGGCTAAAGCCATCTCATCTCCCCTGTTAAAAACAAAACGAAACAAAAACCAGTAGAAAGTAAAAACAGACATTCCAAAAACATTACCTATTAGGTAACACAACAATAAGAAGAATGAACCAGTTCAAGAGCTGGTGTCAGTCAGTGCAACATTCAAAAAAATCACATTGATTTATATTAGCTGAGGATCTGCTGCTAACTTCTTCTTTGAGATGTGTAGGAATATATAGGACTAATAAGAATGGAGCATTCTTCTCTAGCCCATGGAAGTTTCTGGTGAAGTCAGTGGAAGCAGAAAGCAATTAAGTTAGATTATCACAATGTAAATCTGGGAAACTTCAGAGAGCCAGACGTGGCTTCAGTTACCTGGGAAACGGTGAAATGAAGCTGTAAAGCGAATTCTGGCTTCCCATCACTTCCAAGCTGGCAAAGTTGCTTGATTGATCAGATCAGAGAAGGATCTGCAAACATGTTCAGCTGTGGAGAGCAACGCCTCCTTTAAAACCGATTGCTGAGCTGTAAAGCAAGACAGATCGCATACCTTTCAGAGCATATGCTGCAACAAAAGTCCTGAATACTGTATCTAAAACCCCACTTCAAGGTACCTCTTTGGAAATGAAAGCTTTGTCAGCTTTGCTTATTAAGAATGTGAGGTATCCTGAGTGCTGTACTGATTATGAAGGGATTTTGTGGGATTGGAAAGCACACAATCGTAGACTTGTACAACAGAGGAAGAAGAGATTTCTGAGGTTCCTGTCTATGAAGTGAGGCCTGAGCATCCTGGGCAGCAGTCCTGCATGGGACAATGTCATGAGGTTGGTCTGGGAATGCAGGTGCTTACATTATTTTGCCCCCCCCCCCCATGCTCTCCCTTTGTTTCCGTATAGCTTCTGCTAATATAAGCCTATATCTCTAATTGACTGTTACAACATCTTGCCCACTTCTAAATGGCTCAAGCACTGGGGGCTAGTTTCTGGGTCCAAATATGGAGTAATTCTGTTTTAATCAAAAGCATTGCTCTGGATTTAAGTGTAATGGATTGATGAGGCATTGTAGTGGAGGTTCTATAACAAGAACCAGGAGAAAATTAACCTTTGATTCCTAGTTCTGTTGTGTATAATCTGTATATTATGTGCAGATTTTAGTCCAGATTATACCTCTACTAATACTGAGGAAAAACCTTGTTCTCTGATATTTATTTATTTTAAATGTTTTGTTTAATACTAGAAAAGAATTTGGTCCATTGGATCTAGTTCTTGATTCTTTCATCTTTGTATGCATCAGTAGTTGCTCCACTGAAGTCTATGAAGATATGCAAGGGTAAACTGGATACTGGAAAGAGGAGTTGGGCCCAGTATCTGATGACTCTAGGAACTCTTACCTGGTTGTACTTGGAAAGACAAAGCATCCTTCAGCTTCATCACTAGCTGCTTCAATTCCTCCTCCTCTTGTATCTCCTTCTCCCAAAGTTGCACTTGTGCTGCAGCATGACCAGGAGCCAGGGGCATAATTTCACTGTGAAGGATCCTGGTCATTTCAGGTTGGGATGTCCCTGGCTGACATGCTTGAGGAATACCTTTGTCTCTTGACTGCTCATGCTGTCCCGTAAAAGGATTTCCATGCTGCACAGGCATGGACCTCAACTTGTCACCTGATAATCTCATGTTGACTGTAACAGGATCATCCTGGATCTGTAAGAGCTGCCCTCTTTGTACTATGCTAAAGGGGTCCTTGGCTTTGCAATTCCCACATGTTCCAGGGCTGGTATTCAGTAGAATAGAATCCGATGCAGCCTGTAGTCTAATTTCCTGCAAAGCATCCTCATTTTTTGCCTCCATATTTTGGCCCAATGTGAATGAAGGGTGGTTTGGTGGCTGTAATAATACCTATGGTAAACATAACACAGGAATAGACCTATGCAAGTTCATTTTTCAGTTGCTGGTAGTTCCTAAAACTTTAAAAGAATTAATTTGTGGTCAACCTGAAACTCTTAGTCTGATTAACCAAACAGAGGGAGGGAGGAGGAGGGAATATTTCTTTTTAGATTGAACAAAATAATTTCTCTGACCTGAAATTAAATGTTTTATTTTCATTTCAATGATTGTTATCTACTTTTAAAAAGAAGATTAATTTCAGAATGCTCTATTTTTTAATTTGGTTTAAAAAAAATGAAGCAAAACTTTTGGTTAATTTTTATTGTCTTATTTCACTGAAAATAACCCAGATCTGTGAAATATTGTGGTTGACCCAAACCTGCACTTCTCAGTGGGGAGAAAAAGTTTTCATGAAAAAATTATTCATTAGGTTCTACACAGGAACTTCATGTTGACAACTTCTGATACAATACTAATAGAAGCTGAGATAGGATGCATAGCCATGTGGTTAAAGCACTGAATCAGGACACAGAAGGACTAGTTTCAATTCCTACCCCTACAGCAAAATTCCAGTGCAAAGCAGTTATTCTTCCTGTGAGGATCTAATATGAAAAAGGCTATATGTACGTCCTTTCTCCCAGCCTGTCTTGTCTAATTGCTCTAGCAGCTCTTCAGAATGTGATTTTTTTTTTCTATTCTTCTGTACTGTATCGTACCTAGCAAAATGAAGTTAAGGTCTCGAATCCAGACTGTAGGCACAAATGGCTCAATGAGAATTTTTCCATGGATTTCAGATCAGGCCCATTAAAATAACTGGTGTGTATAGAAAAATCAGCAGGCTCTATCTTTTTATCCCTTTGCATTTTCCCCCACTGTCGTATTTCCAGAGTATTATGTCTAATTACGTTGTACATGGGTTTCATTTCTTAATTATCAATTTCTGTTAAGATGTTGTAATTTCAGTCGGAGGATATTACACCCCATTACGTCAATAAAAATTGGAGGTGATAATAGCCCAAGACTTAATTTGCTGGAAAATTATTCTAGAAGAATCTAACTAAGAAAATGATACTGCAAATATATGAAGTGAGAAAATGGCTCATGCAGAGTAATTCATCTCATTTTACACAGGAAGTTATTGTTGATAAAATCTGATGCAATACTAATAGAGAGAGGAAGGATAGCCTTATGGTTAAGGAATAAAAACAAAACTCAAGGACCACATACACACCTATACCCACACACTGGTTTGGGTCACTCGGTGTGGGCTGTACATGCAGATTGCATGTACATAAACCTAGCTGCAAGATGAGGTCTAATTGTACAGTTTGTGGACTGATGATTTTCAATAAAAACAGCACTTAAAATTTAGAAAGCAAGGATACTTTACATGAATCAGAATTAAAATATTTAGGAAGAAGTAAGCCATTTGCCATTGGTATAATTCATTTCTATCTGACAATTTAGGAGGGAAACTAGATATGTCACAATTTTACTAAGCAATTTTATATATCTTTCTCATGTAGGGTTTTTCTGTGTAGTGTGTTTTTTAGTAAGGTTTAAACATAGTGGATGATGAGATACTGAGCAATTCTCTGGGGACACTCTCTTCCTGACTCCCTCCAAAGGCTCCCACATTCTTATTCATTTTTATTCACTTTGATAGATTTTGAAGAAAAATTCTTATTTGTATTGTAGCTTCTTGGAGCTCAAACTATGGGCAAAGACTGTGTTAGGTATTGTACAAGAAAAAAAATTCCCTTCCCTGAGGAGTCTATACTCTAGTTGTCAGGGAAAGCACAAAGAAACAATGAGATAGTGTTGGTCTATGAGACGTTGTTGGAGTATGCCATTTGCCTACTCATTGCTAAGATTCCTGGTGCGCTGTTCATCCTACCTTTATTTCCTGCCTCATTTGCTGCATCTCTGCCCTTAGGCTTTCATGTTTTGCCATCAACACTTGGAACTTTGCTTCTAGTCTGCTGTTTGTGTCTTCCTGGGAGTTGTGGAGGAGCTGAACTTTGTCTTTCCAGTTGTTTAACTGCTTCTTCAGGTACCTGCCAAGCCGAAGAGAAGGGCAAGGGAACAAAATGAACTAACCCATGTTGATTAATGCAGGGTATAGGAGACTAACAGGGTGGCACAGATGCACACAAGATTTACTTATCTCTGGAAATATCTCTGGGGTGGGGAGGTCTGGGATGTTGGGAACTAAGCTGACTATACAGCAACTGCTGTCATAAGGGTATTCCAGGTAGGAAATGGTATGAACAATGCTGAAGAGGTACATCCAGAATGTTTCTTTAACCCTGCAATAGCCATAGACCTCTTTGCCTGGGGTAAACTTACTCCTGGTAGGCCCTGAAGATTCGAGTGCAAGCTGCCCTCTGTCTCTGGGCTTATTTAAAGAGGATTCTAGCTCACAATTCCTTAATCATGTTCTGTCTTCCTAAATACCTTCTGCATGGTGTCTTGCAATTAAAAGTGCTGCCTACCCACACACTGGCAAAGGAGCATTAGAGATTATGTACATAATAGCCACTCGGGGCAGACAATACATACCTACCACCCACTTCTCTAATCTAGGGACAGGATCTGATTGACAAGTGCTACCTGCAGAATAGCAATACAGCTCTATCTTCCATACTGCTGGGATGGAGGCAGAGATGGAAAACCTGGTTAGCAGGAAAGCAGTAAACTAGCTTCTTTTGTATAATTAAAATAGTTATCTCTATTGCGCTGTTTTCTCCAAAAACTCATCTGATTAACTTTCCATTGTATAACATGTTGGCTGATGTAAGCAAGAAACAATACCATTGTACATTCATTGTGGCCAATAGCTATTTCTAAGAGAAAAAACACTAATAAAAAAAGAACACTAAGGTTCAAGGAAAAACCCTTAAATGCTTGTCGTCTTGGCTGGAATAGCCCCAGTGATTTTTAGCTGGTGTTATTTATGCTAAGTGATTTAGTGTAGCTGTAACACACACAGAAGTCGGAACATTCAAAGTGTTTGCATGTTCTTTATATAGCAGCATTTAATCTGGCTCCATCCTGCAGGGTGCTGAGCACTTTCCAGCTATTTCAGGGCTGTATCCCATAAATATGTACAGGAATAAATAACCTTGCATGAATAATTTAAATGACTAATACTGGGGGGAGGAGGAGACTATTGTGAGCAGAGTTGCTCATTTGTAGGCTTCAGGGTTAGGTCCTGAGCAAGGGTGAGATAAGTGAGGCTAGGGACAGACATTCAGAAAGCCTGCTTTAGAACTGCAGGGGGTCAGACTTGATGACCTGCTCCAGTCCCTTCCGACCCTACCAACTATGAAACTATTGAGTCGGAGAAATTAAGGCCAGAGGAACTGTTATGAACCACGTAGTCTGGTCTACAGCTTAATGCAAGCCATGGAATCTTGTGCAGTCTTAGGACTGGAAGAGACATAAGGAGGTCATCTAGTTCAACACTCAGCTCAAAGCAGGCTTATCCCTGTCTAATCTGAACTTTATGTCCATTGATGGAGATTCTACAACCTTTCTGTGTCATCTGTTCCAGTGCTTTTTCCACTCTTGTAGTTAGAAAGTTCTTCCGAGTAGCCAGTGGTATAACTAGGCCAGGGCACATGGCTCAGGTGTCAACTTGAAGGGAATATCAAAATGCCCCCCTCACCCTGGGAGCTTTTTCTGTGGCAGGTGCAGCCCCTCATTGCCCAGCCATAGAAGTTGGGCAGCCCTGCGCTCCATAGTGCATAGGCTGCAGCAGGGCTGGCTCATCACACACCAGCTGTACCAGCCCTGCAGCATGGGCTCCCTGGGGACTGTCCTTGGTGCCCTGTTCACTCGCCCCCTCAGATACTTTACTGGACGTGGAGCCACACCTCCTATGATGATGTCTCAGAGAGGGGCACCATTCAGCTCAAAGCTTCCCCAAATGTGCAATGGGATGCAAAGCTACCTGGCTTCTATGGTTGGATAGCATGATGTTGCCACTAGCAAAGGCTCCTGAGATGCAGGCGCATTCTGGTATCCCTGTTGAGCCTGCTCCTCAGTTGCATTAGTGTGAGCACATGTTACTACAGCCAGAGTATTATGTGGTAACAGCTAATGTAGAGCCCATCATAATGTAGGTATAGTTTGGGGTATCTTTGCCCAGGTGCATCACTTTACACTTATCTACATTGAATTGCATCTGCCATTTAGTCCTTTGGTTCCCCATTCACTCAATCATGCCAGATCCATCTGTAGTTCCTCACAGTCTGCCACTTGGAATAATTTTGTGTCATCAGCAAATTTGGTCACCTCACTACTCGCTTCTTTCTCCAGATCATATCTATATGAATATGTTAAACAGCACTGGTTCTAACACAGATCTGAGGGGGCCCCCATTATTTGCCACTTTCCATCCTGAAAACTAACCTCTTACACTCACTCATTGCTTTCTATCTTTGAGCCAATTTCTAATCCACAAGTGCAGGTTCCCTGTAATTCTAGGACTACTGAACTGGCCTGAAATTACCTTAGCCTTTTCAATGAGGGCTACAGGATACGTGTCATGTAGCCCTAAGCTGAAAACATCCAGGTTATGTAAGCAATCTCTAACCTGTTTTTCCCCACTCTAAGATGATTATAGCTCCTCTCCTTGGTACTTACTGTACTTGGTATCTGATGCTTCACCTTTTTGTGAAGGCTGAAGTTAGAAAAAAAAGAAAAGGATTGAACACTTCAGCCTTTCCCATAATTTCTGTTGTTGCATTGCATTCCCCATTCAGTGAAGGGCCTGCGCATTCCTTGACCTTCCACTTACTAGCTTTGGGCATTTTTACACATACACAGGGTGGTGGTGTGGGGGGTGCTTTAATTAGAGCAACTCTAAGAGCTGCTCCAATTAAAGTGCCTGCAGCATTTCTTGTATTAGCATCCCCACACTTCAAAATGGTGGCAGGGGTGCTTTAACTAAAGTTTGTTGAACGAGCTTTAGCTAAAGCACCCCCATTGCCATTCTGAAGCATAGGGATGTTGATATACGAGATGCAGAGGCTGCTGGAGGCATGTTAATTAGCATACTCCAGCAGACTTGACTAATAGAGTCTACTCCAACGTGCTGTAATTATGCTTATGTAATTACAGTACAATGGAGCAGCCTCCCCGCAAGTATATTCCTTCCTAGGTGCAACTCAGTTTGTATTTTGCTTTTCTTGATTTTTTTTTTTTCCTCCCTACAAGCTTGTACTATAGTCTTAAACTCATTGTTACTAATATGGCCACACTTCCACTTTTTGTGAGATGCCTGTTTAAAATCTAAGTCATTGGAGACTTCATTCAGTAATTTGGGCTAAAGCATATCTTTTACTTCAATCCAGTCTTATTTAAAGAATTCAAGTGATGGTACCACATCCCTAGGTGAGTTATTTAATTGGTTAAGTACCCTAACTATTAAAACATGTGCAGCTTATTTCTAATTTGAAGGTTAACATTTAAAGATGGAGGGGGACTTTCAAATGTATTCATTGCAAGTCTAAATCTGTTCCCAGTAAATAAAGGATGAAGTCCCATTGATTTCAAGGAAAGTAGAATTAGGCCATTAGTCTTGTGAAAATTCCACATAAAATGCTTTATTTTGCACATCCAAATTCATTTTCTAATGAAATAAGGCTTGAGGTTGGGTTATCATGCCTTTCAGTTGGTCTTTATGTAGCCATAAGTCTTCACCACTGTTGATGTTATAAAAGGAGCAGGGCCTGGCACAGAAATCCTATTTTCAATAAAACAGTTCTTCTTAAAAATGTTTCTGTTGGTTGATACTGATAAGTTCTTCTTACTATGGTTTTTTTCAGAGAATTTGGCTGTACAAAATGGGTACAGACTAAAGTCTGCATTCTAGAAGTGACGGAGGATTTTGCTTACATTAGCTGTAAATACAATGATAAAACATTACATTAGAGGTGTCAAACTCATCTGGCCCTGTGGGCTGGATGGGTGGCTCAGGACTGGTCCACAGGCTGAATCAGGTCCACAGACCCCGCCCCACCCCCAGCCTGTATGCCTGATCCAGCACACATGGCACCTGCCTTGGCTAGTCCAGGACAATGGCCCAAGTAAGTACCACAGCCTGGGACCTGGCTAGTGCTGCATGTGGGTCAACAGGGCAGCACCAGGGGCCAGATCTGACCCACAGACCATATGTTAAATTAATATATGAGGGCAATATAAGAAGGACTTGGAGACTTGCTAATTGTATTATTTTTATTTGTTCCATTGCAGGGAGGAGAGGCTAAGATATCTTTGCTTGTGTTCATTATGAGCTGATGGAAAACAGGTATAGTGTTATAACAATAAAAATGAAAACAATATAATGGAAGAAAATGGGGTAAAATACAATATGGGTTTTTGAAAGATTGATTCTGTCAAACTAAACTGATATCTGTCTTTTATAAGATAACTGATTTTCTAGATGAGGGAAATGTTTTAGATCTGTCTGGACTTCAGGAAAGTTTCTGGGATATTGCCACATAGGAAAATTCCTTAAATTGGAGAAGATGGGAACCGGTATAAAAACTATAAAATAGATAAAGAACTGGATTAAGGGGTGATGACAGATGGAGTTAATCAAGAAACAGTCTTTAAACACTATTTTCATTTATTACATTGGCACAAAAAGTAGAAGTCTGCTAATAAAATTTGTTCTTGACATAAAGTTGGGAGAGCTTGTCAATATGGTAGAGGAACAAAATATTTTACAGGAAGAATTGAATGAGCTTGAAAACTGGAATAAGAAATGGAATGGAAATGTCATAGTTTAAAGTGCAAAGTAATGCATTTAGAGACTAAGACAATTCTCTGCTAAGAGTTTATCAGTTAGAAACAACAGTGGAAACCTGGGGCTAGTGGCAAGTAACAGAATGATGGTGAGCCGCCAACATGTGACTAAGCAACCAAACCAAACCAATCCCAAAATATATCAGGAGAGGTGTTTCTAGTACAGAAATGGAAATATTAGTATCATTATAGAAGGCAATGATACTTTAGCCTTATTTGGAAACTGTGTATAATTCTGCTCATATGTGGTAAAGAAAGACAAAATCAAACCGAACTGTTAAAAGAAGCATGGGTACAATGATCATGGGGATGAAGGCCCTCCCTTACAACCTTGGCTTATTTTAGCTTTGCAACACATAGGACAGGGGTTTTCAACCTTTTTTAACAGGTGTACCTCTTCTGGGGGTGGCAGCCAGACACAGAGTGTGGGGGGTGGTGCTTGCAAGCAGAGGCTGGACACGGGGTGGGGTGGGGGCTGTGCTTGCATGCAGTGGCCAGACACAAAGCAGGGGTGGGGGTTGCTTGCATGTGGTAGCCACTGCTGCCACCCACTATCCTGTGCTAGCACTGCCGGTCGGCTGCTCATGGAGCCGCACATGCAACTGGCCATGGGAAAGCAGTGGGGGTGGTGGTGACCCCACCCAGCCCTGCTCGTCCCCTCCAACCCTTCACACACCTCTGGCCCTACTCCTGGGAGCAGGCATAGAAACACACTTACACCCCCTGCCATTGAAACCCTCCCAGCAGCCCAGCAGCTAATCAGGAGAGCGAGCTGGGTTGGGGGGCAGGGAGGCACTCCAGTGTGCCATGTGAGGCCGGCACCACTAAATGCACCCCACCCCCAGGTAAGAAGTAAATGCCCCAGGAGAGGTGCCACTGCTGCGCCCCAGGGCACACATCATCTCTGTCCACCCACCTGCCCCCAGCCTACTCCCAAAGACCTTTCTAAGTACCCCTGTGGGTATGTGTACCCCCAGGTGGCATCCCCTGACATGGGGCATATGATGATTCCCTATGAATATAACAAGGATGGAGAAGAGCCAGCATTCTCATCTAGCTTAAATAACAACAACAAATGGTACATACTGGTCATGAATAAACTCAAGCTGGAAATTGGAAGGTGTCTAGTGAGGACTGAGGTTATGGAACAGCTTTCCAATAGGAATGGTGGAGACAAGTGCCTCAATAGTTCATAGGTAAAGTTTATTAAATAGTTGGATGGGGTGAATACAGGTGATAGTAAGGGACTGGATGTGGTAACTTGGGAGATTCCATCTAGTTCTGGGTTCCTAACAAGTGACAATACATATTAATGAAGCCCCTCTGGTACTGCTCTTGAGAACATGAAAAGAAAATAAAAGACCATGATTATAATAGGCTGCATTTAACAATAATACATTATGTCTATTGCTGCAGCATATCAGCCAGTCATGGTCTACCTATGTCTAGAAGGCTCATTAGGCTGGCACAATTAAGACAAACAAGAAAGTTATGTAGCTAGCATTTACATCTGGCCACTTGCTCCCCTAGCCACTGCAAATAACTTTACTTATACCTCAGTCAAATGAGGGTACCTTTTGACAAATACAGAGCAATACTTGAATTCACTCCTGTGGCACTACAGTAAGATACTTGAACTAGTTGCCACTACATGTAAGGCCAAATCTCCATTGTTATGAATTGGAGTGGCTACACTTATTTAAATGGAACCCTGATAATTTAGGCCAGCAGAAAATTTGGCCTAAAATTTCAAAATAAAACCTGTTAAAGGACCCAAATCATAATTTTCTCCTGAATGATCAATTTGTCCAAGAAAAAGCAACATCTCTACATTTTGTGTATTTCAGATGAGATGAAATTTCTATTCTTAATAGTTCCCACAATAAAACCACTTCTTACTAAGGTCTAACTTGATCAATAATGTCTACCAAACTTCAGTTTTGACATTCATTAATGAACTTACCTTTTTTCATTGTGAAGATCTTTGATGGATTCATGAGTTTTTAGTAGTTCTGCCTTAATAGAAGCTATTGCCTATTAAAGAAAGAGAAAACATATTTGCCTTAAATGTTACTGAGGTGCTACTTGTAATCATTTTATGTGCAAATATTGCTATAAGAAGTTACAATGTATGTAGAGTTTGCCTATATTAAAATTTTACCTTGGGTTAATTGATAGCCATTAACTCAGGGTATTAAGATAGCTAAAAATATGGAATATCTACCCTGTGAGAAACTCCAAGCATTTCCTTCCGATTCAGATTGAAGAAGAATTTAAAACCTCAAACCTTGGACTTGGCCACAAAAGGGAGCACTCCAATGTGGGAGCATATCTGTACTGCTGCTTCTAGCACTGCTCAGAGGTTTGGGGTGGAGGACTTCCAGGGTAAGCACAGAAAAGGACACAGCGGTAAGGGAAGTTATTACACTGCTATTGAGGTGGCAGGAGTCTCTAGGCTGACCATGGGAGAGTAGGGCAGGAAACTGATTATCTAGGCAGCCAGGGTGCGAATTATGGGAGAGTTTGGGGGGAGCTGAGCCCCCCCCATAAGGGACAAGAACCTCCCCATGGGTCGGTAAGCCCCTGGGCCATGCCGCGCCTTTCTAAGCAGCCCATGTGGCGGCAGCTCCTTCTGGATGCCACTGCTGCACACCCCCATCCAGAGTCAAAGTGTAATTCAAACCCTATAGGCAGCTTGTCAGGCCGGCTCCTAGGATCCAGGGAATGCTCTGGTTTGCAAGCTCACCATCAAGTGGGTTGCCCCAAAGCCAAGAGCCCTTGTTGTTGTGGACACACAAGCTTAGGAATTAGGGCTTCCAGGTTCTTGCATGCCTTGTTACCTTGTCAGACCACAGCATCTTGACTGAAAGCACGTCTGGTGCATTTTCAACCTATTTGCTTAATCAGCTGTAGTCTGGGGGCTTTCAGTTTCTCTCTTTTCAAGCCACCTTAGAAAATCTTGTACTATGACAGTTCAGAACAGGAAAGGAGGATACAATTCCTCAGAAAGAGCCCCCAGGAGAAAATGAACATGTCAACAAACAGTCTGATAAGGCCCAAGATTAACAATTAAAAAGGGGGGGGAGGGGAAGACACGGAGCCCAAAGGCCCCAGGTCTGCTTTAACTCATCTGAAATCAGAAAGTGCCAGCAGCTGAAAAGAAGTGCTCGTGACTTGAACAATATCTGCAGATGTCACAGCTGTTACTACTGATATGTGCTTGCTAACACTGTTTCAGATTAGTCACAGACACGTAATTCTTGAAGAGGGGTCTTTTAAGGGCCAGCAGGGGAGTGCTGGCAAAACAGAGCCCGGACATATGGGAGCTGATTTTCAGTTGTTGCATTCTTGGTAATGTGGTAGTGTGGTGTGCTCAGTGATACTACCCTTCTCCTTTCTGGCATGCTCTTAACATGATCCCTTTAGCAGAGGCCAGGAGCAGGTTTAGTATAGAGCAGTGATTCTCAACCAGGTGCTGCAGCAACCTGGGGTGTCTTGAGATCTGTTCAGTGGGGCCATGGAAGGCCACACAATGTTTCATGATTGGGGAGCATATTAGGGCTGTGCAAAGTTTTGATCCTGATTCGATTTGATGGAGATTCAGCTCGATTCAGTAGCCAAATCTCCAAATCCAGATTGAATCAGGGGGCCCTTTAATCTCTCTGAATCGAATCAGAATCCTCTGAAACAATCTGGAGAGATTCAGAAAGATTCAGCAATACAGACACAGCTTTAAATGTTTTTTTTTACATACCTCTAGGTAGCAGGCGGCTCATGAATGCTGCGATGCTGGGGCTCATGGAGTGTTCCACTGGAGCATGGGGGGTCTCCAGCGCGCCTCCCGGTGGACCTGGAAGTGGACCAGAACTACTTTCAGTCCACTTCTGGATTCACTACCAAGCATGTGCACCTCCCCCGCACTCATATGAGATGCCTCCATCCGCCCCAGCATTGCAGCATTCATGAGTTGCGCTGGTACCTCAAGATATGTAGAAAAAGCACTTAACGCTGTATCTGTGTCCAAATCGCTGATTCTCTGAATCGGCATCGAATCTTTAGATTTGGATTAGGCTAAATCAAATCGGGGACAGTAATCTGAATCAATAAATCGGATCGCTGTTCCCAATTTGGACCAAATCTGAAGTGGATAGGGCCTGCTTGGCACACCCCTGGACCATATCAATGCTGCCTCTCTTAGCACTGCTCAGAAGTCTGGGGTGAAAGTTTCTCAGACTAAAGGAAGGTGGAAACCTTTTCCTGGGTTCTTGTAAGGTTGTTTCAAGAGAAACAAGCCACAAGTTACCAGAGTTCAGCTGGTCTAGAAAGTAGGTTGAAAATGCACCAGACATACTCTAAATCAAGATGCTGTGGAATTCCTGAGGGTCAGTTTCCAGGAACAGTGCTAAAGGATGATCCTGCCTGACAGGATGACAAGAAACCCATAAATAGGGCCTGGTTTAAATTGCAATTATGCATTTTTGGGGGGAAAATCACTTAATTCTGTGGATTTTCACAAAAAATGCAATTTGCAATGAAATGCCACCATATGGCATTTGGTTGCAACAAGATAGCTGCTGCACGCTAGAAAAAGCATTCCCCAGCCAGTAGCAAAAGCCTAGGAGCTCAGGGGAGGGGGCCAATGGGTTGCAAAAGGGGCAAGGAGGGGAGAGAGCTTGCAGATAGATAGCAAAGGGGCTGTTTGCTAGGGCTGTGCGAAATGGCACTGTTCCATTTTGACTTGCATTTCGATGTTTCAATGGAACAGCGATTCGTTTCACATTTCATTGTGATTTGAAACCACTGTTTCATTTTGTTTCTTTGATATGGTTTCACTGTTTCAGTGTTTTGCCCATAGGCTATAATGGGGACTCTTGAAACAGACTATAATTTTGTCATTTCTGGCCTGACTTGGATGAAACTTGCAGGAATGGTAGCCCCTTCTCTGAGGGCAATAAGTCTGTCAAGCTTCAAGGAGATAGGTGCAGGAGTTTCAGAGAAATTGCACCTCAAACTGAGGACAAGCAAAACTTGTGACATGGGTGAGACTGTGTGTGTAAGGCACAGCAGGGTAAAAGCTGCAGGGATGGTAGGGCCTGCTGAGGCTGTGAAGCCTGCCAGCTTTCAAGGAGATCGGTGCAGGGGGAGTCTGGGTTCTGGGGCCCTGCACCTCTGGCTGCTGACAGGCAAAACTCGTGACGTGGGTGTGTGATACTGTGCGTGTGTTAAGGTGCGCCCTTACTCAACTGACACCAAGGCAGAAAGCAGGGCAGTTCACACAATGCTGCCTTTTATGTAGTTTTTCCATCCCTTCTCCCAGAGCACTGGGATTGGAAGGGACCTCAGGAAAGGATGACCGGCACCGGCCAGCTACACAGTCAATAATGAGAGCACACCTTTCCACCACCCCCTCCCCTTCCCCCTCCCCCTTCCCCTCCTTACTTTAGTTTCTGTTTCCCTGAAGGCAAGCCCAGCTTGAGCTTTGAAACTCGAAGCGTTTTGAAAATTTCAGAACGTTTCAACTTGCCTTGCTTCATTTTGAGGCTATTTCGAAGCTCTGGTTTGTTTTGATTTTGCTGTTTTGAGCTCAAAACAAGTCGAAACAGCATTGAAACGAAACTGCTGGTGAAATTTCTCTCAGCCCTTCTGTTTACTCCTTTAGAGGGGAAAACTGGGGACTTGATGGTTGGGGGCTGGGGGAGAGAACACATGTGCATAGGAGAAAATAGTCCCTCCCTTACCTATCCCCAAGCTCTCTCCTCCCCCTGTCCCTTTTGCAACCCATTCCCCCCCACCATATCCTGGGCTGCTAGGCTTTTGCTGCTGGCTTTCCCCAGCCTGCAGGATTTTGTTGCCTTAAACCTACCCCCTTAGCCAATCTGAGGATGTGGGGGGTAAGAGTTGGGAGCGGGGCTTAGGGGTCTGGGAGCTCAGGTGGTGTTTTCCTCGATCCTCCCAGTCTCGGGCTATGGGCTGAGGAGGGAGAGAAGGATCCACGCGGTGAACCAAAGACTGCGGCGCTGGTGTTATTGGGAAGGCTTTGGCTTCCATGACCACAGCCCGCTCTTTGGAGAGAAAGGCAGCGAGCTGCTGGGAAGAGATGGCCTCCACCTCTCTCCCCTGGGGAGGAGGCTCTTCTCAGCCAGGCTGGCTGACCTGCTCCACCGGGCTTTAAACTAAGCCCGCTGGGGGATGGGGGGACTACTGCCCCTGCTGGCCTGCTGAACGGCCCTTGCAAAGCCAGCGGGCCAAGGCACTTAAGGGGGCACTTAAGGGAGCCCACCCCTGCCCCAGCCCTGGCACAATCTGTGGGCAAGGCAAGAGCCCCCAAGGGCACACTTGCCTGCCTGTACACTAATGCCAGGAGCCTGGGCAACAAGCAGGACGAGCTCGTCCTCCTGCTCAGTGCAAAGAAATATGATGTCATTGGGATAACGGAGACCTGGTGGGACTCCACCCATGACTGGACCACGGGTATAGAGGGCTATACCCTATACAGGAGGGATCGTATTGACAAAAGGGGTGGGGGTGTAGCTCTCTATGTGAAGGAAAGCTACATGTCCCTGCAAGCTGATGTTGGCGACTGGCATGGGCAGCTAGAGACCCTCTGGGTAAAAATTCGTGGGGAATTCGGCACAGGGGACACAACGGTGGGAGTCTACTACAGACCTCCCACTCAAAGTCCCGAGCTTGACCAGGAGTTCTCCTGGGAACTGACTGAGGCCGCTTGCTCCAGGACCTTGGTTGTCATGGGTGACTTCAATTACCCGGACATCTCCTGGGAAGATCACTCAGCTAAATCTGAGTGGGCGCAAAGCTTTCTCTCGTGCGTGGATGACCTCTACCTGACTCAAGAAGTCTATGGGCCAACGAGAGGCAAAGCGCTGCTTGACCTGGTACTGGCTATGGGGGACGACCTAATCGGCGACCTAGTGATTGATGGGAAGTTGGGTGACAGCGACCACGAGCTGATCACCTTCACCATCCACCGTAAAGCTGGCAAGTCAGTCAGCAACACAAGTCCTTGACTTCAGAAAAGCCGATTTTGACAAGCTCAAGAGGCTAGTCGGTCAGGCCCTCAGGGACCATGACCCCAGGGAGATGGGAGTTCAAGAAGAGTGGTTGCTTCTCAAGGAAGCGATCCTCAGTGCACAAGCTAAATCTATTCCAACACGGAGGAAAGGCAGCAAGAAGGCACAGCAGCCCCCCTGGCTCTCCAGAGACCTAGCGGACCTACTGTGGCTAAAAAGGAAAGCCTACAAAGGATGGAGAACGGGATTCACCTCCAAGGAGGATTACTCCGTGCTGGTCCGGTCCTGCAGGGAGCAAACCAGGAAAGCCAAGGCTGCAACTGAACTCCAACTAGCTTCAGGCATCAAGGACAACAAAAAGTCCTTTTTCAGATATGTGGGGAGCCGGAGGAAAAGCAAGTGCAATGTTGGACCCCTGCTAAACCAGATGGGGCAACTGACAACTGACGCCCAGGAAAAAGCCAACCTATTAAATAGGTACTTTGCGTCAGTCTTTCATCAGTCACACGGGATGCCCATGCCTGCCATGGGACAGGGAAATCTGGGTGAGGGGAATCCCCTACCCTCCATCAATGCTGACCTCGTGAAGGAACACCTTGAGAAGCTGGATACCTTCAAGTCAGCTGGCCCTGACAACCTGCACCCCAGGGTACTCAAGGAGCTGGCGAGCGTCATAGCCCAGCCCCTGGCACGGATCTTTGAAAACTCCTGGCGCTCTGGTGTAGTGCCCAAAGACCGGAAGAAGGCCAATGTGGTGCCGATCTTCAAGAAAGGGAGGAGAGTGGATCCGGCTAACTACAGGCCCATTAGCCTGACTTCTATCCTGGGGAAGATCTTAGAAAAGTTTATTAAGGAGGCCATCCTTGAGGGACTGGCCCAGGCTAACATCCTAAGGGACAGCCAGCACGGGTTTGTTGCGGGTAGGTCTTGTTTGACCAATCTCATTTCCTTTTATGACCAGGTGACCTATCACCTGGAGAAGGGAGAAGAGATTGATGTCCTATATCTTGACTTCAAAAAAGCTTTTGATCTGGTATCCCATGATCACCTCTTGGCCAAACTGCCCAGTTGTGGCCTTGGCTCCACCACTATCCGCTGGCTGGGAAATTGGCTTCGTGGTTGGACCCAGAGGGTTGTGATTGATGGCAGTCACTCATCGTGGTGCCCTGTGACCAGTGGGGTCCCTCAAGGCTCTGTCCTGGGACCCATACTGTTCAACATCTTCATTAACGATGTGGACATTGGAGTCAGGAGTGGACTGGCCAAGTTCGCCGATGACACCAAACTTTGGGGCAAAGCATCCACGCCAGAAGATAGGCAGGTGATCCAGGCTGACCTGGACAAGCTCAGCAAATGGGCAGACGAGAACCTCATGGTGTTTAACACCGAAAAATGCAAGGTTCTCCACCTTGGGAGGAAAAACCTGCAGCACCCTTATAGGCTCGGCAGTGCTACGTTGGTTAGCACTACAGAAGAAAAAGACTTGGGGGTCATCATTGACCACAAGATGAACATGAGCCTGCAATGCGATGCTGTGGCTAGTAAAGCGACCAAAACGCTGGCTTGCATCCATAGATGCTTCTCGAGCAAATCCCGGGACGTCATTCTCCCCTTGTACTTGGCCTTGGTGAGGCCGCAGCTGGAGTACTGAGTCCAGTTTTGGGCTCCACAATTCAAAAAGGATGTGGAGAAGTTTGAGAGAGTCCAGAGGAGAGCCACGCGCATGATCAGAGGTCAGGAAAACAGATCTTACGATGACAGGCTGAGAGCCATGGGACTCTTTAGCCTGGAAAAGCGTAGGCTCAGGGGTGATCTGATGGCCACCTATAAGTTTATCAGGGGTGACCACCAGGATCTGGGGGAATGTGTGTTCACCAGAGCGCCCCAAGGGATGACGAGGTCGAACGGTCACAAACTCCTGCAAGACCGTTTCAGGCTGGACATAAGGAAGAATTTCTTTACTGTCCGAGCCCCCAAGGTCTGGAACAGCCTGCCATTGGAGGTGGTTCAAGCACCTGCATTGAACACCTTTAAGAGTAAATTGGATGCTTATCTTGCTGGGATCCTATGACCCCAGCTGACTTCCTGCCCTTTGGGCAGGGGGCTGGCCTAGATGATCTCCCAAGGTCCCTTCCAGCCCTAATGTCTATGAAAATCTATGAAATCTATGAATTCTATCATTTTTCTGTAGTTAAGAAAATGAGCGAAAATGAAGAGCTGATGTTTTCTGAGCGGTGCCTTGAACCTAATGAGGAGTGTCTAGACTCTAAAAAGGCTGAGAACTACTGGTATAGAGCCTTAATACCTATTCTAGATTGGTTGGAGAAGAGGAAGGCCATCTTTTTTCTCTGTTACAGTGGCATAAAACATAGTCACTATTACTGAGAATTGAGTTCATGTTATTCCTTGACATGTTACTTGCAATAGAAAGAGGTGAGGTATTTTGATCCTATCAGGAAAGGAGCTAGGACTCCAATCTCAGATAGGGTATCAAATATGCTAAAATAATAAAAGATAAAAATGAGCAGAGGTTTGAATTTGGTCCTTAAGGTGACAGATTAAAAGGCAGTCTGACAGCTGAGCAGGACTGGTGGTGTGGCTCTCCTCCATAACTGTGCTACTCAAGTTGATTCTTATTCGACTCACCTGTGCTTGCATCTTGTCTTGCTCTGCTGCCCTATTGTCATTCTCTGTCTGCTGTACCACAGATCCCCTTTGAGGCATTTGCTTAGGTGAACCTGGGCCAGGTCCATCCACAGAGGAGGCTGGATTACAATAGGCAGGTTGTGGTGAACTACTTGGTTCGGTAGGGGTACTGCACATCAGTAAAGAAAGCAAAAATATAGAAAGGATGAGATGAGACACCTAAGAGGTAAATTGCAAGTTTTCCCCTCCTGGGACCTAAAAACATTAGAAATAAAACCAACAAGTTGTTAATAGATTAATGACTAAGTGATGTACCTGAATAAAAATTATGGTTTAGCTGCGAATACCGGTAGTTGTCACTGGTAGTTGGGGTTGGACTAGATGATCTGTCTAAGTCCCTTCTGACTCATTGATTCTATGATTCTATTACCAAATTTGTATCACAGAATGGATCCTTTGCAGCAGATGCCATTTTGTTAATTAAACAGAGGCCGTGAAATGTCCAGAACTAGCTTCTATTTATCTCCAATTCATCACCAGAATAGCTCTTTCTTTTTTAATTTTCCTTGGTTTCTTACCCATTAGCAGTGACATTGCAACTGAATTAACCAATTTAACTAAGAAAAGTCCTTCCAGACCAGAAATCCTGCTGCCCTCTCTCAAGAAGGCAGAGCAAAAGTGGGATCTTCTCAATGAAAGCTGGATTTGGCAACCCAACATTATCTTTTCTCACTGATCACCCCTGCCTGCCCAAGTGTGATGGAAACAAAAACCTGCCACATTACTGAGTGGCATTCTTGACTCAGAGGAAGATTAAGTAAAGGTCCTGAAAAGAAGGAATCTTTGTTTTCTTTTTGTTGTTGTCACTAAATAAAAGACTTGCTGTGTATTTTATATTTAGTCATGTTTCATTCTAAGGTGCAAATATTTAATTGATAATATCAGTGAACCAATAACTTATTACCACTGCACATAATTCATCAGATTCCTTATACTGTAGCTGTGGTATTGATTAGTCTTCCTATATTTAAAATGTCAGTTTGTAATAGCAATAATGCTCCCTAGTGGTGCAGGAGAATAAAGTTTAGTAAATATATTTTCTGCGTTGCCATTAGAATGACATTCAACCCTACCTATAAAGTGAATGTTTCACTTAAGCCCTATTTGAAGGATAAAAGAATGGGATGGAAAGAAGTACACTGGCAAAGTAATAAATCGTAATAATGCTGACTGTCTGTCTTGCATAATCATTTCCTTCAGTTTACTGATTTAAATTTCAGCCAAAGGCAAAGTGCAGGAAAGCTGCAAATAAAGAACAAATAACTCACTACAAACCTATGTGATAGGAATATTCTATTGCAGTGGACCTTCGGTGAGCTGTTTCTCATGTGAATAACTTCAGGGGTCATAGATTATCCAGTAGTGGAGAGAACAGAGATATAGGACAGTTACCAAGGAAGAAAGGGATTTAACTTGCTGTTGAGAAGCTCCAAGAACTGGTGAACTACAACACTGTGATCCACTTCACAAAGAAGGGAACAAGAGAACCTACCCAATCAACTGCACATTTTTACAATTTACGTGCATTATGGTGGGGCCTAGCAGACACACCTGAAACCAAGGCCTCCATTATGTCCATTGAAACTCTGGTCCTTGACCAAAGAGTTTACATTTGAAATTGGCAAGGTAGACAAAGTATTATTATGCCCAATTTACAGATGGGGAAACTGAGGTTCAGAAAAGTTAAGTGATTTGTCCAATATCTGACAGCAGATCAATGGCAGAGTTGGGCACTGATCCTGGTCCAGTGTCTTAAACCAGGAAACCATCCTGGAAGCAAACAGAAAATGGGACAAAACACAACATGGTTTTATGTAGTGAAGTTCATATCAAACAAATCTAGTATCCTTCTATGACAGGAAAACTAACTTTTTAGACAAAAGAAAGACAGTAGACTTAGTCTGTCTAGACTTAAAACTTTAGACATAGTGCCTCCTAGGACATTAGCTAAATTGGCAAGAAGGAGGATCAGTGCTGTAATCATAAAGTGGATAAGCAGCTGGCTGAAAGGGAGACTACAGTGGGTGGTCTATGTTGAAAAGAGAGTGATTACTAGTGATATTCTTGTAATGGTTTTGGGACACATTTTGCTTAACATTTTCATGAGGGGTCTTGGTGCAGGAATTACATGAGAGTCCATGAAATCTACAGATGACATAAAATGGGAGAGAGGAAGTTGCCAGTGTTGAAGAAGACAGGATTATTATATAGGAAGATTTAGATAAACAACACCATTTCTATTACTGCACTCTGCAAAATACAGTATGAAGTGCAAAACTGTGCACTTGGGGCCTAATGGCAAAAACTTTTTTTATAAGATGGGGGTTCATTGGCTGGAGGCAACAGAACAAGAGAGTATGGGTGTATTGTGTATTGGTCAATCACAATTGTTAACTGTAAATTGCCAGCATGTGGCTATGAAAAAGCCTAATGCAAGTCTAATGCAGATTAGTTGGGTATATTAAGTAGAAACAAGGAAATTGTTGTACAACACTTTGGTGAGACCTCCTGTACTACCATGTACAGATCTGGTTAGTAATACTCAAAAACGATTAATTTTGAACTGAAACAGGCCCCAAGAAGGGCCACTAAAATTAAGATGTGAACGAGGAACATATCCTTTAAGAGGAGATTAAAAGAGCTTGACTTTATTAGTTTAGCAAAATTAAGGTAGAAACAGGACATGATCACAAAAGTGTGTGTGTGTGCACACACGTATGTACACACACAGAGAAAATCAGGGAAATACCATATTTCATTTTAAGGTAAAGAACAATATTGGCATACAGTCAAATGCCTAAACACTCATTATGAACAAATTTAGATGGAAAATGAGGAATGACTTTCTGGAATAGTTTTCCAAGCAAAGTAGAATGGATTAAGAACTTGAATTGCTTTAAGATGGAGCTTCACAAGTTTATGGAGAGTATAATAAGACGGGGAGCTGTATAGATTTGAAGATGTGATATGTAGATGCTAATATTTGCAATCCCCCAACAAAAAGTTCTTTTTTAAATACATAGGGAGAATGAGGAAGGCCCCAGGTAATATGTAGCCCCTGCAGGATATGCTTGGCAATCTGGTGGTCGCACCAGAGGAGAAAGCTGACCTCTTTAACAATTTCTTTGCCTCTATTTTCTTGTGCAGGGACCGGGGCTTCCCCACCAAGATTCAGGACAGACTTGGAAGAAACTCCGCCAAGCCTAGGGTCAGGGAGGACCAGGTTAGAGAACTTCTGGAGGGGCTGTACATGTTCAAATCAGCAGGTCCAGATGCTCTCCACCCCAGGGTGTTGAGGGAATTGGCAGGGGTCATTGCAGGGGCCCCTGGCATGGGTTTATGAGCACTTGTGGTGCTCTGGCCAGGTGCCGGATGACTGGAAGAGGGCCAATGTGGTTCCCATCTTTAAAAATGGGAAGAGGGAGGACCCGGGCAACTACAGGCCCGTTAGTCTTACTTCAATCCTGGGGAAGCTCTTTGAGAAGATTAACAAGGAGCACATCTGTGATGGGCCAGTGGCAGGGATGATGCTCAAGTGCAGCCAGCATCGGTTCATTAGGGGCAGGTCCTGTCAGATCAACCTGATTGCCTTCTATGATCAGGTCACACAATAACTGGATGCAGGAGTTGCGGTGAATGTAGTCTTTCTGGACTTCAGGAAGGCCTCTGACACTGTCTTCCACCCCATTCTCATTAAAAAGCTAGGTGACTGTGGCATTGATGCCTATACACAGTCAGATGGATTGCAAATTGGCTGAGGGGTCATACTCAGGGAGTGGTGGTGGACGGGTCACTTTTGACCTGAAGGGAAGTGGGCAGTGGGATCCCCCAGGGCTTGGTGCTTGAGCCTGCGCTGTTCAATTTCTTTATTAGCGACTTGGATGAGGTGAAGAGCAGCCTGTTTAAATTCGCAGATGACACCAAAATTTGGGGTGAGGTGGGCATGCTAGAAGGGAAGGACAGATTACAGCAGGACCTGGACAGGATACAGGGGTGGGTAAATGAGAATAGGAAGGGATTCAATACTGACAAGTGCAGGTTGCTGCACGTGGGCAGTAGGAACCAGCAGCATACCTATAGGCTGGGGAACTCCCTTCTCGAAAGCATGGTGGCAAAAAGAGATCTTGGAGTCATTAATGACTCCAATATGAACGTGGGCTGACAATGCAAGAACACGGTCAGTAGGGCTAACCGTACCTAGTCTCACAAGCAGGGCCAAGGAGGTGATCCTCCCCCTCTATGCGACACTGGTCAGGCCGCAGTTGGAGTACTGCATCCAGTTCTGGGCGCCGCACTTCAGGAGGGATGTCGACAGCATGGAGAGGGTCCAGAGGAGGGCCACTCGCATGATCTGGGGACAGCAGGGCAGGCCCTACGAGGAGCGTCTACAGGACCTGAACTGTTCAGCCTTCGCAAGAGAAGGTGGGGGAGGGAGGGTGGATCTAGTGGCTGTTTATAAACTTAGTAGGGGGACCAGTGGGGTTTGGGAGAGACCTTGTTCTCCCAGGCGCCTCCCGGAGTAACAAGGAATAAGGCCATAAGTTGTTAGAGGGCAGATTCAGATATCTGAAGGCGCTACTTCACAGTCAGGGCGGCTAGGATCTGGAACCAACTTCCAAGGGAAGTGGTGCTGGCTCCTGCCCTAGGGGGGTCTTCAAAAGGAGGTTTGACGTTTACCTGGCTGGGGTCATTTGAGCCCAGTTTTCTCTCCTGCCCAGGACAGGGGGTCGGACTAGAAGATCTGCAAGGTCCCTTCTGACCCTACTTCTATGAATCTATTAGATTTGAGAGGTGTAACTTTCTTTGTATGGGAGATGTCTGTCAATCAGGACTTCCGCTGATTGTCTGTAGTGGCTGAGAAGGAATGTTTTCCTCCCCCAGCATGAACACTTTATTGATTTCTGAGCTTTTTGGTTTTCTTTTGAAGCACTGGAAAGTGGCTATGTATCGGGTGGGAATTATGACTGATGAGTGCTTGTGCTTCTGTTTGTACTTGGGAACCTCTCAGGTATCTGGCTACAGGACCTTGCTCTTCTGCTCATGTCCATTTGATTGCCAGGTTTGGGGTCTGAAAGGTTGTTTTCATTCAGGTCAGATTGGCAGTGCTGTGGGTTGGTTTGTTTGTTTTTATTTTTTTTTTTTGCATTTCTCACTAGCCTGAGGCATGGTCATTTTCCTAAGATCCTCTGAGCACACATTAGCTGAAATACTTGGACACTCAATGGCAGAAATGTATTGCCAGTGTCCTTGTTTCCCTGGCTTTTGACCTGTGGCATATTGTAGGGTGTTTTAGAGTTTATTTTTATAATGTGGTTAAAAGAGACTGGAGTAAATGATTTTTAGGACTCTGGGTAAATGGTTGCCTGTGAATCCAGGGAACTGGTCTTCATGGCTTGAGATACCCCTTTTCAGCCCATGTTTCATCCTGTCCTCTCTGCTTGTCATAATACTAAAAGTTCTTCTATAGTTATTACTCAGGACCAAAGCAGGATAGAAATTATTCTTCTTTCCCTTTGCAGAAAGGCGTCAGTTATAAAAAATAACTATTCAGCTCCTAGTTTCTCAAACTAGGGATCCTGAAGTAGAGATCATGAATAAGAGGCATTGTGATCACCCTCCTGTGCCTTATGGCAGCAAGAATGTCTCAGGGTTTTTATATTGTAGCTTGGTCATGGCCTGGAAAAGGCTGTCAGCCAGTACCCCACATAGACTCTATTGGCCTTTTCAATGGGGCAGTGCCTTGATAAATTGCACAATTTCAACTGACTTATTTTTTAAAAGAAGATGAATGTATGATAAATGGGTGGTAGCTGCTTTTGGCTGTGTGGTTACAACACTTCTGTTTTATTTAATCGTATGTATTTCATGTTTTATAGATGAATCATTGACCACATTTCACTTACAAAACACCAGAGTTATTTTCTTAATGGGCTCAGCCAAGTAACTTATGTCCAAGAATGGCTTCTGCTTTAGAACTGCTGTAAGCAAGTAACGAATGTTGTGCAGTTAAGATGGATCTGGTCTTTTCAAAACCACACTCACAGGACTGGGTCAGGTGCTAGGAGATCCCCTCCCTGCAGCATTTCCAAGGCTTTCCTTCTCTGAGCCTCCTTTCTTCTGCAGCGCTCCTGAAACAGATTGTTTCTGACAGTGCGGAGAAAGAGCTTTGCGTTCTCCTTTGCTGACACCTGCTGGAATGACATACGGGAGAGAAGGGAGTGGATTTTAAAATAAGCGTTGCCCAGAAACAGCAGGCAGTCTGGCAATATAGGCCCAGACAAAGCTGAATCCTTTCCGTTCCCACCTGCAAGAAAGCAGGAGCCCACATGGTTGACAGTTTAAGATCTGGCTGCTTGGGCTCAGTGAGGAGAATTGAGACAAAGGAAGGACACTAATTCTGGACTTAGGAGATCCAAGTTCAGATGCCCTCTGGGACCTTGGGCAATTTGCTTGCTGTTTCTGTGCCACAGTTCTTCGTAACAGTTATGAAGTGCTCAGATACAACAGTGAACAGCTAAGATAAAATGTTAAGAAAAACAGAAACCCTTGAGTTTCAATCCCAGCCTGACAGTTTTTGTTGCTACAGTTTGTGGCAAATTCCCGTATTTGGGGCCTGGCTCCCTCCACAGTGGGCACGTCTACACGTGACACTATGTCGCCGTAGCAATGCGCGGGCAAAAACCGTGATGCTGCAGCTAAGCTATGTCACAGTAGCGGCGTGCTCTCTTAGTATAGCATGTCGCTACAGCAATATGGCAGCTAAAATAATCATGCAGAGCACACACAGTGCAATACCACCTGTTACTGAACTGTGCAAATGATGGCACAGTAATAGCGGTGCCACAGAGGCATGTGTAGACAAGCTCAGTGAGTATTAACAGACCTTTCAGATTTATTAAATAGTTATTCCATAAAACCCTCAAAATATCATCCTAATTGCAAACTGGGACAGATTCACTGACGTTTATCACTATATCAGCAAGTAATTAACTATGTTTTTACTTAGCAAATATGTGTGTGTGTGTGTATGTGTGTGTGTATGTCATTTGCACCAGATGATGCATGATGAAAATAATCACAGCTCTTTGTGGATACTAATATTACTCACTTTTCCCCAGCTTGCTGGGAACTTAGTAGAGAAGAAGACAAACCCTTGTCTTTAGCTACATAATACAACTATGTTAGAGATAATCCATGATCTTTCCCGAGGTTGTTTAAAGAATGTATCTCAAGACTAGTAAATTGCCTAGTTCTTCATTTTCCTACACGTTGTGTTGTAGCTAAGCAAAGCAGATGTAAAATGCTGACCTCCTGATGTGGTGTCGTTTTTATCCTATTATGCAGGACAATAAATCATTTTAAGAGAACAAACAGGAAAATGCAGTGCGAACATATCATGTACATTATACTAATTTCCTGTGATGGTAATAAAATTACCACAAGATGTCAGTCTGGTAAAGAAAAGAAGTGCTGATGTGAAATATTTTCTCTCTACCTACTGCTCCAAGTCTTTTTAAAAGAAACTTAGTGTTAGCCACACAGTGCTATGCTGTGTGCAGAAGCCAGTTGTTTTGCTGTTGCTTGGGTTGTTAAGGACTTCTTGGACATGGGACTTGTGCTCAGTCTCATTTAGCAGTTGGGGGAAGTCAGTGGTGGCCTTAGGGTTGTTGGGGCCCTGGGTAAGAGTCATTTGGGGCCCCTTAGAGGCTTAATTTTGATGACCTATAAGCAAGTCAGACATTTTCCATTTCGGTTTCACTTCTCCCTATCCATGAAACTGCAATGAAAGTATCTTAATACAATATTGATACAAATATTCAGTGTAATTAATTTTTATGTTTATAAAGTGTGGGGCCCCAAGCAATCACCCAGCTTGCCCTTCTTCAAGGCCACTACTGGGGAAGTAACGTGGATTTCTAAACTGGTTTCAGCACAGCTCATTTTCTAATGCTGATAGAGCTGAAGGCCCTGATTCTTCCAGCACATCCCTCTGGACAGAGTCATGGTGTCCAGAAACTCTTTGACTTCAAGAGGACTTTGTGCAAATGTGGGGGTTTATTTGTGTGGATCTTCTTGAAGCAGACCTGAACATTTCTTGCTTGCAGAGGTGCTTCTTTCTCTGTTTCCCCAGCCTGATCACTGTATGCATTGCCTTTGCTTCTTATATGGCTTCTGAAGTCTTTTAGAATGATAAGCTTTTTGCAGCAGACTTTTATAAACTCTGTTGCGCAGTGCCCAATGGAAACTTCTCAGTGCTACCACAACATCTTTATATTATATTTAATATATTCCTCTGATGGACATGATGACTTTCCACTGTATAGAAGAGGCTGAAGTTGGAGTGGGGGCAGGGGAGGGACTGAATCTCCTTGTTGTCTGTGGCTTCATACTGCCATCAGCCAAGCTTGAGTGGAGCCAGGGGGAGAAAGGTAGTCTCCTGTAAGATATAGGTATTGAAGCCTCCAATATAGGGTGATGGTTAACCTATAAAACAGAGGAAGCTTTATAAGGAGTTAATGCAGCTTCAGGCAGCATTAGTACCTCACTGGACACGTGGTGGGACTGGGAGGGATGGGCAGTGACGTACGTGTTCCTGACACCAGACTCCTTCCCCACCCGCTATTCATGAACAAAACACCAAAGCAATGGAAGGTGCTTTACCCACATTCAAAAATGGGCTAGAGGCTGCTTCAGAGCACTGCTCTCTTGTATCACCCACCGAAGGGAAGACAGGAGCTGCTCCAGAGACTTCCGCGTGACTAAAACTGTTATTTAATTCAAAGCAGAACACAAATTGCAAACTTAAATGTACTTGTCTTTCTCTGACTTAAAAGTTGCCAGATAGTTAATATACACACAATACAGTCAATGTAGGTGCCCCAAGCAAGCAAGTAAATCCATTAAATTGGCACAGTACCTGCACACAGTGCTCAGTTACGGGGTGTGATTTTTTGTGGGGTTTGCTAAGACGCCCGGTGAAGAAGCAGACTTGGCAAAGGTCAAAATTTAGGCACTTCAGGCAGTGATATCTGTCAGGAGAAAAGAGAAAGGATCAAGCTAACTCTCAGGTCTGAGAACTTCTTACAAAAGAATTGGGATGCTGGCAATCTGAGTTCTTGAGAGATACTGGTAATAGAATAATAGTTTCCCACACCAACGGGAGAGCTGACATTTTATTAGCAAAACAGGAGTTAGTTGCTTATCTGATGGTAATATACTGTTTCTTAGACTGCATCATTGCAACAAAACTTCATATAGTGAAGCAACAGTTGTACATGATATCACCTTAAATACTGCAGCTGTATCTTCATTCTCTCTCATATAGCAGCTTATCTCTAAAAAGAAGTTCAATAGGGCTGTAATATCACTGCATGATATAAGTAGGGCCTATGACTTTGAGAAAACTAAGAAGAAAATAATTCAAGTAAATACAATCTATATAAAAAAAGGAAAATTCCATGTCATGTACTTTTCCATGTCACTGTATGATCATGTTCCTTTAATGCTGTTACATGTCTGCCTTTCTATGTCCATTCATACTGTCTGTTATGATGGGGTCCTGATCCTGGTGGGCCTCTAGGTGATGCAAGTAATATTACAGTAAATATTGATTCACCTTAATCCTGTGATGGGAAAATTCTTGCAGACTCTACATCTGACATTGTGAGTGACCATTTTAGCGGCTGATAATCTATGACAAGTAGGAAGCCACAGGAGAAGGGCAGGTTCAGTTCTTAGCCAAGATAGGAATTTCTCTTCACCAACTGCTGAGTTCAGAACCTGGAAAAGAATATCAATTTTATGCATTATTGCATTACATAAAGCTCAAAATATAAACCCCAATCCTAAGCAAAAATCTCTAAACCCAAATGATCTCCTGTCTAATATAGGACACCACTGACTTCAAAAAGTCTCCATGTGAGGGCAGAGATCCATGCTAGGTACCTCATTACATAACTTCCTTCATTGGCATTAAGTCTGCTACAGAGGTTTATCCCCTGGGATTTGGAAATAACCCTACCCCTTAAAATAAAGTAAACTTGGATATTACCCTGTGATACCTTGACATTTCACTTGGTCAACAACATTCACAATCACCTCCACAGACCATCTGAATTCTACTCACCCCATGGAAACAGCTGCGAATAGCAATTTCGACACAGGATGAAGCACAGCTTTCCCCCACGACGGCTGGAATCTGCACCAGAAAGAAAAGCAGTTATTCAGGAATACCATGCTAAAAAATAGATGCTGCCACCATGCTTTATTGGGGTGGTATCAGAGCACAGATGGAGAAGCATCAATAGAAAAGCCATTTGCTTCCTTTACTAGAGGAAAGGCTGTTTTAATGCAGGCATGTGATATCAGCATGTAATTCCAAACTTCATTGTGTGTCAGAGTGACTGTATCTCCACCCCAGTTATTATATATCAGTCAACATATTGTGCTGTCAGGCTAGAGCACTGAACCCAGTAATGGACAGACTTGGTTTTTGCAACATAGGATCTCTCTAAAAAAGCTGATGTAACAAAATTCACCCCGACTGCACCACAGTAGTATCTCCTATCTGAGAGCTCGTTGCAGCGTCAGCTGACAGTTTGTTTTCAGTGAGTAATTTATGACTGATAAGGCCCTGAACCTATAGGCAGCTCTGCACAGGGATGGACATATACCTCAATGGTGCCCCTTCCGCACTAAGAGCACTCAGCATGGGTGCACATTCATGCTTGTGGAAGTACTTGTAGGATCTGGCTGTCATAAGCTCTGACAAAACTCTCAGGACAGGCACTGATGTCAATGGGTATTTTGACTGAGGCTATGAACAAATATACCTTTTAAACTCTTTTAAAGGGGAGGGGGAGCTGCTGCTGCTTGGGAGCATGTAACAGCTGTTAGATGTACCCTCTACATCTGCATGCTCCTGTAGCAATACAGGATACCTAAATTACTGTAACTTTCACCTGGACTGAAATGGGACTAAAGTTGCAACAGTTTTACTACACTTGTATTGCTACATAATTATGCAGGTATAACAGTTGTGTCATAGCAGCTTAGACTGATATCGTTTAATATCTATACAACTGTTGCATGTGTCCATAGTTTCGATACCTACATTCAGATCCTAGAGCAGTTTCTGCACAGTGGATCTCCATCTTCTGAGAGCCCAGTTGACTTTATTAAAGAAGCCTAGGGAACCAACATCCCATACATTTTTATCCCTTGCAATAACTCTCTTGGAATTCCTCTTTGAGACTTGCTGTCTATTCCGCACATGCAGTTTAAGAGCAATGACAGTACCTGATGTAAGTCTGTTAGTAGACTTCTCAGGGTGCTCCGACTCATCAAGGCCTCCTCCTGATCTTTGTCAGCATAAAACTGAAAGAAAGCTGCAAGCAGCCAGAAGAGATGCTTAGAATCGTGGCAGAGTCTAAAGATTCTGAACTTACTCCCAAGAAATACTAACGTGACAATCATTGGATGCCTATTCCACCATAGCTAACGAGTTAGAATAGTTTCTAATTCCTGATGATTAGGCCAAGTAGGTGGGAAGAGCACATAATGAACTCCTTTTCATGACCATAAGAATTTGCCCGTCTACTGCTGGATTTAGCTTCTGTAATGTTAATTACAAATCAATTTATGTAAAATATATACCTGTGCAGAACGCCAGCCAGAGGCCCCACTTAAGCTCTATTTTGAGGATGTGCGTCATGCATAAACCTTTGTATAGAGGGGAGTTTCACTTTTTATACTCAACCCTTTACCTATTATCATCTTTATTTCAAGAGTTCTTTTATCTTCTTGTATCTAATTTAGATGGTTTCTGTCTGAGCTAGAGACTGAAAGTGATCTCTTCCCAATTACAGTAATTGAACCTGGCTTTTAACTTCTAAGTTTTACTTCTCTTAAGGGATATTATGAACTGCTCTGAGATGCTTATGCAAGAGGCATTATATAATGGACATTGATTAATGGATGCTATTCTTCTGCATCACCCTTTTCTGACGATGTAAGGCAGTACATTTTATTTCCATGTATTAACTTCTTGTACAGAAGGACTCTGTTTTCTTTCTAGAAATAAGAGATATTGAAAGTGCTGTCAATACTCAGCACCTAAAAGAGAGTGTAAAGGTCATGGATTCCCACCTCTGTATTTTGTACGCAGACTGTCTCCTGAGAGAGCAATTAGGGCCCCTGCAGCAGATCTGGCTTTCATAACACCTGTTTCAGATCTGAAACAAGAAAACCAAGTTAAGTCAGGAATGTGAAACTAAAGCTACTAGAATTAAAAGTGTTGTTACAGTGGAAAATGACCTCAAAATCCACAAGGCAAGAATTCTTGTCAGTGATATCTCTTATTGGACCAACTGTATGGTTGGTATAGACATAAATAAGCTTTTGAGTATCATGGTATCTGAAGCAGACACAGCTGAGACATAAATAAAAGATATTGGTCACAAGGACTCTTGCCTCTCCCAATAAAAAAATTCTTGCCTCTTGCATAGCTCCTGGACCATCATGGCAACAACATCATCTCAACACTACCACTCTCACAGTTTGGGTCCAGCTCTGGGGACAGACACATGAGTATAAGCTTGTTGCACCCTTCTGAGCTAGGACCCCGGCAGACCCTCTGGTGGATCCCTGACCTGACCCCCAGCACAGAGCCAGGAGGGAAGTGGGGCTTGTGGTGGGTGGGCACTAGACAGAGGGGGCAGCTGAGTGGAACCAAAGAGGGTCATGGCCCCCCACAGCTCCTACTTAACCCAGCCCCCTAGGGAGCCACATGACTGGAGTGGCCTGACATGTGGGTTAGCATGGAACTAGGGGATGGGGGGCACTTACCTGCCCCCTTCTCTGGAGTGACAGGGAATACCTGTTCCAGAAAGCAGCATGGCACTGGCAGCAATCTGCCCATGTGAGGGTTATAAAATGGTCCCCCAGTGGTAAAAAACGCCCCCACAGTTTGGGCCCAGCTCCAGTGAGAGATGCATGAGTGTAACCTTGTTGAGCCCCTATGAGCTAGGACCCTGGTGGACTCTCTGATGGACCCCTGACCTGACCCACAGTGCAGAGCAGGGAGGTAAGTGGGGCCTGCAGTGGGTGGACACTAGATAGAGGGTGCAGCTTAGCAGAGCCAAGGAGGATTGTGCCCCCCACAGCTCCCCTAGGGAGCCATGCAAACAGAGTGAGCAAACAGGCATGCTCTGGGACCAGTGCATGAGTTTGCGTGGGAGTTTGTGCAGGAGGATGAGCAGGAGGGGCTATTAGCTGGCACCCTCAAACTAAGTGCCCCCGGTGGTGATGCATGGCACACCCCATCCCTGTGGTGCCCCCAGGCAGCTGAAGCTCCCCATGCTAAAAGATAATCCTCCAGCACTAGAGCTCAGGTAAAGGGGACGAGGGACCAGGCCTCTCCTCCCTCCAGGGTGAGATCCAGGGACCCAGAGAACCCCCCAGCCTGGTAGGCCAGAGGATCCCACTGCAGACAGCTATTTGAGCCTGTCTGCTAAGCTGCAGCAACAGCAGCTGATAGAGACCATGTGGGAGTAATTACACACATACACACCTGGTCTGTTACTCAAACAATCACCTAGGAGGCCATGCAACTGGGGTCTGCCCCGCAGATATGGTAATGGGTATGCACTGCACCCCTAGGCTTCCAGGCCTAGATGGACCACACACCTTTGGTACCACAGAGATTTTTACGCAGATAGAACCTGTGGTCCCAGCCTCCATGCAGACAGAGCCCTTGACTCCAGGCTGCAAGAGCTGCCTGTCATGTCTGTTGGAAACTGGTAGCTGGGGCACTGGCCCCTCCATTTGTGGGTTGTGCCCACTGGTGGAGACTCTGGAGGGCCAAGTGAGGGAGCTCCAGGAGGAGGTGAACAGGTTGCAAGTCATCAGGGAACATAAGGTGGAGAATGATGTATACTGCCAGGCCCTGCACCCAGAGAAGGATGCCATGCCATGGGCAGAAGAACAGGCTTGAGCAAGATGCCTCAACCAACAGTGGGTAGTTGGTCACATGAGGCCCCAAGTCATGAGGCGCATCAGTTGCTCCACCAACAGCTCTGTACAATAGCTATGCAGCCCTCACTGTCAACAGATAGGGCATCTGCACTGCACTGCAAGCAGGACAGGAACAGCTGCCCCACCAAGGAAACAATGAAGGGTGATTGTCATGGAAGACTCCCTCCTGCTGGGCACAGGAGCCATTAGTCATCCAGACCCTTTTGCTCAAGTGGTCTGCTGCCTTACAGGAGCCAGGATTCAAGATGCAACAGACAGGATTCCTAATCTGGTCCACCCTATGGACCACTACCCCATGCTTCTTGTCCATGTGGGCACCAATGCCACGGTGAGAAACAGCCCTGGGAGAATCATGGGTGACTACAAGACTATGGGGGCGAAGCTCAAGGAACTAGGAGCACAAGAGGCCTTCTCTTCAATCCTCCCAGTCAGGGGCCGAACCACTGAAGAGGTCAACCAAAGACTTCAGAGATGGTGTCACTGCATAAGCTTTGGATTCCTTGACCTTGGTATATAGTTCAACAGCAGTGGTCTACATGCAAGAGACAGCATTCACCTTACAGGCAGAGGGAGGAAACTCTTTTGTATGAGAATCGCTGACTTGCTGAGAAGGAGGGCTTTAAACTAAGCACGTCTAGGGAAGAGGGGGGAGGTTCCACTGTTGTACATGAATCCTCTTCCCATGATGACCCAAGAGAGGACATCAACATAGCGGACACCCAGGTGAGCTCCAGTGCCCTAAGATACTTGCATAGTGACAGAAAACCTGAGGTGACGAGACTGGAACTCAGGTGACTTTATGGGAATGCCAGAAGCATGGGCAACAAACTGGGTTTTCTTTTGGTAGACGAGGAATTTGACTTCACTGGGTTGACAGAGACCTGGTGGAACAATACGTATGATTGGACAGCGGATATCGAGGGCTATAGGCTCTATAGGAAGGATCGAGTTGGGAAGAAGGGCAGAGGGGTGGACTTCTATGGGAAAAAGCAGTACCCCTCCCTGCAATTCAGGTTTGATAGCAGGGAGAGGTCCTTGGAGGCCCTTTGGGTCAAGGTACAAAGGGGTTCAAGAGAGAGAGACCTGATGGTGGGAGTCTACTACAGGTCTCCCTCCCAAGAAGAGGAGAATGATCAGGCATTCCCTGGGTCCCTGACTGAGGCAGCCTGAACTAAAGACCTGATTGTCATGGGTGACTTCACTGAACACAGGTGTTTTTGGACTTCAGGAAGGCCTTGACACTGTTTCCCACCCCGTTCTCATTAAAAAGTTAGACGACTGTGGTGTTGATGCCTACATAGTCAGATGGATCGCAGATTGGCTGTGGGGCTGCATCCAGAGAGTGGTGGTGGACAGGTCATATTCGACCTGGAGGGATGTGGGCAGTGGAGTCCCCCAGGGCTTGCATTGCACTGTTCAATTTGTTTATTAGCAACTTGGACGAGAGGGTGAAAAACACCCTGTTCAAATTTGCTGACAACACCAAGATTTGGAGTGAGGTGGGCTTGCTAGAAGGGAGGGACAGGATACAGCTGGACCTGGACAGGTTACAGGGATGGGCAAATGAGAATAGAATGGGATTCAATACTGACAAGTGCAGGGTACCGCACTTGGGCAGTAAGAACCAATAGCATACCTATAGGCTGGGGAACTTCCTTCTTGAAAGCACAGTGGCAGAAAGATCTTGGAGTCATTATCGATTCCAAAATGAACATGGGCCACCAATGTGAGGACATGGTCAGTAAGGCTAACCGCACCTTGTCCTGCATCCACAGATGCATCACAAGCAGGGCCAAGGAGGTGATCCTCCCCCTCTGTGTGACACCAGTCAGGCCACAGTTGGAGTACTGTGTCCAGTTCTGGGCGCTGCACTTCAGGAGGGATGTGGACAGTATTGAGAGGGTCCAAAGGAGGGCCACTCACATGATCTGGGGACAGTAGGGCAGACCCTAAGAAGAGATGCTGTGAGACCTGAACCTGTTCAGCCTTCACAAGAGAAGGCTGAGAGGGGACCTGGTGGCCGTCTATAAACTTACCAGTGGGGACCAGCAGGGAATGGGAGAGACCCTGTTCCCCTGAGCACCTTCTAGAGTAACAAGGAATAACAGCCATAAGTTGTCTAAGAGTAGGTTCAGGCTGGACATTAGAAGGCACTACTTCACAGTCAGGGCAGATAGGATCTGGAATCTTTGATTCTGTCTCTCAATTAAACTAGAGGGTACTGGCCTGGACCAGCCTATAGTGAGGTGGGTGCATAACTGTCTTAGAGGCCGGTCCCAGTGAGTTGTAATTGATGGGATGGTCTCATACTGTGTCCCACAGGGACTGGGGCTTGGACCCATGTTTTTTAACATATTTATTAATGACTTGGATGGAAGGGTAGAATGCTCTATGATTAAGTTTGCTGGTGATACCAAGCTGTGGTAATACAGGAAGACCAGAGGATAGGGTAAGGATCCAGGACAGTTTAGAACAGGCTTGTCCAACATATGGCCCACAGGCCACTATGTGGCCCTCCAACCCATTTTCTGAGGCCCAAGGTGCTGCAACGGGAAACAAAAGTAAACACTGTACTTTCATTTGGAGGGGAGGGGGTGATGTGATACCGCTTCCTATGAGGTCTTTGAATATGGCTCACCGGCCCACTGGGTGATAAAAAGTTCATGATCTAGCCCCATATTCAAAAAGGTTGGACACCCCTGGCCTAGACAGACTGGTTCTATGTGCTGATCAGATGAGGTTCAACAGGAAAAAGTGCTGGGTCCTTCATTTGGGTAGGAAGAACTTTTACTCCAACTACAGTATAGGCAGTAACCCACTGGCTGGCACATCATCTGAATGGGACCTGGGGGTCATAATTAACCAGATGAATATGAGCTAACAGTGCAAGAAAGCTGCCAGCAGGGCAAATAGGACTTAGGTGCGCATCAGCCGATGTGTTGACAACAGATCCAGGGAGGTGCTTCTCTCTCTCTACTCAGCATTGGTGAGGCCACAACTGGAGTACTGTGCCCAGTTTTAGGCACCATACTTCAAGAAGGATGAAGATAAATTTGAGAGGGTACAGAGAAGGGCCACTTGCATGATTAGCGGCCTGAAGGATAGGTCCTATGAGGAGAGACGCTGGGAGCTGGGCTTGTTCAGTCTGAGTAAGAGGAGGCTGAGAGGTGACTTGTTAGCTTCCTACAAGTATGTCAGGGGGAACACCAAGATCTGGGGGAGCCTCCTCAAGAAGCCACCCCTTAGGAGGATGAGGACCAATGGGCACAGACTAATAGAAGGAAGATTTAAGCTGGACTTAAGAAAGAGCTTCTTCTCTGTAAGGGTAATTAGAACCTGAAACACAGTACCAGCAGAGGTGGTGCAGTGCAGTCTTGAACACATCCTTGGAGGTGTTCAAGAGGAGGCTGGATAAGCACCTCATTGAGTTAGTTTGAGCTCATTAACCTCCTGCCTATGGCAGGGGACCAGACTCGATGATCTAACAGGTTCCTTCTGGTCCATTGATTTTATGATTCTATAAAACATGGAAGATGTTGAAATTTGCCGCTTACAATGGAAAATCCACAACATAAAGAGAAAAAAAGTCAGACTACATAATGACACCAATCACCCACAAGAATCCCTTCCTCTCACACATCTTCTGAACCATCACAGCAACAACATCGCCTTAACACCTCCAAACTCCATGTCATTTCATATGTGCATACCTGCTCTAGAATGGTGTTGTTGTTTCTGTGTAGGAAGGTGGTGTCTGAGAGCCCCAGTGATGGAACCGGAGCTCCATTGAGATAACTCTGCTAGTCACTGGACAAACACAGGACAAAAAGACAGTATCTGCCCCAAACTGCTTATATCCTAATTAGATTAAATTATACTAGGCCTATTTAAAGCATTCAGTATTAAATCATGATTCTCTTTCTGAAAAGTGCTTCTAAAAGTAAATCTTATTAAGCAGGCTTAAGTTATGTCTTAAGTTACGTCTCCTTGGGCATGTCTACACATGCAATTAATGCGTAGCAATAAGCTCTAGCACATACTGTTCCAGAATGTATAATTCCTGGGTGTCACGTTTGAATGTGTGCTTCACATTGAGCCAAGTGAGTACAACCCTGGCTGGCAGAGGGCCTGGGGGGCAGCCTGCCAGCTCAGGTCTGCTTCAACCCAGCTCAATGTACTTCAGAGAGGCTGGCTGGGGCATGAGGATACTTCAGTGAGGGGCTAGCCCCCACTGAAGCACCCTCATGTCCCAGCCAGCCCTGTCAGCATCTACATGTGTGTTACTGTAGAGTAAAAACACTCCACCATAGGATAGTACTGTGTTTACAAGTCCTAATCTACAGTGGAGTTAATTAGTTTACTCCATCCTAATAGCACTGCATGTGTAGATGCTGACGCAGTTACTGTGGAGCCAATTAGGCAACTTCACAGTAAATATTGCATGTGGCTGCACCCCTTATTTCACAGAAAAAGGTCCCTTTAACAGTCTGGCTCTACAATCACAAAAGTGTGTGTGGTATGCAAGTATATATGGTATTTCTTTAACTGAAAACACAGTAGGTTTTATATGGAATACTTGTGAAACCATAAACATGGAATCCAGTGCTGCTCTTTTTGCAAGGTAACTTTTCAGGCCAGGATTGTACTTAAAAAAAAATATGATTAATAAATGCAAAAAACTACCCTGAAAAGTGCCCAGACTTATTATGCTGCCATTATAGACTGAGATAGCTGTGAGGTGTAGATGGGTGGAAGTTTCTTTGTTAAATAAGTGTTTCCAGACTCACCCAATGTTCTCCTCATGACAAGATTTTGATGAAAACAATAAAATTACACAAATAATTGGCCTACCACTGGAAAGAAAACTAAAAGGAGATTAGAAACTTGTTCACCTGAAAAGTTTACTGGGCAGTCAGTAGAACACACTGAAGGCAAACGCAAATCAACTTGATGAAAAAAGCATATTTGCAGCCATGCATTGTTGACTGACAAGAAGCACAAAAATGATATGCGTTTTACAAAATACAGTGAAAAGTCATTTTCAAACTTTCTACTGTATATAAAGAGACCTTTATGACATTGTCAGGGAGCACACAAGGTAAGTTACCACAAGGATACAAAAAGGTTCTAATATATGTCTGCAAGAAAAAAGGTGTCAGTGAAAAAACAGTAGAGGAAATAAAATCACATGCTAGAAAAAGACAACATTTACTCACAAAGCTGTTCCTACAATGCAAGCATGATGCCAAATTCACTGTTAGAATGAAATACCAGAAGAGGAGGAAAAACGGCACACTGCCTTTGGAGAATAGAAATAGTTTATAAAGAGAGACCAAGTTAATCCTGTGATGACAGTTCTTCTAAGTAATTTCCCTTGAATAGCCCTTAGAGAATGCAATATAGAAAATACTCTTGATATTTCTAGTTTTGTTCCAAATTGCATTATTTCATTTTTAGACTCAAGTGATTTATTTTGTAAGTACAAGCAACTCATAACATGGGATCACACACACAGATGATCAAATTAATAATTAATGGGACTTCAGGAGGGTTAGTAACAGTCCTCTGCACCACTTAAATCCCATTCAGATGCTCAGCAAAAGCTTTGTTCTTTCTCTCTCTGCACAGGACTGCGAATAAATTAACCTATGAATGTGGCCTGTTCCTTTTCTAGCATGGTGTTCCCAAACCAATCCTGGTTCTGATGAATTCATTTTTCACAAATACAGTATGTAAGCAGATTTTAGCCTATGAGTTGCTTGTGTATTGCTCCCTTCAGCACTTTGCTATTCATGGTAGCATGATCAGCTTAGTAGCACTGCTTTTGCTTCACATTTGGATGGCAAATATTTTAGACAGGAAAGGAAAGAATACTCAAAAGTGACTAGTGAATCCTTGCTCCATGCTTAGATAGTCTCATTCACATGCCAATATCAATTTTTCAGTAATGAGGGCTAAGTAAGTATCTGGATAGATGAAAACTGGAGCCACTGATACATTTCTGTGAACTGTTACTTGGATTACAGGCAGGTTTGCTACTGATAAAAGAGGTGAGAGGCAGGTCTATAGCCTGACCTTTCATTTTCAATGCACAAAGCGTGAGCTTCATGCTTATCCCAATGCCTATCTGGCCACTTATTACAGCAAAACACCAGTTTTTACCTGTGTGTTCATAGTTTGAATAGATTCAACCAAAACAGTAAGCCCTTTCCACTCCTTCCTGTGTGTTTAATTTTATTTTATTTTTTATCCTAGAGTCATAGAATCATAGAAAATGAGAGTTGGAAGGGACCTCAGGAGGTTATCTAGTCCAACCCCCTGCTCAAAGCAGGACCAGCCCCAGCTAGATCATCCCAGCCAAAGCTTTGTCTAGCTGGGTCTTAAAAAAGTCCAAGGATGGGGCTTCCACCTCCTCTCTGGGTAGCCTGTTCCACTGTTTTACTATCCTCCCAGTGAGAAAATTCTTCCTGATATCTAACCTAAATCTCCTTTGCTGCAACTTGAGACCATTGCTCCTTGTTCTGTCATCCACCGCCACTGAGAACAGTCCAGCTCCATCCTCTCTGAAACCACCATTCAGGTAGGTGACAGCTGCTATTAAATCCCCTCTCAGTCTTCTCTTCTCCAGACTAAAAAAGCTCAGTTCCCTCAGCCTCTCCTCAGGAGTCATGTGCTCCAGCCCCCTCAACATTTTTGTTGCCCTCTGGACCTGCTCCAATTCTTGTTAAGCTTGTCTAACTCTAAAAGTATCTTCTGATTGGCTAATTCAAATGTTCTTTGTCCTATGAATTAAATCTGGAAATCAGACTGAGCTGGATTGTAGCAGGGCACTAAGGTGCCTGCTACTTGTAGAGCCGGGATAACTACTCAGGTGTTGGTTGCTAGGGCAACCAGAGGGAGCCAGCAGTCAGCTGACTGGAAGGGGTAGGGCCTGGCTCCCATTTAAACCCCAGGGCTGAGGCCAAGTAAGGAGTCTTCTGCCAGCAGCCAAGGAGGAAGGAGCTCTCCTAGAACAAGCAGAGGGGAGAACGCAGACTGCAGGTACAGCCTGAGATTTGGGGAAGGATGGAGTACCCCTGGTATGGCAGGACTAATGTTGGAGGTAGATGGCTAAGATTTACATTATAGCCCAGGGGCTTGTGTTTTGTTTGCTGTTGTTACCACTGGCTTGGGTGAGGCTATAAGGGGATGGAGGAGGCCTCATATGGGGTCCATGGCAGCATGGAGACCTGGGTGCCAGAGAGTGTGCAGTATTGGGGGGGGGTGCTGACCCCAAATGCCAGAGAAGTTGCTGTATTGGGGGTGTGCTGACCCAAGCATCAGAGAAGGCACAGCATTGGGGGTGAACCAACCCTGAATGCCAGAGAAGGTGCTGCATTAAGGGTGTACCAACCCTAGCGCCAGGTAGGACACAGCATTGGGGTGTGCTGACCCTGAGCCCTGGAGAGAGGGGCCTGCAAGAAGCCCCAGAGAGAGGGGCAGTGATTGCTGAGTGCCAGCAAGGTGCAGGGCATGGTAAAGGGGTGGTTGGAGCCACGCATAGCTCATAAGGCTGGGGTGCACAGAAACACCAATTACAGAAATGGGGCCAGTGTACGGGAGGAAAACTGTGTCCAGGGAGATGAAGAGGCAGCTTCCCTATTTTTTTTTTATATATATATATATATATATATATATATATATAAAAGATGTGGTGGGCAAGAATTGAGCGTGCTTTGTAGACTAACTGGACACAGTAATGGGCATCAGGGGAGATCATGGCGACCCCTAGGATGCCCTCCTGTTGCATGGATCTTCCATGATCGTGGAAAATGTCAAGTAGCCAAAATTTGGGTCTTTGTGAGACTGAAGGGAAGATTTCTAATCTTCTCATTTTATGGTTATCTTTAACAAAGCTACTACTGGTATTTGTTTTCACAACTTATGTAAGGACTGTAGCACAGGCATATTAACTAGGGCACAAACTACATTTGATACATCTGGTGACATCCATTATGGACTTATACTAACATTCTTATGCTAAAACTACAATATACCACATAGACTGTGTGGGGTGGGCCCCCCTGATTGCTCCCCTACCAGCCACTTGCTGAGAGAGCACTTGCTGTTGGGGGGGAGGGGGATCAGAGTGCTCATGCCCTCCCCAAATTTGGCTGTGCTGCATGCGGAAGTGCTGGCACTTCCACTGCTGCCACTGCGGGAACCTCCCCTCATCCCCACTGGGGGACCCCACCCCAGCCATGCTCCCCTGATTCCCCCCAGACTCAGGAGGCACCAGTTGCCCATAATACTAGTTAGTAAAATTTTCCTACCATTGGACCTCCAGCCATGCACAATTCAAGTAACAACACACCTTTTGAGCATGGGCTGGGCTTCTCACTGAAAAAGCAGAAGAGGGATGGGCAGGATGTTACTTACAGAAATAGTATATGTTGAAATCAGTAGTGGGCTTCCTCTCACCTGTCATACATGGCAGTTAGCAGCCTTAGAGTCAAATCAGGGGCTTTTGGATCTACTTGGCCTGGTTTGTCTAACCTGGCACTCTGAAACAGCTCTTTCAGCAATGAGCAGAGCTGCTGTACTTTCAAAGAGTTCTCCTTCTGGCAGAGGTGACATGGAAGGATGTGCTGAATCAGGGAGACATCAGTCAAGTCCACTGTAGGGAAAATAAAGAGGAAAATTTAGTGAGAGTTCTTCTGATTTTATTGTAAATGTAAGCTGGACATTTATTAAATAAATGCATTAATTAGACATGCCTGGAAAGGCAGCCCACTTGCATTCTATGGAAAGGGGGAACATCCGTCAAAGGATCTTTCACTGAATTCAGCAAAGTGTATGAGAATATAAAGAAAGTCAACCACAATTTCCCAGTCCTCCTTTTAAAATAATTAGGCCGGAAAAAATACATTGGTGATTTCTGTAAGATGCAATTTAGCTCTGGTAGAGAGTTGGGGCAAAAGTGGATGATGCACCATATGAATGTTCAAAATCAGATGTATGTGGATTTCAAGTTCTTTGTCTTTGCCGCTAGTTTCCATTCCATGCCCACCGTTCTGAAGGAGCATGAGAAATGCTTTGGCCAAGAGCACAGAGGCAACCATGGGAAACTAATGTTCACAAAGGCCAGCCAGGACTCTTAACTTTTCTGAAGGTCTCAGCCAACATAAACTTGAACCTCATCAGTAGAATAACATAGGAGAAAGGCCTGAATGTATTACTCAATCACAGTTTTGAATCACTAGTGTGTTTTTATAACTGTGAAAAAGACTAATGTGACATATGTTAATGCCATTGTACAAGACATGGGTGGAATCTAGAATACTGTATACAGTTCTGCTCATCCATGTTCAAGAAAGAGGCAATCAAACATGTTCAGAGAAGGGTTACTACAGATTAGAAACATGTCTTTTCTCTAGCAGAGATATGTCTCTCCTATCAATGACTTTGACTGGATTGTGTTAAGTGTGGTCTAAACTAAGGCTATGGTTATTATCCCATTACCTGGATTCGTTTTTTATGAGCCCCATGTCCCTCAATGGGTTAACTGCTTTGTTCTTCACTCTCCTCCTCACCTTGCCTCTCTCAGCAGTGCCTCTTTCTTTTTCCTCCCCACCCTCCCTATCCTTTGTGTTCTAATCACTGCTTTGTATTTAGCAGCTCTGCTTCTGGCAGTCCCTTCACAGCATCTGATAAAGTAAACCCTGGCTTATGAAAGCTTGTGGGGTCTGTCAGAAATGCAGGGCCCTGCTCTACCTCATGGCACTGTACATAAAGCATCATGAGTTAGAGTGCCTCCTTGACCCAACAGATGTTTGCTTGTTGGGTTGGGGGGCGGGAATGGAGCTGGCTTGCTTGCACTGGCCCTACTGGCCAGCGTTTGGTGGCACTGGCCAGGACCACCCCTCTCCCCAGCCCCACCCCCCTCCCAGCTCCAGGAAACTTGGGGGCCCAGCCCAGCTCACCCCAATACCCCAGCCAGGGTAGCTGGGCTGCGAGGTGAGGGGCTCTGTTCCAACCCCCTTCCAGCTCAGGCCAGGCATAGCAGCCCTGCAGCTACTGCTGTTCCTTTCACTCCCTCTGCACTGACAACCTCACCACCATCCATAAAATTAACTCCCAGGGGAACACAAGTGCCTCAAGGTGTTCTAAAACAGAGAGCCTTAATCTGTTACCTGATTAGAGATTAGAGAAGGGTTAATTTTGGAAGTGCCAATTGGCCATTTTAGAAGTGCTTTGCAGCTGTGCACATGTGTTTGGGTCATGGCTGTAGAGCGCTCTCAGGAGCCAGATTGTGCAAAACTATAAAGAGCAAATTTACCATGCCTTATTTGTAACAATAGTTGCACGTGTTCCGAAGATGGAAAAATATTTTAAGGATTGCATTACTGAAACCAGTCAAAACCAAGGTTTAATTTGTTTTGTTTTTTTAACTATGTTTAATATTATTTATATTTCAGTACAACCCAGATAGACATAGGATATAAGAGAGGAAGTATTATTGTTACCCTTTCATGAAACCTAAACAGAGACATAGGGAGCTTAAGGGCTGAATTGTCTAAAGTACCAAGCCGGTTCAGGATCTTATGTTACATTCACTTGCAAATGACATACAGCTACTTCTCACTTAATGTTGTAGTTACGTTCTTGAAAAATGCGACTTTAAGCAAAATGATGTTAAGCAAATCCAGTTACGTCACAGTAGTTACCTACTAGCAGGCAGTGGCCAAACAATGTTATAGCCAAACTTTACACCACTTTAAACAAGTATGTTCTCTAATAGGTCAGCTATGTAATAACAAAAAGTTGTCCCAGTTAAGTGAGGAGTACCTGTAACTAGTTTTGAAAATCCCAGTTGGCTCTGCGAGTCTGGTAGGCTTAGGAGCTGAACCCAGATTTTATGATTCCCAGCTGCATGCAGGAACAGAAAAATCATTGGTGATGCATGGGGGGTACACATGTACCCTCTGAGATTGGTGCACCGCTGACACTACCAGTGGCACTTGCGGGTGCTCACTGCTCACCCCCCCCCCTTCACTGCCAACATTGCCGCGGCTGCCTGCAGGAGCTCCCCACTCACTGTCACCACATCCCCACTGCCGCTGCCACCACCTGTGGGTGGTCGACATGCCCCCCAGCCTCCAGGGGCATGCATTGTTCATGAGAAAAACAGTCTTCCTTCATAGTTGGTAGGGTCAGAAGGGACCTGAGCAGATCATCAAGTCTGACCCCCTGTCATGGCAGGAAAGAATGCTGGGGTCAAACAACCCCGGCAAGGTGATTATCTAGCCTCCTCTTTGAAGACCCCTTGCGTAGGAGAGAGCACCACTTCCCTTGGAAGTTGGTTCCAGATCCTAGCCACCCTGGTTGTGAAGTTGTGCCTCCTGATATCTAGCCAGAATCTACTCTTGGTCAAATTATGGCTGTTATTCCTTGTTACTCCTGGTAGTGCTTGGGGGGGGGGAGGGGGGACAGGGACTCTCCCATAGCCTGCTGGTCCCCCTTGGCCAGTTTGTAGATGGCCACCAGATCCCCTCTCAGGCTTCTCTTGTGGAGGCTGAACAGGATGAGGTCCCATAGCCTCCGCTCATAGGGTCTGCCTTGCTGCCCCCTGATCATGTGAGTGGCCCTCCTCTGGACCCTCTTGATGCTGTCCACATCCCTCCTGAAGTGCAGCGCCCAGAACTGGACACAGTACTCCAGCTGCGGCCTGACCAGTGTCGCATAGAGGGGGAGGATCACCTCCTTGGACTTGCTTGTGATACACCTCTGGATGCATGACAAGGTGTGGTTAGCCTTCCTGATTGTGTCCCCACATTGGCGGCCCATGTTCATTTTGGAATCAGTAATGACACTAAGATCCTCTTCTGTCTCTGTGCTGACTAGAAGGGAGTTCCCCAGCCTGTAGGTATGCTGCTGGTTCTTCCTTCCCAGGTGCAGTACGTTGTATTTGTCAGTGTTGAATCCCATCCTGTTCTCATCCGCCCACCCCTGTACCTGTCTAGATCTAGTTGCAGCTTGTCTCTCTCCTCCAGCATGCCCACTTCTCCCCACAATTTAGTGTCACCCGTGAATTTCACCTCCTTGTCCAAGTCGCTGATGATGTTGAACAGCGTGGGCCCGACGACCCCATTGCCCACATCCCTTTAGGCTGAAAAAGACCCATCCACCACCACTGTCTGGGTGTGGGCCTCCAGCCAATTAGTGACCCATCTGACTGTAGGCACTGAAGCCACAGTCACCTAATTTCTTAATGAGAATGGGGTGAGAGATGGTGTCGAAGGCCTTCCTAAAGTCCAGAAAGACTGTCCACTGCGACACTTGTGTCCAAGGATTTTGACCTGGTTGTAGAAGGCCACTAGGTTGGTCTGACAGGATCTGCCTCTAATGGACCTGTGTTGGTTGCCCCTAAGCATGTTCTCCCCTGCTGGTTCCTCGCAGATGTGCTCCTGGATAATTTTCTCAAAAAGCTTCCCCAGGACCGAGGTAAGACTAATGGGCCTGTAGTTTCCTGGGTCCTCCTTCCTCCCTCATTTGAAAATGGGGACCACATTGGCCCTTTTCCAGTCTTCTGGCACCTTGCCAGAGCACCATGAGTGCTCGTACAGCCTGCAATGACCACTGCTAATTCCCTCAGCACTCTGGGGTGGAGATCAACAGGTCCTGCTGACTTGAACACTTCTAGACCCACCAGAAGTTCCCTGACTAGGTTCTCACTGACCCTAGGCCTGGCAGCACCTCCCTTGGGTCCATCGGGGATCCCAGTGGGGGGGATGCCCCAATCCCTGCTCAAAAAGATGGAGGCAAAGAAATTGTTAAAGAGGTTAGCTTTGTCATCTTGTGTAACCACCAGATTTCCAAGCGTATCCTGCAGAGGCCCTATGTTATCCAGTACCTTTTTACCCCCTATGTATTTAAAAAAGAACTTCTTGCTGTCCTTGATCTGGGTTGCTAGTCCCACTTCCATCTCCACCTTAGCCTTCTGTGACCATCAGGCTTCGAGTGGCCTTCACCTGGGTGATGGACGTTGAGTGTTCTCCGGACTCGCATCTTTGGCCGAGCAGGTGTCTCCTCCATGACTCGCCTTCTCCGCTCTCCCCTGCCATGACTTGTTGGTTCCTCAGTGGTTGGGGACAGCCATCTGGTTTCCTCAGTGGACCACGGTTCACCTGACAGCCATTCATGGGGCTCCACCACCCCTACACCCTGGCCTCACTCCACCTCATGTGCAATGTTCTCCATTGGCCTCAGCCCCTTCAGTGGAGTGGTGCCCTTCTGCCAGCCACCCGTTATGACTGCTTGCCAACATGGGATCAGTCCTCTTGGCTCTGTCTCTACCCCACCTTCCTTCTTCCCTCCAGCCCCTTCTCTGGGGAAACAAAGAAAAACCTCTGAGGCTCTCCCCTCAGCCCCTCTACTCGGAGAAGCTCACAAAACCATCCCCTCCTCAACCCCTTCACATGGGGAAACAAAAGAAACCAATCATCCAAGAAACCCTAGACTCAGGTCTGCCTCTTGGCATAACTACGCCCCACTCCTACCCTTTTCCTTCCCCTCTAATTTTAACGTAGCGCCTAATATCATCCGCCATCCCTGGGAGTTCTTCCCACTCCGCTGCTGACCCCGCTGGAAATGGCAGCAATACCTGCTTCAATAGCAACCACCCCGGGGCTCCTCTCGGGGTCTTTCCCGCCGGCGTGGGTCCCTGCTCATCCTGGTCACTCTGACTCTCCCACCTGGGATCCTGTTGGGGCTCCAGTCCATTCCTGGGTCCTTGTTCGGGTCCGGGGTCCCTGCTGCCTGACGTCTTCCCGCCCCTGGCTCCCAGTGGGACCTGTGGTGAAGGTCTCCTCCCTTCCTGGGTCTGGCCGGGGTTGTCTTTCTCCCCCTCTCCCTCCTCACCTCTTCTGTGGCATTGGCCTCCATTTTTTTTATTTTCACTGGCCAGCCTTAATTGTATAAACAAGTGGCTGATGAGCTGAGCGGGCTCTTCCATTTGCCCCTGCTTCACCATGCCTCCTGCCATGGGTGAGTGTTTGGTTTTATCGTTTGTACGTCCCTCCCTAGGACACCTTCCTAACAGTCCCACTACAATCTTGGGCAATGGAAGTATAATCCTTCTTGGTGATGGCCCCTCCCTTCCATTGGGTATACAACTTCTTTTTAGCTTTGAGACATTCGTGGATGCTTTTGGTGAGCCATGGGGGCTTTTGAGCACTCCTGCCCCCTTTGATCCCTCTGGGCTTATATTACATTCTTAATATGTCATAAAGGTATTGATGCATGTTTTGCCCATTCTCAGGAATAGTTTTTTGTATGAAGGGGTTGGTGCATTCAGAGGGATAAAAAGATAAGCAAATTCCAGGGGTTCCAGTGCAATGTCCAACTTCCACACAGCAAATTGGAAATGAAGTAAATGCTCAGCAGTCTACTCAGTAGCTCTTTCCCACAACAAAATTCCCTTTGACTTCAGTGGGAGATTTGCCAGGGTAAAGGGTCAGGAGTACTGAATAGAACCTTTCTGGTGTATAATATTTTATTTTGTTGTTAATATTCATGGTAGTAGTAATAATGTCTGCAAATTACCCTATGCATTTTTTGATTCTCTTTCCAATAAATGCATTCCTAAGAAATAGATCTAATTTTGACATTTAACAAGGACAACAATACATAGATGAAGTTCCATATTGCTGGCAACTTTTATGTTGTGTTGGCAATATTACATGCTATAATAATAATCTAATTAATCTGTGTCTCTGAAAAAATATAATAGATCTTTATAGACCTTTTTTAAAGGGAGTTTGTTTGAATTTTAATAGTGGTAGAGTAATCAAGTACTAAAAGAAACTGTTTACTCTTGCTATTGTAATAGATCTCTTTTCAGTAATAGCAGTGAATTATTATGCTCCTCAACCTTCCCTTGTCTTTTTCCATTAGAAAGCCAAGAAGATTGCTAGGATACCCTGTCCCAAGTAGCCATCCCTTCCAGTATTTACTACTACGTGTGAAGGGGTGATGTTTGTAACCATCTGCTTTAACATATATGTGATGAATATCTGACTTCAGCATCTTGGTTTAGTTACAATGCCAGGCCCATACATCTGGATTTATGGTTAAAACCAGGGCTTGGAAAATCTAGGTTCTGCTCTTGGCTCTGCTGTCTCTTGTGACTTCTGACTAGTTGGACTGCAATGCATCCTCATGAAGAGGACAAGCACAATACTTCTTCTGCAGCACTTAAATCCCATTTGTTTTTGGTTTTTTTCCCCCTCTTGCCCCCAGAATAGGACTTAAGTGGTAGATAATCCTTTTGTAGCCTCCTGCTGCTCTGTGCCTACTTTCTTCCTCTGGAATGGGAATGATGATGATTATTTCATGGGAGTGCTATGAGAGAGAGTTCATTGGTACTCTGTTCATTCACCATGATGAGCAGTGTCTCTGAAAATCTCAAGCCTATAAGTAAAAATAAAATGCTGCCATAAGCAATTCCATTGACTTTTTTTTTTAAAATAGAATTACTCAGGAGATGAAGCCTGATGCTTCATAGTTTGTGTGCACAAGATTGGGCCCCAGGAAAATAAATCAGTGCCTCTGCTGCTCCTTGTTTGGCAGTAATGCTGAGCTGCTTTCTCAGATCTGTTGGCAAGAACCTAGTAATTGATATTTCCCTGGGAACTGATCCTCCTGCTCCCCTTCTCCCCTCCCCAGTACTTCATTGTTGGGGGAAGCAGGTTTCTGGTTTAGGCTTTATTTCATTGCAGCTGGTTTTAAGAGCCAGGGCTATTTAAATGTCCTCCTCCACTGCCTTTTTATTTTAATTAGAGCTCACAGAAGATGTGTGAAATGGATGACAATAAGTCTCTTTAATTTTTTTTTTTTTTTTAAGGAAATATATTTTCTGCAGGGGAGTTTGATTATTGAAAATATTTTGTCTTCAATAAAACCCCATTGTTGATGAGGTGTGTGGGGTTGTTGTTGTTGTTGTTGTTTTGTGTTTTTGTGGGGAGGTACGGAACTGTCAAAACTATGTTGACCAGGTTTATTAACACTTATGTTATAACAGAACACATAGAAAAGATAATCCGCATGGTGCATTGGGAATCCTCTCTGTTAGAATGACAATATTTGGATTTTTCCGGGAGCGTTGAATCTGCAGCTGAATAAAGGTATGACCTGTAGCCTAGCAGAGCTGCTGACCACATCGCAGAATGATAGCTAAGCCAGCCATTTGCTTATGCTAAGTAATCATCTTAACTGTGTCAACCATTTTCTGAGGAAAAAACAAGAAATGAATCCGTGCAAGTCTGTGTGCTGTGAATGTGGTGACATTTTTAGGAATGTGGAAGATGGTACAACATGAGACAGAAAAACAGACTGGAATGTGAAACACCATGTAATTGGTAACAGAATCCGAGATGAATATATACAAAAAGGTAAATGAAGATTGGTGAAGAAGCCTCCAAAAGCTTCCAGGTTTTGGTTAAGTCTGCCCATTGACTGAAGAAAAGAAGTTAAGGTCTTAGACATGCACTCATAGCAAAAAGACATGTAAATAAGTAAAATGCATAGACCATTTCATGCTAATGAAGTAAACAGTGAACGGAGGCAGAGCTTGAGATGGGAGGAAAAATGGGTGGAACATAGGAGGAACAAGGGTAGAATGAATGGTAAGCATAAACCAAAGTGTATAAATGTATGTGTGTGGGGGGGGAACTATTGTTTAGGGCAGGTCCTCAGTTTGTTTTTTGGGACCTGACCCAAAGCTGTCTCCATTCTGAATAAAGCTGTTGTGAGCAATGTGTGCTGGTGTTTGCTCCCTGCCTGCTCTGTCTAAAGAGTAACAGGACCCATGGGCAATCGGATCATCGTCTCCCTAGTCGTTGGGTGCCACATGGAGATGGGGTCTAACACTCTCGATGTTACAAAGGATAGGGTCTGAATTCTGCTGCTGACTCTGCAGTTGAGTCACTGTATCTTCTCGGCAAGTCAGCTGACCTCTTTGATTCAGTTTCCCCATTAGCAAAACTAGGATAAAAATATTTAGCTTCCTTTGGAAAATGCTATATGAGTGTCAGAAAAGCACTGGTTCCTGTACAGAGTATAATTGTCCATTTGTTCACAAACAAATTTGTAGTGTGCTCCAGAACCCTTTAAGGGAAGAGTATTGGAGAAAGACAAAGCAGTGTTTTAGTTCAGACTGTGACTTTTTTTTTTTCTTTTTATCTTGCTGGGATCCTTTGACCCTAGCTAACTTCCTGCCCCTGGGGCAAGGGCTGGATTTTATAATCTTCAAGGTCCCTTCCAGCCCTATTCTCTATGAATTTTCCAGATTCCCCTCCCAGTCCAAAAGTACAGAAACTTCCTCATCTACTTACATTGGCAGAGAGTTTGTACTGAGCGTAGCTTCAGGGCTGTTCTATAAACTGAATTCTGGATGTCACTCAGAGCCTCTGTGAATGAAAACACAAATATGATGGGTTGGTTTATGCCGGGGTGGGCAATTTATTTCAGACAGAGGGCCGTTTACTGAGTTTTGGCAAGCCATTGAGGGCTGCATGACAGGCAGTCCGGCAGGTAAATATTTATTTTCTACATTTTTTAGGGGCCCCGCAGGCTGGATAGAATGGCCTGGCAGACCGCATCCGGCCCACAGGCCACATTCTGCCCACCTCTGGTTTATGCCCTCCCTCCATTTCATGACTACTACATTTAAGAGAAAATGGAAAAAAAATCACCATGGAGGAATATGAAGGAAGCAATCAAAAGCCTAGCTTATGAGTCCTATGCTTGCTCTGATTGCTCATCCCATGTCTCCCTAACGTAGATTAGAAAAATGCAGAATCTTCTATGAGGGTTCAAAAAGTAACAACAATTTTGAAATAAACTCATTTTGTGTCCAGTGGAAGCTACGCAGCTGTGGGGAATGGTGATTGTGACATTTGTTGAATGCACCCACTGTTTTATAACTACAAGTACAAGCAATATGGTCCAGCAAGTGATCATTACACACGGAATGCTTTACTTTGAAATTGCCATTACTTTTTGAAACACCCTTGTATTTTAAAGTACAACTAACCTTTCAGATGTAGTGACTGCATGTGGCAGGGCACTGTGTGTGCCTGCCACTTTTAAGGTCCTGGAGCTGGCAGCCTCCAGGTGCCTAATGAAGGCAGCTATTTTAGGCTCGGGGCTAACAATATAAACAAGGCTGTTTGGCTGTTGGGTGTCAGGCAACAACATCGCCTGGCCTGAGGGCTGCTGTAGGGGATGGTAGGAGGCTCCTGGGCATGACCTAAAACTGCACCCTGCCGGGTACCCAGGACTGGCCTGGCGGGGCTCTCAGTGTTGCAGGAGCCCCCAGGAAATGCCAGGCCAGTGATCACCCCAGTGAAAGGCGGGTTTGGGTGCCTTAACCCCTAGCTTCCCCCTCCCCCCTACCAGGTAGGTTACTCCTTTATTGTAGGGCCCAGGGGGTGGATCCCTAGAGAGAGTGAGGGACTAGAGACTCAAATACTGATCAAGATAGTACCCTTGACTGGCCCATGCTGAGGCCAGGACCAGACCAGTCAAAAGGGCCAGGGGCCCACTGTGAGGGATGCCCGAGAGCTGAGGGCCAGGGGTCCCGATTGGCCTGGAGGTGGGCCAGGGCTGGTAGCCAAAGATCCCAGGAGGGGACCACACCTGAGAGGGGAAAATGGCTTCAGGGAACTACATAGTCTGTATGAAGGTGGATGAGGCCACCTGATGAGGGGGATCTGTTTAGGGTCCAATCAGAAGGAGTCTGGGGCCCAGTGTGGGGCCAGTGATGACAGGAACACCTAGATGCCATCTGCGAAGCTTGGGCTGTGGTGTAGGGGAGGAATGGAGCTGCAGATAGCACCCCTGGCATTGGGGCAGAAAATGGGCAGCCTCCCGCTTTAATTATATCTATCAATTTATTATTAAGATCAAGGCATAGTGGGTGAGAAAGCGGGTGGTTAGCCCAAGAACAGGTGGGCAGGCCACATGGAGATCAGCCCCGAGCTGGCCCCCTGTTACACTGCAGTATAGTGTAGAGTTTGCAGGATCATAGAAAAGTAGGGCTGGAAGGGACGTGACAAAGTAATCTAGTTCAGCCCCCTGTTCAAGGAAGGATTAGGTTAAATAAAGCATCCCATACAAGTATTTTTCCAACCTGCTCTTGAAAATTTTCCAAGGATGGAGATTCCACAATCTATCTAGGTAGTCTGTTTCAATGCTTGACCACCCTCATAGTCAGAAAGTTCCTCTTAATCTCCATCCTACATTTCCTGCACTGCAACTTGAGATCATTGCTCCTGGTTCTGTCTCATGTGGCTACAGAGAAAAGCCCATCTCCATCCTCTCTATTTGTTATCAAATCCCTCCTCAGTTTTCTCTTCTCTAGACTAAGGAACTCTAGTTTGTTTAGCCTTTCCTCATAAGTCTCACTTCCCAGGTCCCTAAAATAATTTTTGTTGCTCTGCACTCGACTTGCCAAGCTATCTATATTGTTCTCAAAGTATAGGGCCCCAAACTGGAAATCATACTCCAAGGAAAGCCTCACAAGCACCGAATAGAGTGGAAGAAACACTATCCTTGATTTGCAAGTGATAATCCTGTTAATATAACCCAGTACATGTATGCTGTTGGTCTTTTTACAACAAGAGCATACTTTTGACTGACATTCAAATTATGGTCTACTGCAGTGGTGCTTAACCTTTTGGGCACAGACAAGTGGTACAGGGCCTATCTGTGGACCAGATTGGGCTCTGGGGCCCAGTATCACCCCCTCCCACTGGGATTGGACCCTGGGGCCTGGTGCTCCCCCTGCCTGGCCCTCTGCACTGGGATTGAGTGCCAGATTCAGGACAAAGGACTTAACTCCTGGGTCCATGGGTCCAGAAATTTGGTGGCAGGGGAGCAGTGTCACCGCTTCCCTGTTTCAAATTTCTGAACTTGTGGGGAACCCTCCAGACTGGATGACATAGCACTGTACGCCAGATCTGGCCCATGGGCCAGAGATTGAGTAACCCTGGTCTGCTGAACCCTCCAGGTCCTCTGCAGATTGCAGCCTAGCTAGTCATTCCCCAGTCTGTATTCGTGCATGCAATTATTCCATCCCCAATGCAGGACTTTGCACTTGTTGATCTGTCCTTGTTGAATTTAATTTGGTTGATTGCAGACCATTTTTTTTGAGTGTATTCAGGTCATTTGGGATCCTAGCCCTGCCATTCAAAACATCTGCAACTCCACCTAATTAGGTGTCATCCACAAATTTGTTAAGTGTACACTCAGTTGAATTTCACTGATTTAATAGACATTAGGGGCTAGAAGAGATCTCATGAGTTTGAGTCCAGCCCCACCGCCATAGGCAGGAGTTACCTGAACCAGAATTTAGATTCTGCCAGTTTGAAGTTGAATTCATCTTGGCAGAATAAATTAGTCCATGTCAAAGGTAGTCTACCAGCACTACCTGAGTTAGGTTAGGTATCTTTATACAACAGAGCAGTCACAGAAGGAACTGCAGTGTATAGATAATGGTAGAAGAACTAGCACACGCATCACTGGAGCCAAACATTGGAGGTCACTATTTTAGGAGAGGTACTGGAGAGAGAGAGAACTCTAATATTATAACTGGCCAAAGAATTTCCCCTTTAGTCTCTGGGGGTTGGAAACTAACTTTTCAACCAAATAGAAATTTGTGCAGAAAAAAACTCTGTTTTTGCTTAAGCTTTTCAGGTTTTTGTTCCCAAAAAAACACTTGGGTTTAACAAAAATATAAAAACTTAAGAAACTCTTTTATGTTGAACATGTTTGGGTTTTCCTCAGCAAGTTAGTAGATGACACCAAGCTGGGGGAAGTAGTAGTTATGGTGGAGGGTAGGGCTAGGATTCTGAGTGATTTAGACAAATTGTCGGATTGGTCCAAAAGAAATCTCATGAGGTTTAATAAGGACACGTGCATTCTCCTGTGTCCTGGGGTGATGAGGGAAAAGGGGTAGAGATCCCTTCCCTAGCATGGGGGCTGCGGGGAAGCCCCATGGCACTGGGAAAAATCCCTTAGTAACCCCACAAGGGGGAAATACTTACCACTGGCAGGCATGCCAAATGGGGAACAGCAGCTGACAGACAAACTGCCCATGTGGTTCACCAGCCACTTGTTTCATAGAGTTAAGGTTGGAAGGGACCTATTAGATCATTGAGTCCGACCCCCTGCCCTAGGCTGGAAAGAGTACTGTCTGTCCAATCTCCTTTTAAATACTTCCAAGGACGGGGACAGCTCCTCCCTTGGAAACACATTCCATATTTTGGCAACCCTCACTGTAAAGAATTTTTTCCTGATGTCCAGTCTGAATTTGCTTTCTTTCAGTTTGTGGCCATTATTTCTAGTTACTCCGACAGGTGCCCTGGTAAACATTGTATCTCCTATTTCTTCTTGACCCTACCTGTTGAGTTTGTAGGCGGCCATGAGATCACCTCTCAGCTTCTTCTTGCAGAGGCTGAAGAGGTTCAGGTCTCCCAATCGGTCCACATAGGGTTTTTTCTGTAGGCCTTTAACCAGACAAGTGGCCCTCCTCTGAACCCTCTCCAGGCCATCCACATCCCTCCTGAAGTGCGGTACCCAAAACTAGACGCAGTACTCCAGCTATGGCCTGACCAATGCTACATAGAGGTGAAGACTCGCCTCTCTAGACCTGTTTGTGATGCACTTACTTATGCAAGAAGGGGTGTGCTTAGCTTTACTTATTACCTCATTACACTGATGACTCGTTCATTTTGGAGGCAACTACAACTCCAAGATTCCTTTCTGCAGTTGTGCTACTTAAAATGGTACCTCCCAGCCTATAGGAGTATTGATGATTTTTTTCCTCCCCAGGTGCAACACATGCCACCTATCCTTGTTAAATTGCATCCTATTCTGTTCCACTCACTTCCCTAGCCTGTCCAAATCGGCCTGGATTTGTTGCCTGCCCTCTAGTTTGTTTACCGCCCTGCATAGTTTGGTGTTGTCAGCAAAATTGGACAGGGTACTTTCTACTCCTTCGTCCAAGTCACTATTGAAGATATTAAATAGTACCGGTCCCAGGACAGAGCCTTGGGGGATACTGCCTACATTTCTCCAGGTAGAAACTGACCCATCTACCACCACTCTCTGGGTGAATCCTATAAGGCAATTTTCAACCTACTGGACTGTGTAGTAATCCACATTGCAACTGTCTAGTTTATGTATAAGAATTGGGTGCAACATTATGTCAAAGGCCTTTGTTTATATGGCTGGGACCAGCACAAGGCAGTGACATCATCAGAGGATGCCAGCAAGCTCCAATAAGAGCCCATGGTAGAGAGAACACTGGGGGTACACCAGCTGAGAGGCAGCTGGGCGCTCCCCCCAAGTGTAGCCAGAGACTCTCACTGGAGGGACCCAGGATGGGACCCTGAAGAGAGGTCCACTCCATGGCTCAGAGGGCGAACCAAGCCTGGACCAAGAATAACACCTAGGGACAGATTGTCACAGTGCATGTAGGACATGTGAGTGGGGCAGCAACACTATGCCTCCCCAGCACTTTGATTCTTTTCTTATACTTTTGAATTGCTCCTAAGGTCAGAAGGCAACCACTCACTCTTCCTTGGAGCCGAGGATTGAGGGGCCCCCAGAGACTCCAGGCTAGGACACATGAAGTTCAGCAGGCCATACTCTGGCCCATCGATGCATAGTCTCTAGGCAGGGATGAGCCATTTGGGTATAACCCAGGCCCACATTAATGGTTTTAAAATAGAAAATCCCCACACGCAAGGCAGTGTGCTAATTCAATGCCACATTCAGGTTGCCATACTAGAAGCATGGGTCAGGGTCATGCCAACAGGCCCAATGACTGAAGTATACAGGCCAGCTAACATCCAGCTGAACACTGCTGGCTGGCACATGGAAGGGGTGTAGGGGAGGTGGAGCCCCAGGAATATCTGCTGGTGACATCTCCTAGCAAAATCCCAATTCCAGGGGAGCCTTCCACTCCTGAAGAGAACAACTAGTCATGGTGGGTGAGTATCAGGGGTCTCCATGGGGAGGTGATGCAATAGCAGCAATAGTGCCCAAGGGGAAACTAGAGGCAGGACAGGAACAGCTGGTCTTGAGCTGTGCGAGAGCGGCCACTCAAAACCCAGCAGGTACAAAATGGTGCATAGGCCAGGAACTCAGAAGAGAACCTGACCGTAGGTGACTCATTTGCCGTGCAGTTGGCAGTAATGGCAAATCCTGACCTCCTAGGGCAGACTCTGCAGGCACTCAGATTCTTGATGTTTACCACCCTGCATAGCGGGAGGTAGCCCAGCACCAGAACTGGCTGCAACATAACTTTTCTTTCTTCAAAATGCCTAAAGTGACCCAGGAAGATGACTCAGGGGCCTACATCGAAGCATTTGAGCACAATGCAATACAGGTCAGGCTGGATAAGGGATACTGGACCAGTCAACTCGGGGGCCTTAGCTGTAGGTAAGGCACAGGCCACATACAGGGCAATGCCTTGAGATGAAGCTAATGACTATGACTGAGTTAAGGTGGCCATCTTGTAGAAGAAAAGACTGAGGCGGGATTTGATAGCAGCCTTTAACTACCTGAATGGTGATTCCAAAGAAGATGGAGCTAAACTGTTCTCAGTGTTGGCAGATGACAGTACTAGGAGCAATAGTCTCAAGTTGCAGCAAGGGAAGTTTAGGTTAGATATTAGGAAAAACGTTCTCATTAGGAGAGTGGTGAAGCATTGAAAGGGGTTAACTAAAGAGATGGTGTAATTTGCATCCTTGGAGTCTTTTAAGGCCTGGCTTGACAAAGCCCTGGCTGGAATCATTTAGTTGGGGATGGTCCTGCTTTGAGTACAAGCTTGAATTAGATGAGGTCCCTTCCAACCCTAATTTTCTATGATTCTGTGTTACCTCCTTTTCTTTTGCCAAAGTGTGTTTTCAAAAAGCCGTTTAAAAAGTGATATGGAGCAGCAAAAAAGGGTTAACCCTCTTACCTCCTATGTGCCACCTTCTTTCAGAGTTGCAAACCTGAGAAAATATTTTATTCTACCAACAATTTGAAAACTTTTTACTGACAGCAAATTTTTTTTACTGACATGTTTTACATAATATAAATGTAACCCTTTTGCCAGGCCTGACTTATTGTTTGCTCATTCTCCTTTCCTTGTAAATTGTATATCCCTATGATTCAAGTACAGGAGACATTCCTAGATAATGGAGGATGTAGGTAAAATGTGAACATGTATAACTGAGTGGAAGTAGTTCACAAATGTTTCCACTTGCTTCCTATTGAAAACAACTGACTTTTATAAATTGGTTCCTGTTACAGGGAACCCTAGCCCCGTTATCAGAAAGTAGACCAGTTGCTTTAAGACCAGAACTTTCTGGGCACAGCCTGCTGGCAGGGTAGGGGTTAAAAGCTGAGCCTGGCCAGCTAGTCAGGTGACAAGAAAGGGGCAGGCCAGAGCTATAAAAACCTTAGTCTTGGCGGTAGTTAGGGGCAGCAACCAAAGGGGAAGGAGGTTGTGCATGGGAGCTCCACAGAGGCTTAGCTGCCAATCTGGCTGCTGTGAGAAGGGAATTCCTCTCAGATAAGTGGCAGCTGCGCCACGGGGAGGAGCATCACAGACAGCCAGGAAGCAGAGGCACCAAGCCATGAAGAAAATGTAAGCTGGCATGCTGCCTTGTTTAATTTATATTTTTTTTGTGTGGTTATAAACCATTGACCTACTGTGTGCATGTGTGTGTGTAATTTGTTGATTGACACTGGTGGCTTGTGGACAAGGCTGTAGGGGAGGAGGAGACCTCATTAGCACCAAAGGGGCCTAGTGCACCAGTATGTGCACTTATATAGGGCCAGCCTGTCAGAGCTGGGTGGAGGACTTTTAAGCTGGGCCCCTGTGGGGGAACCTTGGCTAGTAGCCGAGTTAAAAGAAAGGGTGTTGCCCAAGATTAAAGAGCTAGAGCCTTGGAGTCTAACACTATCTGGTGGGTTTAGACTGGTAGACCTAGCTAGAGAAAGACATGGGACAAGGCCTGTGGTGGCTGAGAACCCCAACATAGAATTACAAGAGGCAGTCTACCACTTTTTTAAGAACATCTAAAATGATATTTACATCAAGATGTGGCAGGTGAGCAAAGGCGGGATATGAGATGAACGAGAGAAATGAAACATTAACATCTGGGGTGCCCCTCATGGGCAAAAAAAAAAAAAATGCCGCTGGGGAGGGCAAACTGTTACAGTTCCCTGTAAATGCCCCAGTCTAATAATAATGGTCAGCAAATTAAGGGCTCTGCTGGTTCACATATTCTTCCCATGATAAACGTATCTCTGGTCTGCTATCTGTATCTGTCTAATTTTGTTCTTGTCAGAACATGTTGTGTGATGTTACTTGGAGAGGTTATACAGACTAATGTTCTATACTAAGTAATGCAACATGGGAAAGGAGTATGGTTTTCCTGGCTTGTAGTACAAGCATTCTTTCTTGAAGAAAGAATCCAAAATCCATTAAAATAAATAGAAAATTTCCCTTTGATTTCAGTAGCTGTTGGACTGGACCTCAAATCTTTATTCTGTTCCTGTAATAAGAAATATGAATGCAAGAAGTGGTATGACTGAATATGAGCCTTTTGCAGGATTGTACTCTGAGTTGAGGAATTTCATGTTCTCATCCAAGATCTCTCAAACACATTTGCTGTGGGTTCTGTTAGCCATCTGCTATTAATTGATTTCTGAAATATTTTACCATATTTTGGATTCAAGTCTATCCTTATGGACAATCCACAGCCTTAGTGTTTGTTATCATAGAGCTTTTGGTACCAATTATGTAATATTTCCAAAATCAACCTGGGAAGTATCCAAGTCAAAGACATGATAAGAGAAAAAGTCCAAGTTAAATACAAAACAATGATGCTCCAGCCTGTGAGAATGAGAGGGCACCTTACAAGGCACAAAGAAAACCCTCTACTTTCTCACTTGTGGTAAAATGCAAGTCCATGCAGAAAACCAATAAAGGCCTTTGCTTCATTAAGGTTATAGGCTGATAAACAAATTATACTAAATTAATCTGTGCATCAGCTACTTTGTGGCATTGTTTCATGTACCTGCTCTATCCTGCATTAAGTGAAAGCTACTCCGCAAGAACTTAGGTCCATTGCGTTCAGAGGTAAACTGTTACAAATCATCTTCCATTTGCAGAATAGTGTGGATATATTAATATTCCTGTAGAGCAGGTGACATGAGGTAAGTCCCCTGCCTTCATCTTGGAACAACATATGCAATTCATACACTGAATCCCATTTAAGCCCAATTTGGAAGGCCTGCATGTGACTTAACTGGAACCCAGTTCTTTTGCAGAGCTAGGGTTTAGCTCAGGAGTGGGCAAAATACAGCCTGTGGGCCAGATCCAGCATGCCAAATAATTGGATCTGGCCTTCAGATGGCCAGAAGCTCTGGCCTCTGCATGGTGCTGGTGGGGGCACCACTGCTTCTGCCCAGCACCATCAGGCATCTGAGTGTGGCTTCCACCACAGTGGAAAGGTGGCAGCATCAGCTGTGGAGGTAGAACCTGCCAGCGGCATCCACAGCTAACACCTCTATCCTCTCGATGTGGGAGAAGCTCCGGCCCAGATCCCCAGCCTGGAACCTGCTGGCAGCATCAGCTGTGGACCCAGGCAGGAACCGCCACTGTGCTGGGTGGGCAGTTGTGTCAGCTGTGGACTAGCAGGTTCCTCATCGGAGCTCTGGAACCTGCTGGCTACACCTGCACCTGACACTGATGCCTGCTTGCTGCAGCAAACTACAGCTCTGGTGGGTGAGGAGAGGAGGATATGGCTCTTGACAGGTCCTCAAAACTCATTAAGTGGCCCTCCAGCCAATATAATTGCCCACCCCTGGCTTAGATGGACCTTAAAAGACGATTGGCCTGTGTTGGCTTTTTACAGAAGGATAGCTTTCATCCCAAAACTGCTTGAGTTTTAGAATGGCTTAGAAATGGCTTAGAAATCATTAGTTCAGAGCAGGGGTGGGCAAAATGCAGCCCAGGGGCCAGATGCCGCCTGCCAGGCCATTCTATCTGGCCTGCAGGTCCCCTAAAAAATTTAGAAAATTAATATTAATCTGCCCTGGGCTGCCTGTCATGCAGCCCTTGATGACTTGTGGAAACTTAGGAAGCAGCCCTCTGCCCAAAATAATTGCCCACCCCTGGTTTAGAGGGAGATGCTTTAGGAAATTGAGAATCGGAAACAACCAAGAGATGAACAGCCACAAAGCACCCATGTTACAGTGGACTTTTACTATATAGTGAAGAGGTTATAAACGAGCCAAAGGGGTTTATTCAGTAGTGTAACTGGGTGAGGAGGAAAGGCACGAGCCTTGGGCATTGAATTAGAGGGAGTGCCAGAATGGTACCCCTAGATCTCACTAATCTTTGCCATGGCATTCCTGTACCCCTTGCTGGAGGGGCCAGGTTGGAGGAGCTGCATGCTGGGATACCCCAGGCAGATAAGGTCACCCTCCTTCCCACTGCTCCCTTGCTATTGCCACTGCCTTGCAAGGGAGTCTTGTCCTGGGCACAACTCACTAGTTATGCCTCTGGCTTTATTGGTGCATTATGTTCAGTATGCAAGACAGCAGAAGCTGGATTCAGGAACTACTGCATTTAGGGGGACTGCACTGGGTTGCCCTGGGATATTGCCACCAGGTCTCAGATTCAGAACTCATTACCATGGCTGAGCCTATTAAACCTGAAAGTCCTTTAATATATAGCTTTGCTTTTATAACTCTTTACTGGTGTAACTTGCTTTAAATTACCAAACTTGCTTAAACTACCAGTACATCTGAGTTGCCTATTTTGTCCTCACACTGGCTCCTTATGCTTTCCAAATGATTATCCATTAGCTTTGCATCTTACTTCTAGGCCAGATGTAAATAGCAGAACAAATATTGCCTGTATTTATAACATGGGGAGCACAGGCTGGTCTTCCATGGCACTGATAGGAGTGGAGCTTTTCTCTTGCCAGAACAAAGGTTCTGAGAACTGGATGGTGGGATTTCTCTTGTGAAGGACGGGAGGCAACTGATAATATTACTTACCTTGCTGATCTGGATCCATTTCAGGAAGGCTTGGGCTTCCTGTAAAGAAACAAACAAAAATATGGCACCAGAGCTCCTAGACGAGGACAATAGGAGCTTTTTAAAATGGACATTTTTGTCTGATTCCCATAATGGATGTATTTGTGAGTTGGAAATAAGTGAAAATGACATACAATAAGGTATTACCTTATGAGGAGTCAAGTTCTGTTGCTACTGCATGCAGGGGATTTCCATCAAACACAGAATAATTAGCCTGTTTCTCCTCTTGCATCAGTGTGAAAAAGAAGTAACCCTGGAAATCCTAACCTCATATTATAGAACAAGTGGAGCCAATCTGCAGCATGGGTGCCACAAGTGGCATGAGCAGCTTTTGCATGTGGCACATGATAGACTGGGGAAGGGACAGGCAGTACATTGGCAGATAGGGTAGGGGGCAGAAAGTGGAGCATCAGATCAGGCAGGGAACATAGAGCAGAGAGCAGAGCTGCAGCATAGTCAGGGAGCAGAAAGCCGAACAGCAGGTCAGCTAGGGGGAAGGGATTAGTGGCACTCAGGCAGGATGTGGGGCTAATTTGTGGCATGCCTGCCAAAAAGGTTGGCCCCCATTGTTATAGAAGACTCGGTGCTAAGGGGGAGGATGTGCAGGATGGGCTCTTGCACCATTTGGTTGTCCTGTGATGGCAATACCAGTCAATGAACAGTAAAGAAACCCAGGAGGAAAAACACAGCTTTATGTTTGCCAGCCTCCAAGGCTTATTGATTGCCCTCACTCCAATAAGCAATTCAACTTATTAGAAGTTTCCAACTGGAACAAGACTTTCCAGCTGAGCTGCTCTTCTTTCTTTTCAGAGAGGTTGGGAAAGTAGGCGAGAAAACACATGCATACACTTACCTTTGCAAACCACTCCTGAAGGTAGTAGTCCTTATGTCACTGAGAACACTGGAGACTTCAAACACTGTTCTCAGTTTACATGTCAGGAATGCATTACATTAAATTCTCTTATTAACAGTATAACTGGTCTTGTGAGGTTTGTCTTTTAATTTATGCATTCATATTTTAATAACACAGGGCATACTAGAACTGTTAAATTACATGAAGCTTCAGGAACAGGGGATGAACATGCCTATATTTGGAGCTGTTTCAAAGGGGAAATGTTTTAAAAGGGCAGCAGCTGTTACATTTTAATTGCTATGTGTTGACAAGCTTGAAGTGATACAAATGCAGCAAAATGGCTCCAACTGTAACATTTGAACACCTTTTGAAATGCCTCCAAAGGTGCATGTATCCATACCTACAGTATGTACAGCTCAAAGTGAAAAATATTAAAGCTCATTTGAACAAATACATGACTTAACTAGTCAGAGTTAGAAAACTTAACTGGAACATTAATAATAAATATGACATTAAAACTGAACATATCCAACCTTCTATTTATATTATATTTTCTAGTCATAGTAATTGACAATAGGGCAATCAAATAATAAACGAAATAATATGCAAGCCAGTTATGAAGCACAAATTAAGTGATCTGTAGTTATTATTTGTTCTGAAAAATTATTGTTTGATTATAGATGTTTTGATTGGTAAAAGCTGCAACTCTGTATCCCATTATTTTACTAAGATATTAATACTTGAAATATCATAACATAGAATTCTTTAACTTCTTCATTGTTTGGATCTTTTGAGTATATTTTAAAACAATTCTATCTCCTTGCAGTGGCAAATCAACGGCATCCCCCTGCTTTACCCATGGCAGGTTGAGGTGCTTTTGACGTTTCAGGCATCATGCCTGGTAGTTGGACAAGAGGGTTGTTCGCTCAAATAGGTTAGACAATCACTTGTCTACGATGACTTAGATGGGGATGATCCTGGCTTGAGCAGGAGGTTGGACTAGATGATTTCCTGAGGTCCCTTCCAGCCCTACTTTCCTATGATTTTGAAATATAACAATTCTTACAACACTCCTTCCATGAAAGAAGTATCATTCTCTTATCCTCCTTATCTCAATGTTACTTTACTTTCTTCCTTACTAAAGTTTATGCTCCTGACACTCAATTGAGATTTCCATGATCCCTTTCTACACTAAAACACTAAACAGGTCCTAGGATTGGAATAGTGCTACACACTGCTGTACAGCGGAAGAATCACAATTAAATCAGTTGGGGAACTGCCAGGAAAGCTGAGGGTCCATGCTAGTGGCTCGGAGTGTAAGCGACTAAGGCAGGGTGAGCAATTATTATGGGCGGAGGGCCGCTTACTGAATTTTGGGAAGCCATTGAGGGCCACATGACGGGCAGCCAGGGGCAGATAAATATTATTTTTATAAAATTTTTAGGGGCCCCATGGACCAGATAGAATGGCCTAGCGGGCTGCATCATGCCCGCAGGCTGCATTTTGCCCACCCCTGGACTAAGGAGACGTGTAATGACCCAAAAGCTGCTTCGTTGCTTCTTCCTTTTCATGGGACCTAGCTTTATATAAACACAGCTGTTGCATGAATTACTTCTTTGAGTTCAATGGAGTTTTATATAGTGAGCACAAAAATTATGGCTTGATGCTGTGCAAGGATGAGCATTTTGATTCAGCCAAACATTTAAGATCATCCTTCAAGTTAAATGCTTAAAGTTAGGAGGTGCTTACAGGTTTTATATTGGATTGAAGTAAGTGGTCACTTTCTTATAAGATTACGGCATCAATCTAGTTTCTTTACATCAGCAGCACATTTGCTTTAAACACATAATTAACACACACGTACCTTATTTGTTATATATAAACTTCTGCTTTTTAAAGTGACAAGCCCAACCCCTGATTGTTCTGGGACTACTCCAGTGCACTGAGCAGGATTTGGCTAATTTAGCACTTCTATATAAAATGGAATCCTAATAAAGTAAAAGTAATATGTTAACTGCTAACTAGCTTATAAATAAATAGGAACAAAAAGGCTAACTAAGATGTTTTAGTTTAGGGGGGGAAAAAATCTCCAGTCAATCAGCTGACCAAATCTTGCTGTTCTTACTCAGGCTAAACTCTGATATGGAGTACGTGACATGTATAAAAGAGAATGCACCAAAGTATACAGTAATATAAGACACTTTTATATCTTGGCTGAAGAAAGAAACAAATTCTTTTGTTTGCCTGCTGCAATTGCAAATACAATCTTTCCCTAAATATAGTAACAGTTCTTACCTTCCTCTCCTACCTGTGGAAGTCACAAGGTACTAGTGAAGCAATCCGGTAGTTTGACAATAGTTAAAACCTGACTTAAAAACAGAACAGTAAAGGTTTTGCTTTTAAATGAATGTTGCTCTCAGCAGTGCATGGGCTAGGTCCAGCACAAGATATCATGCATTGCCTAAGTAGTTCAAACAGAGAAGCGTAATTAATTAATAATACATAGTCTGAATAATTAAAGACAAAGGCTCCTTGATCTTTGTTTCAAAGGGCCATTTTTTTGCATGTAGAGTGCAATATGTCAAAAGAGGGACACAAACAAGCATCTCCCAGTTGTTAAGCAACGTCATGTTACTATAGAGACAAAAAAGCAAAGGAAAGTCAGATTCTCTGATGCAGGAAGCAAAAGGCTCTGTGAAATCAGCTAGTGTGACAACTCAAACAGGGAAAAGGACAAATTGGTAACAACTTTTGGGGCAAATAATTGTCCCATGGAATCAGATTTTTACACACTTTATTGTACATCCAAATGGTATAATTTATGCCAGTGATTTTTAACCAGGGTATCTGGGGCACCCTGGGGTGTCATGAGACCCTTGAATGGTGTGCAGGAACTGTAAGAAAATAAGCAAATACAGGTGGAAGTAAGTACTATAATTAATGAATTAGCTTTTGAGTTGGGGTGCTGCTCAATTCACTAAAATTATAGAGGGGTGTCTTGGGTCTAGTGAGGCATGCCTTGAGTCTAAAAAGGCTGCAAACCACTGTTTAATGTGCTAACATTGGTAAGATAAACTTTTATTTTAAGGAAATGTCAGAAGTAGGGTTTTCCAGCTATTTTGGCATGTAAGGAGTATATCAGAACTCATAGGCTCTTTGTGAACAAGAATATTATTATATTATGACAAGCCAGTTACAACCAACTGGAATTTTTTTATGGGGAAAAAAAAAATATTTTCCAAAATACTTCTAGCCAGGAGCTAGGGAGCAACTGCAATAGTAAGTCTTATGAAGATCAGGGAAGTAACTCTCCTATGTAGTGATGAAGAGATCCCTGGGGTCAGATCTTGGTTTCCCTGTAGAACACAATGCACACAACAGCTGTGCTGTTCCACATTCCAAAGATGCACATCTTTGCCAGTAGCATCTGTGCAATGCTGGTTCAAGAGTTAGCCAGCTAACCTCTTCCTGGGTGCATTGATATATGCAATTACTGTGAAGCAATAAACTCTGGAGCTTATTTTTCTGGGGTATGCTGTTTGCATGTGCACCCGGGATCACAGCATGTTGGAGCAGCCCCAGCTGGAAGCTGCATGTTGGAGCTGGTTGGAGCAGCTCCAACTGGCAGGGGGCATAGGGCGGGGATCACTCTGCCACCCAGGGATCACCCTACTACCCCAGGACTGCTCCCCCCTGGCTCAATGTGCTGTGGAGGAGCTGGCTGGACCTTGAGGGTGCTCCAGTATGGGGCTAGCCAACAGGCAGCCCTTGCACTGAGCACCCTCATGCCTCAACACATGTTGCTATGGAATAAAAAAACTCCACAGAGTTAATTACTCCATCCTAGTGCATGTATGTTGGCTATGAAGGACCAACTCACAGGATCATCATAAAATTCTAGTTTATTGGACAGATGCAAAAGTCAGACCATAAACCTTGGTGCTGATCTCACTCGCTCACTCGCACTAGCTATGAACACTAAGCATCGGTGTCAAGATATACCTATCCCCAAGTGCTGGAGTCCGCCATTGATGGCCAGTTGAGGCTTCTTTCAGTGCGATATTGCTTCAGAAGTGTGTCACCGGCTGTTCCTTCTGGGTGGACAGGCAGAGTGCTGGTCAGGTCAAAGAGGGTGCCCTTGACAGTCATTCTTCTCTGCTTTTTTCCTCACTGGCAGACTTTGGTGACTCCCCAATTCTCAGGCTTACCCAATCCAGGAGTCATTGACCTCGGGGGACATCCCTCTTGGTAGCTGCTGGATGGCAGCTGTCAGCCCCAGGGGTCACGTCCTCAGGTACGTGCAGTCTCAGGAGTCCGTTGATGAATTTTGATTCACTGCCATGATGAATAGAGCTCTGGAAGTGGTTGATCAGGGGGTATTTCAGACCCAAGGGTCTATTTCCAGCATTAGTTAGTTCAAACCAGGGCTTCCGTACCTTTTAACCGTGAAGTTTCAGGGAGTTCCTGGCTCTGTATTGATTCTTTCCTCTTCTTAGTCTGTAGTCTTGTAGGTGTTAATTGCTGCTCATTAACTTGTTTATCCAGACTAGCTACTGTGTTATACAATTAACCATGATTCATTCAGGGACCCACTCCATACGGAGATTCCTGCCCTTGCTAACATTGTTACATGGTACAACTTACTTTTAAACTTAAAGTACATTTGTAAAAGCATCTAAAAGCTCTATTTGCACTACAAATACACCTTATATAAAAATTATAAGAAAGAGAGAGGAAGGAAGATAAGGTAGAAAAGAGAAAGCATCCTGAAAAAGGGGCAACTACTGCAAAAGGGGCTTTTGCCATATGGAGGAGCTTCACATTGGGGGTGGGGGAGCAGAGTAAAAGGTTTCTTGCTACATGTATAGACACACAATGTTTACTGTGTAGCTAATTAGTCTATTGTTCAATAAACATCTCATGTAGACATGCCCTTTAAGTGTGGAATCAAGGACTCTGCCAGGCCTAAGTACCATATTCTGTATAATAATCAATCTAGTTAATTAATATGAATATACATTAGAGACCTCACTGTTTCTGTTGAAGTCCTACCATAGTGAAAGATGGAACCACTGAATAAACCAGACAATGGCCACAAGTACTGTCCATGAAACATCTGACTCCTATACACTCTCTTCAAGAGACCCATTTGAATCTTGCCCCTGAAAACTCCAGTATAACTTCTTCAAGTGAGATGCTCACCCCATGAAAACATACTGGTAGATCTCTTTTATATTATTTGAGTCTGTGCTGCTGCTTCTTCCAGGCTTTCAGCTCCTTCCCAAACAACAGCTCTTCTCTTTGTTGAGCCACCTGAATGCTGTTCTTATGAGCAGCTTCTCTCTTTTGATCTCCCTGTTCTATCCCCCATAACTGGCAGAGAACAACAGATCTTTTCCTGGTTTCCTTTGTGTAACATAGATTTCCAGCTCATTAGGAGACTGAAAATAACAAGTTTATTCTAGTTGTATTCATTAGTAAAAATAGCAAAACTTATTTGGTTTCCAGCAATCGTATCTTACAACAGTTAAAAGGTACAATGATGTTTAGTTTGAGGCTGTTTGAGAAGAACAACAAAAGCAAGGAGTCCTAATATTATGATGTGTGAACAGACCTAACTCACAGTATATGAAAAGGTCTGGTGAAGCTTTCCAAGACACTGATTCAGGCAAGGGCTTCAAAATGTGCTAATTTAAGGGCAAACAAGGTTCTTTGGGTAATTTAAGGGTTAATTTTGGCTAATTTAAGGGTACATATACAAGTGAGTTTACTGTGGAGCTAATTAGTTCCACAAATGAGTGGCACCATCTTCCTGTGTGTCTGTGTTAGGGTGCAGTACGGGTTTCCCTTGCCAACCACAGTTTTGCCAACCACAGTTTTGAGTATCCACACTTAATATTCTGTATACCATTTTGACTACCACAGTATACAGGTTTGAGTAACCACCATCTTCTGTGGCCATGCATCAGCTCACCACCTGCCATCTTTCCCATAACCCTTTTGTCTTGCCAGCTACAGGAACTTTCAGGAATCTAACCCCAGTGATTTGGCACGGCAAACCTGTAAATGAATTAATTCCACTGTAGGACAGTACTGTCTGGGACAAGTACTATCCCATAGTGCAGTAGTTATGTGCGCTGAAATGCATTTGTAGACAGCAAGCAGGGGTAGCCGGGCCATGAGGATGCTACAGTGCAGAAGCTGCCTGCCAGCTATCCCTGCACTGTAGTACCCTTGTGCCTCAGCCAGCCCCTCCACAGCACATTGAGCCATGGGGGATCAGTGCCTGGCTGGCAGGCTGACCCGTGAGCCCTGTACTGGAACTCGGGCCAGACTGGGTCCTGCCTCCATGGAGCTGGCTTGGCCTGAAGGTGCATGGGGAACATGGAGGCAGGACCTGGCCTGACCCAAGGGCGAGTGGCCCCTGCATACAGTGCCAGGAGCCCAGGTGGCAGCAAGATCTGGCCTGGTCCTGCCTGAGGGTACATGCCAGCAGGCCAGACCTGTGCTGTGCACCATGTACAGGCCCCACGTCTCAGGTGGCAGTTTCATAGTTTCTAGGGTCAGAAGGCACCTGAACAGATCATCAAGTCCAACCCCCTGCACTGGGCAGGAAATGAGTGCTGGGATCATAATATCCCAGCCAGATATCTGTCCAACCTCCTCTTGAAGACCCCCAAGGTAGGGGAAAGCACCACGTCCCTTGGGAGCCCATTCCAGAACCTGGCATCCCTAACCATAAAGTAACACCCCGATATCAAGTCCAAACCTACTCTCAATCAATTTGTGGCCATTATTCCTTGTTATCCCAGGTGGTGCCCAGGGAAACAGAGCCTCACCTATTTTCCACTGATCCCCCTGGTGAGTTTATAGACGGCCACCAGATCCCCTCTTAGTCTTCTCTTGTGGTGGCTGAATAGATTCAGGCCCTTTAGTCTATCTTCATAGGGCCTGGCCTGCTGCCCGCTGACCACGTGAGCAGCTCTCCTCTGGATCCTCTCAGTGCTAGTCACATCCTCTTGAAGTACAGTGCCCAGAACTGGATGCAGTACTCCAACTGTGGCCTGACCAGTGCTGCACAAAGGGGAAGGATCACCTCCCTGGACCTGCTTGTGATGCATCTGTAGATGCATGACAAGGTGCAGTTAGCCTTACTGACCGCTTCCTCTCATTGGAAGAGGAGTTCATCCTGGAGTCAACAGTGACTCCAAAATCCCTTTTAGCCACTGTATTGTTGAGGAGGAGGAGGGTGTTCCCCAGCCTATAGGTGTGTTGCTGGTTCCATCTCCCTAGATGCAGCACCTTGCATTTGTCTGCATTGAATTCCATCCTATTCTCATCCATCCATCTCCATAACCTGTCTACATCTAGCTGGATTCTGTCCCTCCCCTCCAGTGTGCGCATGTCTCCCCACATCTTTGTGTCATCAGCAAATGTGGACAGCTTTCCACACCCACCTCCAGGTCAATGATAAAGATGTTGAATAGCCCAGGCCTGGGGAACTCCACTGCCCATATCCCTCCAGGTTGAAAATGACCTGTCTACCACCACCACTCTCTGCATGTGACCATTGAGACAATTTGCCACCCATCTGACTGTGTAGGCATCAATGCCACAGTCACCTAGTTTTTTTGTGAGAATGGGGTGAGAAACCATGTCAAAGGCCTTCTTTAAGTCCAGGTAGATGACATCCACCTCAACATCTGCGTCCAAGGACTCTGTGACCTGGTCGTAATAGGACCATGGCTCTGCCCAGCTGGCAGAGCAGGGGCACCAGAAGATATGACAGCAGTGCTGCACAAAGGCCAACTGTGCAGCCACAGCCCACTGGCAGGTGCCCCAGAGGTGCAGGTGGCTCTGCTGCGGTGCCTGTACCGCAGCCCAGGCAGCTGTGTAGTCCTTGTCTGGGTCTGGCAGGTGCTCAGCCATGGGGCCACAGGTCCAAGGGGATGGGTGCTGTCACAGGTGGCAGCAGGTCATAGCCAGGAAGCAGTCCCCACTGCCAGACTGCTGCAGTGGGTAGAGGGTGCAGGGGCCACTCTAGGTTAGGGCTGCCTCAAGTCTAGCTGGCACAAGGAGCTAGTGTCCCCAGATACCAACTGGCTGGGCCTCAGAAGCTCTTTAGGGCAAGTAGGCCTGAGCTGCTTACCAAGCCAGCTTTTTATACTGCTGGGGCCAGCACAGGTGCTGGCTCCAGGCTCTAGGTTCCCCTGGCTGATGGTCCAGGAGGACCTGGGCAGGGTCAGTTTGCCCCAAGTAGCACAATTTGCCCTACACCAAAATGTATGTTCAGGGACATGCTGAGGCACAAATCTCTGGCACAAATTTGTGCCAGTGCTATTTGAGCTTCTGCAAGTGTATGTGCTTGCATGTGTGGACGTGCCCTATGGGCAGGGCTGTCCCTGGGTGGGGGGGGGCAAATTGGGGTGACAGCCCTGGGCCCCATGCTTTGTGGGGTCCCGCGGAGCTGGACGAAGCAGTGGCTCCGTGTCCAGCAGCTCGCTACCTCCTGCCAATGCTGCTGCCGCCGAGGGCGGCGGCAACTTCAGGTCCAGGGCCCATAGGATTGGAGCAGGGTTGGGGCCCTGCATGGGCTGATATGCCCCGGGCCACACATCCTGCTCAGGTTGGCTCTGCCTATGGGCACATCCCTATTTGTGCCACTGCTAGTTGTTCCTGGGGAATGCCCCTGCATGCACACTCTGGCACCTGGCAGATTGCCACCCCTGGAGCACCAGAAGGCCCCCAGAATCCCAGGTAACACCACTGGGATCAGCCCAGGTGCTGGCTCCAGCCTCTCATACCCCACCCAGGGCAATCTGGGCACGTGGAACCTGGCTGGCAGCTGGAGTGTGGCTCTGGTTGGCCAGGGTCTGGTTTCAGGCAGTGCATGCTGCCACCATATGTGCCGTCCTACTTTTAGTGTGGGATTTTTGACACTGGGATCCCCTGATGTCAAAAAAATCCATCACGCTGCAAATTAACAGCACAGTGAACACCTGCATCTGCAGCACATGCAGTTTGCAGTGCTCCAGAAGGGTCTATGGCACTGCAAACAGCATTTGCACACCCTAAGTGTATGACTTGTCCCTTGGGATAAATAAAATCATGAATGGAGTCAAAACAGAAAGAAATCAAAGGGGAAAACAATTCTTGCATCTTAGGAGAAGCATTAAAAAGCATGGAAATTATTTCTGTTTGCTTAAGGAAGATTTTGCCCTGACCATTATACTTCTGTCCTGTAAGTGAATTTGTGATACCAAGAAATTGAATGTCTTCCATTCAAAAAACATAATTCAATTACATTTTATAATTGTTCATTTTTCCTAGATCCAGTCTGGGGATTCATTCTTATTTTGTTGTCCTGATTTGATGGTTCTGCACAAAAGAAAATGCTTTCAGTGGCCATGTCATAAAACAAAGACAAAGAACATAATTCTTTACTAGGGCAAAATTAGTGGGATTTTTGTCTAAATTAATAGTTCAAGATCTGCCCCTAAGTAGCAGAGGACTCATATGAATAGCATTTTTATTCCTCCTTAAAAGACATGGGCTTGACACTACTACAGGTCCATTATACTGTGTTAATTGTAATGGGTATAGATCAGGGGTGGGCAATTATTTTGGGTGGAGGGCCACTTACTGAGTTTTGGGAAGCCATCAAGGGCCACATGACATGCAGCCAGGGGCAGATAAATGCTACTTTTCTAAACTTTTTAGGGGCCTCGTGGGCCGGATTGAATGGCTTGGCAGGCTGCATCTGGGCAGGCCACATTTTGCCCATCCCTGCTATAGATGGAATTGTTCTCTCTTAATGACAACAGAGCCCCTTGAACATGTATTATGCAATTATGCATAGCCGTCCCTAAGGGTGTGTGGGGCTCAGGGTAGTGGGGGTGGGTGGCGAGCGGCTGGAGCCAACAGAGCTTAACAGTGGCGGCAGCGGCTCTCGGCAGTGGTGGTGCGTGGCGGTCATTGCAGGGCCTATACAGTGGTTGCCCCAATTCACACCCCACTGGGGATGGCCCTCCATTTATGTATTACATTAGTCTGAACAAACATTGCGGCACATACGGCTTTGTTGTATACGCTAAAGGCCCTTGGTATGGGACACTTAGATTGGTGTTGTTTTAAAATAGATTGCATAAAAACAGTGGTGAAACTCCAAAATACCACAGGAAAAGGGTTGCTTTAGATCCTAAATTTATTTTAAGCTTCCAGTTTTTTCTCTGAGTTCTTTGTCCTAAGTGCAGTTCTAGTCTGAAAAGTGATTTCTAAAATCTGTATTACAGACTTTTTTCCTTATCTCAGTGATTTATCAAATGTGCAGTGTCAGTGTTAATGTTTTGTTGGGTTTTTTTTTTCCAAACTGCCAATTCATTCTGGGTCTGAGGGTCAAGCTACACTCCTTCCATCTGTATATTTGACACGGGTTCTGCAGACAAAGTGGGTGTCAAGTTCAGTCCCTGTAGGTTCATTGTCTTCGATGGATTTGCTCCAGTGTATCTTAATGGAAATTAGTAAATGTATTAAAATTTAGCTCTGTTGGCTCTGCAGGGCTAATAATGTATTTGTCACTACTGAGAATAAGTACTTTTTCTGTTACGTGTACAGCCATATTGTTATAAGGGTGCCATTTTTACTGTCAATTTTCAGAATATAATGGATAACATTAATGCTGAATTGATGATTTAGGCTAAACTGAACTCCCAGAGCTAAGATCAGGTCAAATGAAACTGTCATTTTGATACTCTGCAAAATGTTTTGATTTGGTTTACATTTTATTATGGAGCAATTTAAATTTCAGAGTGAAAAGCTTTTTCAGCCTAAAAAATTGAGTGTTTTTGTTGTAAAGATGTTGACATGGGGAAATTGATTAAAACTGTCCCTTTCTTATGAATAGTTTTGGTTTAGACAAATAAGCATCTTTGATGGAAAAAATATCATTGAAAACTTCCCAGTTCTACATGTGGAGAGACCTGTATACCCATGTATGCTTTTGAAAATGCTAGTTTATGTGACTTGTTAAAGACAACAGACTGACAAGTGTAAGATCCACAAGCAGAACTCTCAGGCAGGTTTCCAAGCAACTAGGCTACCCATTTTTAAACATAAGGTTTTCATTCTGGTGATTTTTATGCTGCATGAGTTGTGATGGCTCAAGTTTGTTTTATGGGTTAACAACATGCATTAATTAGAAAATGAAGCTAATGGTTTATAGATTATAGTGTTCATAAGGAAAGCAATATGCAGAGAGGCACACAGGGTAATTGTGAGAAAAGATGTCCGGAGCAAAAGCAAGCAAGGAAAAAAAGGTTACAGAGTATCTTGTGACATTTCTTTTCACCATAGCCAATATACAGTAGTTCCTAATTAGATGTCCTGGCAGACCCTTGGTGAGAGTTTATATTTTTTTCTTCCTCATGCTCTTTGGATGAAATAAACCACGTAATAAAACTTCAGCATTTGTTGAATAAGTAAATATTAAAAACATTTCTTATTCTACATCTGGGATGTTTGGATTTGTTTCTCCTTCAAAGGTCTCTGACTGATGTGAACCACTGGATAAGGTTTCCAGTTCTGTAACAAAGAAAAAAAAAAGTCAGTATTTTGGATGCATGTACCGCTTTAGCTTTAAATAAATGGAGGCATGAAATATGGGGCTTGATGCTAATATCATCTAATGTTAAGACCCACAAGACCCAAAGTGATGGGGAAACAAGACTTGAAAGGGCCTCTATTATTCAAGTGGTTTTAAGCCACAACTGAGTAGTTGCTCTTCTGCTGAACACCAATGTGGTCTCTCTTGTCACAGCTGAATGAGATTGCTTAGCAGAAAAGCAGTGCAATGAGCAAGGTGGCAGTCAAGCAGGGAGTCCTGTCTCGCTCGAAGTCTACCTCTGGAAGCATCAGTGAGGATCACAGAATATTGATGCACATATCAAAGGTGCATCCTTAGGACTCTTGGCACACAGTGAAAACCCAGGAAATACCCATGAGCTCATTGGAGATGGGGAACTGCACTCCTCAATCTAGAGATACTTTCTACCTCTTCTTCCTGTGTCTGAGTATAAAAATCTAGATGGGATGGGGGGCGGGGAAAGGAAAAGTTTACAGGGGGAAAAATATATATGATCAAGGAGAGAAATCCAAAGAAACTTGAGGAGAAGGGGAGCAATTTAGGGGGAAAAAAAGAAAAACAGAGGGACTGGAGAAAGGGAAGAAATGGAATAGGTGATGCATACAGCACCACAGAAAATGGAGATATGAGGAACTGAGGAAACAGGAAAAAAAAAGTGGAAATGAAAAGGGTGCAGGAAAAGAGAGACAGATGAAACAAACAGAAATGATGATAGGAGGTGGAAAAGTCAGAAAGGGATGGAAAAAACCAAGATAAGATTCAGAGAAAAGTCTTAAAAGGATTTGTTGTGGGACAGGGTCCCCAAGGATGGCCATGTTACCCCCAAGGCCCCTCGACCATGCTAATTCAGCCTGCTGGGCACCCTCAGTTCTTGCCCGCCACGTCTTGATGGACTTATAGTATAGGGAGGCTGCCTTTAAGTCCTCTTGGACACTGTTTGATGAACTCTCTGAACCCCGTGGAATCCTGGACCCCTTGTGGGTCCCGCTTCAAAATAGATGTCACAGGACACCCCAGCCTTATGGACTATATGCATAGCTCCAACCACCCATTTACCATGCTCCAAACCTCCCAGACGGCACAAACATTGTCCTGTCTAGGCCTTGCTGTAATTGGCCCTCTTGTCCTCTTTCTGGGCTCTCTGCAGCCCTGTTGCTGCGCCGTCTCTGGCACCGGGGTCTGTGCACCCCAAAATGCCATGCCCTCCCTGGCACCGGGGTCCCCAGGCTGCAGTGGGCCCCCCAGTGAGGCCTCCTCCTTCCCCAAATAGTCTCGCTCAAACCACCGGTCTTATAAACAGAAATCAACCTGCAAGCCCCAGGGCTATAACATAAACTCAAGCTGCCTGGCTATAACATATTTGGAGCCACACAGGGCATGCTCTGTCCCTCAACAGTACCAGAAGCTACACTTGCAGTCAGGCCTCTTCCCTTCACTCACTCTAGGAGGGCTACTGCCCTCCGGGCCTCAGCCCTGGAGTTTATATATGAGCCAGGCCCTGCCCCTTCTGGTCAGCTGACCGCTGGCAGGTGTGGGCCCACTACCTCGTTCTGGCTGCCCTGGTAACCCGCAGCTGGGGCTCCCTACTGACTGCTAGGGCTCTCTCCCTAGCGGTTTCAGCCCTTTAAAGGTGCAGGGCATCTAAGTGCTCTGTGACACGATTAATAAGAAAACATGAAATGCAATTAAGAAAAGTGGGTGATAAAAGGAGAGAGAGAGAAAGCACTAATGGGAAAAGGGATAAAATCAAGAACACACACACTTTTAAAGTCAGTAAAATGCTATTATTTTGATCTGTGATCCTTCTTCCTTCCTTGATATACCCTTCTGCAGTAACAGGCCAGGCAACTCAAGTAGCAGAACCGGTAGGAAAAGGAAGCATAAGGAGACTTAGAAGATGACTTGACCTTGTAGTAGATTGGAAAGACTATGGTATTGTGATGGCTACAGAAAACCTGACATTGTGACAGAACTATTGTATGTGGCTATGCAGTTTACCAGGGTAATCTTTGAATTGTGTTTTAAAGTGGATCAATAGCTTAGAGCTGGTATATCAAATCTATTGTTGAAAATGAAAAGACAGCTCACTGAAATACTGAGATTTCTTTCCCTCAGATAATTTTGAATATTGTTAGATATACTTGTATTACCCTACCTTCTCTAGGCTTTTCAACCTTTTCTTCTTCCAGACTGTCTAGCAGACTAAAGATATTGAATGAAGTGTCAACTTCTGTAAAAACAAAAAAACCAGATTGAGGTTCACATTTATGACAGCTTTTATTGCACTTCAGATTCTGTTCATTTTTCCTTTTTTTTTTTTTTTAAGCAACACGTAGTTAAGGAAGAGGCCAAAAGGCATATTACTATAGCATCAAAAACATACCAAGGCATATTGCAAATGTTGTTTTCTATTAATAGTCATGACTCATCTTTACGTGGTAAGAGGTTTTGCATGTAATAAAAGAATAGAAAGATAATAAAATGAACTACCCATTGTTTTTATTGTCCTTTCTCAAAACCTTATTTTCTGTCCGCTATTATTCGACACAGCTTTATACTAATATTGCTTATGAATGGTTTTACCTTTTTTGTATGGTTGCATTTTTTGTATTTCTCCTAATGCAACTTGTTTTTCCTGCATGAAAAGGAGAGATTTATAATCACAAACTGTTCCTAGTACAAACTTAAAATATGTTCTTATGATGATACTCCATGTATGCTAACATGACTAAAAATGAGTAGCTGTGTGATGATCGTAGTTGAGATCAGTCTTTCTATCGCATTTTAATATTTCTAAAATGACCACCTTTATTCGAAACAATAAACTGCTGACTTATTGTGTCTTCAATGAGAAATCCCAGGTTGTAAAAGAATCCAGCTTTCATTATTTGCATAGGCAACATCCGAGCATTCCCTACTCACTAGGAATGCCAAAATGGCTAAATTGGCCACTTAAAATGCTACTGGAGAACTGAGACAATTTCTGTCCTGTGCAGTATGAAATGCATACAAGCTCAGTGCAGAAATCCTGTATTTTCAATAATACAGTGTATTTAGACTGTAAACTAATATTTATCATGCGCTAATTGGGCAACTGAACAGCTAAATGCCCATTAACTTATATTAATCCATATCTGACATGCAAAGAAGAGACTTTATACAGCAGAGTATACATAGATTGTAGTGCTAATGTACTATATCTTTTGTGTATTATCATTTTATAGAGGTTTCACCTTTGGAATCTAGCTGCGGGCCGGTGTGTCTAAAGCAGGGATAAGTAACCCCCAGCACGCATGCCAATTAGTGGCACACGGAGACATTTTCCCTGGCACAGCAGGAGGCAGGCGAGGAAATTGTTTAAAATATTTTTATTTTTTAGTTGCTGCTCTAGGCTTTCTGGAGCAGCCACAGGTCCCAGCACCATGGCAGGCACCAGGGGTAGAGTCAGGAGAAGACAGGCAGGGATGCAGTCTATGTTCTGCTGACTCTGCCCCGTGTCCCTGAGCCGCACGCTCCAGCCCACAGGGCTGCTGCACTGGAGGCTTCCCGCAGGTGGGCGAGTCCTGGGCCCGGCTCGGGCAGACAAACGCTCCATCTCACCTAGGTGGATGCAGCACCAGGGTGCACAGCACCGGGGCTGGGAGCTTGTGGCAGAGTTTGGGCAGTTCAGGGAGAAGCAGGCGTGGGAGGAGGTGTTGTGGGCAGGCCGGCCTGACTGGCCCCTTGGGAAGGTAGGGGCTGGGTGGGAAGTGTGGCTGCCCCAGGGCTTCACAGCTTCGAGCCACTGCAGGCAGGGGTGCCCAGTGGTACCTGAGGAGGGACCCAGCCTGTGCAGCTCTGCAGGGATGGGGCTCAGCTGCCCTGCCTGTGAGGGGATGCCACTTGGCCAGGGCAGGTCACTGGACTCAGCCTCCCTGCACACTCTAAGACAGCCCCCGCCTCCTGCTCAGTTCCCGCTCTCCTCCAGCTCCTGCCTTCCCAAGTGCCTGGCTGGGCTGGCCTGCTCGCAGCGCCTCCCCCATGCCTACTTCTCCCTGTGCTGTCTGGACCCTGCCCAGGTATACTCAGTGTCCCATTGCTGCCCCTGCCTAGGTGGGATGGAGTGTCTGTCTGCCCGACCTCGGGCTGGGCCCTCCCTCCCAGCCCTGGCCTTCCTCTGCTCCAGGACCATTGGGGAGCCCCAAGTGCCCCAGCCCTGGTGGCTACTTTTGGCATGTCACTGCCTCCCTCCGCCAGACACTGCTTTGGACCAGCAGGCCTGAGCTACAGCCGGTAGTGGTGGGAGACGTGAGCAGTAAGGGGCACACCTTCTTTCTCTTTTTCATTTTATTTCTCTCTTCTTTTTCTCTCTCCTTTTGTTTTCTTCTCTCCCCTATTTTTTCATTCTTTTTTTTATTTCTCTCTCTCTCTTCTTTCTCCCCTTTTTGTTTCCTTTTCTCTTTTTCTCTTTCCCTCTTTTTCTTCTCCCCTTTTTCTCTCCATTTTTTTCCTCTCTTCTTTCTTTTTTCTCTCCTCTCCTTTCCTTTCTCTCTCTCTCTGTTCTTTCTCTTTTCTCTCTCTCTTCCCTCCCTCATCACAACATGCTTAACAAAAAATACACAAGAACCAAGGTAGTATATGAAGTTTTGTCACCAGGTTTAGAATTTTTAGAAAACCTCATATTTACTGTAACAAAAAATGCAATGTTTATGATTAGTAACTAAATTAATATACAGTGCATCTTGCCGTGTTCCCCCTGCCCCAGTTTTATTTTTCTGGCACGCTGGCACTCCAGCACCTTACAAGGTGTAGAAATTAACTATCAAGACCGTAGATAATATTGTAGAAATTAACTACAAAGCAGACTCAGCACTTCAAGGACACAGCCTGATAAGACTCCAGAATGACTAAATCCTAGTCGCCTTGAAGTCTGAAGCAATCAAGGATGTAGCCCCCTCCCTATTAGCCAGCACTCCAAAACAAGCACGTAGCCACAAAAAACAGTTTTAACCAACTAGGGGTCTCTCAAACTGGCCTGATACCTTGTTATCTATCACAGTGGAAAATTCCTACCTGTGCGCGCATCTTGACTGTAAACTATAAATTGCCTCTAAGAGTTTTATTCGGGGCCTCTGAGCTTGCTTGGGGTGTCCAGCATGCTGAATAAAATTTGAGACTGACAGCGACTCTGTGTCTTTGGGAGCGGCTCTGCAAGGGGTCACGGACTCCACAACAAAGGTAGACATTGGGTTTTTTGGCACTGGCCAAAAACGTTGCCTGCCCCTGGTATAAAGCTGTGTCATATCATGCACCCAAAGATGAGGGAGTGGAAATAATGTTAGAGTGAAGAAGACCTCACCTGTATCAGATCATAGGCTAAACAATCCATAATTTCTTGAGTTTTTTCATTGATTTCAGTTTCAGTAATGACCTCCCAGGTTCCATTCTGGAAACTCACAGGCATAGAGAAAACAATACCTTCAGGGATACAAAACTGACCTAAAGAAAAGGGAAAAATCCCACAAAGCTTGCTTTTCTTTCTGAATAAAGCACTGCTACCTAGCAGTGATATGTTCAAATACTATGTTGTCCTGCCGGACAAAACCCTAATGGGAGCAGATCTAAAGAGGGTACAGTATCACAGCTGCACCCTTCTTTAAGACTACACTATGACAGTAGCAGTCAAGGACTTTAAGATCCCAAAAGCAGGTAAGAATGCCGCCTCCCCTTTTCTTTTGTGGTTAGAGTCATGTCTCTTTCCTTCCCATTCCTCCCCTCCTCCGCACATTGCTGTCATTGCCCCTAGTTTCCCTGCTGCTGTTGGACTGTGCGGGGAGCTGGGCTGAGCTGAAGAGAGTGGCAGCAGGCAGATTCCTCCTCCTTGTCCAACCCCCCCGGATGTTCTCTGTCACCCCGGAAGTAGGCTCAAAAGGGGTAACCTGCCCACGGTGAGTGCTGTGACTGACCTGGCTCCCTGTGAAGCCCAGCTGGAGTGGGATAGGAGCAACCAGGGACAGCAGGGGCACTGGCAGCAGCAGCAAGGGGAGGGGAGGGGAGGGAGAAATGGAAGGGGTGAGAAGGTGCCACCAAGCACAAAGGGAGAAGAAAGGGGGTGCCAAGAGGCAGGGTGCAATTTTACCTGATTTGGAGACTTCAAAAGAATTCCCTCGCTGCTGCTCCTACAGCATGGTATGCCTGCCCTGCAGCACCAGATGCTTGTCACATACCCCTGCCTTTACCAAATCCTAGGTCCACCCATGAATCGTAATGAAGACAAAGAGATTTCTGCCCTTCTCAGTTTACAATACAAAGAATTGCGTGCTATAACTTTAGGTTTCAGTTTGAAGTATCTAAAATTGTTGTACCCCTTCAAACAGGATATGGAAAGTCCCTTATTTAGAGCTATGCTTTAATGGCTCTTATGAAAATATTTCTAAATGCATACACATGCAAAATCACAAAAACAGGCATTCTCTTAAAATGCAGGCCATACATAAGTACTTTTCTTTATACGAAACACTGCAGAAAGGCATTTGAAATAGAGGAAGGGAAGGGGAAAAAAACCCACAAGACATGATTAACCTCTAAAGTTACAATTACTCAAGGCCTGCATGTCACATTTTAGGATCCCTGGTTGCACAATTTCTTAGATTTGGAAACACTTAGTCTCAGAGTATATCATGATTTTTTTTTAAATGCTGAAATAAATATTTTGATAAAAATGACTTACTGAAGGAACCAACAGAGCAAAGAAAAATCTTTCAATAATTTATAAACTAAAAACAGAGACTTACCTTCACTTAGCACTCCTACAGAGACAATCTCCCTAGGAGGAGAATCTTGGTACCAGTATCTCAGTATAGTGGCTATTACATGCGCAGGTGACATGCCTACACAGTGATATTCCCGGGAATTCAGTGAACTCAGGGCAGTCACAAATTCTGAATGGAGCCACTTGCTGCCATTAAGAAAGGAGAGGTCAACATTAAAGAAAACTGAAATTCAGGTCATGTCTTAGAGTAAATAAGAACTGAAACGGTAGAAGACATTAGTATGGATTGATTAAACTATGGATGCTGAAGTGAAATACTGAAAGTCCTAGATAGGAGCACCTATACAGGTGTCCTGGTTTTTCAAAAAGAAAAGGGCAAGTGCTCATTATCTATGAACATGGGACCACTTATTCACGTGCCTACATTACTGTGTCACCATTATTATTAATGGTTAACTACACTGTGATAGCATTAAGGAGACCCAGTCATGGACCAATATCCCATTATAGGAGGCACCGTACATAAATCCAAATAAAGTTGCTTGCCTCAAAGAGCTTTCAGTCTAATTATCTGCCTTCAGGGACTTAGTAAGGGAAGATGGAGACAGCTTGGGGAATATTCTGGATTTGCAACATCTCTCCCATATCCTTGCTGTTCTCTTTGGGAACATGTTATCTGCATCTGAGTGTACCATTTCTTTAGAAGGGCTTTTTTTTTTTTGTTAACTTGATGGTACCAGTCACTTGAGCTCATATCATTAAAGGAATTTAGGGACCTAAACAGGCATTCACATGTCTAGTGGGATTTTAAAGTGTCAAAATAGGTTAAACATGTACTTCACCTTAGTTCTTTTGAAAATCCCACTTGGCACCTATCTGCTTCTTTAGGTATCTAAATCCCTGTGAAAATCTAGCACTCACTCAACTTCTGTTGTTTTTATGAGCCTGTCAGAGGATGATGAGAGAGAAAAAATGCTTTAATATAGAGGGACAAATCACTGTAAAACAAATAATCCCTGTGGCCCCAAATGTCCAAGATATGCATAGTGCTTGAAACTATTTTAAACTCATTTTTAGGAACTATTTCAAGTTGATTCTGTCCTTTCAGTACTTCGCTGAGAAGTAAAGAAGTAAACAAAGAAACACAAGATTTTTATGTTTGTGAGAGACCACAGGCTGATATGGATGAAGAAAAGAAAACAGCTGGTATATAAGATCTCACCATGAAGAATATAGCTTTACTGTACCTATCATATATCATGTCCAGCAAAGGGCGTGAAAAGCTAGGTGGACCCCAGATAGCACTGTCATATCGGTAAACCTTTGCATTAGACAAATCAATGTAGCTACTACCAGTGATGTTACCCCAGACAATCACATCTTTAATCCCTGTAACAGAACAGCATATATACAGATCAATGTACAGAAAGCTAGGCAATTTTACAACACCAAATACTTACAAAGAAAGTAATTTAATCTCAAAGTTGCAGAAAACGCTTTGTCTGTCATAATATGTGAAAACATTGGTGCTACTTTATACATTTGAGTAATCATAGTGCATATTTAAGTTATTGGATAACAAATCAAGCCAACTTGCAAACACTTGGCAATGTTTCTTATAAAGCCTCAGATGCACAAAACCAGACTGTCTAAATGGTGGCCTGTAAAAACATTAAAAAAAAAGAAATCAAACCACTTTGATGCATGGTGATTTTCCCAAATAAGCAGTTAATAAACTATTCAGCATATTAACCATTACCTTTCCCTTTTTATTAGGTCCTGTAATGCCTAGACCTACCACTGATCACCAATTTCTGTTAAATGTGATTTCCAGTATGCTCTCCTGGGAATATAATCCCTAACAAGGAACCTTACTACACAATAGACTGTTGGGGTTTAAGTTCCTAATTTGTACTATGCAGTTCTGAAGCTTGCTTAGCATATTTAAAATATTGTGAATGTGCCAGAATGATAAAGCAGAGTATAAATGTTAGCATGAATAAAATCATATTCATGCACAGGCATATACCATGATTGCAGCTGTAGAAATACACATGGGGTAGGGACAGAAATTACACACAATTAGTAAAAGAGATCAGAAACTGATTCAACTCTGTAATACAACAGAAATTCAATGCACATAAACCACTTCAAAATGAGTGAAACCAGTTTAAGATAAACCTGGATGGATGTAGTATTCGACTTAACTGATTTAGGTAAAATCGGTTTATTGAATGTCTGTCCCAGATCCCCTCCAGATTCAAGTTAACTCTTAGTCTCCCAGCATCCCAGGATGCCTTGCATCTCCCCCACAGTCCCGCCCTGGCAGGGTGTGCAGCCTAGCCTTGGCCAAAGCTGTCTGCTCTAACAGAGCAGGGAGGCATGTTTTAGCACCCCTCGTCCCCCACGGCTTCTGGCCTGGGCCACTGCAGGCATGTGGCTGCACTTCTGGAACCAAAAGTGAATGTCTGCTCACTTTCTTATTGGTTCAATCTATGCAGATTAAATCAGGCATGGCTGGTGAACTCAGAGTGGTGGGGCGGGTAGAACATCGCATGGAAGCAGGGGAGGATGGTTTGCAGCCAGCCAGGAGTGTAGGTGGGGGGCAGGGGGAGAGGTGGTTTGCAGCTGGCTGGGTCATCCCATATGCCACTCCACCCACCCCACCAGTCTGAGTTCACCAGCTGTGCCTGGATTAGACTAACCTGCAAAGACTGAATTGATTCAGCCTCGGGCTTTTTGATTGTTTGCACTTAGCTATGCAGTCTCAATGCAGGCCCATACTGATCCTTTGCAACTGAGTGCACTCACTATGCTTGTATTTTTATATGTACTCCAGTTGCACCCTGCTATGAAAATACATGTTTTAGAATGTCAAGTGTCAAACAGAATTCTGTCCTTCATGATTCCCACATGGTCATCTGTGTTACAGTAAACAAATACGTATCACTTACCTGCTGAATTCATATTCAGTTTCCTGGCCAGCATGGCTTTAGCTGCACTTTCCAGTAACATTGCCAGGGCAATAATATTCCCAGGGTTAATGGATGGGGCATGTGTCATAATCATTAATGCCTTTAGGTTCACAAAAGTTTTTCCTGCCACAACAATTCTGACCCCACTCTTGGCATTCTTTTCAATCAGGGGACCATACACCTTACATAGCTCATTCACCTGCCTAATGCAATTTTCAAAGGATGTTGTATCACGTTCAAGAAGGATATCATCAAGCAAAATGATAACATCAGCTTGAAGAAAGGCCTCATCTAATTCAACGTGCATTGAAACACTGCGGAGGAGGGGGTATGCCAAATCTTGAGCCTCCATCACAGTACCACAAAGAACTTCTTTGCAGTTATATCTATCAAGCAGATGGATGCTGATTTCTGTTGTAATCCCAAACACTTCTCCATTTGCCAAAAGCGGGATCAGATGGTAGCAGGCAGGAGCTGATGCACTAATGAAAAAATTTAGATATGGAAAGTCTCTGTTAAACAGTAAATGCTGCCAAATTTATGTATTATAAAAATAGATAATATAGAACTTTGTCTCGTAGCTGATTAATGTTCAAATGGTCTATTAGGCCCTGTCATTTCTGGATCTGTTTTCATGCCAGCATGTTAAAAATTAATACAGCTCAAGTTTCCCTTTGCTTAAAGATTTTTCCACCCTACATCCTTAAAGGGAAACTGCCAGGTTAAAAAGTATGCTTAAAAACCTAACAAATTATCCTAGGCGTATAACTAATAATACCAGGGATTAATAAAAATACAAGACTTTTGGAGGTCTAATTTATACTTCCAAACTGCTTCCTTCTTATTTTGAATTTTCCTCACAGTGGAGTATGTAAAAAGATGGTCAGTATCTCTTTACTTACAGTCCATTTAATTTTTATTCATGCATTAGCATAATGCTGCATTTTCTGGATTGCAGACATTACAAGGAAGTGTTATTAATTTATTTATGCAAATATGCTCACTAGTACCTTTATACGTTTTCTATTTTTTTCAGAGTTTGCTTTTTTGGGGGTAATATGGGGGCTAAATTTAGTAAGGCAGTGTCTCCAAGTTTTTTTCACCTTTATTTGCTGTCAAGCTGCAACCAAGGTAATAATTCTTTCTTCAGTATCTACTGAGTGCTTACTTACAAACAGAACCTAATCCAATTAAACAAATCAGCAAAGATTTGAACAATTTCATGCTTTACCTATAGCATTTTTAAAGAAATGGTTCACATGAATGTTTTGTAATAACGGAATGTTTATATTATACTTTGAACCATCAAAAGTTTCTGTTTTAATGTACTGTAAGTTGACAAGAAAATTAGAAGAAAGAATACAAATCATTTATAAAATATGTGTTTCTATAAACCAAATCAAAATGTATATGAATTCATATGCAAGCCTCAGTACAGCTTATCAGCGATGGGAAACCAATATTGTCTGAGGAACGCACTCTTCTAAAGCTGAGTGAAACTCTACTCTGCAGATTCTGTTCCCTCTCTTACCTGCTGATCCAGACCTGCAAAGGATTGATAAGACTTTTTCGTTCTTCCTCCTCTTTCTCCATTTGTATGTGAGTCTGCAAGTTCTCCTCACCAATTTGCAGCATCTCTTCACTTAGCAAGTCTGAGGTGATGCCGTAGTAATGCTAAAGATCAAGAGAGTGTGATCAGTAATTAGAAGGGGGCCCAAACACAACTAAGCTTCACTGCCTATTATTTCATTTTACATCTGAAAAAAGAGCAAGGGATAAAAAGGAATGCATAAAAGAATGTAAGATATAAATTCTTGGTGCTTACTGAAAGAAACTTGTTACCTGGGCATGCTCCAGAAAATCATTAAATCCTCCTAGAAGTAGGCCTTTCCCTCCACGGTCCAACAATTCTCTCCAAACAATTGGAGAGCATTTGTGTTTCCATCCATTCTTTTCACAGATATCATGAAGCCACTGCTGCATGCAACAAATCCAAAACACAATTTTTTTTCACATACGATAATGCGATATTTAAATATTACAGCTAGTAACATTTTAGTATTTCCAAAAAGACTGATTATTTTCCAAATGCATAATGACAAGATCTTTCCAAAACCTCCCAAATACAAATGTATGTAAGGCAGGGGAATGCTACCAACTAGATGTCTGGAACGTATTGTGCAAGAAATTAATTAACAAGAGAGGAAATTCACTTATTTGCTTCTCTTTGGCCATACTGTTATAAAAATATCGCTTAGTTGGCTTAGTAATACTACAAGCAGCAAGATGCAGTGCCAAGAGACCATTTTAAAACATGAATCAATTCAGGATTTCTATTTGGCCTCACATGACAGTAGACGATAGAGGTGATGTCTCAGCATTAAAGTTGTTTATGGTGCTTAAATATAAGGGGCAATGAGATTAGTAAATCCTTTCTTATAGAACTGACTGTTTTATGAGGCACTACTGCGATTTTTTTTCTAATAACATACTACATTACCTTAGATGGCTATCAGCCGTAAACTGGTTTGATAATAAAAGAAATTAAATCCAAGAGTTGCAACTGTTTTGTAAGAGAATCCACTTGAATATAGTAGAATTTGAAATAGATAACTGTCTTCTTCCATTGTCTTTTTGATAACCCTTTTGATTATTAGGTCTCTAGATTCAGATTAATTTTATTACTGTTTATATAGCTTTTAAACGCCTACTGCAAGCTGGTTTGCAGATGCACTGACAGAACTGCTTTGTTATTTTCTGTAGCTCTTTATTTAAGAAAAAGGTATTTTTTAACTTGTATCTATATAACTACAGCTATTATTTACTAAGCTAGATTTTTTTTAAATGCATGGTGATGGAATTTAATTAGTTATTACAAACTTTAGCAGAAATCGCATTGATCTTATAAGCAGTCTTACAATTTGACAACACAGATTCCTAGGCAGTCGATTCAGATTGATTTACTTTGAATGTAATTGAGCATGATGGGTCCTTCTCAACCTGGAAGGACGTGGGCAGTGGGGTTCCGCAGGGCTCGGTCCTCGGGCCCGCACTGTTCAACATCTTCATCAGCGATTTGGATGAGGGGGTAAAAAGCACCCTGTTCAAATTTGCTGATGACACTAAGATGTGGGGGGACGTGGGAACATTGGAAGGATGCAACAGGCTACAATCAGACCTCGACAGGTTACAAGGGTGGGCGGACAAGAATAGCATGGGTTTCAACACAGACAAGTGCAAGGTGATGCACCTCGGGAGGAACAACCGGCACCATACCTACAGGTTGGGGAACTCCCCTCTTATCAGCACGGAGGCGGAAAGGGATCTGGAGGTCATCATTGACTCCAAGATGAACATGGGCCGGCAGAGTGGAGAGGCAGTAAGGAAGGCCAACCGCACCTTGGCATGCATCCACAGATGCATCTTGACCAGGTCCAAGGAGGTGATCCTCCCCATCTATGCGGCACTGGTCAGGCCACAGCTGGAGTATTGCGTCCAATTCTGGGCGCTGCACTTCAAGAGGGATGTCGGCAGCATGGAGAGGGTCCAGAGGAAGGCCACTCGTATGATCAGGGGACAACAGGGCAGGCCCTATGAGGACAGGCTGCGGGACCTGAACCTGTTCAGCCTCCAAAAGAGAAGGCTGAGGGGGGATCTTGTGGCCTGTTATAAACTAGTCAGCGGGGATCAGCAGGCATTGGGGAAGTCACTGTTTCCCTGAGCACCGCCAGGAGTGACCAGGAATAACGGTCACAAACTGGCAGAGGGTAGGTTTAGGTTAGATATCAGGAGGCACTACTTCACAGTCAGGGCGGCTAGGATCTGGAACCAGCTTCCAGGAGAAGTGGTGCAGGCTCCTACTCTGGGGGTGTTTAAGAGGAGGTTAGATGAACATCTTGCTGGCGTCATTTGACCCCAGTATTCTTTCCTGCCATGGCAGGGGGTCAGACTAGATGATCTGCTCAGGTCCCTTCCGACCCTACAAACTATGAAACTATGAAACTATGTTATAGTCAAAATGAGGAACTGTTTTCAATGGAAACTCTCCAAAAATATTAGCCTTTGCTGATACACTTAGGCAAGATTCTTATTTATACTAAAGCTATGTTACACCCTAAGATTATGATGATTTGTATTATGGGTACTTCCCACCCTAAGATTATGATGATTTGTGTTATGGGTACTTCCTAGCAGCCCTAGCCATGTACATTGTGTTAGGCACTGCACAAAGGCACGGAACAAAAAGATGGTCCCTAACATAAAGTGCTTGCAATCCAAGACAAAAGATAATGAATAGACATATTCAGTCGGAGTATGTCTACACTGCAGACTGCAGTGTAGAGTAAAGATACCTGTGATGTGGTAAATGAAGAGTCCAGCACTCAGCATGGTTTTATTTGCTATGACAAAACCAGGAAATCATAGGTATTTCTACATTTCTACTGTAGACAAACCACAGGCAAATTCTTAGGTTCATTTTTCTGAGCAACATGTTGCTAGACTTAAACTGCTAGCAATACCTGATCTTAAAGCTAATTCTGGGGGCACAATACTGGCAGTGTAAAGGGGCTTTAAAGGGTAATACTGTATACGGTGCTGCAGAAGGGCTGTAAAGGGACCTTAGCATACATGAGAATGTGGTTTTTACTTTAATACTTTCAAACACCGTAATACAAAAAGATTTGAGGGTCTGTAATATCTCCTCTGCAGCTGCACTGGCTAGTAATGATTGAGAAAGAATATATAATCATAGTACAGGCAGTCCTCGACTTGCAACATTTCGAGTTACAACATTTTGTACTTAAAACGTTTATAAATTGACACCCTGTTTCAAATTTCTGATGTCAGTTTCGAATTTACAGGCTTGATCTGACACCATGCCATGTCAGTGAACAAGTCTGCTGTCCCCCCCATCTCCTTGGAGAACAGCTGTCCAAACTTCCTTGGACACTTTCTTTAAGAAAGCAGATGAGATTCCAAAAAATCTGCAGCCAGGACTCCTGAGAAGACTCCAGCCAAGAACCCTTCAAAAAGTCTAGCAAAGTCCCCTCAAAGAAGTCCTTCCAGATCAATATGATTGATATTTACAATATAAATACATTAATATAACTATATTCTCATCTATAATTGATTGAGTACAAAATTCTTGGTTATTTTTGGTGAAAACAGGGTATCAGGCCTTGGTTCAGGAACCAGTCCCCCATTATAACATTGTTTCCTATGGGAAAATCAGTTCTGAGTTACTTTTTGACTTAAGACGTGGTTTTCAGGAACCAATTGTGTCATAAGTCATAAAACTGCCTGTATGCAAACAGTACAAGACACAATTCAGTTGAATGCCTAAATGGACAACTGAATAAACTAGATGGCCATTTATAAAACAAAAGAAACAGCAAAATCAACATTTTAGTACCAAAATATAATCTTAGTCTGGCCATCACCATACTACTGGAATCCATATTTTCTATTTGTGGAGGTCCCAGAATGTCTGCAAGTGTTAAAATGTTTCTCAAACTCCTGTAGCCAGGACTGCTTAAATAGCATGCCTAGCAGTTTAGCAAATTGCTACTATACACAATACAATAAAGATCACAGGCACATTTCTTTCTTTGTCTGGATTATGTTGGCATAGATTCATGAACTGACTTAATTTCTCTTACCTCCCAGTTGTCAGGGTGCTGAGTAATCTTATATATCCTGAAATTAGGCAAATTAACCTGCAGATAGTCAGCTAAAATTTCTGCCTTAGCATAATATGGACAATCTGCTCTACCTGGAAATGAAAGAATTACATTAAAAAAAAAGTAAGACTACAAGATGAATTGATTACAGCTTCATAAAAACAAATAATCCTGATTCAAAAGAAAAAAAAAGAAAGATCCATAGAGAACCAAAACTATGTAAATTCATAGAAAATATGAGTACAAAGATATTAGGTATCAAAGAAATGAAAGTTTAGGAAGGTAAGAAATCTAAGTCCCAATTTGACACAAATATTTCAGGGCACACTAACCTTTAAAGGATTAAGGAGTATATTTGGATATGTAAAGAAAAGTAGCATTAGAGAGGAAGAAGATCCATTACAAGATGATGGTGGAGATAAAATTAAGGAAAACTGAGAAATGGCTAAATACTATATCCTTTTTTTATAAAGGAAAAAGTCTGTCTTTTACAATAAAATAACAATGAACAATTCAGAAATAAAAATTAAATCTTTGCAGCAAATATAGCTGGTTCACTCTGTCTGGGACACCTTAATCCAGACAACTGAACTTCATTGGTTATTTCATGACTGCATGGTGTACTGCCCAGCAACACAGCTGTGTTAGTAAGGAGGGAAGTGGTATCAATAGGGGTCCATCCACATGGATTGCCTTACAGGATCGGAGTCCAAGTTAACAAGCATTTTTTAAATACTGTATACCAGAATATAAAGTCATGAAGAGTGCTCTGTCCATTTATATGAAAAAAATGTGTTAGTTGTGTATGATAATACCAGTACTCCCTGATATATGTTCTACAGAATTTTGTGTACATGTAATGAAGACTTAGTTATGTGTGAGCTCACTGCACTGTATTATTGCTAAGAGATAGTGAAGCAGCACCTGTTTTTCTAAGCAGGTTTTTATTCTTTTGTACTGATAAAGAACAGGTAAGGTGATTCTATATTATTGTACCTACAACACAAATCCTTTTGCCAGAAATTACCCGCCTCCCCAAAATTGGGTTGCATGTATTAAGCGGGGGAAGCTGATCACAATATCAACAAAAATAATAATGAACTATAATGGAGTGATAAGGATGTAGCTAATTTTTTTGCATGGGATAGAAATACCCAGCTTTGATTCCTGCTCCACAGGGCAGCAGCTGCTGCACTGCTATTGAGGCAGCTGAGGGAGTCAATGGGTTTAACGGCTCATTATCCATCACTCCCCAGTTGTAGAGGATCATCTCTCCTTTATAATGGTCTTGATTTTCCATTAATCAAGGTATGTTTCTTAGGATAATTCTGCTGTGTGCTTGCTGCTCCTGATCTATTTCACAGCCTCTTTAGCTCTTTTCAAAGCCACAGATCTACCCATAGAAACCAGTTTTCAGCAGCAGGCAGAGCCAGACCCACCTCCGCTGGTTCAGCCTTCAGTACCTCCCAATCCACCACGGGGAAGGAAGCACCCAGGGGCGCTAATAGGATGAGTTTGTTTTGACTACTAGGGGTGCCACCCATTCAAGCTTTAGTGGGAAATAAGGGAAATCTAAAAAAAATCCAATGCTGATTGATACTGGGGCCTTGATCAGCATTTTTTATAACAGTGATAGGTTCTAAACAGGGTTATGATGCACCCTAAATCATTTGTAACGGCAATCTTATTTTGGAAAGTTAGAAAACTCACTGGTTAATAAGAAGTGAAAGTTGCTAGTGAAAAATGCAGTATAAAAAGATAAGTGGAGGAGAGTGAGAATAGAATTTTAGGAATGATTGCTCTATAGCAGGGAGAAATACAGCACTCTTGAGAGAGAGCTGTAACTTGATCTCAGAAAGTGTCTGAGGTGGTTAAGTAAAATACCTTCTTTTGCTGGTCCCATAAGAAGTCAGTAGCTGAGAAAATTAACTCCTGTGCTAGAAACTGTGTGAATGTTTGTAACAAAGTAGAACCTAAGGAACCTGTAACAGGGAACCCTAGCCCTGTTACCAGAAAGCAGGCTGGTCTCTTTAAGATCAGAACTTTCTGGGCACAGCCTGCTGGCAGGGTAGGGGTTAACAGGTGAGCCTGGCCAGCTAGTCAGGTGACTGGAAGGGGGCAGGCCAGAACTATAAAAACCCTGGGCTTGGTGTTAGTTAGGGAGAGTAGTGGAAGGGCAAGGAGGTTGTGCAGAAGAAGTCTACGGAAAGGCTTGGTGGCCTGTCTGGCTGTTGTGAGAAGGGAGCTCCTGATGACTGTCAGAGAAGTGGCTGCAGCCCCACAAAGAGGAGTGTCACAGACAGTGGGAAGCAGAAGCACAGAGCTATGGAAAAAATGTAAGCTAGCATGCTGTTGCCTTTAATTTTTTATTTTTTTGTGGTTACAACCCATGGGCTTACTACTTGTATTTTTTGAATGAGACTGGTGGCTTGTGGTTGAGGCTGTAGGGTGGAGGAGGCCTCATTAGCACCTTGGGTGCAGTCGTAAAAGGCTAAAGGGCCTAGGGCACTAGAGTGTGCAGCCATGTACTGCCAATAGCTCAGAGCTGCTTGCAGGACTCTTAAGCTGGGTCCTAGTGGGGGGAGGGGGGGAGACTCTTGGCTAGTAGCACAAACTAAAAGAAAGGGTGTAGTGGGAGCTCTGGACTACTGCCCAGACTGGAACTTGTAGCTTTCTGGCTCCATACCCAGCAAATAGCCCTCTAGGCTAGCAAGCCTGGGCTCTATATCAAAAGCAAAAAGAGGGCCATGGACCCTGAGAGCATTAAGCAGCTAGAGCCTCAGAGTCAAACCCTACCTGGTGGGTTTAGACTGGCAGGCCTAGCTAGAGAGACTGGGGGAAGGCTCATCATGGTGGCTGAGAAACTCAACATGGAAATAGGTAGTAGGCAGTCTGCTGCTTGTAAAAACACCTAAATATTTCCATCAAGACATGGCAGATGGGTAAGGGTGGGATATGAGACTAAAGAGAGAAGTAAAACAGTAAGGGACTTCAGGGGTGTCCTTATAGGCACGCAAAAAAAAAAAAAAAAGAAAAGCCTCTGGGAAGGGCAAGTTGTTACAGAGCCTAATGAGTGAGTGGCTTTGCAAAGAGGGTTAAGGTGTTGGCACAAAACCAGAGTGAGTAGTGTGGTGTATTGGCTTTGTGTATATGTTGCAAGGCAGAGGAACTGTTGGAAATGTAAGTGTGTGTTCCCATTGATAATGGGGAGTGAGAAATGTTTTTTGTTACCTCCCCTCACTTTCCAGGAAGAGTGTAGATCCTAGAAAAGAAAGTGTTAACAGTTTTTTGTTAAGGCAAGAAAAAGGGTGTTTATGAAAACTTAGTAACAAGTATTAAGGCTCTTGCTATCATGTAATAGGGTTAATAAAGACAATTGAAGGCATTTCTTATGGCTCAGGCAGAAAAAGTTAAATGTTACAGAACATAGGCATGTGTTTTTTGAATGAGGAATCAAACTTTCACCACAAAGGCAGTCTAAATCTTTATTAGAGGTTGAAATAGTATCTCTTAAGTTAGAATTCTAGGCTAGATGTTTAATATGTATAACCCCCTGATTTTGGTCTGTTTTCAGGGAAACAAGAATACTGCATTCAAAGCTCTGAAGTTTTCAGTATTACTAGATTTGATCTTCTGTAACAGGATCAGAAAAGTTTTGAGGTAAAGCTAACAAAACCTCTGACATCTAAAAATCAAAGTGAACTTTCAATCCTACAAGACATTACAGATATCACTCCACTGCTGGTGTTGGTTGTTTTTATTTTTTTTTTAAAAAAAACAACAACAAACATTCCCCCCACCTCTATTCTGTTCATTGCCTGCTGCAACCTACATCCTCAATGTAGCCTACAACCCCCTTGTGGTGGTCTTAGCTCTAGGAATGCTATCATCCAATGTGTGTTATTTTCCTGTATGTGAAGGCTTTTAACTAGACTTGAAGCTAGAGTGAAAAAGTTAAAGGCTCTCCTCTGAAACTCTCCATAAAGTAAGCCCACACAGGGCATGGTGGCCTGCTTGTGAGAAGATCTATGTCTTGGATGTGGTAGCAACTACGGCTGTAAAATTTCGCTGCCTGGCTTGTTTGGACCTTGAAACAGCAAAGTTGAAATGAAATGGAGAGGCTTGAAACAGGGTCAGAACAAAATGGGGCAGGTCAATGTTTCAAAAAGGTCAAAATGTTTTGGATTTCAACTGAAGCTGGGCTTGCCTTTAATGGCTTCCCTGCAGGGAAACAAAGTAAAGGAGGGAGAGGGAGGCGGGGGAAGGTGCAAGGGATGGGGAAAGGAGTGCTCTCTTTATTGACATATGTAGCTGGCCAGTGACTGTCACCCTTCTCTGAGGTCCCTTCCAACCCCAGTGCTCTGGGGGTGGGGACAGAAAAACTTCATAAAAGGCAGCATTTTTTTTCAACTGCCCTACTTTCTGCTTTGGGGTCACTTAGTGAGCTATCTGTTCTAGCAGCTCTGTCAGACCACTATGGCCAGAAGCACTGACTGGGTTTTTTTCCCCTAAAGGATTCCCTGCTTGCTACCCTAGCAAGAAGGATTTAAGAATACCTTCTTGTAGGTGCTTTTATTTTATTGTTGTTCATTGATTTATTCTTTTGAATCTTATATTGGATTGGGTTACAGTAGAATTTGCTTTATGTGGGAATTTACTCTATATATTTGTTTTTTATATGGTCATTCTTTCCAACACCAGTGCTTTTGAGTGTGGTGGGGTTTGTTTGTTTGTTCTACACACACAGACATATTTCTGTTGGGTTCATAAATCTTGTCATTGCACTATGCCTACAATTTTCAGTTTATATAGGAATGCAAATTCCTTTTATATTTCTTGAAAAGGAAGATGGGAAACACATCATGAAGCATGGTAGAAAGGCAGGTGGCCACAACCACAACCAGCACAGAAGCCCACTCCAGCCCTTTGTCACTTCCCATGCTGAGTCTTCCAGTGCCAGAAGAAGAGCTGTGCTGGATTTGGATATTAGTGCCTGAGCAAGGGAAATTATGGGGAAAGAGGGGGAATCAGCTGGGGATGTGCTCAATACCCTTCAAGTTTCCCTTCGAGCTGGGTCTCCTTCAGAAGGTACATTGGAAGAGGTTTATGTAGAGGTGGAGGCAAGTGGCTCAGCTGAATCTGCTGTGCCTCTGCCTGCTTGGGGGAGGGGGTGCAGAAGCATCCACAGATGCACCCGGTCCCTAGAAGTGAGCGGGCAGTGTGGTCTGGGATCATTTTGAGCTGGCAGACAATCCTGCGTACACTATCTGCCTGCACTGCCAAGCCAAAACCAGCTGGGGCAAGGGAACAAAACATATGACTGCTATAGCGATGCTGATGCATCTCTGCAGGCACCACCCCCTTGCTCTTGCTCCTCCTCAGCCTGGCACCAGCAGGAGCATGCCCGAAGGGAAGTCTGCACACTCCAAAGCTCCCATCCCTCCAAAGCAGAGGCAGGCTACACTGGAACAGTGGGGGAAACATGGACAGAAAGTGGGGTGCGTTGCAAGGCTGAGCAAGCTCACTCTGAGCATTGGGGAGATGCTTGCCACTGATGGCCAGCCCTTCTCCTTTGTTGAGTGGCCAGGGTTCAGGTGGCTCATAGCGCTTGCAGGCCCATCATACCAAGTGCCTGCATGTACCACCAAGGTGGTGCCATCCCTGTATGAAGCATGTGTGGAGTACTTGAGGGATGAGCTGCACAAGGCAGGTCCACAGGTGGCCTTACACTTCACCTCAGACATCTGGAGCAGCCAGGGTGGAGATCATGCCTACCTCTCCCACACAGGGCACTGGTGTGACCAGACCTGCCAGATGTCTGAATCCTGAGGCACCTTTGTACTTTCACCTTTGCTGTGACATCCCCTTTTGCTCCTGACCTCCCCACCCCATCCTGTCCCTCACCCCCTGACGCCTCCATTTCCACTTTCATTGACTGGATTTCTTGCCTGCATTGAGTGCCAGGCCAGCCTCTGGCTGCTTTACTATTCCTGCCATCCACAACCAGGAGACACACCAACTGCAGGTACTTCCTCAGCCTGACAAATGGTTTTTCAACCTGAAAGCTTCCTAAGAGGTAATTTTTCTAACTATTCCATTTTTTTTCATAATAAACATATAGACATAACAACACAAGATAAGCTATCACACACACCACAAGTAACATATATCCAGCACAAAATCTTTATCTTTTGCTGCCAATTCCTTTATAACAAGAAAGGCTCTGTGACAGTTCCTTTTGGCTACCTTAGATGCTGTTGAGCCAGCTATGTTATTTTCACCTGCCATTGTTTAAAATGGTGGACTGGGATGAGGTTGCAGGGGAGGAGGAAGCCTCACTGGGGCACACTGCCATGTTGTGCAGAGGCCCCAGCACCGGGAAGGGTGCACCTGAATGCAGGCACAGTGTCACAAGCACCCATGTCATGAGTTTTGCCTGTCAACAGCCAGAGATGCAGGGCCCCAGAACCCCGAGCCCTGCTGCACCTCACTGAGAGTTGGCAGGCTTTGTTGCCACAGCAGGGGCTAGCAAGCCTGTAGTTTTGACCCCACTGTGGCTTCACAGTGACATGAGTTTTTCTCTCAAGATTTTGGGGTGTTTTCTCTGAACCCCCTGCACGTATCTTCTTGAAACTTGGCACACCCTATACCCTCAGAAGAGGCTACCATTCCTGCAAGTTTCATCGAATTCTGGCCAGAAATGACAAAGTTATAGCCTGCTTCAACCTTCCCCATTATATCCTATGGGCAAAACGTCGAAACAGGGTCGAAATGGCAAAACATTTCAACGAAATGAACTAGAACAGCCATTTCGACTTGAAATAAAAATCGAAACAAAACACCATTCTGTTGAAATGCTGGTTGAAACGAAACATTTCCATTTTGCACAGCCCTAGTAGCCCACATGCCTTGAGTCAGTTGCATGTGAGAGGTCAACCAATGTCTGTGTGATGCCAGTGTATTCTGGGGCATCAAGGCGGGGAGTGTAGTTGGCAAAGTGAGTTATTCTTAGGCTCTTAGCATAACTTTAGGGTCTTCCCAGAACTAAGCAATTAAATTGTACAGAGTGCCTTATAAAGCACTGGGAAAAATGAGTGCTGTGATTGGTATGGTGGGCTAACCAGGTACAGTAGTTTCCCTAAAAGGAAAGAAAACCATAAACAGAATAGGATTGGAGTAACTTATCTACAGATATGAGCTAAGAAACTTGAAGATTGGACAGTTTCAGATGAGAAACTTACAAAAGTAGCGGACACGCAGACAGCATGTGTTTGTGTTGCCCCCTGAGCAGACAGGAGCAGCCTTGGAATTCTTTCTTTGAGTAACAAGGAATACTAAAACTAACATCCCACACACCCAGCAGAGGATCTGAGGCTGGTACCACTAAAGATCACTGATGTAACATCTAAGGAACCACTTGCCAAGTCATATTGCAAGAATAATTATCTTGTAATAAGCCTATGGGTTACTAATAAAGTTCACTTGATACCAAATCAAATGAGTGGCCATGTCAATCCTTGGGGGTCTCTGGTAAAAAGAATCCTAGGGCAACATTCAGAAGGTAGAACATGGTATTCCTTATTCTACATGCTTTTCCTCAATCTGCAGCCCCCTTTTCCTCCCCCCTCCCCTTTAGAAGGACTGTGAGTTAGATGCAAGATTCATGCATCTTGCATATTGCTGTGAACTTGCCTCTAATATTTGTTCATGTTTCAATATTACCTCTTACCAAGCTGTTTACAACTGTGAACCTTTTGGTTTCATCATCATATAATGCAGCATCGTCTGCCTTAGCATATGAATTAGCTGAAGGATAGAGTAGTGCTATGGATTTGATAGTATTGGCTGACCTGTGTGAGTTAGATGTTTCACTAGCTGAGAACTGTATGGCAGATGTGATGTGTGTCAAGGTAGTTTTTAGGGGCAAGTGTATGTCTTTGACTCTGTTCTTGTGAGTGTTTATTGACAGGTGCCTTCCAGAGCCTTTCAGTGAAAATTTGACAAAAAAAGATAAGGTATTAAATATGTTGGGTTTTTTTAAAAGAAATATATAACTTTTGAATGGGATATTTTGAGCATTTTGTTAATGTTGAAATGTGGTATTCCTATGTGAGCAGATGCATCTGTTCCCTGTTTCTGTGGCACAATCTGTCACAGAAGACCAGTTTTTAGCAGCGGGCAGGGATTCAGCTTTACTTATGCAGGAAAAGGAGGATCAGGCAGCTGAACATTAGGCTCTGTCCCTGCTCTGTGCAGCCCTAACTCTAGAAAACATCTTTTTTCCCCCTTCATTCTGCCCATCAAAAAGCAGGGGATGTATTCGGGGTGGATCTGAAAATATGTAAGTTGTTATTTCTCTAGTCCTCTAGGGCACGTTTCCACATGGGATTTAATGCGCATTAGCCTATTTTAATGCTCATTACAGCATCACCGAAAAAAGTGCCCTTTAGCTAATGAGGATAGAATAGGCACCTGCACATTGTTCTAGTGTCTCACAATGGAGGCGCCAGATTTGACGTGCGTTGCCTAAAGCGCATTAACCGACTGTGTGGGCGTGCCCTTAGACCGCCCCTCCTCCGGGCTGCATTACATTCTGGGGCGTGATGTACGCGAGAAAATACGGTGGGGGAAGCCCACGTGCTAATGACCCGGTAGCCCCTGCCCCTCACTCCCGAACGGCCCCGGACCCCGGGCCCGCGTCCCTCACCGGCCAGCACGAACTGGGCCATGGCTCCGCCGCGGCGCCCCAGCGGTCGCTTAGCAACGCGCCGCAATGCGAAAGCCGGCGAGGAAAGATTGTCCCCTACTCCGCCCCGTCCTCTCGCGAGACACGTCGAGGATATGTGAGGAGAGCGTTATGGCGGCTCCCGCGTAGAAGGCAGGCAAGGCGGATCTGTAGCGCGGCCCTGGTTCCTCTCTCCCTCCTGTTGTTGCTGGCGGCCCCGCTGCTCCGGGACCCCTCGGGGTGGGCGATGCTTGGAGCCTGCACGTAATCTTGCCCCAGCGGGCCCGGGCGGCGCGTGGGGGAGGGGCGCTGTCCCGGGGCAAAGCCCCACCCCGCCCCCCACGTGTTGTTCTGTTATCGCTGAAACGAGACCCTTATCTCTTAGATCCCGGGATAACTGTGGTCGCCCCAGGTTTCCTGGCTGCGCCTCTCCAGCCTCTCTGTGCTGCCGCGAGACCTCACTGTGCCTGAGCTGGCTCCAGAGGCTAGCAATACTAAGGGATGGGGAGGCTGCTGGGCCTGTTTTTCCCATCAGGTTTTTATTCTGTAGTACTGACACAGAGCAGGGAAGGGGGCTCTGTGCTGTCTCACAAAATAACACGCCCTTTTACCAATATTTGTGCCTCCCATTGGGGTGCATGTATTAAGGATGGCAGGGGGCATGGAGGAGTTGATTATGATATCAACAACAGTAATAAGCTATAGATAACTAGTGATAATGGAGTGGTGAGGGCAGGGTCTGTGCCTGCTCCATAAAAGAGGCCTGGATTATTTCTTATTTTTGGAAGAGATTGCTGAGCACTTCTCACGGGACCCTGTAAGTTCCTTTGGGAAGGGGTTCCTGGTCCCTGGATGGCATTTTTGGTCAAAACCAGAAAGAGATGCAACTCTGTAACAGTCAGTGATTTGGTGATAGGGTCTCAGTGGGGATGTGGCAAGTCTAGTTTCAAGTCCCTGATGCAAACCTATTTCTATCCCCTTCCTCCCCATTCCTCCGTGCTCCATTACAAAAGTGTTTCAAGATATGGTATTTTTATCTTTAAACTGAAAGCTTCTAATGAATCTGTAACGTTGAATTGATTTTGCAGTAAATTCTCTTACTGTGTTATTCAGGTCTGTGTTTGCTGCTAGAATTTCAACAAGACCCTATGTTCTAAGCTGGCGTTTGAAAACTGCTAACAAGAACTGAACAGGATGAATCATAACATTGTTTATTTGATAAGGACAGTGAGATATTGTGGTGGTTTCAGAGTTAGACATATGAGGACATATATGTTGGGGACCTATAAATTTAAGAGTGCTGTACAAAGTACGAACCTAAAGAAAGTCCTGGTAAATATTCCTCCTTCCTGGCTTGAGTTCCGTCTCCAGTTTCTGCCTCAAGAGACACGTGATTTTAGTACAGAAGTTGCCGATGTCAGTGAACAGAGAGATGGAAAGACTGAGTTACATGAGCAAAGCTCTATGAATGCTTTGAATGTTATACAAGAGAGTGCAGGTGATGAAAGGAATTTGCAAATGAAGGGTAGAAGTCAGTTCCAACTGTTCACTTATGCTCTTGAGACATGCAAGACTCCCTGTGATGTATTAGACCTACTTGCAAAGTTTGATTATTCCAGTAAGGTTGTTACAAGCAGTTTCTGTGCAATGTGGAGACTCATCAAAAATATGCCTGCAGATAGTAAGCCTTCTGAAAGACAGGTGATATTTGAGCATCCCACCTTTGCTCTGGCAAGTCAGTATCTGTTGGAGCATTCTGCAGACGCCTGGGGAAAAGACTTGGTGTACAGCCTGCATTCTGCGTTTAGTCTAGGAGTTCCCCAGAACTCGCTGCTAATTCAGACCTTATTGAGGGTCTGTCAGGTAAGTATCAGAACCTCTTTTTTAATATTGGGATAAAATTGTTGGTTCTGACAGGCAGTAGATGTCATAGTGTCTGAAGGTCTGTGAAGGTAGAAACAGTGTGAGTTAGGTCCAAGCTTTCTCTGCATTTTTCCTTGCTATGCTATGCTGCATTATGAGGGGAGATGAGCTGAGCCTCTTGATCTCGAAGAACACTTGTTCATTAAGCTGTGTTGAAACCAGATTTGCCTGAAGCAGAGCTCTCTCCCCTTTGGTTCCCACCTCCCCTCTTTTTTCTTCTTCTCATAATATAAGGCAGTTGTGTTGGGGGAGGAAAATAGTGAGGGGGAGGGATTTTTGCTATTTTTTTTTATGGGAGGCAGGGTGGATTTGTTTTAATTAAAATCAATTTGAATCATTATTTAAATGTCAGGAAGCCTCAATGTAATCATTGTTTTCTATAAAAAGTACATTGTTGTTGCTTGATATCCTTTATTCATTTAACTTCTTAAAACTGCACTTTTAGAGAAAGGTAAGAGTGTGCCTGTGTGTACACAGACTTGCAGAGAGACAATAGGGTAATCAGGTCTGTTATCTCTCATCTCCACATACTGCTGTTAACAAGAAAGTTATCTCTAGAGACAAAAAACCTCTCCTTATGCCTGAAGAAGGGCGTTTATGCCCAAAAGCTTGCAAAGAACAATTTTCCAACTATTTAGTTGGTCTAATAAAAGATACCACATCTACCCAAATAACTATGATCTCTAGAGACCCAAATCCACAGTGTGAGAAGCAAAACTAAGCATCACAGAGATGCTTAATGGGATCTTCTCAACTGAGCACCGAGTCCCATTGGGTAGAGTGGTTTTCTTTAATCTTTACTAATCTATAGAGGAGCCTCTGGGAACCCCATAATACTGGGCCCCTAATATAGACTATGGCGTGTTGTGATCTATTTATAAAACTTTTGAAAAGGTTACATGAATATATTGTCTCAAATAGTATATCATTAGAAATTATAATACTTATTCCATGATGATATCTTTGAATTTTAACATATTATAAAATTAAAGTTTATTTTTTAAACACCTTAATAAAATAAATTAAAGAAGTAAATAAAAATCTGATTTTAATAAAAATAAAAAGTCTGATTTTTTTTTTTAAATTTTTTTTTTAATCCACCCTGATGGGAGGGTCCAGAGTCCCTCTTCTTCTCTTTGATTCTAAGTTACTTTGCTTGCTGTACCTTCCTGGCAACTTTATGTAATCAGCTTACTCACGACTATATGCTTCCCTAGACTGCCCTCTTTTTCTAGCACTTTCCCAGGCTGCTGCTGCTACTGCCATTGACCATGGACTTCCTCTGGTCATTCTCTCTCAGCTTCAGGCTTTACCACAGAGATTTAGTCACTTCCAGGACATGGCTTATCCTCTGACTGACGTTTCCTCCTTGATTTTCTTTTTCTCCCTCAAAACCCTCAGCTATATTGCTGCGCTTACCCAATCTGGAGAGCTGTCATTCCCTCTCCTCCCCCACCATTTTTCCCTTTTCCTAAAATCTGTTCCCATCCACATCACCCCTTCAATATATCCTGCACCTCTGTTTCTCCACCCTTAGCCATCTTGTCTTACCAATAGCCAAATGTTATTGATAAAAGTAGCAAATTACCTGTCATGAATGATGAGAAACAGGTGGAGACGGAGCCCTGCTACCCAGTGACCTGCTGTGCTGCTGCTCTGCTTCTGGCCCCATGCAGCCCCTCCACCCCCTGCGTCCCTTCCACCCCCCGCATCCAGCCCCGTGCACCCCTGTTGCTCCACCCCATGCTAATGCCAGCTCCCAGGAACAGGTGGGGGGAGAGGAGCTTGCATGCAGCTGCAGCCGCCAACACCCAGTGGCAGGCAACATCCTGCACGCGCCCAACCTCCCCTCCTCTCCTCTCCTCCCTCCCTGCTGCCTCCCCTTCTCTGCAAGCTGTTGTTTGGGGTTGGGCGGCGGCAGCAGCAGGGGGTGGGTGCTGCCACTGGAACCCCTCCCCTTCCTGCTGCCCTCACTCCCTTCCTCCCCTCTTTCCTGCTGCCTCCCCTCTAAGCCAGCTGTTGCTGGGGGTGGGGGTGGTGCCATGGCTCCCTCACCTTCTTTGTTCCTAACACTCTGTGCCCTCGCAGCCTATCAACACGCACCCTCTCAGCAGTGCATACACAGTTGGTCTGGAGCATTACAGACAGACAAAGGCTTTTATTATATTGTATTATATTAGAATGGAAATAAAGCAGTCCACAATTCTGAGGGCAGGATGGGGCAACAATTTATTAGATAAGGGAGTCCTAATTGAGCCTCATAGGAGGCCATAGATTTCATAGACATTAGGGCTGGAAGGGACCTCGGGAGATCATCGAGTCCAGCCCCCTGCCCAAAGGGCAGGAAGTCAGCTGGGGTCATAGGATCCCAGCAAGATAAGCATCCAATTTACTCTTGAAGGTGTTCAATGTAGGTGCTTGAACCACCTCCGCTGGCAGACTGTTCCAGACCTTGGGGGCTCGGACAGTAAAGAAATTCTTCCTTATGTCCAGCCTGAAACGGTCTTGCAGGAGTTTGTGACCGTTCGACCTCGTCATCCCTTGGGGCGCTCTGGTGAACAAACGTTCCCCCAGATCCTGGTGGTCACCCATGATAAACTTATAGGTGGCCATCAGATCGCCCCTGAGCCTACGCTTTTCCAGGCTAAAGAGTCCCATGGCTCTCAGCCCGTCATCGTAAGATCTGTTTTCCTGACCTCTGATCATGCGCGTGGTACTGCTTAGTTTTTTAATAACTGCCATACCAGTAATGATGATGATATTTGTTACGTGACCAGTTGATCTGTTCATTGACTTCTGCCTATATTGTTTGCAGTGTTTGGTGCAAAGCTCTTTCTTTTCTGCACAATGTGGGTTTTTTTTCTTTTTGACCTGTGTTCTCTTCTGATTTATTAATGGTAAGTTGGGAATTAGTCTGCTGAAATCAGTAAAATATACTAGCTGGACTCTTTTGTAGGTCAAAGGAGAATGAGACTCAGTGAACTGATATTTTTCTTGGATAAAGTGGCTGGTAAAAATTGGCTGTTCTGCTTACAAGGCTGAAGTATTTTTATTAACTTTATGAACATATTTTTAATAGGAGCGTCTCAATGAATTTAGTGACAAGTGTCTTTTGTGTCTGGTGTGTACCTTAAAAAAGATGGAAAAAAGCAAGAATGTAGATGCTCTTCAATTGGGACTACAGTAAGAAAAAGATGCATCTTTATTATTTTTTACTTATAGTCATGTAATATGAATGTTTGCTTCCGTGGAATATAAGTGTGGCTTGAAAGGAGACTGAGTAGCATTATTTTTCTGAAGAGGTTTTTAGTGTTTTCTTTGGGATTATTTACTAATGGAATGTACTGGAGTATATAAGTAATAATTACTGACTGAGCAGCGAAGTTTAGAAAAGGTGGGGGAGAGTTTTTCACAGGGCAGCACATTGTAAGATATCATTGGGAGATTTCTTTTCTCAAAGTAATTACATTAGTATAGGTAGACATCCACACTGCTGTTGGATCAGTGTACAGCTGTACCAGTTTAACAGGAAGACTGGAGAAAGGGTGAATTATATCAGTTTAATTTAGGCTGTATCAAGTAGAGGCAAATGTGTGTGTGTGTGCTTGCTCTGGTTCTGATTCAGGCTTCACTTAACAAATTCCATTTCCTTTTATCAGGATGGTGGTAAAGCAACGGATGCCAGAGATCAGTGACATTAATCTTTTGCAATCCATGATGAAGCATTTTGGAAAAGATGCCCAACTGTCTCTCAAAAAGCAATTTGAGGTAAAAGATGAGAATTGTTCTTGGTTGGGCCTTCTGTGACTCCCATCTAGCTAGTGCTGTGGCATGGCTATTTGTTGGTTGGGTGTGTAATAACCGTGTAGCATTTTGCAGCTGTAGAGGTTGAATGGTGGCTGCTCCTACTATAAGTCAGGTCAGAATGTAGACAGTAGGTTGGCAATAGCAAAACTTTTTTTTAGTGAACATGCACAAGCAATATTTGCTGTCAGGGTCCAAAAAGAAGTGTCTCTGTAAGAGGGACTGAAATTTGAGAATATGATATTAAGAGGCAAGGAACAGATCTGTTTGTTCCCAACATAATGGAGTTCTTGTAATATTCTCTAAGTCCAATGAAAGCACCTGGTATTGGTCAAAGGTATTTGAACTGTATTTTGACATATGTTCTTTTATTGACCTTCTCCTTCGTTGCTTTGTATGACATGTGATGTGCAAAAATACTGAATTACGTTCTATTTAACATCTGGTGATGCTAAAGTTAGTGGGCTTGATTTGTAGGAACAGTTGCATCAGTAAAACTGTCCATGTGAAAGCAGTTACTCCTGTTTTTCTCTCATTTAAGCATCTTTAAGCTTGAGCCATTAACTTTCACTGGCTTAATTGGGTGTATTGTGTCAAGGGATAGTGCAAGGGGAAACAGTGGGCTTAGAAATCTTGCACGTAGGCAAGACTGCAGTAGCAGTAAACACACCAGCAATGATTTGCCATTCTGGTTGGCAAAATTATGCAGTCATTTTACCTAGTTAATTCAAGAAAGAAATTGCAGCAGCTTGAAGGTTGATCATAGACAGCTCATACTGTGCTTGTGATAAGTTGTGATTTTTTTTTTTAATAGAAGGAGTTTTTAAGTTCCCCATATTTGGTAAAGGTAGAGGATTTGGCATAATTTGATCTCCCTACTCGCTTTGTCTTAAGGCAGTGAAAACTTGGACTACTTCAGTCTATAATAAGTATAACGACATTTATTTCATTTTAGAATAGAATTTTGAAAGAGATGCATAGTTTGACTTCAGAAAATGTTCGAAGTATATTTAACACGCTGGGTGCGATGAATTACACCTCTATTCCAATCCTAGATGGCTGCAGTAAGAAAATTGTTGGTGAGTAAAACTTTACAGTTCTTCTGCACAAGCCCTTCCTGATGAGAATGCGGTGTTTCCTTTTTCCCCGATTTCTTTTAAAATTCAAGAAACATCGTTGTTTTAGATAATGTTATCATAGCAGTGCAGTTCCATCTGACAAGGAGCCCTAGGTGGGTGTATTACAAAAGAAAGTAATTCTTGTGATCTCTGCCCCTTTTAATGCCTTGAAAAGGCATCTCTTGTGAATACTTTCAACTAACTCATGGGTTGTATCCACTAGCCTGGGAGCTACATGGTGCCCCTTGCTGTAACAGCCCTACATGGATATTGCTCCCACACCAGCCTGAGACTTGTCTGATCCCCACTGCTGTAATGACCCTGCATGACTATTCCCCACTGTACCCATCAGCCTGAGGACTGCACAGCCCCCAACACTGAAATGGCCCTGTGTGGATGTTTTCCTGCCCTCTTCCCTGTCCAACCAACACTGGCCTGGGAGCTGTGCTTACTGGCCTATGAGTTGCATGGTCCCCACTACTGCAGTGACCTCATGTGGACACACAACACCCAGCAGGCCAGGAGCCCCAGCCCAACCCTGCTGGTGTTTCGGGCCCTGGGCCAGTAGGTGCGGGTCCTCATGCCACTGCGGAGAGGAGCATTCGCTCAGGGTCATTCCAACAGTGAGGTCTACAGGCTGGAATGTAACCTGCAGCCTGCTGTGGATGCTTCTCTCCACATTGGTCTGGGGGCTGCACCTGTGGACACATTATAGTACCCACTGGTGCAACAGCCCCACGTGGATGTTTCCCTACCCACACCTCAGCATTGCTGCAGCATGCACTCACATGGGCTACCATCCCTCTTAATGCATCATGTGCTGTAGGGCTTCAGTCTTACCCTTACTTTGTGCCTTGCCACACTGTGCTGCCCCTTGGGGCAGATGTAGAATGTAAAGGCTAGAGGACAGGGAGTCTAGAGACCTTAGCTGGTGTTGCAGCCAGAGCAGTTGGGGGAGTTGTGGCTGGGCAGGACTGAGTGGGCCTCAGCTTAAGCACTTGTGGGCTGCACGCAGCCTGTAGGCTGCCAGTTGGACTGTCCAGTACTAGACCGTTATGGCTATGGCACTGCTGTTCACCAGTTTTTTTCCTCGTTGTTCTTTCTGGAGTCCCGTGCTTTATTTACAGTACGCTGTTCAGGTGTCCTCTAGGGCAGAGGTTCTCAAACTGTGGTTTGCGGACCGCTGCTGGTTCACAAGCTCCATTCAAGTGGTCCGCAGAAAGGTTACGGAACAATCAAGAATATTTGTACTTGTAAGGTAAAAACTACTGATCTTAACATATGAGTTGTGTGTTTTGACATATAGAACAAAAAAAAGTTTAAGTGGTTTGCAGATACCCTCAGCAATTTTCAAGTGGCCTACCAAAAAAAAAGTTTGAGAACCACTGCTCTAGGGGCAGAATTCTTAGTTTCTACTGGAAGATTTTCAATGATGCTCCCTACTGCTGTATTGACGTGCTCAGAAACATTCACTGAATCATTCTCACGTCATCCGTTAGGTGAGCTGATGGTATTATTTGCATTTTAATTATGTGAAACTGAGAAATGGGTAACCAGAATTCAAATGCTGAGACGTTTGCCTTCTGATTTCCCCCTCCCCTTTTTTTGGAATATGAATAATTGTATAGATCTTTTATATGTGCTAAGTCCATTGACTTGGCTTTTGTTTTTCTGATATAAATTTACCTTTTTTTTTTTTTCCTTCCAGAGAATTATAAATAATACAGTTATACATAGACTCCACCTATAATCAGGCTGTCCCATAATCTTGACATTTATACCTATAGTATTTTTATGCAGAAAATAAATATATAATGTCAGAATGTTTTGGGAGCTGTTTTTTTATGATCTTTAGTATATTTAACCTTTGAGTTGTGTTCTTGGCTGTTGGGTTCTGCAGTGTAATTTTTATAAGGGCAGTAGGCATTCAGGGTCCTTTTGAGTACATAGCAATTTATATTCAGGAGAAAAGCTGTTTTTCGTAAAATTGAACCCAAAACTGTGGGCTTAGCTTTTATAGAGTGTTGACTTACAAATAGAATAGTATAGTTTTGTTTGTAAACACTTGGTACGTCTGTAAAGCAGACCCCAGCCTCTCAAGTTGGGCACCTAGGAAAAGAGAAACATGATTAGTGTCTATGAAACGGAGTTCAATCAAACTGATTTATTCAGCACCACCTAGGACCTAAGGTGGCTCATGCAGGACAACAGTCCTACTGCCTTAACCATGCAGTTGTCCTTTCTCATTCTCCAGCCACCACTTTTTCAATATGTACCTTCCAGTTGTTGCAACAAATAAAGCAGGGCTTACAGACAACAGCTGCCTTTTCAGTGTGACCTGAGAGCAGGCTCATCCCTGTTCACTGAATGAGGCAGCAGTCTTTTGGGGAAATGGTCATGTTAATTAAAGCTGTATTATAATACATGCTTGCAAGGGGGTCAGATGAAGATAATGCAGCAACCTTAATTTTGACGTTTCCTAACTTCTGAATACTTGACTTTATAAATGTAGTGTTCTTTTAAAGTAGGGCTTTTGTGTGTATGTAAAAGTGCAGCTTACTAACTTTTTAAAGAAAAATCAAACTGAAAAAGCAGAAACAACAGGATGGGTTATCACAGTGATCCCTGCATTAGTCATCAGAAGGGTTGCAACGTTTTAGAACCTTTCCACAGACATCTGGCACAGCAGTGAGCAGAATAATGGGCTGAAAAACAGTGAAGTGTGTATAAGCGAGTAGCCTTCGAACTGAATAGAGAGTGTGTATTTACTTACGTGAGCTTGAGGTAAGCAGTGTTCATTAAGTATCCAGCACTGTCACTGCTGTGGCTGTAGCAATCTTAAAACTGACTTGCCTTCTTCATTTCCAGGATTTTTAATAGAGTTTGAGGGCTTGTCTTTGCTCACTGCAAAGTAAGCAGTAGGCAACAAGTTAACTGGGAGACTGGCAGTGTGCTATGCAAGTGACTGGTCCCGAGTATGCATACAAGTCGAGTACACTGTGAAAGGCTGTAATCCTGTCTATAGACTAACTCCTACAGGGGAGTGGCAGAACATTTTTGGTGCCTGCCACTTTAAGGGCTTCGAGCAGGCAGCAGGGCAGCTGGCAGGTGTTGGCTAGCTCTGATGAAGCAGTCACATAACTGCAGGAAGGCTCTGGGATAGAAGGAGGGGGCTGAGCAGCCTCCACTTCAAACCCAGGCCCTCAGGGCTGAGGCAGCAGTTGCTGTAAGCAGCTGAAAGAACACCACCCAGTTGGAGCTGCTACTCACAACACCTTGGAGATACAGGGCAGGAGCTATGGGAATGGCAGGAGGCTCCTGGTCCTGGGGAATGACCGAAAACTACACCCTGCTGGGGTAGTAGGATCATCTACTGCATCTGCCCGTGGTGGGTGGTCCCCAGGAAATGCCAGGCCAGTTGCCTCCCCAGTGAAAGGCAAGTATGGGGCACCTTAGCCTCAGCCCCAACATCCTAGTGGGTTACCCAGATGTAGGGACAGGCATGGGGGCCAGGCATGTCTACAGACACCTGAGTCCCATTTGGTGTAAGATCCCAGAGACCCGAGAGAGGGGACAGAGAGAGAGCAGCGAGAGGGCGGACGTATGTGTGGAGGCCCACACAGAGTAGGGTGCGCAGTGGTGGCCTGAAGGACTGTGCATGAGAGGTGTAGAGTAGGGTTGCAGGGGATGCCTGAAGGGCAGCACATGGGCCAACCCCCATAAGAGTGTGAACCTAAAGAAGCAGCCCAGAGGGGGTCTAGAGGCTGAGTTCAGCCCAGTGTGAGGCATGAGGCCAGTGGCGGTCATGTAGAGGAATGGCCTGTGTGAGGGAAACCTGAAGGGCTGCATGTGGACTGGCTGGAGTTTTAGTTGTAAAGCCTGAAGGGCTGTGTAGAGTAGGGTTCACGGGGGGCTCGAAGAGGCTGTGGGATAGGGTGGGTTGAGAGTGGTCCAGTGAGGGGGCAATATGAATGAGGCCCAGAAGCAGGCAGTGTGTTTGAGGCCCTGTGAAGGGCAGAGTATTAGGGAAGAATGCTAGAGGCCCAGCAAGGGGCAGACTTTGAGCCATGGACCAGAGCTATTAACAACTTACGATGCCATCTGCGAGGCATGGTATAGGGGAGTTGGAGCTGTGTATAATGCCCTGGGCATCAGGGTATAAATGGGCAGCCTCCTGCATTTTACATCCAGTTATTTATTCATGGAGTCGTGGCAGGTGAGACAGGACAGACTGCCCCAGACAGGTGGGCAGTTCAAAGGTGAGATTTGGTCCTGAGATGGTCCCCTGTCACAAGGGGAATAAGATACTTTACCATTTCACAGATTTTTTTTTTTTTTTACTGCAAGGGTGGTAAGTGTGCTTGAATGGGTACTGGTACTTCTCATGTTTGCCTATGTTGAACCCATCTGCTCAGACCCAACATTATTGGACTAGTCGTATCTCCTAGTCATCCCATGCCCTTGATCCAGTGCTGCTATCCTCACTTGCTCAGCGTATCTGCACTCTTCATGGTTCCTTTCTTCAACATCTTGCCTAGCCCCGCTATCCTTCAGTTCCACGTCTCATTTTTTTTGTTTTTCACTCAAGTTTCAATTCCCCTCGTTCTTCCAGTGCCAATAATGTCAGCCTACATTCCCAGTCTGTGTACTATCTGTTCTTTTTGTTCTATTTGCAGCAACTCTCCCTGGTACTGAATTTTGGGATTTCAACCATATTCTGAACGCTTGCTATATTCTCCGCTACTACAATGTAGAAATGTTTTCAGCCATAGAAAGCTATGTGACTTCATTCATCAACTTGTGGAGCATTAAACAGGTGAGGATATGACCACAAGACTTAAAGTGGTATCAAGCAGGGCTGGTATTAGAAAGAAGTGTACATTCCCTGGTTCATGGAATCCCTAATTATAACTTGTAGTTAAGTTTGTCTTCTGATTTGGGATTGCAGTGGGTTATAACTTCCAGTTTTGTTCTACTTATAGTCAGATTTTTGGTGTGAAAGTTTAAAAGACATAAAATAATAACTTAGTTGTAATTTCTTAAATGTTTAAAAGGAATAACATTGAAATTTGTTTTGCATCTAAAGCGTGTTAATTTGTAACTTTTTTTGATGTTTGCAGCATTGTGTAGCTACCCAAATTGGTAGAGGGTGAATCTTCAATAACATTGATAGAATAACTAGTCTTAATGTTTTAGTAATAGTGTTTAATTAGGATTTAAATATAGCAGCCAACCACTCTTTTGTTTGTTGCAGTGTGGTAATAAATAGGTCAGGCTCAGAATAATATAGCTATTAACCTTTTAAAAAGTTTTGTTTTTCCAATAAACATCTCTTTAATTCTGTGATACCAGCAGATTGAGTTGTCATATTGCAGTTCTTCCTCTGTTTTTAATAACGTTTTTTCTTGTTTTTGTTTTGTTTTAGCTTGTTATGCTTCTGTCTGTCTTTGAAATTCTTCGCTTTCGACCCACTAAATTGCTGGATATTATGGCTGAGATGGTGATAAACCATCCTGAATCCCTGGATTTGAAGGATCTTCTCATAATTCTTCGGGTGTATTCACAGCTCAACTATGTTCCCAAAGGCCAGGATCAGCAGTAGGTTTTGGTGTAGAAAGTTTTATGTTATGCTTCATAATTGATGGGATCAGGGGCATGGAAGGGAATTGTATGTGAACAGCAATCCGAAATGCTGTTTGCCACCAATACAAGATTTCTGTTGTGGGATAGGAGGAGGGGGCTGAGCAGCCTCCACTTTAAACCCAGGCCCTCATAATTCTTATGTGGTCCATTTTACTATTTTATTTACTCTTTTCCAAGATGAGGCTGTATTCTCTGCATTTAACAAGGAGGAAAGGAAGCAGAGGGAATAAAAGTCCCTTGTTTTGGAATTAAATGCAAGGTGGTGCAGGACAGACAGCTGCTGTGGCTCTGGCTCTGACTGAGTTGAGGCTGGAGCTGCAGCTGTTGCCTACCTCCTGGCTGCCCTCACCTTTTCTCCAGCATCACAGACTTCATCCTTGCTCCAGCCTGAAGCATGGAGCACGTGTCTGCTCCAGGCCCAGCTCCAGGGAGGGAGCAGAAGGGGTAGAGACTGTGGGATGAATTTTAAGATAACCCTCCAATAATTAGATTCTATACATGGAAAATTATTATATTTATGAATTTTCCATGTATAGAATCTAATTATTGGGGGATCATCTTAAATTCAGAACCATCTTAGATTCCTGTAAATACAGTAATTTCTGAAGTAAGTTTGCTGTGTTTGTCAGTGTTGTTATTTTCGCAGATATTTTCCAAATAGCAAGATAATGCAAGAAGGAAGGGGCTCTGTCATTTTAGTTCTAGACTGACAAACTAGCAAACAGATTAGTGGTAGCTCTGAGGTCTTGTGATCAGGGGTGGCCAAACCTACTATCCCTTCTATCCCCAACCAAAACTTTGACATGGCTGAGAGGCCTAGGACATACAACTTTTGAGGGGATGTGTGTGTGTACACACACATGCACACATATGCCTATGTGCTCGAGTCAACAATCTGCCCAGTGCCCCAGTTCAGATCATTATTTGTAGTTGAGTGATGGCAGCAGGGGCATGGAAGGGATTGTGTGTGAACAGCAACTTGAAATGGTGCTGTTCTCACACAATAATAAATGAAACAATGAAAATGAACATTTTTATTTCACTACTTTGCTTTCTTCAGGAGCTTTGTTTAAACTCTCTGGGATCTTCATGCAACTTGAGAGCTGTGAGTTTGGCCACTGGTGGTCTTAAGCACTGCCTTATAGGCTTCAAAGTTTGTGTGCTGGACTTGGGTTCTAGTTATATGAACTAGATAAGAACCCTGTTTGGGGATGTTATCTGAAATATAGATTTTATTAACAATATTGAGTTCATTTATTCATAAATTTGTATATAAAGATGGCTTTTTCCCCTCCCCCTTCTTTTTTTGAAGGTTCTTTGAGGCCCTCAATTGCTCCTTGAGTTCCTACCTCCTCACGATTTGTAACGTAGACTTGCTGAAAGCAGTGTTTTCATTCTGCATTCTAGGATATCTTCCTCAAGCTGCACTTAATCACCTCATGCAAAAGGATGTCCTCAGTGACCTTCTAAAACCAGGTCAGGCAGTAGTTCAGGTGTATTATCTCCTTGAATTCAGTAGTGTGCCTTTAATACAATCACATCCTGAGGTGTGGATCAAGATCACAAGCTAAGAGGAGCACTAGTAGTTAACATCAGATATGAAAGACCCCCAAAATTTTGTTGGCCATTATGGTGAATTAACAAGATGACTAACAACATCCTTGAACATATGTTTTCAAGAAACAGTATTCTTTTATCCTCAAATTGGAATTAATCTCTTGTTAAGCAAATCTAAAATCTGTTCTCATCCCAATGTTAGCCTATGAAACTGGGGATTTTATGAGATAACAAACACAATATAATAAAAAGTCCAATGTTTGCCTTATTTTGCATCTCTCTTTCCCTCCTTCTCTCAGGTGGTGCTAACCTAAAACACATTGAAAGAATGCTACACACTGTGCGTGTGTGTTTGAAAATAGATAAGCATTCATTCAGCAAGCCAGCATCCATGTTGCAACAGAAATCCTCCTTCCCCGTAGTGCTGACATCCATGGAGGTTCGGGAGGTACTGCAGACAATTCTACAAGATACGCGCAAGTTTCGCCATAACGTGCAGCTGGAACATGGTTATTATGCTCGTATGAAGCCATTTTATTGCCATGATTTATAATCAGGTTTTATATTTCTATAAATAATTTTAAATTGGTGTATAGTGGTTAAATACCACTAAAATGTAAAATTCTGGTAACAAGAAGTTTGCTAGCAAATGACTTCCTCAATCTGTGACTGTATTTTGTAGAAAAGTGATGCTAAAATATTTGGAGAGTTACTCCTCTTTTGCAGAATTGGTTTGGGCATTTGGTTTTAATGTTTTGTGGCTGATGTTACAAAGTCAGTAGCTGTTTTAAATTTATGTTGACCTTTTTAATGAGCCACTTTGCAAAGCACCTTTTCAAATGGTGTGTCAAAACAGCAGTGGCATCTGTTTGCTGCTTGGAAAAAAACAAGTAAACTATTCAGAAACATAAAATATATATATATATATATATATATATATATATAAAAAACCCCCATATTTTGTTGATTTCTTGATACGCTGGTATAAATATATTCAGCCTTCTTACATGATTTTAATACTTGATTGCTCTGCTTTCAGATTTTGAAATAAAAATGGATGCAGAAAGAAAGAAGATTCTCCCTATAACAGAAGCACATAACCCTGCAAATTTAAGTGTTCAAAGGTGCCTTTTATTCAGCTACAGGTTTTCCTTAGCAGCCCATTTTATCTGAGTGTATTCCTGTTGTTCATTGGTACACAGAGGTAAAACAAATAATTCACTTTGCTTTCATAAAAGTACGAAAAAAATACCCGATCACATCAAATGGAACTGGGACTAGCTACCCAGATCAAGGACAAGAAGTCCTTTTTTAAATACAAAGGGGGCAAAAAGAAGGTACCTGGGGAATGTAGGGCCCCTGCGAAACATGCTAGGAAATCTGGGCGTCACACCAGACGACAAAGCTAACCTATTCAACCAGAAGACAGGCGGGTGATCCAGGCTGACCTGGACAAGCTTAGCAAATGGTCGGATGAGAACCTGATGGTGTTTAACACCGAAAAATGCAAGGTTCTCCATCGGGAAGAAAAACCTGCAGCATCTTTATAGGCTCAGCAGTGCTACACTGGCTAGCACTACGGAAGAAGGAGACTTGGGGGTCATCATTGACCACAAGATGAACATGAGCCTGCAATGCGATGCTGCGGCTAGCAAAGCGACCAAAACGCTGGCTTGCATCCATAGATGCTTCTCGAGAGGTCATTCTCCCCTTGTACTCGGCCTTGGTGAGGCCGCAGCTGGAGTACTGCTTCCGGTTTTGGGCTCCACAATTCAAAAAGGATGTGGAGAAGCTTGGGAGAGTCCAGAGAAGAGCCGTGCCCATGATCAGAGGTCAGGAAAGCAAACCTTACGATGACAGGCTGAGAGCCATGGGGCTCTTCAGCCTAGAAAAGCGCAGGCTCAGGGGTGATCTGATGGCCACCTATAAGTTTATCAGGGGTGACCACCAGTATCTGGGGAAACATTGGTTCACCAGAGCGCCCCAAGGGATGACGAGGTCGAACGGTCATAAACTACTACAAGACCGTTTCAGGTTGGACGTAAGGAAGAATTTCTTTACTGTCTGAGTCCCCAAGGTCTGGAACAGCCTGCCAGCAGAGGTGGTTCAAGCCCCTATATTGAACACCTTCAAGACTAAATTGGATGCTTATCTTGCTGGGATCCTATGGCCGCTGCTGACTTCCTGCCCTTTGGGCGGGGGGTTGGACTCAGTGATCTTCCGAGGTCCCTTCCAGCCCTAATGTCTATGAAATCTATGAAACAACTTCTTTGCCTCCATTTTCCTGAGCAGGGACTGGATCAGCGTCCCTACCAGGACCCCCACAGGTCCCAGGGGAGGTGCACCTAGGCCAGGGGTCAGTGAGGATCTAGATGGGGAACTTCTGGAGGGACTGGATATATTTAAATCAGCTGGTTTGGATGATCTCCATCCCAGAGTGCTGAGGGAATTAGCTGGGGTCATTGCAGGATCCCTGGCAAGGCTTTACGAGCACTCGTGGTGCTCTGGTGTGGTGCTGGAGGACTGGAGGAGAGCCAGCATGGTTCCCATCTTCAGAAAAGCGAGGAAGGAGGACCCAGGAAACTATTGGCCAGTTAGTCTTACCTCAATCCTGAGTAAGCTTTTTGAGAGAATTATCCTGGCACATGTCCACGAGGGGCCAGCGGGGGAATTTATGCTTAGGGACAACCAACACAGGTTCCTTAGAGGCAGGTCCTGTCAGACCAACCCGGTGGCCTTCTATGATCAGGTCACCAAATCCTTAGATGCAGGGGTAGCAGTGGATGTAGTCTTTCTGGACTTTAGAAAGGCCTTCAACACTGTCTCTTACCCCATTCTCATTAAAAAACTGGGGACTTGTGGTGTCGACACCTACACAGTCCAATGGGTCACTAACTGGCTGGAGGGCCACACCCAGAGAGTGGTGGTGGATGGGTCATCTTTGACCTGGAGGGATGTGGGCAGTGGGGTTCCTCAGGGCTCGGTCCTCAGGCCCTCACTGTTCAACATCTTCATCAGTGACTTGGATGAAGGGGTAAAAAGCACCCTGTTCAAATTTGCTGACGACACTAAAATGTGGGAAGATGTGGGCATGCTAGACGGGAGGAGTAGGCTGCAATCGGACCTAGACGGGTGGGTGGGTGAGAACAGGATGGGTTTTGACGCTGACGAGTGCAAAGTGATGCACCTGGGGAGGAAGAACCAGCAGCGTACCTACAGGCTGGGGAACTCCCTTCTCATCAGTGCAGAGGCAGAAAAGGATCTTGGAATCATCGTTGATGCCAAGGTGAATATGGGCCGACAGTGTGAGGATGCGGTCAGGAAGGCCAACCATACCTTGTGATGCATCCAGAGATGCATCATGAGCAGGTCCAAGGAGGTGATCCTCCCCCTCTATGCGCAGTTGGAGTACTGCATCCAGTTCTGGGTGCCGCACTTCAAAATGGATGTAGACAACTTGGAGAGGGTCCAGAGGAGGGCCACTCACATGATCAGGGGGCAGCAGGGCAGGCCCTATGAGGAGAGGCTGCGGGACCTGAACTTGTTCAGCGTCTGCAGGAGAAGGCTATGGGGAGATCTAGTGGCCTGTTACAAACTAGTCAAAGGGGACCAGCAGGCATTGGGGGAGTCCCTGTTCCCCCGAGCACTACCAGGAGTGACTAGAAATAACGGTCACAAGCTGGCAGAGGGCAGATTCAGACTAGACATCAGGAGGCGCTACTGCACTGTCAGGGTGGCTAGGATCTGGAATCAGCTTCCAAGCGAAGTGGTGCTGGCTCCTACCCTGGGGGTCTTTAAGACAAGGCAAGACGAAAACCTTGCTGGGGTCGTTTGACCCCAGTACTTTTTCCTGCCAAGGCAGGGGGTCGGACTTGATGATCTGCTCAGGTCCCTTCCAATCCTACAAACTATGAAACTAAGACCAATGGTCCATCTGGACCAAGGCTTGCAGCCAATGGGAGGCCTGCACCAATCTTCAGAAAAAGGTATAAACAATCTCGTGGCAGATAGGTGGGGTGATCTTTCCCTATAAATCTCTGGCACTCTTTCCCTGTTAATGGGAGATCAGGTTAAGCTAGGGGTGTTAAAACACATGGACTACAGGCTAGGTCTGGCTTGTGAAAGCCTTTCATCTGGCCAGTGGGGTTCCTAGAGGAGTTGCCAATAATTCAAGGGCGGAGCCCACTGCTGAATTCTGGGGTATGGAGCCCTTTTGGGGGTGCATTTTGGCAGCTGTAAGACGAATGATGGCTGCATTAACCCTTGTGGCTCTGTGCCAATGAAGTGACTAAGATAGCTGCAGTAGTTAATGCTGCTGCCACTCTCTTTCCTGCTGGAGGTAGGTCTAGATCTGGGCTGCAAGGCTCCTCAGGGTCTGGATATGGCCCAGGAGGGCAAGTGAGTGTGACACCTCTGGGTTAAGCCATGAAGTATGAGGTTTTGAATCCCTCCTTTTTTTCATTGACTCTTACATCTCTGGATGCATTTGTCATCCACTTTAATTCTGCATTTTCTTTTAGAAATATTCAAAGTCCTGACCTCAACAGCATCCTGTAGCAATAATTGCACACTAATGAGTCTCAGTGGAGACCATGTTAATTCTGTGCTGAAAATCTGTCAGTGCTGTTGGGAAAGCTTAAGTGAGATTTATGTGCCATGTAAACCTTGTGTTGGGTTCCTGCAAAGGGGTGAAGAATTTCCCTTTGCCTTTCGGGAAAAGGAGAGTTGGTGACCTTTGCACCAATGCTCCTTGTCCTGCTATTAAAGCACAGGTCTTCCATGCACCTTCCAGACAGGAAAGGGGCTTCTATGGCAAGTAGTAAAAAAATAAATGAAGGGAAACAAGCAGGATATGAATATCATGCAGATGAAACATCTATTTTACACAATTGTAATTTGAGCCTTTCTAGAATAAATAGTGGTTTAGGAATTTGGCTATTTTGGATGGACCCCTACACCTGCATGTAGCTTATTCTAGTGGGGCTTGTCAAGTCTGGAGGTGGAAAGAAATGATTAAATGAAAAATGGGCACAATAATGGCAATAATCACATCAGCAGTATTCTGTAGTACTAATTGTAGTCCCTCAACAGTCAGTTTTTGAAGAACACTCTAATTGCATCAGTGCAATAGTTTTCTGTACTGCTTTAAAGACTATTACCCTTCTCCTTTTTTACAGAGTTGTTTTTCTCTGTGCTTCTCGATATTCTTTTTGTTTGGACATGTGTCCCCGAGGGACCCTGGCAGTGAAAATGAGGCATTTAAAAGCATTGGGATATCGTGTGATACCGGTAAGAAGAGGCTTTGCAAGAGAGGTTGTCTCTATAATTGCATCATATTATTGGTACAGCATATATGGGATAGGTGAAGTCTAACTGTGGGTTGTGAGCTTAATTCGTGAGGAACACCTCCTTTCTAACGGGTGATAGAACTGATGGCATGAAAAAGAGATGGCATGATAAAAGGCAAGGGAACTCCACTGCACTGTAGCAAATGGATGTTTTGCATGAACGAAGCCAAAATTCACCAACAACTAAACAGAAGCCATTGAATTCTTATACTTAAGACTTGCATTAATTTGGTCACATGTTGGCTCATATGCTTGTTATATGTGGAATTGTTAAAGAGCAGCTACTCATTCCTGTTTGCAGTCATCAAGCCCTTTTTGGTTCACAAGGCAATGTGATTTGCTGCTTACAGCACAACTAATGCATCTCTCTCTCTCTCTCTTCCTTTTTTTAAGATTTATTGTCCGAAATTCCAGGAATTGGGGAAGGAGGAAGCAGTTAAGTTTTTGAAGGAAAAAATTTATTCAGCAGATAATTAATCTGTAAATTTATTTTGGACACAGAAAAACTATTAAAATTAAAGGAAAATATTCTAAGAAGAAAAATGTCTCGTGACACAGCAGCCTGAAGAAATTTTTAAATTCAACTCTATGTATTGGTTTGAACTCAGCAATACAAGCAGATACTTTCAAAGCATAAGTATGCTATGAAATAATGTAGAATAAACCTTTGAAACCAGTAATGTGTATTAACTTAAAAATGAAATCCTACTTTTAGTGTTGAACATATACTAATTTGTGATTACATATGGTTACCCCATGATCTGGAGTTCTCATGTGTTTTTTGAATCGGGGTAGGTTGGGATTGTGTCTGCAGTTCTGTAAGGAGGGAAGACATAATGAGAGTTGTGCTTCTTCATTATAGTTGTGTAAGCACTCTATGCAGAACAGCAGTCCATTCTTAGCTGTTGCCTAGAATGTAAATTCCAAACGTCAAGCCCTGACAAGTTTGTAGCAAGGGAAATAGCTTTGTAGTCTTGTCTTCAGAAGGTAGAACAGCATGGTATTCCTTATTCTGTGTGCTTTTCCTCAGATCTGCAGCCCTCTTCCCCCAACCTCCCTTCCCCCTGGACTGTAAGTTAAATGCAAGATTCATATGTCTCACATATTGCTGTGTATTTGCCTCTAATATTTGTTCATATTTTAATATTACCTCTTACCAAGCAATTTGCAACTGTGAAACTTTTGGTTTCATCATCATATGATGCAGCATCATTTGCCTTAGCTTGTTAATGAACTGAGGGATAACAGTAGTGCTGTGGATTTGGTGGTATTGGCTGGCTGGTGTGAGTTAGATGGTTCACTAGCTGAGAACTGTAAAGCAGCCGTGATGTGTGTCAAAGTAGTTTTTAGGGGCAAGTGTATGTCTTCTTCTCTGCTCTTGTGAGTGTTTATTGACAGGTGCCTTCCAGAGCCTTTCAGTGAAAATTTGACAAAAAAAATAAGGTATTAAATATAGGTTTAAAAAACAAAGAAATGTAACTTCTGAATGGATTATTTTGAGCATTTTGTTAATGTTGAAACATGGTATTCCTATGTGAGCAGATGCATCTGTTGCCTATTTCTGTCCCATGGTAATGATCTTGTTTTATCAGAACAAGCAGAGATACCCTTTTACAGTGACTTTATCTGACCTAATGGTGGTGCTCTTGCTTCATATGCTGAGCAGTAAGAGCTATACCATTCTTTGTCTCTCTGAATATAGCCTCAGTATCTGGCTTGAAGCATTTCAATGGTGTGATAAAAACCAAGGTGAAAAGAAAGCATGTGTTTTTCTAAGCTGCTGCCCATTCCATCATGAAATAGATAAGTTGAATACAGTATATTTTTTTATAGAGAGAATCTTCCTACTAAAGTTATGAATGTAGAGTTATTATGGATGGTTTGGGAATGACATACAACAAGAAGAGCTGTCCTTACTGTATTTTAGTCTGGTTGAAACCCTCAAGTCTGGGAATATTGCCAGTAAAAAGTGATCTTGTGAAATGTAGAACTTGACTTCTAGACTGAAGAGATTTGCCTAGGTTGTTGCTGTGATGTCCCCCTCTCTGGATCAGATGCAACAAAAAATACTGATTGTGTGAATTTGCTTTTTTAAATCAAGCAAGGATGCTTACTAACTACTACTCTTGCTATTCATGCTAAGTCCTAGTGGGGGAGAATGTGTATCCACTACACTGAGCTGATGACTGCTGGAAAAGTACTTGGTCTTATAACCAGTGAAGCACCTCCTTATGTTTGTTAAAATCTAATGGATCCACATAGAAAGCACATTTCCTGTGCCAGATGGTTTGTGATAGCATCATGCTGTCAGTTTTATTACTCTTCCATCTTATTTGTATTTTGATATGAACACGTAACTAATCATGAGCAGTTATAAAAAAATCTAGCATTTCCCTGTGGTTTGTATCATGAACAGTCATTCACCGTGTAGTGATCATCATGATATTTGGAAGGAGTACAAGGTTTTTTTGAGTATCAAATTAGGGAGTCCAAAATCTGCTTGTAGGCTGGAGTATATATTTATGACAACATGTTCCCTTCCTGTTCTACATCATCTGCAAATGAGAGGCTTGCACAAAGATCAAGTACAACTTGGCTACTATTTGGTAACTAAACTTATTGGTTACTATCAAGTAGCTAATTGCAGTGTTCACTCCTCATTCAGTAGGGAAATACCCCTGCAACTACTTTGGGGCTCTGCCCATTTCTTTTGGGTTTTTTTCACTATCATTTTTCTTCTTTATCATGATTTCAGAGATTTCATAGACATTAGGGCTGAAAGGGACCTCAGAAAATCATCGAGTCCAGCCCCCTGTCCAAAGGGCAGGAAGTCAGCTGGGGTCATCGGATCCCAGCAAGATAAGCATCCAATTTAGTCTTGAAGGTGTTCAGTGTAGGGGCTTGAACCACCTCTGATGCCAGGCTGTACCAGACCTTGGGGACTCAGACAGTAAAGAAATTCTTTCTTATGTCCAGCCTGAAACGGTCTTGCAGTAGTTTATAACCTTTTGACCTTGCCATCCCTTGGGGCACTCTGGTGAACAAGCATTCCCCCAGATACTGGTGGTCACCCCTGATAAACTTTTGGTGGCCATCAGATCACCCCTGAGCCTGCGCTTTTCTAGGCTGAAGAGCCCCATGGCTCTCAGCCTCTCATCATAAGGTCTGCTTTCCTGACCTCTGATCATGCGCGTGGCTCTTCTCTGCACTCTCTCAAGCTTCTCCACATCCTTTTTGAATTGTGGAGCCCAAAACCGGAAGCAGTACTCCAGCTGCGGCCTCACCAAGGCTAAGTACAAAGGGAGAATGATGTCCTGGGATTTGCTTGAGAAGCATCTATGGATGCAAGCCAGCGTTTTGGTCGCTTTACTAGCCGCAGCATCGCATTGCAGGCTCATGTTCATCTTGTGGTCAATAACCCCCAAGTCTCTTCCGTAGTACTAGCCAGCGTAGCACTGCCGAGCCTATAAGGGTGCTGCAGGTTTTTCTTCCGAAGGTGGAGAACCTTGCATTTTTCAGTGTTAAACATCATCAGGTTCTCATCCGACCATTTGCTGAGCCTGTCCAGGTCAGCCTGGATCACCCACCTGTCTTCTGGCATGGATGCTTTGCCCCAAAGTTTGGTGTCATCAGCGAACTTGGCCAGTCTGCTTCTGACTCCAGTATCCACATCATTAATGAAAATGTTGAACAATATGGGTCCAAGGACAGAGCCTTGGGGGACCCCACTGGTCACAGGGCACCATGAAGATTGACGTCCATCAATTACTACCCTGTGGGTCTGACCACGGAGCCAATTTCCCAGCCAGCGGATCGTGGTCGACCAAAGGCCATAATTGGTCAGTTTCACCAAGATCATGGGATACCCGATCGAAGACTTTTTTTGAAGTCCAGATATATGACATCAATCTCTTCTCCCTTGTCCAGGTTATAGGTCACCTGGTCATAGAAGGAAATGAGATTGGTCAAGCAAGACCTACCCACAGCAAACCCATGCTGGCTGTCCCTCAGGATGTTGGCATCGGCCAGTCCATTAAGAATAGCCTCTTTAATAAACTTTTCTAAGATCTTCCCCGGGATGGAAGTCAGGCTGATGGGCCTATAGTTAAGCCAGATCCACTTTCCTCCCTTTCTTGAAGATAGGCACCACATTGGCCTTCTTCCAGTGTTCAGGCACTACACCAGAGCACCAGGAGATTTCAGAGATCTGTGCCAGAGGCTAGGCTATGATGCTTGTCAGTTCCTTGAGTACCCTGGGGTGTAGATTGTCAGGGCCAGCTGACTTGAAGGTATTCAGCCTCTCAAGGTGTGTTCCTTCACGAGGTCAGCATTGATGGAGGGCAGGGGATCTTCCTGTCCTGTAGCGGGCATGGGCGTCCCATGGGACTGATGAAAGACCGATGCCAAGTACCCATTTAATAGGTTGGCTTTTTCCTGGGCACTAGTTGTCAGTTGTTCCATCTGGTTCAGCAGGGGTCCAATGTTGCCCATGCTTTTCCTCTGGCTCCCCACATATCTGAAAAAGGACTTTTTATTGTCCTTGATGCTCGAAGCTAGTTGGAGTTCAGTTGCAGCCTTGGCTTTTCTGGTTTGCTCCCTACAGGTCCGGGCCAGTGCAGAGTATTCCTGCTTGGAGGTGAATCCCGTCCTCCATCCTTTGTAGGCCTTTCTTTTTAGCTTCAGGAGGTCTGCTAGATCCCTGGAGAGCCCGGGGGGCTGCTGTGCCCTCTTGCTGCTAAAGAAAAGATGGATCTCTTTACTTTAGCTTCAGTTTTCTTCTTTATAGCAGTACCTATGGTCTCAGCATCCTGGAGTCTTCTTCCCTCTTACCTTTCTGTGCATCAAACAATTGGCAATTAAGCAGTTAATGTTGATATTGAACAGTCATTTTATCTGATACTTCAATGAGATTAATAGGGGACATAGGAGTTCATGCATACCTGAGCAGAAAATTTTATTCCCTGGGCTATATAAATAGAAAACATATAAACAGGAAACCCATGTTACAATTAATTCATAGGATCATAGAAATTAGGGTTGAAAGGCACCTCAGGAGGTTATCCAGTCCAACCCCCTACTTAAAGCAGAACCATCCCCAACTATATCCTCCCAGCCAAAGCTTTGTCTATCCAGGTCTTAAAAACTGCCAAGGATGGAGATTTCACAACCTCTCTGGGTAACTTGTTCAGTGTTTTACTAACTTCCTAGTGAGCCAGTTTCTTCTGATATCTAACTTAAACTTTCCTTGCTGCAACTTGAGACGATCACGCCTTGTTCTATCATCTGCCACCACTGAGAGCAGTCTAGCTCCATCCTCTTTGTAATCATGCTCTAGGTAGTTGAAAGCTGCTATTAAATCCCCCCCCACCCTCCAGTGGGTTCACTTTAATGCACAGTAGCCTGTTTTACTGTGCATCAAAGCAACATTTAAAGAACCATGCAATTACGCTAATGCACGGTAAAATAGGCTGCTGGTCATTGTCACTTAAAAATGTTGCTTTCAGTACTGCACATTAGGGCAACCTAATGCACATTTACTTAGTACCTCCTATTGGAGGTACTAAATTTAATGTGCTTTAGGAAAAGTGCATTAATGCACATGTAGACACACACAGTCTTCTCCAGACTAAATAAGCCCAGCTTCTCAGAAGTCCTGTGCCCCAGGCCCTAACCATTATTGTTGCCCTCTGGACTCTCCAATTTGTCCCTTCGTTTTGAATCTATGAAACCTTAACTTAAGCACTGTCTAAACAATCACAAGTAACAGTAAGATACTGCCTTGTTTATTTCCACTTTTTGCATCCTGTAACTAGCAGGAGTCTACTAGTGCCAAGTTTCTCATTAAAAATAGGTACACTTATGGGCTTGAGTTTGTAAGCCTAGCTTACCAGTTGAATTCAACTAATCTAATATGAGTAAGCATCATCGCATGAATTATTTGGATGAGTAAAGTTAACAGGTCCTTGGTTTTTATGCAGTATTTTTATGAGGCATTTTTCAAATGTTTAACAGTCTTAAATTAGTCCACAAAGTTCAATGACAAAGAGCAGAGGGAAGTAATTAAGTGTCATAGCATATTAAAGCCTGAGTATTTATAAGAATAATTGAAGAATTCATGAAGAGAAGGATTAGGAGGTAGGGACAATGTCTTGCCAAGGTGGAGAATCTTACAACTATAGTATGATGTGGAGGGATTGTAATGAAGTTGGAGCTGTAAGGGAAAAACAAAAGGTCTGTGAGGTAGCTTGAACCAAGGACATCGAGAGTTTAAAAAAAATAGCAAGTTCGTTGACTTGAGAACCAAAAGCTGTTTCTTTATGCGTATGATGGCCATTTCTTTGCATGTGCTGCAGTCTAGAACTTGGAAATTGCAGAAGGGGATTGGAATAGTCAAGAATGCTACTAAAACTGAGTGCTAGATCTATTGGAATTGCTATTGAATGTTTGATAATTGAACATTTAGTAATACCAAAATGTTCACCTCTTTCCATGCAAATTACAAAGCAAATAGCCTCTGTTGAATAAGACACAACATTTGTTTTCTGTTTGGTTTGCAACAGAATATCTATGTTCAGAAAGTATTTAGTGATATTTTGTAAGTGGCAATAGCAGCTTTGTACTGAGACTAACTTTGCAGCATTTCATGTGGTTTATTTAGTTCTGTCAACATTACTAGAGCTAATAAAATGCTGACAGCATAAGGTGCCTGAGCACCTTTTTTTGACAGTTATTATGTTCCTTACTTAGAACTGTCCATATTTGTAAAATGGAAAAAAATGTGCCCACAATCCCCCAAATTTATATTTTATAACATCCTCTGATCCCATGCATTATATGTACAAAATAATACTTTATTCTTTTTTAAAGCCTTAGGTCAGTGGTGCCCAACTTTTTGCCCCTGTGGGCTGGCTTAGTGCATGGGGTGGGTCCCTGGGATGAGACCAGTTTGTGGGCCCAACCTGACTCACATGGGGCCAGGGCCTGATCCTGCCCCTGGTCCCTGACCTCATGTGTTTTTGATTAGACCACAGCCCCTCACATGCCGTGCTGGGCCCTGGCCCCAGCTCCAGATGCACGGGATTGGGGCCCCTCACTCTGTCCACAGCTGCATATGTGCACTGGATTGGCCCCCCCTGCCCCAGGCCTGACTGTGCATAGGGCCATGTCACCTAGCCCATGGGGCTTGGAAACTTGGTGGTGAGGGAGCTGTGGCAATGTTAGTTGCCACTGGTCCCCTACCACATTTCCAGACCCTTGGGGAGACCCGCAGACCAGATTGCATGGGTCTGCTGGATCTGGGCTGTAGGCTTGGGCTCAAGTACCCTTGCCTTGGGTCATTTTCAGGTACAGAAGCACACTGTGCTGGGAGACATGTTAAGGAATTCTGCAGGGAGAGAGAGGATGAATGCTAAGAAGAACCAATCTGTCATCTCTTGCTGTACTTAGAAAATCTGACTGAGCTTCATTCATTGTCATTTAATGTCTGAAGCTCACAAGGCATTTTAGGACCCCCCCCCCATTCAAACATTCAAAATCATAATTTTACTTGGCGTGAAATGCTCTCTTTCTGTTTTTTGCTAACATCCATAGAAGCACTGGAGCAGCAGTCATGCTGTTCATACCTTTTATGTAATACTGAAATAATTGATATTTGAACTAAGTACGTGAGATCCACCTTTTTAGTAGCGCTATCTGGCCCTTCTCTTTGCCTTGGCATCTTCTAACTCAGCTGGGTACAATGAGGGTAAAAGGCTGCTCATGAGTGCTGCTACTGGGTACCTGCCTTTAGAGACCTACTAGCGCTTACACCCTGTGGTCTCTCTCCTATTTGGTAGTCTCTTGCCACATCTTGATGTTAAAATTTAATAAGGGAGGCTGTACAGAGAGCAAGGCATGCTTTTGAAGAGGTGGACCCTGTCTGGTCTGAGGCTCCTCCACACCCCAGCCTTGTCCCAATTTTACTCTCACTGAGCTATGATTTTCCATGATAAACCCAAAATCAAATATCAAAATATAGAAGTATTTAGAATCTATTGTATTGTAGTGATTGAGGCACTGAGAGATTTTCAGTATATAGCAGTGTTTCATTTTAATTGTGGAAAAATGTGGATTTGGGGTTTTTTAATCTGAGAATTTGCACGGGGGAGGGGGGTTAATCAGAAAATTCATGATTTTTAAGCAGAGAAAACCAGGATCCCTTGTCATCAGGCTTTGCTTGCTCCTGGGCCCAGTGACTGTTTTGTTTCTGGGGGGAGGGGCAGGGGTCAGAACTATGTAACCAGGAATCCAAGAGGAAAGGACCTCTAGCAGGGCTGGCAAACACACAAAGGTAAGAGGACAAGGTGGAGGGAGGGGGATGAAAGGAGAGGAAAAGGGCCAGGTAACCTTGGATCCCCTTCCCATTCTAGTAACATGGTAGCTGATCCATGTGATTTGATGACGTTATATACCTATTTTGCAGGGGCATAATTGCACAATGTGCAAAGCAGGGGGAATTGCTCTGTGTCTGCAGCAAGCGACTGATACAAGTCTTCCTCTTCTCACAGGGAGCAAGTCCAGCTTTCCATTTTTCTCTGCTCCCCATTCATGAAACCACTCCTGTACAATACAGTGGTAGATAGTATGGTTACCATAGCACCCGGCAAGTGCAAATATGTTCTTGCCTTATGTTGCATGATGGAATTCTGATAAATAGGAAAATTCTTTCATCTGTCACTGTTTCATGCGTAGAAATGTACTGATGCCTTCAGACAGAGACAATACTTGCTAAATTGTTCATTCTACCACTTACAAATAGGTGCCACATCTTAGTCTCCTCAGTCCATTCTGCAGAGTATGCTACGTTTTTAGTATCGGTTTGTGTGTGGTGCTGGTTGCAGGTGCCTTGCATGTAGCTTCATCTGCCTTACGTTGCACAGGGGAAGCAGATCATCACTGTCTTAAATTAAAGTCACTGGAGCTACAACAAACACCAGTTGAGGTTCTGACCTTATAATCTGATCATCAAAAAAAGAAAAATTTGTTACACAAACCGCATTTTTTTTCTTACTGGAGTCATGAATCGGGGGGGGCAGTCATGAACCAGGTTGGGCCTGGTTCTGATCTTGTTGAAGCTGGTATAAAGCTGGAGTAATGCCACCGAATTCTGATTTGTAGCTGCACACATTGGATTACGGCCAGACCAATTTTTCCTACACAGGGTCAATACTGGTACAAACAAAACAACAACAAAAAACCAACTTACTGAAGACCATTGTGAAATATCCATGTTTAAGTACCTTCCTTGCATTTGTTATTCCTTCTACTGTTATATATCTCACAGTTGCAATAATCTCAGCTGTGAATAGCAGGTTTCTTTATTTGCCTCTCTTTGCATATGTGGGGCTCAGTCCTGGGCTCTGGATGCCTTTTGTGCTGGCTCAGCAGTATACCAGCTAGACTGGTACTCTACTGAGGCAACACAGGGATCCTGGGGTGGAATAAAGCTGGCATAATCCACACTTTAGCAGTGGGGATATGTTGAAGATACCAGGGGATAATTTAATACTTCTGTGTTTGTATCAATTCTTAGAACACAAAATTAACACTAGCGGCCTACTAGAGGAATGAGACAATGTAACATCCAGTATCCAGCACCTGTCTCCTAAATGAAGAACTAAGTGCTTTGTCAGCCTAGATCACTTTTTGAGACAAAGGAAAACAAAGATGAACAGTGCCCGAGAAGGAGAGATTATTCATTTGCGCTGTAATTCCCTGCATCCGAAATACAGTATAAAAATGGTGGCGTCTCACCTGTCTGCTCGCAAAGAGTTTCTGCTGCCAGAAGAGCTAGGATGCAGAAAAGAGAAAAAGGGCTCATTTCTGCTAAGTGGCTGCATCCCACGACAGTGGATGTGATGAAATACTTGCAGCATCATTCTGCATGTTTCCTGACCATACAAAGAAAAGAGACTACTCTAGCTTCAGTTGGAGGTTAAGTCCAAAAATAATTGCACAGTATCCTCTTTAAAAATCAAGCTGCTCTATCTAAAAATGCTATGCTTAAGGCAAAGCCAATGACAGCCAAAAGTACCAAGGCCACCTTCCCAAACTAGAAAAAGAAGGGAAGGTCTTGTTCTTACACTTATGTCTGTGGTTTAGAATTCCTTGCTCTGCACTGGGGTCCTGTGTGACTAGCCACTGAATTGCCCCTGTTCCCATCTACACTGTGGATAGTACCTTCTGCATGTGTGATGGGAGGTAGATGTTTGTTAATTACTCAAAAACCCCTAATCAACACACATGCTGAAAAACAGCATGCCTGAACAGACATGCAGCAAGGCTACCAGCTTCTAAAAAAAGCAGTTGGACTTTCTGCAACCTAGTTGATCCCCCCGCCCCAACTGCATTTTCCTAGCTATCGCATACTTAAAAAATGAGTCCAGTTTTGGGCCCCACAATTCAAAAAGGATGTGGAGAAGCTTGAGAGAGTCCAGAGAAGGGCCACATGCATGATCAGAGGTCAGGAAAACAGACCTTATGATGAGAGGCTGAGAGCTATGGGACTCTTCAGCCTAGAAAAGCGCAGGCTCAGGGGTGATCTGGTGGCCGCCTATAAGTTTATCAGGGGTGCTCATCAGGATCTGGGGGAACATCTGTTCACCAGAGCACCCCAAGGGATGACAAGATCAAAGGGTCACAAACTCCACTGTAACCGATTCAGGCTGGACATAAGGAAGAACTTACTGTCCGAGCCCCCAAGGTTTGGAATAGATGGCTGCCAGAGGCAGTTCAAGCACTCACTTGAATGCCTTCAAGATACATTTGGATGCTTATCTTGCTGGGATCCTATGATCCCTGCTGACTTCCTGCCCCTGGGGCAGGGGGCTGGACTCTTATCCTCTGGTGTCCCTTTCAGCCTGAATGTCTATGAAATCTATGAAACAACAAACAAATCAGATGTACAACTCTTTATTATGTGCCTTATTAAAGCTGGTAGGAGTCATTGCTTTCAGTGGAACAGGTATAGACTCTAATTCAGGTAAGCACTGAAATCTTCCACTATGCACCTTCATCCATGTAGACCCTCCTAACATCATTAGAACTCCTCAGGGGCACTGAGGATTCATCTTATCAGTTCCTGAAGCAGCAATGGGGTGGCCTCATGCTAATAGTCTTGCAGAAATCTGAGCAAATACTTAATTTCATGCACGTGAATAGTCCTATTATGTTCAATGGTATTAATCTCATGGTTAAAGTTAACTACATGGGTAAGTGAATGCAGGACTGGGGCCAAAGGTTTATATTAAAAATGTTTTGCCACCACAGAAGATGATTTCCCACTCTAAAGGGAAATTAATAGATTAGGTTTGGGCTCTTTTTTCATAATGGTATTCAAGCATATTTGCATCTAATCATTTATGCTGTTTAACTAGTTAATAAACCATTTTACTGCTTGTAATAAAACCCATTAAAAATAATGTTGGTTACCCTAGAATGCAGTGCTGTAAGCTGTTTTTTAACCATTAAACAGTAATAATGGCTTATGTGTGGTCTTTTACAGTTTTGCTGGTAGTGATAAAATAATTGTTCATTTACTTACTTAAAAAGTTAATTATTTTATTTCAAAGACATGAGTAAAATGGGCTTTAAAGCAACCTTTTATAAAATTCTCTTAAAAACTTGTCTGAAGAGGCTACCTTGAAACTTCTATGATGGAAAACAGTGGGATTGTATGTACTTTTGCACAGTCAGGGACCACTCATTTAAATCTCCCCTTGCTAAATGGCAGCCAGTATGGCACCAGTTCTGCAAATCTTTACCCAGGAGAGCAGTGCCATTGACATTGCTAGTTTGACTTGGGTAAGACAAAAGGCTTCTCTTACAAGTAAGAGTTTTCACCATTGGAATAAAAGACAGTGTGACAGCTGCCAATGACAAATGTTCCATGCATTCATATGAGCCTCAGATAGTTTAACTTTGTCACCAAAATGAATAACTCTTTGATCAAGCAACAAGGACTAAACTTTTCAGGCAGCTTGCGTGGATGTACCCCAGGTTATCGCAGCATCTGAGGCAGAGATTGTTCCCAAAATAAATGCCAAGCTGTGATTTAGAAGTACTCAAATGTTCTGTAAGAATTTTACTTGCTTAAGGACTGCTGGATTATGCTCTTTGTACTTGATTTTCAGAGAGACTGAATTAGTTCCCATTGACATTTCTGGTGGATTTCTGAATGCTCAGCACCTTAGCTTTGGATGCAGAGCCCAAACAGAACTGCCCATAATCCATATCAAAGGATGCTGGTATTGTTGCCTTAAAAAAACATGTACAGAGATTGATGTCTGTTGAGGACGTCACAGACTGTCCAGACCTATGAGAGATTCTGGACCTAAATTTGTTTACTAATAGTATTAGCAGTTATTGAGAAGCTTTTGAAAGCACCTCTAAACATCCCTAAGTAAGTAACTCTGACAGTTCCTAAATTGTGCGCCAACCTCATCATCACATGGTGGGTATTTAAACTTCACTTTAGTAAAACCAGCTTTTATATTTATTAGGATAACCGCAAATTGCTTGGGCTGGAATTCTTTCTATTTTAAGACTTTTTAATGATCAAACAGTAAAATCTTTAGTGTGTTCTGTGCAACCTGAAGATGTGTGATATATAACTAAAACTGCGTGACTTGGAAGATAGCTCTAGTAAGTTATAGCAGCTTTTAGGCAGCTCTAAATTATATTGGAACCAGTGCTTGGACACATTCAAGTTTGAGAATCCAGAACCCATTACAGTGGGTCAGTATTTTTCAAGAAGACCAGTTTTCTGTCAGAAAATACTAATTTTATGAAATCATTATCATTGTAATTATTTCCTGGTATGTCTTGGTTTTACTTGATTTTTGTCCAACAATGTACTTTATAATGTCAGAACTTCCCTTGGAAGGGATGTGAGAAGTGAAGGTTTTTAGTGATACCATTTATTGGGATAGACTGCGTAGTTAGTAGAGATGTTAAATGAGCTTTTGGGAAATGTTTGCACCAGCCATAAAAGCTATACTCCTTGTGAACACCAACAGAGACATTGAGATGAACATAATGCTCTTTCCAGTGGACTGCAATCATTCTCAGAGTGTTTAGGTCACTGATGGAAACTGAGGCTTTGGTGAAAGCGACGTGCTATAGGAAAAAGCTGGGGACATGGTGTGTGTATCTGAATGCTGATCCAAGTTAGAAAGCAGGTATCTTACTGCTTAAGCTGAGTTCTTATCAAAGTTAAGTGCTATGCCGATGTGCTGTCAGGAATCCTGATGGAAAAAGTGCGTGACGAATAGCCTGTAATCCCTGCAAGAAAAAGGCAAAATTGATAGACCAAGGCACGTCTGACAGATGAATGGGAAATCCTGCTGCTAATTCAACCTAGGGAGCCAGAGACAATGTGAAGGTGAGGCGCAGAGGTGGTTTTGGAAAGTCAGGTGACACGTTTTATATTCCTGCTGCAGTGAGAGCAGAAGACCAGGACTTAAGCCATAATAGTCAATGTAGGAGTAATTTAAGTCATATCAGTAACCCATTGTATTAACCCTAGTGAGTGTTGATTCTGCCCCAAATACTCAGTATAAGTGCTTTGCATCAATAGAAATTTACTGGAGGATAATTTAGTCCCAGTTGAGGTAATAATGGGGACTAGGGAAGGAAAGGGAGTTTCACATACTAAGTTCCACTTAATTTGATTATTAAATTTACCTTGATTATTAATCCAGGTGAAAATGGCATTAGATTTAGCTGCAGATGTTGGGGAAATGATTGTGATGAATAATGAGTGAGGAGGTGGATGTGTGGTGGATGGTTTTTACATTCAGTGCCTATATTCAGAATTTCCATGCAATTCAGTAAGAAATCCACGTAGAAAGGCTCGGGGCAGGATCAAGCTCTCCATGTAGGCACACCACTGCTTTCATTGTGTATTTTAATATGTAATCTGTAGCATGCTGCTTTAAAAAAATTAGGCTTAAGGCTATAGGTTAACAGAGCATAGGCAACTGAGCATATGTGCATAGTGCATGGCTTAAAAAAATTACAAGCAGGTCAGATTGTTCACGCTGGAAATCACTTTGATTTGGGGCCAAAAGCTTGTCTTTTTTTAATCCCATACTGATATAATCTAAAGATTAAATAATAGGCTTAGCAGTCAGCTCCTTGGAGTCAGCGTATGGGATCCATACCTCCAGCAGAAGAGCAGATGGGTCGTGTGTTTATAGCACAGACTGTTAGGAGATCTAGTTTTTATTTCTTGTACTGCAGTGGTATTCCTGTGCAACCTGCAGCAGTGGTGATCCTGCCGCTTGGAGCCTGGCTGGGAGCTGGAGCATGGCTCTGCTCAGCCAGGCTCCCATTTTGAGTGGTGCATGCTCAGGGCCAGATTAATCCTTTAGTGGGCCCTAGGTAAAGAAATTCATGGGCCCCAGGCCAGTCGAGACCCACCTCCTCACCCTGCTGCCGGAAGGGAGCAGGGCTTGCTGCTGCTCCTAGGAAGCAGCCACCACAGTGGTGAGGCCAGGGGAGGGGAAGGGAAGAGAGCCAGACAGGGCCATTTGCACCACAGCCACAGAGGGAAGGAGTGGACCTCCACCCAGCTCTGTGCCATAAGTATGTGTCTAGTTTGTACGTTAATCCAGCCCTGCACGCACTGCCCCTGTGTGAACCACTCTGCTCCACTTCTTTTTTGTGCAGGTTTTTTTGAGCCCTGGTCATCTCAGGGCTCCATTTCAGGGTAGATATGTCAACTTTCAAGTGAAGCTTAATTTCAGGGAATATCATGATTTATCTCAGGGCTGTCCACCTGCTGGTTAAATTGTGATCTGCAGGACTTGTTGGAAAACATGCTGGAGCTGCTAGTTTGAGCAGCAACAGTATTAAGACCTCTATTAAAATCTTTGTTCTTGGACTGACAGGTTCATGTACTATTTCCTTCATCATTCAGAAAGGCCCAGCTAGCTTGTGTTTAGGCCAGTATCTCCATTCCAAACAGTGCTGGTGACATTTTTTTTCTGCTTTGCAACATTTCATTGGTGTTGCATTTAACAAAACAGGGATGGCTTAGAACCAGATCTCATTTTAACACCCAAAGCTTGGTGGAGGAAGGAGGATTGGGTTGAAAATTTTAGCAGTGGCTTATCTCTATCATGTTATATTCCAAATGATACCCACAATCTCTCCATGGAAAGATACCCAGTTCATGATCAGATACCAAGTTAATGATTTGTGGGTTTTGCTGAGATAAGGCAACTTGCTATAAGCCACCTTTGTGCTAATCAAGTGTCGATAATAATTCTAGATTAACACTAGAGTTCACTTGGTTCTATACTTCGTGGTCTCACAGTGCTGGAAGGGGGTTTGTTGCAGAAGGATGCTGTTTTTCCTCAGAATTATCTGCCTCATGGGAGTCCTGGTCCCGGGAAGACTTGGCCTGAAAATGCAATATGATGGGTGAGTGTGAATGCTGACAAAAGACTGCAGTCAAGGTTTATGTCTTGGAATAGCACAAGTAAAGCACAACAGATTATGGAATCAGTAGTGAAAGGAAGAAGGACCTGTAAATATGACAACAGTGTTGGGAGCTGCTGAAAGAGTTTAAGGTTAACAACAAAAAAGGCAACTGTACATTGGAAGTGCAAAGTGAGGGTCATCATCAAAATCAGAAAAGTAAGGATTAGAGAGAGAATATAAGGACAAGAAAAAATGGTGAATGAGTTAATGCAAGTCAAAGCAGATAATGGTTCAGTCCTCCAAGGTAAAGTGCATCTCCTTTAGGAAGTGTGCCCTTGGTTGAAATCCATTTGGCTCAGTATCTTAGGGAAGGAACTCATGAAAATTGGGCTTTATGGGAATAAGATGCCTTTTACAACTATGCTGGTAGCAGGAGGAAGGATATTAATACATTGAACATTAATATATGGGGGGAGGAGGGAGACTGTGAAAACAATGATGTCTCAAAAGTAAGTGGAATACTGAACTTTCAAAAATCAGCAGTAAGGAAAAGGGGGAAATAGAGTTCAGATAGAAAGCAAAAGAAAACTTGTAATAAACGTAACTGAAAGAAGAACTTGGGAAATTTTAAAATTACCAAATCAGCCAACCCAAACAAGTTTATTCAGAACTGTTAAGCAAATTAGATCTTAAAGTTACTGCACCATTGCTAATTGCTTTTGCAAAAACATAAGCATGCAATATTTTCTGTTCTTTTCTTTTCCCCAACTGCACATGACCAGGAATCCTGGTTTTCTCTGTTTAAAAATGGCAAATACTCAGGTAAAAAATTGCAAATTCTTTCCTTAAAATCCCAAAATTCATTATTAAAATGAAAGGCCACTATATATAGGTATCAGTTGAACACAACTTATTGATATATTGAAAATTTCAAAGCAATTTGGAAGCCTACCAGTGCCTCAATCACTATAATAAAATCAGTTCTATGTATTTTGGCATTTGATTTTGGGTTTTTCATTATGGAAAATTAGAGCTCCTGTTGAGACCACTCTGTACATCCCAGGGAATTATGCACAGAAAAATTCAAAATGATGCACAGGAAAACTCAAAAGTATCCAGAATTAATTACTTTTTTTTTTTATGAATTAAACTAAACAGAACACCATTTGACCGTCTTTAGAAGTATATGCAGGTACTTTTTATGGATGGGGGATGGATGTGGAGTCTGTGTGTAGGGGGATTTGTGAAGGTGTGGGTATGTATGTGGGGTTTGTGGGAGGGTGTGGGATTTTGGGGGGACTGTGAATGGGTGTGGGGATTGTGAATGGGTGTGGGGTATGTTAGGGGTTGTGAACAGGTGTGTGGGAGGGATGTGGGGGTTTGTGGGCAGGTGTAGTGTTTGTGGGGTTTGTGGTGCACAGCCCCCAGGGCTGGTGGCTCAGTGGCACATGCCTCTGGCTGAGTCCCAAGGCCTGTACATGCTGGCACAGAGCTGGATCAGCCTGCTGGCATGCGCCTTCACATCAGACCAGGCTGGCTATGTGCCAGCACATGCAGATCATGGCACTGCATGCAGGAGCTGCATGCCATTGAGCCAGGTGGGCTCCATGCTTCCACATGGGGCTTCTAGCACTCCAGTGGGAAGCTGCATGTGGAGGCAAGCAGAAACCCACCTGGCCCAATGGCATGCAACTCTATGCCTCTATGTGCGGCTTCCTGCCTGGCCTGATGGCACACAGCTCCTGGTCCATGTGCCATCAGGCCAGGCTGGGCTAGCCCTTCATGTGGGGCTTCCAGCACTCCAGTGGGAAGCTGCACAAGGACGCATGGGGCATGGAGTCATGTGCCATTGGGCCAGGCCGGCTCCTGCTTGCCTCCATGTTCAGCTTCCTGCTAGGGTGCTGGAAGCCTCATGTGGAGGGCTGGACCAGCCTAACCCAGTGGTGCATGGATGACAGCAGCAGCTCAGCACCTGCCGCAGCCTCTGGCATGCTGCAGTACTGCACCATGGCCACTGCCTCGTTCTTGTGGTAGTGGGGGGCAGGGTTAGATGCCCCTCCTGTTCAAAACTCCTTGGTATGCAGGTAAAAGACCCTGCCTGCCTACCCATCCCTACCTCTGGTGGGGAGCAGGGATGCTACTTGGGTTTTCCCATGTTGGCCTGAGATTGCCCATAGACTCTTCCCTACTTCTTCAGCCCCTACCCACACACCCCTGCCATGCCCTCCACCCACCTTGCTGGCTCTTCCCACAGCCCCCAGCCCTGGCAGTTACCTGCATCCACACCCACACCCAACCTACAGGGCCCCCCTCATCTCTGCTGGTGCCCCTCATTCCTGACCCACAGCCCCGTACTCCCTTCAACCCTGCCAGAGGGGTCTCCAGCCCCCTGCAAGCTTTCCTTACCCCAAAGGCTTCAGGAGTGAAAGTGAGCCTGAGCTAAGCCTTGGCTGACTCGAGAGTATCAGGCTCTGCCCCTTCCCCCTCTCCCCCACTCAGGACAGGGCTTAGGGTTTTTCTCCCTTTTTGCAAGACGCTTTTGCAGGCTTGAATTCTGCAGCCTGCAGACAGCTCTTTGCAAAAGTAAAAAATCTGTCTGTTTTCCCCTTAAAATGAAAAATCTACTCTTTTCTCAGATAAAAGGTAAAATCCACATTTTTCCCGTTTTTCCGTGGGAAATAGAAAATCCAGATCCTTCAATTTGGACATTACAGAATGAAATTCAATCTTAAAATGAAAACAAATGTCTCAGTGGTGTGGAATGATCCAAAAACATAGATGGAGGTATATTTAAGAAAACTTGGAGTGGTTCAAGGAAGACTGAGATAGGGAAAACTTCCTGACAGCAGGCTAGGTTATCTTCTGTGTGCTATTGGCTCATGCCAGGGACAGAAAAGGCCAGCTCTTATTCTACCTATGGGGTGTCTAAGTATCAACATATTGCACCCTGCTCAAGTCCCTGAAAGCTGAGTGGGTCCTCTGCCACCTCCTCGCTGCTTCCCATGCTCAAGCAGGTTTTTAAATGCCACTAAGCCACTCATTCCCATTGCAATGCTATCTGCACTTTAAGATGCCTGAAAACTTTAAAAATCTAGTCCTGTTTCACTAATAACTGATTGCTTAGTAGGAGGTTGCAATTTGCGGGGTATGGATGGAGGAACATGAGATGAGGAAAGCAAGATGTCTGAGTTTCTAACTACAAAACCAGAATTACACAGATGTGAATGGAAGTGCTGGGGACTGCCAAAGTAACCACAGTCCAGGGATGTCCATCCTAACAGGACAATGTCAGGAGGCTGGAATCTGCCCAGTGTGTGAGACCAACCCTATTTCCTCCACCAGCAGCTCTTGCACAATGGACACAGCTTCCTGCTCTCCCTGCCCCCTTCTTTTTTTCTATATGGACTATCCATATATACATATTTTGGAGCCTGATCCAAAGCATATTGAATTCAGTAGAAAGACTCACACAGAATGTAATGGACTCATTACCTTGGTTTCTAGCTGTCACCTTAACTGTGTTCAGGACTAGGCTCACTGCAAAAAGAAGATTATGAAACTGAGCCTAGTCCAGCTACCTTGTGTTTTAGGCTGAGAGCAGGATGCTGCCTGGCAGCACTTAAGTGAAAGGAAGGTCATTTAAAAAGACCAACGGGGCTTAACTCTTTTATTTTAATTTGCCACCTATAACACAGTTCTGAGCAGCCAGTTGGAAAACAGCCTGCACCGGGACTGTTGGTTTAGCAGAGTGAGAATGCTTCACCGTGTTCTTATCAGAAAAAACGTTGTTCTTGATTGGCCACATGGATCAACTTTGTGCTTCTACATCAAGAAACCTAGTCCATAATCATAAACGAATGGATGCTTTCTCATCTCAGTGTGCTGTTAAAAATTATCTGTCTCCACATTGGCTATTGTAAAAGGTTTATCAGTAAATAAGAGCCAGCCATCTGGCAGCAATCTGACTGTCTGGCATTTCTTTCATTTGGTGTAATTAAGACATAATGTCAATGGGGATAGAGAGATATTACAGGATATTGTTTCTCTCCTGATAGACAAAGAACAAAGCAAGCCTAGGCATTTATGGAGAATAAACTCTGAACTGCAGCTGAGATATTTATTCTCAAAGTGGGAGATGTTTATCCTGTGTCTGCATAGACATTACTGCTGTTGTATCAAATAGTTAGCAATGCAAATGTAATCATTTTGCCTAATAGCCAAAGGTGCAACAGTGACAGCTTTCTTTTGAACTGGTAGTAAACAGCCAGTTCTAACTGGCAGAGAAAACTAATTTATTTTGTGTTTCAGCCAATCAGCAAAGGTCATATATATTTTTTTAATGCTTCCTATATTTTTCAGTGGCTAATGGGACAGTATAGCAAATTCTATTTGCATGTATGTTGAGCTGATATTGTACATTTGTGTATGGAAACGGAAATGGTAGCAGTTACAGCTCAACCAAAAACTGCGTATTATATTGATGATCATTAATGATTCACTTTGTAAGATGCTTGCAATAAGAGTTTCCATTATAGAATCTTTAAAAGTAAAATGTTTCCTTACTGCAAATGTACTACAAGTAGGGTGACCATTATAATTTGAGGGAAATCCAGGATTGTGAGGGGCAGGGGAGCTGCAGAGGGCCAGGCATGACAGCAGTGCACGTGCGCGTGTGCACAGGGGCACACACGCACATATATACACACACACACCCTGACCCCGTTAATCCTTCCCCCCTCCCCACCTTGACACTAATGCACAAGTGACTCCACTCCAACAGAGTCCAGACCAGGGACCAGCAGTGGGGAAAACTGAAGCAAAATTCCTAAGTCCAGAGCTGGATACGTGCAGGCAGGTTTGTGCCAATCCAGGAATTTTGGTTCAATTTTTTCCACTGGCTAGGGCACTGAGATACCCTCCAGAATCTGGGACCGTCCCAGCCAAATCAAGATGTATGGTCACCCTAAATATATAAGGATTTATCCATAGTCCTATAAAGTACTACAAGGACTTGATCCAAAGTCCTTTAAAATCAGCCGATTATGAGGCTGCAGTTCTTGGTTGCTAAGACATATAAATATTTCTGGTGTTTTAATTTTATAATGCTCCTAGCAGATAACTTCTAACTTACCTTTGGATAGTTTACATGCCATATAGCTGTCAAAGTTCACTTCCAGTCCTACTGGCACATTTTCTCATATCATATACTGATTTAAAACTCTTGTAATTTGTAATTCCACATCTGCTTGCTAGCAGATCCAGAAAGATGAGCTGTACAAACACTTTAAAAGAAACACTCAAAAATATTGTCTGAATCAAACCCACAAGTTTGTCTCACCTGTATTTGCAACTGTTTAACTTTATTCTCTTTAAGATTATTTTTTCTTCAAATGAATATATGCATAAAATGAAAGTCTTGCAACTTCTTGTGCAAACATATTCAGAAAGGAAGTTCTTATAATCTGAAAATCTCTTTATTTTTCTGTATTCTTGTTTAATTTTATTTTAATAAAGTCTTCCAGTCAGAAAGCAGGAATAATGCCCTGTGATTTTAATTGACCAGGTGTGTAGTGCATAGTGAAAGGTCAGCCATGCACATAGCAAATAGCCAATGAGATATTCACAAGACTAAACAGGGTTTGCATAAGCCTGCATCAAGCTGTTCTGAACAATGAATAAATAAGTCAAATACTAACTATTTGTGGTTTATATTTGAAACTCAATACTTTAAAAATTTAAATCTTAAAACCCAGTTGTCAGGTAGGTGTGGTCCATCTGAGGCTGGTGATCCCTTTTATTGCTTTGTCACATCTATCCAGGCATACTTTGTTCCTATGTGCTGGGATCCAGCTTCCAAATGGATGATCTAATTCTCAGTGAAAGTTACAAGTACAAATAGTGTTCATAAAGCCAAATGGAATTTGTAACTGAGCAAAGACATGTTTCCCAAACTGTCACATACCCCATGCAAAATTGAAAAAGATCCAGTAGCTATAATATTTCATAGAAGAATTACATCTCTATAGCCATCCGGCACTAGGATGGCAAATGCTGTATAGACATACTGATGACAGCCCAGCTACAGTGACACTTGCTAATCAAAGATACTTTGAAAGAGGATTAAGGGCCACTCTGAAGCTGTTCACTTGACAGGGCAATCTCTAATATCCTGTCTGTCAAGTTCTCTTTGGTAAGTAAGTAACAATGCCTTGTCAACAACAGGTAGGGAGAGTTGGGGTATGGATGGATGCTGCTACACAAACAATCTAGCACCTGGAATATATATTTATAGCAAATTTATGGTCAAATAATAATTATGGACCAGATTTTCTAAAGATAGTCTCTTGCTTTGCACTCATAATTATGTGTGCCCATATTTTGTGGAGTGCACAAAAGGCAGTCCTAAATAAGGCAAGGCTGAAAAATTGCGTCTGTGTCCTATGAGAAACAGCATTTCATTTGATTTCTTTAAAACAGTTTTTGAGGAGGAGCCTTTCTCTGAAGGTATTTCGTATGCAGGACTTAGGGCTATGTAATGATGGACACATAACTGACATATTATTCTTAGAAATCCTTATTATTCAGGTTGTATCCAACTTGCAGATTTTAATTGAACACAACTCTGATAATCTTTTGTGTGTGTGTTTGTTTTTGGATTTGGCTCCCATGGGTTTTGGTTCATGTGATTTTGTACTGCCTAAATTATACTTGGAGTTTTAGATGTGGGTAACCATTAGATCTCAAAATAAAACTTAGCTGAACTAACTCTTCCAGGCTTTAAATGGCATTCAGCATTAATTTCAGCAGATCAGGCTACTTACTCATGAGCTCATGAAATCAACAAGTGGAATTTATTCTGCTTTTGTAATAATTTTAGTAAGAGCATTTACACACAGTTTTATCACCGTTATAGAGTTTGCAGGTTCAAATAACTCCATGAAACTGGTATCTAGTCCAAAGATCACTGGAGCCAAAAGAAGTCTTATGTCAGATTCATTTGTCACTGACTCAGGTCTGTACACTGATGGATTCAGAGCAATCATATTCCAGAATAGTCATACAACACACTCTAATATATAATAAACACCATGCTTTGAAAGACAGAATGAAGGGGAAAAGATTCTTCCAGAGAGATGGTTGTGTAAAGCAGGGAGTCTAATTTTCAGATGACTTGGCTGAAACCCTAGCTGTTGCTGAAAACCGGTCTCCATGGGTGGATCTATGATTTTGAAATGAGCTAAAGCCTCTCCAAGATCGTGAAATAGGAGGAGAGAGATAAAGAGAACTAGCGGACAGTAAAATTACCCTAAGAAAGGTTGGCTTCATTAGTGGAACACCATGTCAATTAAAAAGGAGAGACAATCCTTAATATGACCAGTGAAAAACAATAAGCCATTAAGTTAATTGACTCCCTCAGCTGCCTGAATAGAAATGCACTCTTGTAGAGCAGGAATCAAAGCAGAGTGCTTCTCTCCTGGTCAGAAATTCAGCTTGCCCTTTAATATATGCTCCCCAGGCTTGGGAGGAATGGTGCTTAGTTTAAGTGAGAAAAAATGGTAACATGTCTAGCAAATAAAGCACCACTCTAGTCATGCCAGATGAAAACAAAAACAACCCCACATTATTAATATAGTGCATATATAACTTTTTTTTACTGTTTATTTAAAGTGATGAAATTTCAGCACGTCAACAAGGTTTGATCACCAAAAAATTCATCCAATGCTACAGCTAAAAAGGAAAAAATCTTAAAATCGTCAATTAATATTTTCAGTAATTTTTGTCATAGTATGTTTCTGTTCACAAATTGAACTTCATTATGGAAAATCTCACAAACATGTTAAATTTCAGAATATTGGCCTGCTATAATCATTGTTGTTGCTGTTACTGTGCCTAGTGGCCAGAAGAGCCACCGGTTTGAGGGAGTCCCTGGTATAAAGGCGAAGTTCCTGCTTTATCAGAACAAGGCATCAGGCAAAGTATCAACCCAAATCAATCTTTAGTTACCGTTAGGCAACTTTTTCTCTTTTTGTCTCCAGAGTCCAAATAAACAAAGTACAGGAACAACTTGACAGTGGTATACAGAAGGAAAACAGCAGTTTCTGGAGAGTTCTCGAAGGTTATAACTATACTGCCTATCATCCAATGGAAGAGGTGAGGAGGGACCCAAGCCTGACTCCCAGTGAAGCCAGAATTTCATTCTGTGTTTTTGATTCTCCATAGGGTAAATACTCTGTGTGAAGGACTGATGGATCATGAGGGTCCAAATAATGTTACTGGCTTCAAGCCAATATTCATAACTTATAGTTCATATTGTCATATTTAAGTATGCCTTTTCATTATTATGACAATTATTTGCCATATTTACCTGCATACCACACATGCTTTTTCCTGCAAAACTAGCCCTCCAATTGGGGTCTATGTCTTGAGCAGGAAAGCTATTTCTGCACCAGAATAGAAGGATAGAGATGTTGAAATGGCCTTAAGGGTCTCTGTTTCTCTCCCTTCTCTCCAGCCAGCATTCAGCAGGGCAGAAGCCGCTGCCAAAAGTTGCTGCTAATTTGGCAGTGGCTGTGATAGGATTAAAGCTTGAGCTTTTGTCTGAAGCAACCAGTGAGCTGGTTGAGGGCAAGCAAGCTACTTCATGTAGTTAGCTTTCAGCTCTGATTATGGAAAAAACCCTTTTTTCCCTTCAACCTGCCTTCCGAAAACAAGGCATGTATCTTATGGGGAGGGTGGTATGCAAGAAAATGCACTAATTAAGCTCTGAAAAGCTTGGTAGTGAATAGAACACCAATACACTGAAGACTGTTCCTGTCTTGATGAGTTTATAAGACAGAAGGAATGAGATGTACTCAGAAAACCGGAGAGGAAAAACTTCCTGTTTTTCCACATCTGGTGGTTTGCTTCCCTTCTCTGGAAGTACCCAGCTTTTAGAAAAGACTTAAAGTCAGAGTTAGAGGACTGAGACAACTAGACTGTTGCTCACATATCTGTGTTACAGTCTGATTAGAGGGTACTTGCAAAAACAGCCTTATGGTATTGCAGATGTAGAAGATGAGGGAGAGTGCACAGTAAACACTTGCATTTTTTGGTTTGTTGGCTGTATTGTGGAGAACTGCTGTTCAATTGAAATACGGTTAAAACTAATAATAATATGAATGGAAGGATGGATTTAAAGGCAGTGTTAGGATTTGGTGGAAGGAACGACCCAGTGCCCAGTGAAGTCAGTAGAAAGGGGCCCGTAGATCAAGAATGTTGGCTAGGGTACAAAGGATTGCTTGTCTTGTCCTGCAGTGACACAAGCCCAACCTGGATTTTTTTTTTTTTCTTTGATGCAAGTGAAATACTTTCGTCTTGTGCAAAGTACTTTCACAGCCTGAACTGTGCACCGAGTAAAATACTGCGTAAGCAACATAAAAAACATTTATATCTGGAAATGGGGGGAGAGAGCACAAGGAACTCCCTGTTAATGGCAGCAAGTCCTTTTGACTGTTTCAGATTTATCATTGGATGTATCAGATAAAGGAAAGCAACAGGGAACTGGTGACTCAGCATTATCTAGGAACAACATATGAAAAACGGCCAATGTATTATCTTAAGGTGAGTGAGGATCTATTATTAAATATAAAGGGCATCTTCATAAACTGGGGGCACGTCTAACATGGCCATATGGTGCCTTTGTTTATTGTGCCATCATTTAGTACTTCCTTTTGGAAGTACTAAAAGATGGTGCAGTAATGGCCTGTACTGCACCATGCTGCCTGCACACGGTTATTTTTGGCTGCTACGTCACCATAGCAACGTAGTATAACAAGGGAGTGTGTTGCTACGGCGCTGTAGTGGAGGCATCCAATGGTAAAAAGCCTCTTGTGTAGATGCACCCTTGGAGTTGTAAATGTCAAGGTTCAAACTTTCTCTAAAAGGATTCTTGTCCAGATTCACTGAAAAAATGGATGTTTTTGCTTTTAGATAGTATATTAGAGATGCCTGCTATCTCTCAGATGATTATAAAAAAATCTTTGAGATCACTGTTATGAAGTGAAGACACCAGGTTTGGCTAAAATATTATATAGTGGAGACAACATAATCAACCTTGTGTAACTGTATATGTCATAGCTGCTTCTCTAGTAGAGGGGCTGTCTGCTTTTAACACCTTCTATGAAATACCACCTTTCTACTGTGACTATTTCATGACAATTTGTTCAAGAAGTCATGGCAAAATGACAGTTTTAATCATTTGCTTGGCTATTATATAATCTGTCTTCAATGCCAAGTAAAATTAGACTTTCTCTTTCTGCACGTCTACTTCCAAAGAACATCAAAGTATGAACAAACAGTCCAGCATATGACTAGTATATACTGATTTTAAAAATGGCTTTATTGACACTCTTTGTTCAACAGGCACTTTAAAATTTTTGTTCTGGGATTATACTGAGATTGGGTTATCAGGGAGGAAAGCCTGTCATAATGAAACCTGTAATAGTAATGATTTTGGATGGCTCAGAAGTATACCAAAGAACACACTTTGTATCCTGTAATATGCTGGGCTGTTTTATTGTAATATAAGTTTTCCTACTGATCACTTTTTACCCTCCTTAGATCAGTCAACCAACAAATAAAATCAAGAAGATCATTTGGATGGATTGCGGGATTCATGCCATAGAATGGATCTCTCCAGCCTTCTGCCAGTGGTTTGTGAAAGAAGTGAGTCATTCTTTTCCTGTTTTCAGTAATAAAAAGAACATACAACTGGATACTTCAGTTCTTATCATCTGCTCTTTAAGAGAAAGCTGTATGCTTTCACTCTTAGTGATGGGTAATATTTACTATTTGTGCAGGTTTGGAGGCCCAAGTTCATACAATGGCTTGGTGGTTGATACCTTGTCCTCTCAATTTGACCCAAACTCCATTGAAGTGAATGGGAAGATTGCTATTTGCTATAGCAGGCTATACAGCAAGTTTTTTGTATGCATCCCAGAGCCACCAGGCCACGTGGAACAATTTAAGATCCTAAGGGTAGAATACTAGAAGATGTAGTATAGAGAGATTCCTTAACTTTTTGTGTATAGCTGTCCTAAAGCTCCTGCTTATCTGTGCAGCTTACAACAATAAAAGTAGTAGAATGAAGTATACATGTTATTTAATAGAGTGCCATGTCTGAAATGTGTTTGAGGTTGCAGTAGATGTCTTAGTGTGCTTGATGGGCAAGTGGAATTGAGGTTACCACTTGGGATCTAAGACCATCTGATTCTTCTATGCTAGAGCTAAACTAACATGTGTATGATCTTAATTGATTAATGCCAGGTTGTCTGATGCAAGTCTTTTGTGCTCTTTTTTTTCAGATTCTACAAAATTACAGAACTGATCCAAAGATAAGCAGCCTTCTCCAGAACTTGGACTTGTACATCCTGCCTGTTTTCAATATTGATGGGTATATCTATTCCTGGACCACAGTAAGTAAAGAAAACCCAAGAGCAGGAAAATCTGTCTGTTAATTGTGCAAGGATAAATCAAGAACTAGCAAAATGTTCATTTTATACTTCTGGAGGGCATAGTCAGCAGCAAAGTCTACACTTGCAGGTGAGTTTTTCTACATAGAGGCAGAATTGTCAAAGCCTCTCTCTTGCTGGAAGAGAGTGATAACTGTTACACATAACCACTCATCCGTGGGACAAAGGTACCACCTCCTCAGGAAATCAGCACTTCTTTGAGCTCAGAGGGTGTCTCTACACATGTGCTTTACTGCCGAGTAGACTAATTAGCTCCAAAAGAAAGTGTCATCATCTACACATGTATTAGGGTTCAGTAAACTAATTAATTCTGCCATAAGATAGTACTGCCAGAGCACAGTACTTACCTGTGCTGAAATAGATGTGTAGACAATGACAGCGGCTGGTTGGGGCACAGGGGAGCTAAAGTGTGGGGGACTGTCTGCAGCCTAGCCCCACACTATTAGCACCCTCATGCCCCAGCCAGCTCCTCCACCACCCAACATCATCACCTGGAGCCTGGGGCTGGCCTGCCTAGACCCCCTGCCATCCCAGAGCTGCTCTGCCCTGGCTTGAAGTGCTGTGGTCTCAGGCACATGTGTAGACACTGCACCTGGGAGCAGTTGCATCCAGCATGAACTGTCATAGAGTTTATTGCTCTGCCTTAATTGCATGTGTAGATACACCCAGAGGGATACAGATCAACAGTGAAGGCACTAGCTTCAAGGATCCAGAATCCATTTTTTCCTGCTGTCTGGGAATGACTACAATACTTCGAAATGTAGAATGCAGTACTACACATTCCCCCCAGAGAAGCAACAGCACATCACTGGACACCTGAGCAGGAATGGTGTCTTTTAAGGACAGTAGATAATTACTGGACTCCTCAGTTAGATGTATCCTTCCAAATATATCTCCCAAATGCGAATCCTCTCATACCCATTTCTTTTCCGGGTATTTTGGGTAATGTGGAGAATTAAAAAGGATGTGTCCAGTAGCTCCCTTTTTTGAATCAAGTGAAACCCCTTCTGAATTCTTATTTAACTCAGGACCTTAACAGGGCCCTGTAGGCTCATCTGTCCCAGTCTATATCCTGTCTGTCTCCTTGTTGAGTTGAATCTGTCTTTCATCATGGAGCTTTCCAAAATCAGACATTGCAACATCAGCATTTGGAGAGCTCCACTCTGCACTCTGTTGTGCAGGTGGCTCTCTGGAGAAGCATACACAGACTGTGCATAGTGTGCGCTGGACCACGGTGACTAAGCTTGGGCAGGGGGTATAATGTCAGGGGAGGCAAGGAACTGGGGAATGATAGGAGCATTGACTGGCAACCCCCCCTCGACCTTTCTTTTATAGTATCCCTTACAAAACCTGGGTCTCAATAGAATCAATCTTGGACAATAAAACACCACCTGTAATCTGGCATTTGCTTTGGAACAGGGTCACCTGCCCTGCTGCAGGGGAATGGCAGGGGAAGTTGCTGTACCACAGTTCACTTGTCTCCTATTGTACTGTGTATAAAAGTTCCCAACTTGAAAAGAGAGGTAAAGCATGTTCCCTAGCCACTCTTTAGAAATGCATCATGCACAGCAGTTAGATTGAATGGAGGTGTTATTTGGAATGGCAGGATTTAAGTGCTAGGGGTTTATATAGGATGTTGCTTTGATCATTATTCTCTTGTTTCAGTTATGTTATAACACAATGATGCAATTTCTGTTCAGGCACGTCTCTGGAGGAAATCCCGTTCTTCCCATATGAATGGCACCTGCTTTGGGACAGACCTTAATCGTAACTTTAATTCCTCCTGGGGTGGTAAGTTTTAAGTACTTGAGATTTGATACAGGAAAATATATGAAGGGGGAGGTGGAACAGCCTCTGAGCTATGTATATCTCTTACTCTAAAAGAGTAAAGAGTTGTAATATAGAAAACGCACACTTTTGATTCCATCAAGAGAGACTTATAAGTAGAAGCTAACTTGTAAAAATATCTAAGTCCTGATTTTCAGTTTGGCCCCAACATAGCATCTGATTTTGCAGGCAGAATTTTGCTTCTTAAATAACCCTGCCTCCAGTCTACTGCAGGTACAATCATTAGTTCTAGGCAGAAATCATCTTAGACTGCAGTATTTGTGCTGCTGAGAATTACAGCGGCAGCTGCAGACATGCAAGGGCAGTTATTTGTAGGTGTAAAATTGCTCATGCACCTCTGAAAAACAGGGCCTACCCTCAGCTGACTCCCTTTTATATATTTTACTTCCCCCACTACTTCTCTCTTACTTCAGGAGATCTCCTCACTAGTGCTGTACCATCTTCTCTTGGTGGAAGGCTGGGCTCCAGTATAAATTCCACAAGAGCCCTGATTTTTTCTGAAATGGAGGGTAGGAAAAAATATCTGAAAAGTGGAAATGATTTTCCTTTTGGTTCCTTTGGTTAATCCAAGGTTTAAAAATAATTAATTTCACTCTCATTATACTATTGGGATATCTGTTTAGTGAAGATAGAGTAATATTTTCCCTGTGGAACCTTCGTCTTGCGGCCAACTTTTCCAAAAATCAAACAATTTCAGCCTAAAACCCAAATGGTCGAATTCAGTTATCACTGTGGAGCCACTTGGAAGTTATGGTTTGGGTGGCTCATGCCTACATTCTTCTCTGTGGGACAGGTTTTCCTCATGGTTTCCTTTCCTGACTAGTAGAAGTGAAGCATTATGTCCCATGAGTAGTCTGCAGCCTGTAGTCTGATTATGGAAGAGACTGGAGACCTGAGAAAGCCCAAATGTAACTTGACTGCTCAGTGTTAACCTGAAGACACCACTTCTCCGAGGTACAGAGTTCCTCACCCTCTTGTGCAGATTTTGAAAGGGTGACAGTTTTGGAGGTGTGCAAAAATGACAGCAATGTTTTTGTGACATAGACAGTTCAGCACTTGGAGCACGTTTATGGCCCCCAAACACTTTCACATCAACCTAGCATCTGCTTTTAATCTTTACTTATGCTGGAGTTAGAAGTTAACAGATCAGTATTCTTATGTGAACCATATAGTTCCCCATTCTCAGACTCTCATATAAACGTCACTGTTCTCTCAAAATACATACTTATTTTGGTTTGCCTCTGATTTCCTGTACAGGTGTTGGTACATCCCATAACTGTTCCAGTTCAACTTTTTGTGGGCCTGAGGCAGAATCAGAACCTGAAACTAAAGCTGTGGCTAGATTGATTGAAAGCAGAAAAAGTGATATTTTGTGCTTCTTGACTATTCACTCTTTTGGACAGCTCATTCTCTCTCCATATGGATACACAAAGGAACCTGCAAGTAACCATCAGGAACTGGTAAGGCCACAGTTCCATAATATATGTTGGAGTCAAGTATTACATTTTCATTAGCTCTTGCATCCTGATCGCCTCCTTGATGATTAATGAGTCTGTTTAATAACGCCCATTATCTTCGTTGCCTCTTCTTAATACTGACAGTAGCAAACAAAGTACTTGTTGGTTTTGATATGGCATTTCTCTGAAGGGAGAAATGACATATCAAGATACAAAATCAATAGTTTTTCTTTAAAGAAAACACCACAACTTCCTGAGGGGATGGTGAACTTATAAAGCATGTACATTCTTCATTTACTAATTTGGAGCTACGTTCTCTTTCCCTATCCTATTCATATATCCATGTGTTATAGGTGAAGGTTTCTTTGCCTGTGTACTGCAACAATTCATCCTGATTCTTCACCTTAGATGATTATTCATGGATTATGAATGATATGAGCATTGTAGAAGTACTTTTCTCAAAATTTTGAAATCTAGTGCCCTACACAAAAACAAGCCTGTACTTAGTCGTACAGATATGTTTTCCATCCACAAAAGACTAGTTCAGTCCTCTGAACTCACGCTGGTAAGAGATACAACACAGATTTTCATTCTTCAGATGTGCAGCTAATCTAGTAGATTTGCTGACTATTAGCAGGGCAGTTTTTTAATTTTGCAATTTTTCTACATCATTTAAAAAAAAAAACAACCCACAAATTTTCACCCAAAAAGAACGTGTGTAAAATTTTCCAAAGGTTTTGGAAATTATTCCCTACCAGCTTGAGTGTTGAACTAAAAACTGATGCCAAAACCCGAAACCAGTGATATAGAAATGTAGCCTGAAACAGATAAGAATGCTGAGCCACTCAGAATAGTTCATGCATTTACCAGATAACAACGTCTTTATTTTCATTTCAAATTCATAGGTGGATGTTGCACAGAAAGCAGCAACTGTACTGAAGGGAAAACATGGGACCAATTTCACAGTGGGGCCAGCCTCTTCGGTTTTATGTAAGTTTGTGTTTTTTTTCCTATTTGCTCTGTTGTTACAGAGGAATAAGAAGCATCCTGATTCTGTAATACTGCTTCACCGAGTGCCCACTTAGAATAGTAAGGGATAAACAGGTTTATATACTGATCACCTGAATATGTGATGATTTTGTATGTTAAATAGCTGACCACATGAAGGCAGTATCAGTCAGTTGCTGGTTCTTAAAAAGAATGGCTTATTTGAATAATCAGAAGTCCCAGAAATGGGTTAATCATTTTATTCCTACTAAAGTCTTTGGAAAAATGTCCACTGATATGAAAGAAGCCAGGATTTCAGCCCATCTGCTAGAGGTTCAAATCCAAATCAAGTCTATAGTGACAATCAGACTTTATCATCTGATGACAGCTTGCTGTTCAGTGTGAAATAAGCTGGTTTCAGTCTGGGGCCTACTAGACTGAAGACCACATCACAGAAACCATTATCACAGATGATATTAGCTGGCACTCTTATTGATGCTTTCTGCTGGAGTATGGAAAAATCATGGAGAACTATCTTCCTTTACCCATAAAAGCTTTTCTCCTGTCCAGATAAGAATGAATCATGTTAGATAGATGGAGCAGAAGAATTTTTTGTATATATTTTTTATTTCCAAGATATGCATGTCCACTGCCTGGGTTGGTCAGTCCCTTAGTTGCATGTACTTAATGCATCTCTGAGTTGACACACAAGGCATTTTGCTCATGTAGGCATGGCATGATTAGAAATGATCATCCACTTTTAAGAAGCTGGGCCCATGTTTGTAGATACTTTAAATCTGTAAAGAGACAGAACTGCAAGGCAGATAAATTATATGGTCTGGACATAGGTTACAGTTGGAAAGTTTTCAGATCTGGAGTAAAACCTAGTAAAGCAGAAAATTTAATATCAGAATAGACAAATAATCCATCCAACTTGCCCTATATCTTGTCTGCAAAAGCAGCCAGGTCAGTCATTGGATAATGCTATCTTATAGCAACATAGTCCTCCTGGGCCATCCTGCTCAGTCCCCTGCATTTGCAGGCAACCATTTACTTAAGCATTCCCCCAGATCACTATTTCAGACCCTCATACACAACTCCAGGGCAAAACAACAGAAATACTAAGAACACCCTGCAGAAAACCATAGGCAAAGGCTAGCGGGGAGCAATTTTGCTTATGAAAGGTCTATGTAAAGATTTTAATGCAATCAAGAACTCCAGAACCTAGGTCCATTTCCCATTGTGAAGCACTGTTGTGTCTGCTTTGATGACACACTATGCTGCTTGGTTCAGGGATCTTGTAGTGATCTTGTATAAATTATAGCAAGAGAAATTTCTAACAAAAAAGTGCCTAATACACTCACCTCACCTCTGTTTTTGACTTCATAGACCAGAACTCTGGCTCCTCACGAGACTGGGCTCACATGATTGGCATTCCGTTCTCTTATACGTTGGAGCTGAGAGACAGAGGTGCGCATGCATTTTTTTTACCAGCAGACCAAATCCAACCCACATGTGAGGAGACTACTATGGCTGTGATAACCATCATTGAATATGTAAATCAGAAGTATTTCCCAAATGGGGCAAAACTGACCTCTGGAAATCTGTGTCTGAACCTGTTGCTTAGTGTCCTGTTCGTGGGGGCACTGTCTTAAGTATACCTATATAGACTGCAACAGGAAACGCCCATGCAGTGTGTAATATCAGTTCAAAGGGAAACACTGATGATACTTGGAGATCTGAATGCTATAACATTTAAATAAAGGATCATTACAGTACTTGCAAGCCTTTCTCCAGTGTTTTTAAAGGGGGAATAGGAGATGATCTGCCATCTAACAAAATCAGTCCCTTCTCAAGACCTGTGGTAGTGGATGGTTTGGTTCCATTCCTTTGATTCCTTAAAACAGGGGTGTCAGACATGCAGCCTGCAGAGCCCAAAAATCCAGCCCCTGGTGCTACTGTCTTTCTTGCACCAAACTGACCCCCCATCATGCAGTGCCTGGGATGTGTACCACCTATAGTGCTCACTTGGGTGAGGTCCCAGGTGTGCCACTCACTGGGGCCGGTCCAAGGTTAGGTTGCCTATGCTGCTCACTGCTGGCCCTTGGCTGTGCCACCCATGCCTCAGTAAGCAGTGCAGGCAGCACAGCCTGGGATGTGGCTCCAGTGGGCAGAATGGGTGGCACAGTCTGGGACCAGCAGCAAGTGGGGCAGCCTGTTGTGACCACGCCCCAGGCTGCACCACCCATGGGGGCCAGTCCAGTCCCAAGTAGCACTGCCTGTACAACTCACTGGGGCTGGGTCCTGGGCCATGCTGCCCACACCCCAGTGGGTGGTGCAGTCTAGGACACTGCCCCAGCAGGGCAGCTCACCCAGGCCACATCCCAGGCTATGTTGCCCCCTGGGTCACAGAGCCAGAGGCATGGCTGACTGATGCCTCTTGAGTCGGGGGTGGGGGGAAAGAGGGGGCACGTGCCCCCTCCCCCCCGACACCAGTCAGCAACTGGGGGGGTCCCCAGCGGCTGATCGCGCTGATCGGGGGTGGCTCTGCTCCCTGGCTGGTGCTTCCAGGGAGGGTACTGGTGTTCCTGCCTGCCCCTCTGCCCTCCAGCTAAACAGGGAGTGCAGACTGACAGTGAGTGCACCAGCGCTCTCAGGGGGTGCACTTACACCCCTGTGCACTCCCTACATGTCAGCACTACCCAGAGGAGTTTGACACCTCTGGTTTAAGCCAAGCCTATGTTATTTTTGGAAGTCTTGCTTCCTGTCTGAAAGATACAAGGAGAGAGCTGTACTTCTCCCCCACCCCACAATGGTGCAGTTGATGAGGACCGCAAAACCTTTTGCCAGGCACTACCCTACTTCTTTCACAGCCTCCAACTGATCAGCATGAAAAATCTGACTTCCCATCCATTGCTGGCACCAGCAGATATGCAAGACATAGATCTCTGGCTGTTCTCCCTGTTTCCACTTCTGAAATATGTGCAGTCTTTGATTGCTGACCTCCATGGGGTATGAAAGGGACCAGAAGCTGTGGGCTATCCTAATCTGGTAACAAAGATGGTTGAAAGCAAGCATAAAGGTGATGTAGGTATATGGTGGGAGAGACTTGGTCCTTCTTGAGACTGTCATTCTTTTACAGGCAAGTAACCAAATATGTAAAGAGAGACATTTAGCTGGCTAAATACACAAGTACAAGAGTGAAAAGAAAAAAATGACGGGCTGTTCCTATCTCCACAAGCCAGACTAGAGTGAGAAATTTCTTCCATTATCAACCAGCAGTGGTAGCTATTTTCTCTCTATCAATGACTAGTGAGCTGAAAATATTCCCTGGTAGATTAAATTGTAAAAAAAAGCATAGTATTTAATGTATGGGCTTACTCTGTACATAGGCTTTCTTCAAAAAGGCTTCCATCTTTGACTCTTGAGGCTAAATCTTCAAAGTGTTTTAGATTTTTCAAGGCTTAACTCAGAGGCACCCTACAACACAGTAGAATCATCAGTCCTTAGGTTGGCATCTAGGATCCCCATACAGATGTATGCATGCCTAAAAATTGGCACCTAAGGATTGAAAAGAGCCAGCATAGTGAGAGCTGTCGTGAAGAATACAAGGTAGCCAGTAGCAAATGCTGAAGAAGGAGGGAAAGGTTGAACGGGACCTCAGGAGGGCATCTAGTCCAACCCCCTGCTCAAAGCAGGACCATTTCCAACTATATTATCCCAGCCAAGGCTTTGTCTACCCAGGTCTGAAAAACCACCAAGGATGGAGATTCCACAACCTGTCTGGGTAGCATATTCCAGTTCTTCACTACCCTCCTAGTGAGAGAGTTTTTCCTAATATCTATCCTAAACTTCCCTTGCTGTAACTTGAAAACATTGGTCTTGTTCTGTCATCTGCCACCACTGAGAACAGTCCAGCTCCATCCTCTTTGGAACCAGCCTTCAGGTAGTTAAAGGTTGTTATCATATCCCCCCTCAGTCTTTTCTCCTGCAGACTAAATAAGCCCAGTTTCCTCAGTGTCTCCTCAGTCGTGTGCCCCAGCCCTCTAACCATTTTTGTTGCACTCTGCTGGACTCTTTCTAATTTGCCCACATCCTTTCTATAGTGAGTAGCCCAAAGCTGGACACAGTACTCCAGATGTGGCCTTACCAGTGCTGAATAGAGGGGAAGAATCACTTCCGTTTAAGTCCTACAGGGAAGACAGGTGGGAAATATCTCACTTGTGGACCCTATCAGAGTTTAGGCATGAGAGAAGGTGCTGAGGAACCTGGTGGTGTTGGGACTTAATTTTTATGTACCTACTGAAAAAAATTTGAGCATCCAGGGAAACTGGGAGGCCTCTAGGGCGAGGGAGCAGTCAGGTGAAGGTTTTGATAATCAGTGACACTTGAATATTGGACTTAGGCTTTACACTTAGGCCATGCTAATTCTCTATCAAACATTTTCTGCTAACAAGTATAAGGACCAGATTCTCACTGTGCATAAATCAACAGAGCTCCATTGATTTCTGTCAGTTTGACAAGCTCACCCTAGGTTTTGAAGCTGGTCTGTGTTCTTCCAGACTCATCACCAATAACAAAGTTCATGCAGTTGAACAATTCTGTTGATGACACGTAAACCAGGAGTGAATCTTGCTCATCCTCTTCAAGGTGACTTAAAAACTTATCTTCATCACTTAAGCCGGAAGATCCAAATGTTTGTAATAACCAGAAGTCCCATTGTGAGCAGAGTACAGCTAGCTTTACATTTTTTGGTCAAAATTGTTTTTGACAGAACAAATCAAAATATTTTGCATAAAATGTTTGATTTCCTTTGGAAAAAATGAGTTTTTGTTCAACATGGAAAACCTCTGGGCTAAAAACTGAAAACTTTAAACTTTTGGTGAAAAAAATGGAGGGTGACCCCATTTTCGCTCCTATTTTATAGCTAGGTGCTGTGGAAATGCATAGTGAAAGCCAGTTTCTACCTACAAGTTTACAGTGGATACAGACCAAGGATAGGAAAATAGAAATATTGTCTCCATTTTACAGGTGGAGAATTGAGGGACAAGAATTAAATAATTTGGTTACGGTCTTCCAAGAAAGCTGTTACCGAACCGGGGTGGGAGGGTGAGTGGCAACTGCCTGCAGGTGTTGGTGGTGCTTTTTTCAGGGGATGCACTGCCAGTCTCAGCGGGTGCATGTGCACCCCCTATGCATCGCCAATGGACACATGTTTCCATGTGGGGTGGGTGGCTCTGGATTCTTGATTTGGTTTGCCACACACAGTCTGCCCCTCTTGTTTTTCTGTCTCCTGTTGTCTTAAGGTTTCAAAGTACTTGGAGACCCTTGCAACAGACTCTGCCTCCCGCTTGAGGTGCTCCTGGGTAATAGTTTCCTATGAGTTGATATTGATCTTACATTTTTTCAGGTTTGCCCTGACAACCTCTTTGAAGCACTTTCTCTGCCCTCCACTTGAGCATATGCCTCAACTGAGCTGGGAGAATAAAGCTTACTTTGGGAGTCTAGAATCAAGTGTCCAGATGATGTGGCCATCCCAGTGAATTTGATGTCAGATGATGATTGCCTCAATGCTCATGGTGTTTGCTTGTGAGGTGATGCTAATGTTGGTGCATCTGTCTTCCCACTGGATTTGAAGAATCTTTTGCAGGCAGCATTGGTGGTACTTTTCTAGTGTCTTGAGGTATCTCCTGTATATTGTCCATATCTCAGCTTCATACAGTAAGGTGGGGATCATGACTGCTTGATAAACCACGAGCTTGCTTTCAGATCTGATGTTGCAATCTTTGAACACTTGATCAAGGAAAGGGGAGCTGGCAATGCCTGTTGGAAGAAGTATTTTGAAGACCTTCTCAACTGAGACTCTGTTGCTGATGACAGTGCCCTCTACTCCATCTGACAACATTCAGTCAGTTAGAGATAGTCTCAGAATCCCTCCAAACCTTGATGAGGTGAGGAAAGCCATCAAGAAGATGAGAAACGACAAGGTATCTGGAGCTGATGGAATCCCCTTGAGATCTTCAAGCTGGGCAGGAGAGGAGCTCACATCACAGCTCTATGCCCTCACCTTAAGGATATGGAATGATGAGGAAATCCCAGATGATCTAAGGGAGCCCATGATTGTGACAATCTTCAAGAAGGGGGACACGTCTGACTGGAAACTGCAGGGGGATCACCTTACTGTCCATCATAGGAAAGATCATAGTGAGAACCCTCCTGCACCGTCTCTTTCCACTTGCTGAAGAGCTCCTTCTGGAAGCTCAGTGTGGGTTTAGGGCATCAAAAGGCACAACTGATAAGATCTTCACTGCTCACCAGCTGCAGAAAAATGCTGGGAACAACATAAATCTCTCTACATAGCGTTCTTTGACCTCATGAAAGCCTTTGACTCTGTCAACGGAGAAGCACTGTGGAGGATCCTTCTGAAGTATGGGTGCCCACCGAAATTCCTCGCCATTCTTTGCCTCACACACACATCCATGATGTTATGGGAGTGGTAATTCTCAGTAATGGATCTATCAAAGACTCCCTTTGCGGTTAAGACAGGAGTTAAGCAAGGCTGCATCATCTAGTATCTTCCCGATACTTCTTACTGAGATGCTACATCTAACCACCAACAAGCTTCCAGTCAGAGTGAAGCTAAATTACTGAATGGATGGTAGCTGACCCTGAGCCAAAACCAAGACCACCCCGACACCTCAACCACTGAGCTCTCGTACACTGATGAGGCTGTAGTGGGTGCTCACTTAGAAGCAGACCTTCAGGCAATTATCAACATTTTTACTGAGGTATACAAGAAAATGGGACTGATGCTAAACATTCAGAAGACAAAGGTCCTCCATCAACAAGTTCTTAACGAGCAGTCCCCAGCTCCCATAATTTAGATTTATGGCAAGACTCTGGTGAACACTGAGTATTTCCTGTACCTTGGAAGCCATCTCTCGCAGACAGCTGACATTAACAAAGAAATCCAACATCACCTTAAAAGTGCAAGTGCAGTCTTTGGACACCTGAGGAAATGGGTGTTTATAATTTAACAATTTCTCTGAATCTCTACTTTGCATGCTGCTTCATTATAACACAGCTATAAACATTTTAAAATAGCACCTTATTATCATTTTTCTAGAGTACAGTACTGCATTTTTTTTGCAACTTTGCCTTTATTACTGATCCACAACTTTTCATTCTTGTATTTGGTATCCATTGTCCATTACCAAATGGTGTAACTCCTGCAGGTTTCCTAGAGCAGAGCCCTTCCAGTGCCAGACACTCATTTAAAGTAAGATGCGTCTGTCACAGGGCTCAGTAGCAGAAGGTGGCACTAATTAGCACTTTTTCCCACAGGAACACTGCTCCCAAAACAAACATAAGTTTGAAGATGCAACTTGTAAGTCTTTATATTTCATTTGTAAATTATGTCTTTGGTACATTGAGCCAGAAGAAGTCCAGATGGCTCATCATCGTGAGCTGGCCTTCAACTACCCAGGTCTGACTACAGGTCAACTATCAGTCTTTTATACAAGAGATAAGGTGACATTCCAAATGCATTTGATGCATTTGCCACTGCCAGCAGATGGCAATGCACCATAAGAAGAGATATTTGTGTGAGCAGACTTCTGAGAGTTGAGAGGGATATTTTAATTGACCCAAAACTGCATAATACCTAGATGTTGCCTGCAATTGCTTCTTACCACTTTTAGAATCGCTATAAGGTCCTGACATTTGGAGGCAAAGGTTTGCACCTACAAGAAATAGCCAGATGTATTTGAAATGTAAGTAGTAGGTTTATGTGAATTCACTCTTTCATTATCTTCATTTAGATTAAAACAATAGCCACTTGTTACATGGGAAGAAGCCAGAGGATGACATACCCATGGCAATGGTGAAAGGAAATTAACCCATAACATTTCCAAGGGCTAGGTAAAAAAGTAGATGTACAGAGAGAAAGGAAATCTTTGGAAACAGTAACTCTGTAGGACAGTTCATTCCTCCTGCTGCTACATTCCTGTCAGCACAGTGATCATCTTTCTGTTCCTACAGTTCCAGGTATCTGTCAACAATCTCTCATTTACTTTGCACAGCAATGAGAAAAACGGAGTTTGTGGAGAAGCAAGCCATTACTCCCTCTAAGACACGGCTTTGCAACGAGTCTATACAACACACTTAGAAATTCATTGCTGCATGAGCCAGCCTTAGCATCTTAAAAAGCCAGGGCTCCAGGGAATTAGTCTGTAACAGCATTATGTGGGGTTTTATATTTCAGCTGCCACTTGATTTTTCTCTATGGTTTTTGTGCCTTTAACAGAATCCTCACATAATCTGACATGTGATTGTACTGAGATCTGTATTTCGCAGGAGCCTTTGGATCAACTACAGTTTGCAAAGCAAAAACTAAGTGCAATCTTAACATCTCTCTCCAAACTCCCTTCCTCATCCTGTCTCCTAGATCCATTTTGTGGCTTTGTCTGGTATTCCTTTGTTTCTCTCCCTGCGTTCTCATGTGGTGTTTCTTAGTGATGGGAAATAGACTATGACCTCATTAATGCTGATGTAAGCATGACATAATGCTCCTGAAGTCAGTGGTGTTACTTTTGAGTTACACTGATGTAAATACATCAGAATTTGGCCTTGGTGTTTCCTGTTAATGAAAGATAAATAAATAAGAAATAAAATCTTTCCATTTATTTGTTGCGTTTTCCCAGATAAATTTATACTGAGCTATACTCTTTCCCTGAAATTCTATTGCCACTTTGTTCTTGCTTTCCTCACCCAAATAGTCTCACTGAAGCCACTGTTATTACTCAGTCATCCAAATAAAAAAAAATGATGACCAAAATTTTACTCCTGGCATTCTACCATATGGCTGGTAACATCCCAATTTTAATATGGTAATACCATCTGAACCAACTGTCCTTAAGTGGGATTATTTCATTTTGATCCCAGCAGCCTTTTTTTCTGCTCCGTGCTGTATAAACTAGGTACAGTCCTTAGATTTCTAGTGAGTTACCAATATTCCCCTCATTCAGCAAAGCTAAGGTGTCTCAGGGGTACCATACTCTTAAATGAATAACACAGTATGCTACCCATTTCCTAAAGGCACCTTGTCATAGGAAAACTACAGGTTTTGAGTGTACCTACTAACATCCCTGTTTAGTGTGAGATTGGAAGCTGCTATTTCCTGTTAAACCACTCAGGCCTCCAACTCAAGTCAACTATCATACCATCACAAGTAAAAACCAGGCTGAGCCTAGACTAATACCCCTTTACCTCAGATCTCAGCACCTGCAACTTGGCATCCAAACTCTGACTCCCAGCCTAAATAGATCCAACTCATCACAGGTAAATGAACATCCATAGAATTTCATTGACTTATACCAGCTAAGAAACTGGCCTTTGCATCTTAGTGCCCACGTAATCAAAACTCTCCTTCCCCAAAGTGCCTGTGACCAGCTCTGGAATTCTGATCCGCGCATGAAGGTCCCAGGGGGCCTGAAAACTAAACAATCTTCCCATCTTTGAAACAGCCTAGCACTTTTGGGTGATAGTGCTCAACTCTACCTCCTTCCCTTCTGCTTTCTTCTGACTTCTCCGGAGCTCAGTGATTTTCTTGACCAAATGAGGAGTCCAACTGTAATACAAATAAAAAATAAAATTGAGCATGTTGTTTTACAGGATGTGCTAAGCCTGTGATTTGCCTCTACATAAGCTACAGGCCAAAGCCTGTTAATTTTCATTGCCACAAAGCCGAGAAGGGAGCACTGATAAAGAGAATGAAAGAAATTGAGCCCACATTCAATGCAGAGGTATTCTAATCACTACAGCGTCCAGATAGGTAGGGACCACCTGAATTCATAGCGGAAGCGGGATGCGCTGTGGCTGCTTTAATTTTGCAGGTTCCCCTGTGCTCCCCCTCCCTACCCCCGATGGGGGGGGGCTAGTGGAGGGACCCTGCCTGCAGGTTGCTCCTGATGAGTGAGAAGGTGAAAACTATGGTTTTAACTATGGTGTGATTTTTGCCTCCTGCCACTGACTGGCTGAGGGGCTCTGGACAGCCCTGCTATTTTCTGCTGACTGGTGGAGAGGCAAAAACAGCGCCATGTTTAAAACCATGGTTTTAGCTTCTTTGTTGATCAGGAGGGAGTGGCAGTGTCCTCCACTAATCAGCAATGGGGGCAGGGGGAGGAAAGGTGCACATGGGGGAACATGCAAGATTAAAGGAGCTACCACACAGTCTACTTCCACTGTGAATTCAGTAGGTCCCTAAAGACAGGTTAAAAAGCTCTTATGTTACCAGTAGACATTTGGCTCTGAGGTTTTCTGTTCAGTTCTAGGGACAGAAATTACACATAAACAGGTATAAGTGATCAGAAACCAGTTCAAGTCTGTAACACAACAGAAGTTCAGTGCACATAAATTGCTTCCGAAATGGCCTGAACCAGTTTAAGATATACTTGGATAGATATAGTATCAGACTTAACTGATTTAGGTTAAATTGGTTTATTAAACTTCTGCCCCAGACCCCCTCCAGATTCAAGTGACCTCATAGTCCCTTAGCACCCCAGAATGCTTTGCACCTCCCCTGCAAACCCCTTCCCTTGTAGGATGTGCAAGCTAGCCTTAGCTCAAGCTGTGTGCTCCAGCTGAGCAGGGAGGTGTGGTTTAACACTCCCTGGCTTCTGGCCTGGGCCACAGCAGGCATGTAGCTGTTTCTGGAATCAAAAGTGAATGTCTGTTCACTTGCTTATCACTTCAATCTGCGCAGCTTAGACTAACTGGCAGACATTGTATCAATTCAGCTGTGGGGTTTTTGACTGTCTGTACTTAGTCTATATCTCTAATTTTAATCCAGTGGGTTGCATTAGACTGGGATGCAGTTTTGCAGTAGGCTCATCTCTGGAGGCTTACTTTAGGTCACAGGATAACAATGCTTCCTTGCGTTTATGCACGGTTAAGTGGTCTTGGCTTTGAGCACAGTTGCCACAGCAAAGCCTCTTCTACTGACAATACATGGCTATACTCACTTTACTACTTAATAGTATTTCTTTTCTCATTGGGGTAACTGGATTTCCTCACCTCTGTTTCTTATTAAAATGTGCTGATCCCCTAAGACCCCACTAGCAACCACTGTAAAAAGCCCTGACTTAGAGATGATTCTCTGTCAGACTGACACTGGTAAACCTTCAGACTCTGGGTTGTGGGAAGCAAGTTTCAGAAAACATACGTTTACTCAAGATTCCCTCTTGCATAGGTCATGGAAAAAAACTTTGAGTATATGCTGCCAGCACAGAAGAGGTTAAACTGACATGCGCGGTTTGAAGCTGTGAGTGGAAGTTTCCAAGGCTCACCCAGTCCTTGCCCCCTGGGTGACCTGCGGAGCTGTCAATCATTGTTGACCTACTTTCCCCACAGACCTATGCTCAGATTGTGTCAGCTCCTGACTGAGAGCATGCTCAGTCAGAACCTGACATGAGGTAATCAGACTAGAAATTTCTCTGCGGAGAGCACTCTGATTGGCCATGAAATTGATATAAAAGTTCTGTGAGCCCCTCCCTCAGGGGGAGATCGTGTGGACTGGAGACAGAGGGTGCTGCCGCAGGGACTATCTCTGAGTCAGGCTTCAGGGCCTATTGATCTCCTCCTTCGACTTCGTTGATAGTACTCATCTGGCTCCTGACTTACCTTTGAACAAACTAACGGCTTACGATTTTGGATCACCCTCTGGACTTCGTTTAACCCGGCTCCGGACCATCGACCTCGGCTTCCTTCTTCGACTACAACCTGGCTCAACCCTCTAACCTGACCTCTTCGCGGCTTCATCTTCTGGCTACCGACCTCGGCTTTTCGTATTCCACCACCCGATTTGTCCATTGCTGTGGACTGGCATCACGCAACCCGTTACCTACGCGTTACAGTTCGTTTTATGTTACATCCATTTATGAGCTGTTGACCAGCCCTGGGACTAGGTCTTCGGACTGAACCTCGTGGGCCAACAGACCCCCTTTGTTGTCTGTGCGTTATTACTGTAACCGAAGAAAGCAACTGTGTGCCTCCGCTTCAAAGCGTGAGTAAAATAAACCACCTTTGTTAAACCAATACGCCTGGGTACTTCTCAGACTCCAAAGCCGCTAATCCCACCTGTCCGCGCCAATAGCCACCACCTGGCCAATCCACCATGACCGCAACCCCGAGCTTGGCTTCCCAGCTCTGCCGGGTTCATCGCGACAGCATATTGCTTCTCCAGAAAAATTGGTTAAGTTAGCAAAAGGTAAGCATAAGTAAAACACATTGCAGGACTAATGGCTGGCAATGCCACTTTAAAAGACCAGAAAAAAGCAACGTTTACTCGTTATGGAAAATGCAAACAGAAGCTATAGTCTGAAAGTGTGACTTGAGGAAGAACATTGGCTGTTAGTAGCTGAACAATACAGGAAATCTGGGAGCTATGAAGCAGAGCAGAGCTGTTGCAGGTCCAATTGTGTCAATGTCTTACATTTGTTGGCCAGTATTACTTGTTCTACATATTTCTTTAATAGGGCATTTTGTTTCCTGTGTCTGAGTCCTATTTCTCTGTCTGTACTATGTTTTACCAAAATAGTGCCAATTGATTTGTGAGGTTTTGAGCTGGCTAGAGCACACTAGCTTCCACATAGGTAGCAGTTGCCCTCAACAGTCTTTGTGTATTGTTTTGTGTATTTTTTTATCCTGATTATCTTAGGGCTTAAGGAGATGTAAATAATACTGGATTTATCCTTAGGGGAGAGAACATGTGAATCCATATGAGCTTGCAAAATCATCTTGTCTATCTAGCATTAAGTTCTAGTGTGTAGATGTACAAAATGAGGCTTATATCTCTTTATATAGGCTACTCCAATGTGGCCTAGACCTATAATATCCATGCAACCTTACTTGACTGAAATGTAAGAGTATTAAAAATGAATATTAATTTGCTCTGCTTAGTGGGAAGAATTAATGGAAATGACATGGGGGAAACCGCCAGAAAAATCAGACAGCCTGGAAGATGTATTTAACCAATCTGCTTTATGTTTATCAAATAAAAACAACCTTTTTTCAGAGCCACGTAAAGGGCAGGAGAGGTGAACTGAAAAATCTTTCCACCTTGAGAAAGTAGAACAGATGTTATGGCACTCAATGTTGGTGCCAAAGTAGGCCACTTACATTACAATTGACTGTAGCAAGCATTGCTTTAAGCTGCAACTTGTTACGTTACAGATGTGTGTAACTCATTAAAAAAAAAAGAAACCTAAAAAAAAAAAAAAGAGAACATTTTTATATCTGCGTTTCACAATTTCTTCAACCAGGAGGTATGTGACAAGTTTGTGAGAGACAGGCTCTAAAAATCTACCAGGGAACCCTGGGTATATGAAGAATGTCCTCTAACCCTGTTCAGGATTAACCATTTTATTTCTTGATGACTTTTTGCATATTATTCGTTGCCTCTGCACAGAGTTCAGGCCTTCAAATCAGGGTATATTTTTGCCCCTGGATTTATAAAATGTAACAAAGAGTCTGATGTTTAATTCATTAGAAAAATGATGCACATGAGATAAGCAAGATTCTTAGCAACCAAATGAAGTAATGAAATAGTGGTAAAATTGGCACTAATACTGCATGCGGCCTTCCGTTCTCTTTCCAGCTTGTGATGCTGATCCAGATCAATTATGATATGATTTCAAGCCTGATAATTTAATTATTAGCCTGATTAATACAGGCTAACCCTTCGGGGGGGGGGTGAAAGGCTGGGAGAGCCAGTTCCATGTCAAAGAGTAATCAGGAAGCATTATAAATGAGCCATCCTCCCAGGTAACAAACCCCTTGTGCCACGAGTCCATGAAGAAAATGACTACATGAGAGTTTCACAGCCAAAGTACGTCATTTGGTTTTGCTTCTACCTCACCATGCAGGTATCAAACCAGTCACTTAAGCAGAAATCTATGCAATTATATTTTGTCTGGTGTACAGGGAATTCCATTTATTTCATTAAACTCCTGTTAGTATCTTAAATCTCCTAAGTATCTTAAATATTACCCAAGGATATTTTTAACATCTGAAAAGCAGGAATCAATAAGGGGCTCAGGAAGGGGCATGAAAAGTAGTAAGGGTTAACAGCAATTATTCATGGAAAGCAATCTAAACCATTTTTAATTTAATTTGGATTGCACTATTTAAGGATTCTTGAATGGTAAAACCATTTTAATCATGCTGATCCTGTGTCTTATTGAGTAGGACTGGGGTATTACTCATTTTTTGTGACCCTGAGATATCAAGGACATGCTGGGCAAACAGCCAAGGTAATACAAGCTCAATAATAATAATCTATACTTAAAGTTAACATTATGGCTGTTACACAATGATGGCTGTGCTGATTGGAGGAGGGTTACATAGCCAGCCCTGGTAACTGCTTGACTTAGTACTTGTTTTAGTGCACGAGAAACATTATAAAATAACACATATATCTGACAAGGTGGTGGTGGGGGCAGTGGAGTAATGAAATACAAGCATTGAGGAAATGATAAGAAATGGCTGAGTATATGGAAGGGAGCGGGGTAGGAAAGCACTGAATCCCAGAACAGTTTGTTACAACAGAAGTGTAGCAAATGAGCAATAAACCCCACTTGGCTCCTCCCCTCTACAGAGGACGACATCGGGCGCATCTACACAGGATGCTAAATGTGCAGTAGTGCATTAGTGCATCACGGCAAAAACCCTTCTAATGTGCTAATGTACAATAGGATTAGTCTACTGTGTGTTAGTGTCACTATACGACTATGTGCTGTAGCACTGTTTACTGAACGTCGAGTTAGTACCTACTATTACAGGTACTAAACTTAATGTGCAGTAACAATAGCACATTAATGAACACGTACATGCACCCAGTGTGCTCCCCAGAACAGACACAGAGATTTGCAGGAGCCGTGCTTCCGACTAAAGGAGATGCAGAATCAGAGAAGTTAAACTCCTTGGCCTGCCTAGTCCATCTCCTAGGATAGCTCCCTGCTGTGCATTCACTGGTGTTTTCCCCAGTCAAGGCATAAAAGTCCAAAGCAATGTTGTTTCCTCTTTCATGGGAGGTAGTTCTTTCAGGTTAGTCTGCAGGGTTTCAAGCAAGGACCACACAGTGGCCCTTAGTGGCTAGCCATGAACAGGCCTCAAGATTTGTGACTGACTACCTTCACTTTCTTTAGAGCTGGATAGGTAATGAGGTCCTCAAACATTTTTCTACTGTGAAAAGGACTCATATTATGTGATTACTGGCATAACCAATTGCACATACAGGATGTTTTCACTGATATTTAATTTAGCTTTTTCCTAGTTACATCAACAAAGGTTCTGGCTCTTTAACTTCACGGACTTACAGAGAAAATTGGAAACTACATTTCAGATTTGTCGGCTGCAGACAGGGTTGAGACTAAACTCCCTCTGTCCCTCACACTTTCATGCTAGGGAACTCCCAAAAAATAATAGTGACAGTCAGTTCATCTTGTAGATCTGGCTATCTCATTCCTGTGTGCCTCACACAGCAAGTTTACCTCTCAAAGGCAGTATAGATACCGTGTGGCTGTGCGGTCTGAAGGCATATTGCCATTTGTCTTTTGAAGGGCTGGTATGTTTTTGGGTTGTAAGCTTTTTATGGACTGAGAACATCTTTTTTTTTGCACATGTATGACACCTGCTACAATGGGGTCCCAATCCCTGACCAAGGCTCACTTTTAATTTTCAAGAAGATATTTTTGGATAGCAATAGTATTATTCTTTGCATTACAATAGCACCTGGATAGGTGCAGCATTGAGCAAGGCATTTAGAAACATATGGTAAGTGGAAGTCCTGTATTTAATAGCAGGATAAACTGGCTGCTTTTAGGAAAGGTTATAATTCCTATAGATGTAACAGACATGGTGGAAAAGGAAACGGAAAGATAGATTGCCCAAAGTCACATGTAAGATCCATGACAGAGTATAGAGAAGAATACATCTCTTGAGTCTCTGCGGTACACAAGTCACTAGACAGCACCACCATGCTCATGTAACTACTAGTAGTAGTAAAATTTGGTCACAAAACTTAAAACAAATATTTGCTACTGCAGATTTCCAAAACAGCAAAAACCAGCCACTAATATCTTTCTAGCATTATATGTGCCTCTTTAAAATGATAGTACTCTGCATCTAATCAATACTTTTTGTATCTCACACTTCTCTTATGTAGTAATTTTAGTTATGTAGTGTATTTTTTTCACTTCACTATTATGGAACAATGAATACTGTTTGCAGAAATCATTAAGAGGCATGGTAGTAAATAAATGCTTTTTAAAGGTCACATTCCTAAATAAGGGCTTCATATTTTCTCACACAAAATTGTGGCAGGTCTTCTACTCAGACTAGTATTTACATTATACACTACAGAAAGTGTCTTGACTTGAGGCATTAAAAATAATAATGCTTTATTTAGCATTATTATATATGACAGTGCTATGTGAATGCTGGCTCTTTTTGAAAAATCTCCACTTCATGTCCTGCTTCAAATCCAACAGCAACTTGAGAGAAATGCTCTGATCTTCAATATCATCATTTGCCAAGGAACAGACTACAACAAGCCACCCAGGAGTTTTAACTTCATAAAAAAGTAGGGTACCTTGGGAGGACAACTGCTTGACTAGGCTGGAAAGCTGCCCTTTGTCCCCAGACAAGCTTTGTTCTGATGTGCCTGCTGGATGGCAGTCCTCCAGAGCACAAAGGAGGGAGTCTAGATTCCTTCCTCAAACCCCAAGTAGAAAAAACTTCAAATGAAAAAAGTCCCCCTCCCATTCTCCCAAGAAAATTTACAGACTTAGCAGAGAAGGGTCAGGAGGAAATAATCCAACAGCTGCTCCAACTACAAATGATTAAAACATTATGGGCCTGATTTTACCCTCATTTATGCCTAGGATAAAGCAGGAACAAGGCTCCGCAAGTCATTGCAGAACCAGGTGTGGCCCTTGACACACAGGACTATCCATTTCCAATCATCAGTCATTAAACTGCCTTTTTTGTTATCAGCAAATGAAAACCTGAGAGTGCTTTGCTATAAAACCATGGAAGGAAGTGCCAAATCTACACCTTACTTCTACAACAGATTATAGGATGAAAACCAATACTCTCCTTCTCCTGTTGAGTAACCTTCACAAGGCTTTAGGGGATAGAAATTCCCTTTCCTATAATGACTCAGTCTGGGATTTCCCCTTGTTTCATTATGCTTTGCGGGATTCATTTTTTTTCTTACCTGCTTTGTTGCTAGGAGGGTGCTGATTATAAAACAAAATTTTAAAAGGCCCAGTCCTGTCACCATGGGCCTGAGTCTGTGAATTGCTGAATACTTTCAGGATCTAGCTCCTTGATTAATATAAGAGTTTCAGAAAAGAAGCCAGTTTCAGTGTGCCATTACTGTTGACCCTATACAACCCAGTTATGTTATGTACTCCAAATGCTGTCTACTGACATTTAATTAAATCTTTATGTAGATAACAGATATAGGGCTATACTGCTATTTAGAGCAAGCCCAAAACACACCCGCCTCCCTTCCCCATCTGTGGCCACTTTGCAGCTGAACCCAAGCACAAAACACCAGCAGGAGGCAGGCTGATTCCTAGAAGCCTTTCTGCTTATCTTGCAGAGCCTTTCCAGGAATCAGTTCACTCACTAGTTGTCTTTTATCCTTTGCCTGGCTCTAATTACAGGCAGTAATAACAGAGAGAGCGGGGCTAAGGAGCTAGACTTCAGGAACAGGGAACTGTGGGATTGCTGCTGCAGATTTCTTATGCTTGTCCTGCAGTGCCTGGGGGAGTTCCCAAGTAATGGGGCAGGGGGAGGGGTCAACCTCAACATCAACCTCAGACTTGGAAGGCCAGGATAGCTTTGGGGTTGAGCACAGATATTTCCAATGTAGATGGTTAGCAGTTGTGGGCCTGAGGATGCCCCTAATTAACAGGGTAGTATTGCTCTTAGAGCTCTCATGTAATAATATCATGTCATCTATATTCTTTAAATATAAAAATTCTTCCTGGGGGCAAAATGAGAGGTGGTGTTTAATTGAGAGTACCATCTTCCCACCAGTAATGCAGGTTCTCTGAATTCTAAGAGAAGATCCCTGAAGCCTATGTATGCCCCCCCTCCCTATGAGTAAGGGAGTCTAAGCTGTGTAGCATGTGCATGGAGGACCTGATAAAAGGTGCAGGCTAAGGTGGAGTGGTGACCAATGTAATGTCTATGTGTCCTGTAGCTGTTGGCTTATAAGGAACACCAGTGAATGTCTTGGGTATCAGCAGATTGGCCACGGGTAGCTCTAAAGGAGCTACACTGAGTGTAGGAAAGGCTAAGAAGGGGGATGGGGTGCATCTATCATACATCCGCATATATGCAAATTGTCTTTGACAGCTAATGATGGCAACATCAAAATGTGGAAAACCATAATTAACAAACAATCAGCTCTTTTACGGTGATTTTCAGCAGGAGCTCTCAAAGTGCTTTACAAAGGAGGTCAGTGTCATTCTCATCATTTTATAAATAGGAAAAGTGCATGTCTAAGCTCACCCAGTTAGCCATGAGGAGTCCCAGTCCAGTGCTCTTTGCACCAGCGCACACAACTCTGAGGAGAAACCAGAGTAGAAACCTGAGCTAATGAAAGAGAAGCATTAGGAAATTGTTATTTCTTAAAAGCCCCTAGTACACTGATGTCAGTGGCCACTACTGAGATGTTTTTGAAAACCAGGTCACTAATTTAGGACCCTGGATGAGAGTTACAAGGCTACATTTAAGTCCCATGTTTGAAATTCTCGGACTGCAGGGCTTTGCCACATGTATTTACACAGGTTGGGGGTCATACATTTGAGTCTTGAGGGCCTGAACACTATCAAGGAGGAGCTGCATGATAGGATACATACTATTAGAAAGTAGAGTATCTTTGAAAAACATTGGCTACTAAACAAAATAATTCAGTAAAGTGATATCACTAACTTTACTAATAGCACCAAGAGGGAAATCCTGACTTCGGTGAAAAGATGCCTGTCAACTAAGTTTCCAATAAAGATTTATGAAATTGCAGCGACCTTACTGTCTAAGCTTAATGAAGCAACTGAAAGTAATCAGATAATACAAGCCGTTACAGGTAAACTGTATGCAGTCTGGATATATGCTTTGTAGTCTCTATCTTGTCCTCCTTATAGGCAATGACAAATTTAACATTTAAGGGAAGGAGGATTATTCCCACTGTACCTGTCTCTACCAGTTTTCTTTTCCTTTCTCTAGGAAGCCTGTTTATATGTGCTTAAGTGTTTGCATAAACCAGCACAAAAATCTTAGCGGCTTTTTCTCTTTAGTTGTCTTCATATAACATCTGCTTACTGTGTAAAAGTCATCTGTATCGTTGGAACAACTAGTGCTTTTATTGATTTGCCTCAAGCACAGGCAACATAATTATTCATGGATTTCCATTCCACTGGTAGGAAGGAAGAACAGATATCAGATAGGGTAAATTATTACAAAAATATGTCCTCTGAAGAGCTGAGAAACAGAAGCACTTTCCAGGAGGGCTAAGGCATGTAAGAGTATGTTTAAAAGATAGCAATGTGCGTTCTATCAAACACAGACCCTCAAGGAAGTTGGAGATGGGTATTATGGGGTCATGATCACGCTGTTCTTTCCATATTGCCAAATGGAAAGGAAAGGGGAAGTCCTGGGCTGGTTAGATGCAAACTAAAGTGCGGTGGGAGGATAATGTATTTACTTCTGTTCCTTTTAAGAATACTGTACAAAGGCTTGGCCCTAAAAGGACACAGCATTATACAAACATACAATACAAATACAGTCCTTGTTTCAGATTGCTCAGTCTAGTATATGGACAATGGAAAACAGCTGAATAAACACACCTATGGTGGACAGAGGATGGGAAGACAAAATAACAGCATTTGAATAGATTAGGTATCCCAAGGATAGGTGAGTCTATCACAGATAGAGGGCCAGGATTTTCTTGCTATGTATATAAGCCAAGAGCTAACGGAGTTGTGCCTGTTACTTCTACATATGGCAATGATTTTCAACCAGAACATTGTGGCACCTTGGGGTGGTATGAGATCTTTTAAGGGTACAGCTCAATATTAGCACTTTTAGGTATGCAAACACTTGTACATGATTCACATGATAAACCCAGAGATTTCAAATAGGAATCCAGCGTGTCAAGGCACTCTGACGTGTTTCTGCGTTCTTTGAACCAGAGGAACTGCTCTATTTTTCCTTAGGAAAGAAAATCATAAGCTAAGAGTTGCCATTGTCTGAGGGGTGTCTTGAGTCAAATGAGGGGTACCTTGAACCTAAAAATGGTTGAGATCCATTGGCTTATGGTGTGAAAAGATCCTCATTTTAGATTCAACTCTGCCTTTGCAAGAGGCACTGGCATGACAGCTAGGTATATTCAAAGAGGGAGTCCTTGCTTTTTTGTGAGCAAAGTAGGATATCTTTGTAAGATAATAGAAAATACTTTCCTCATTTAAGAATGAGTGTACAGATGCACCTTCTAGGCTAATTAAATCAGAGATGCCTAAAAAATTGTGTAAGCAGCAGCTTTCTTCACCAGATGCTCTGAAGGGACTGCAGGAAGCAGAGCTACTAAGTAGAAAGCTGTGATTAGAATACAAAAGGGTAGGGAAAGAGGAGGAAAAAGGAAGGGGCATTTCTGGGAGAAGCAAGATGGGTAGGAGAGAGAAAAACAAAGCAGTTAACCCATTAAGAGAGACAGGGGTTTAAAAGCTAATCCAGGTGGGATAAGAATCTGTAGTCTTGGTTTAAACCATATTGAACACAGTCCAGTTAGTGGATGCTTTCTTCTGCAATTTCCCTTTCAAGTTAGTTTTTAAAGTTTTGTTACAATTACTCTGAGGTCAATGATGGAATGCCTAAGAAGGTTAAAGTGTCCTTCCACAGGCTTGTGCATCTTGCCAGAACTGATATCAAATCAGTGTTCATTCATTCTTTCATGTAGGGATCACCTCGTCTGTCCAATGTAGACAGAAGAGGGGCATTTATAAACAGGTGATGTATATACCATTGGCTGAGGAGCAGATGAATGAACATGTTGTAATCCATGTTATCTGGTCCAGTGATGTGTTGATGAGGGGGCATAGCTTGCATCTGGGTTCGGAGCAAGGTTTTGTGAGACTAGGAGTCAGGTAGTCTGTTGCTGAAGAGATGCCATTGGAGGCTGGGGGTGGGGCTGTCTGTAAGCCAGGACAGGTTTGTCCCCAGTGGCTTCTTTGAGATAGGTGCTATTTTTCAGGAAATTGTTAATGATGTATGCAAGGTGTTCAAGCTTGGGGCTGTGAAATCAAAGGGGTTCTGTTATCCTTATCTTGAAGCTGGTATATAACAGGTTGGGACAGGGTCTGAGGCTGGTTCTGTTGATTTGAGCAGCTATGGTTTTAGGATATGTAGGGTGCTTGTACTCGTGATTATGTTAACCATGTACACATGACAAACATTTCCCTTTGTGTGGCTTAATGGTGTCACACTTTACACATACATGGATTTGGGGGGTTTAAATGAGTTTGCATCATCACAAATTAAACCACCTCCCAATGTAGTTTAGTTTGCAACATTGCAACCATTAATCTGTCAGCTTGCCCTGGCTGTGGGAGAGGTGGGCAGGCTCCACTGAAAAAAGGGATCAGGCTCTTCACTGATTCTGCCTTCAGTAGGTGCCTGTGGCTGCCAGGACACTCATGTGTATACAGTGATGGAAAAATAAAGCCCACCATTTCAATTAAAAACTCACCGTTTCAGTTTCAGAGGCATACAATGTAACCCTGAAGGATGAAACCCCTGTCACGTGTACAAGCACCCTCAGTCTACAAAGGAGGTAGGGTGCAAATCTCCCCTACTTTCTGCCTTCAGACTAACACAGCTAAGCACCTCTCTCTGTTGGTTTAAGAATACAGCCCAAAGTACCCGACAGTACCAGGGGCCAGATGCATTTCCAGGTATTTAAATACCTTTGATAAAATGATGTCTGGAGAGGTATTTTCAAGAGTGCCTAAGCAGGTTAGAGGGGTGTAGGTTGTAGCCGTGTTGGTCTAAGGACATAGGCAGACAATGGGACCCTGATTTCAAACTGTTTTCTCTAGGTTTTGCTGCAGTGCAAACAATAAAGGAAAAATGCTTGTTCTTCCTGATGCATTTAGATTCTCTTTTGTGTAGTCCCCATTTCTGTTTATGAAAAGAAGCTGTCTGATCAGAATTCATTTCTGAAATCCTGTTATTTGTTTGGGAAGGCTGTTAAAATAGAGCATAACCTCCATTTCATATGAAGTCTAAAGGACATCTGATGAACTCTTGTATCCCTGTGGTTACAAGAGTAAAGCCAAGTATTTTAAAAATGGAGGAGGTGAACTAATACATTAAAACTGCCCGAGGGTATTTGGACTGGCTTATAAAAATAGCCATATTAAAGAATCTGAGAAGCAAATTCAGCACCAAATAGTTTCTAGTGCCCCCATCTATTTCAACTAGTGTGATATTAATAGAACACACAACAGCAGGGAGTGGGAAAATAAATGTATTCTCACTCACATAAGTGACTGACTAAATGACTCACAAATGCAAAAATAAATAAATGGCTCCCCATGATAATCTGAAACAATATTACACCAACTGAAACAACTCCACTTTTTAACTGTAACCTAACATGTTAAATTCAATCAGTTTTATTTGAGGCCATAGACAGATTGAGTGATCAATCTCTATTATACTGAGCATTTTTTTTCTCCAATCTTCATGGTGCCATTTTTCTTCTCACTAGACATTTCAGTTCATTTCCCTGAGCCTTCTTCAGCTTAGTTGTTGAATTGCAGAGTTATAAAAAACCCCTAAAACATCTACAGCAGAGTGCTTGTATGGTGGGTGAGCAGGGGCAATAAAGTGAAGAAATTTTAAAAAATAGGAGACTGTTAATGCAATGTGTGCTGCAGTTGGTGGATAAGTAATTTGTATTCTAAATTTCAAAAATAGGATATTCAGTGTTGAACAGGTGCTGACTTCAGATGCCATAAAAGAGATTAATTTTTTTTTCTGTCCCTTGTATAATTGGCAAACAGGTATCCCCCCAGAGGACTGGAATGAGGACATAGCAATTAAATCTCCAGTTCCTGCAATCAGAGTGCTAATCACATCCTTAGCAACTGCTTGGTCACTATGGTACCTGCAGGGTCCCTAGTTCAAATCTTTTCTTATTCATTCTCATGGTAACTTTGGCAGTGGTCAGAGCAGAGGTTATACATACTGGCTGACACTCCACCAAATGATCCCATCAATCTCAATCCTGCAAAATTGGACTCTGTTCCAAACGAAAATAAACTGGGAGGCTAAAAAGGAAGCCATTAAGTGTCCAGACAACCAAGGCTGTTTGCTTTTCAGAAATGCTGTGTAAATGACAAACAAAATGCTTTGCTACAGTCTCTCTGCTCTAATAGTCTTAAATGTGAAGCTAATGAACTTTATCTTTCAACTCCATTGAACTTCATTATATCGTTAATACCCTCTCTGTCACATTTTCTTGTGACTCAGCTGCCAAAAACAATAATGACATTATCAGTAAAAAATGATGATCTTGAAAACAACCCAGCTAGATTCATCTTTCTACTTTAAATATTTATTGGAGGAGAAGTAGGGGCAAAATCTAAAAGCTGTAGTAGAAGAATGATCAAAATTGTGATATTTTTGAGTGCTGGAAAAATCAGTTAATAATACAAAGCAAATGCATAAAAATCTAGTTCCACCAAAGTCAAAGGAGCCTTTACCTTGAGTATCAACGGCACCAACTTTTGACCAATTACAATGTTGCAAATGGCTTACGTTCTCATTTGGCTAAATTCTGCTCTTAGTTACACCCATATAAAGCCAAGTTAAGTACTGCAGGCTGCTATCAATGCGAATGGAATTTGAACCTCTACTCTTTCAAAGAGGTTCAGTGCCATAGTGTGTATATACATCATGCCAGATGGCAACTACCTGAACCAGGTTTTATTCACTAGACATTTTAAGGAATATTGGGTGCTGACAGAAGTGATGTTTTGTCATGCGTTTGGCCCCTTGAAAGTGGTCAACAGCCATGCACTGCCAAAAGTGCATGGCTGCAGAGTGCTTTAAGTGCCTCATCGTGTGACAAATGAATCCACATAGCATGAGGTTTCAGCTAAAGACACTCTGAAGTGGAACACCTTCATTAACTTCTGTTAGTGTGCGCTGGGTACTGTATTCAGGATGGGAGGGGGGAAGGGCAGGGAGGGAGTTCTGCCTGGGGTTTGCCCAGCCTGTGCTGGAGGGTGGGATGGGTCGATTGGAGCCCCCATGAGGTGGGGTTCTCCAATCCACCCCCTCACTCTAGCACAGGTTGGGCAAACCTCAGAATGGACATTCCTCCCCTGCCTTGTCCCCTTCCCATTTTGAGACAGCACAGGACCTGGGAGAGGTGGGGTGGGGCTAGGGGAAGAAGCTGCTGACACACAGCCTCTCTTGCTGAATCAGCTCCAAAGTGAAGCTTGAGCTTCCACCCTCCTGATCCAACAGTGAATGTCTGTTGAGTTGGGAAGGTCGGACTAACTCATGGCACTTTCTGTGAAGCCCTATGAATTAAATTGGGGAGCTGCACAGCTGTCAGCACCTAAATTCACTACTGCTCTTTAACTGCTTTGAGTCATTCCAGCTATACCAAATAGCTATAAATTCAGCTTATTCGTGAGCTAAGAGGGAGTTCTGATTTCTGTGACTTGCTGGGTACTGTGAAGTGGCCAGGGTCTATATTAGTGGTTCCCAACCTTTTTTTGCCATGACCCACTGCTGGGAGTGGAGTGCGGTGGTGGCAGCAGCCCAGGGAAAGGGGACAGGGAGCTCCTGGCAGGAAGAGCAGCTTCTCCATTGTGTGTGGCAATGCTGGCATTGCCCCACGACCCCCAATTGGGTCGCAACCTGAGGTTGGGAAGCACGGGTTTGGTGTCAATAATTCTGGACCTCAGTTTTTAAATAGAAAGATATTGCCCCAGGGAATGGATTGTTTGTATTTGTCATAAGTACTCCAGAGACAATAATCACTGTTTAGAGGAAGAATATGAATATAGTCAGAAATCTGAGTCATCCTCCAGCTATTGTGGGGTGTTAAGAAACATTCTCTGGGTACAAATTGTTCATTATATTCCTACTTCAGGATTTTTTTCTCAGGAGAAAGTGTTATTGTCCTCTTCTGGAGAAATGATACTGGACTAAATTAATCCTGGTTTGATCCAGTGTGGTAAGATCTATGTTCAGATTTGGAAGAATACATTAGAATGGAAGGTGTAATGAGGGGATGCAATAGATTAGATAGAAAGATTCAGGTGTTAATGACTGAGCACTGGCTAGAGGCACATCTTCAAAATGATATGCAGACTAGACATTTTCAGTAATGTCAGCATTTACTATATATTTCTAATTGGAGGACATCAATTCTCCATTTTCCTAATTGATTCCTGTAACAAAGCTGCCGTGAGTGCTGTATACTGCTTGCTGATTGCTGGGTAAACATTATTGAAGTGTCAATATTTGCTCTTTTTCCTAGACCTATCATTCTCTGAAAGGGTATAATTCATTTGGGACAATGTTCTAGTAGTTGTGTATTAAATACACACGGAAAGCATCTGGTGGGCTAAATTTGTACCTTTTTCACTTTATAGTGAAAGCAATTGTAAGTTAATTGACAAGATAGAAGACCAAAGATTTTCAGAACTGACAAATGATTTTGGATGCACTGGTTTTTCAATGCCTTCTTGAGATCCCTTACAGAGACTTAATTTTTCAGAAAGTCAGGGCTCAAAATCTGCATTCACATGAAGGCTACTATATAAACTTCCACAGATAGACTATACAACAATATACATTCTCTTTTTCCCACACCCACTTCCTTTCTCTCTGTTACATCCAATTGTGCTGTTTTGTCTTGAATTAGGAGATAAACCCTTTAAGGCAGGGACTGTCTTCTAATACAGGTTTGTACAGTACCTCACACAATGGTCCTGAATGGTCCCTCTTGGCATGACTATAACATAAATAAATTGATAGATAATAAATGCATCGAGAACTTTTTTACCAACAATGGGTTTCAGTTCCCCAGAGTGGGAGGAAAGTAAGCGCTGTACCTAGAACTGATCTGATTTTACTTCTGGAGGGAATTAGGTGGCTAGAAGATGGAGGCTACTTGAGGTGGAAGAAGCAATATTCTACTTAAGATAGGGCTAAATGAAACTTGTCAATTCCTCAGAGAGTTCATCTTTTTAATAACTTCATGGTTTTACCACATGACCTGAGGGCACACGCCATAAACATCATATTATCTAGTACTGGTGAAGACCTCAAGGCATACAGACTTCCTGTGACTAGACACTGGACAAAATTGTGTAAACCGACTCTCAACTTTGTGAAGATTTCAGCTCAGGATTTATAGACTATGTGCAATGCTATATTTTGGGTGCTATGCTGGGGTGCATCGTTATGGCATAATAATTCACATTGCCCCATTGGTCCTTTGGTTTTTTGGGATATATGTAATTGCCTTTCAGATAATACTTTTCCCAGTTAGACAGAAGATGACTGTAATTTCTGGTAATGAAATGGCTGGGTTGTCCCTTCTGTGTTTGGAAGAAAGCCAGAACAATAGCATGTTGCAAGAAACAAATACTTAGGTCTTGGCCCCCCAGTATAGGACTAAGATAGTGGCTGAAGGCTGATCATGTGTTTCACAGGTACAGATATAGAATTCTATACCAAGATCCTTTCACAGCCTGATTTGAGCTTAGATTTTGAAAGGGCAATTTTTCACAATTTGTTTTATGACCAGAAGGATAGATTGTATTCATGAATATGCAAAAATGTATTTTAATATGGGCACTTAATAGTGGAAGTCACTCTTATGCTTCTCATTTCAGTTTTTGTTTCTTCTTACATGCACAGAAATCCATTTCTTGAATGGAAACCCTGGGCATAACAATGGGACTCAAAATTTGATATGAAAAGTCAAGAAGAGTTTTGTCTGATCTGTACAAGGGCTTACATTTTATGATATGGCTCCACTCAGAACAATTTCCAGGATTCATTTTTGGAAAAACAGCCTTTTCCTGAATATGAGCTTGTAAGTACAGATTAAGATCTCGAACTGCCATTATAAAATCCCACAGGAGAATCAAGTGGCCAAGAGAGGAGCCAAAATGTTAAATGCATTACAAATGCTGAAAAAAAAGGCACTGGAAAAATGTCTGACTTTGGTATTTTTATTGCAATCTCAAAAATACTGCAAGTACAAAAATCAGCTGTCAGGGGTCCAATTCTTGATGGATTCTGTGTATAAATTGAGTGCTATTTTTGCTTCTTTTGGCAGGAAAAAGGTGAGAAAAATACAGTGTATGGAAAAATTACTAGTAGTTAATTTTGGCAGTTAAAATAGTGATTGGTATGTTACCTCCTGATCAGTGTGCTATGTGTTTTCAATTGCTTACTTTATTAAGAATATCAGCCTATTATAGACTCACTTGCAAAGCAGTAGCTGAAACTGTAGCAGGTCACACTATTCTGGAGACCCCCCAGTTAAGTACCTGACAGATCAGCCGCAAATGATGGTCATTACAGCTGTACATGGCAGCTTCCTGTTACTTCCAGAACAGAATGGGCCAGTTTTTTGTCAACTAGGTATTTATTATGAAGTACAAAGGCAAGCAGGCAGCCAACCTTTTTTTATAAAGTCATCGAGTATTTTCCTTTCAGTCTTCATCTCTGCTGTGTCTCCTATATCTTCCCCTGGCCCTTGCTGCTTCTGCTAATCCTCCAAGTGCAGGTAGAAATATCTATAACAAATTTTTCTTTGGGACAACTTCTTACACCTGTCAGACTGTCTATTGCAAAGGGGTTACTCCCGATATACATGGGAGTTTGAATCAAGCCCAGATCTATTTCCAAAATCTATTTTATCTTTGTCATCTTGTAATACACACTTAGAGTCATAAAAAAATTAGGTTGGAAGGGACCTTAGGAGGTCATCTAGTCCAACTCCCTGCTCAAAGCAGGACCATCTCTGTGATGGTTGTGGCCTGATGTATTGCACGGCCTGCTGGGTGCATAGCCTTGCCCTTCAACTCACCTGCCATGACTTTGATGTTAAACTGTCTAGAGAGGGGTGTTCAGTGGAGATCTTCCTGGGAGGGCCTCCCAAGAAATGGCAGTACTCACAACTTGTCTGGCATGATGTTCCACAGGGCTCCGCCTCCCCTACACCCCATCCACTTGCCAACCGGACTGGTGTTCATAGAATATGGGGCCTTCACCCTGCAGCGTTGCCCACGGTTTGCTCTGGGTGGGGTCCCACGTCAGTGTGGACGCAGCTGGCTCTCCTCCCTCCCGGGGTGGGCACAACTGGCCTTGAAGCACAGCCTGCCTTCTCTTGGCTCTTTGATTTGGTTTTTTTTGTTGTTTTTTTTAAGAAGAAATACTCACCTGAGGAGCAGAGGACTGTGCAGCTGCCTGCTTGGCCCCTCCTCCTCTTCCTCACTGGAGCCTCAGCACATCTAGCATGCTATCCACCAGCGCTCTTTCTCCCTGGCTCCCCCCTCCCCCTGGTTCCGGTGGGGCTTTTCAACTTTCCTGCAGCAGCTGGTACAGCCACCACGATTGGTCCAGCTGTTCCCCGCGTGGGAAACAGCTGATTAAACAGCCGGCGTAATGCCAGCTTGCAGGGCCGCAGCTGCGGCCACGGTCCTGGCTCCTGCCTTGGCTGTCTGGCAGGGAGTAAGTCACCCCTACTGCGGTTCTGTTTCCAGGGTTTGGGACCCACAGGGCTTCCCCTCTCCGCTTCGGGAGCCTGTGGTGGCACCTTGCCGCCACAATCCCAACTAGATCATCCCAGCCAAGGCTTTGTCTAGCTGAGTCTTAAAACCCTCCAGGGATGGAGATTCTACAACCTCTCTGGGTAGCCTGTTCTAGTGCTTTACTACCCTTCTAGCGAGACAGTTTTTCCTAATATCCAACCTAAACTTCCCTTGCTGCAACTTGAGACCATTGCTTCTAGTTCTATTATCTGCCACCACTGGGAACACACTATCCCAGGGATGGGCAATTATTTTAGATGGAGGGCTGCTTAATCAATTTTGGTGAGCTATCAAGAGCCACAAGAGTAGCCCCGCCCTTTGATAGGTGCCCCGCACCCTGGTCACTATGATCACTATCTTGGGATTGGAAGTCCCACTCCCTAACCCTGACCTTTGCCACTGGAAGTCCCTCCCCCTTGCCCTGGAAGTACTCCTTTTGGAAAGAGGGTTTGTCATCTTGGAACTGGGAAAAAACCCAAATTGTATACTAAAACTCAAATATCCACAATTAACATGTTTTAATTTTATTTTTAAAAGATATTTTTGTCCTGATTCGTATGTGTTTGTATCATGTAAATAGAGGTGATTGCATAATAGCTCAAAATGGAGTCTTACTCTTGTATATTGTGGGGTGTATGCAGGGGTACTGGGGCATGGGGCAGTGCGGGGATGGGTATGCGGTTTTTGGGGAGATGTGCATGTATGTGGGGTATGGGAGGTGTGTGGATGTGGGTGCATGGGTATAGGTGTGTTTGTGGGGGGATGTGTTTGTGGGGATGGGTGGGTATGGGGTTTGTGGGCTGTGTGGAGGGGGAGGGTGGCTGGGGGTGTGTGTAGTGGGGTGTGTGCAGGTAGCAGTGAGTGGAGTTCCCCCCAGAGGCCTGCAGGTATGTGCATGAAGAGGTGTGTGGGAGTGTGTGGAGGGTACAGTGTTTGTGGGGTGTGTGATTGTGTGGGGGGAGGGTGTGGTTGTGGGGTTTGCAGGGGAGGGTTTGTGGGTATGGTGGGGTATGTATGGGAGCCCCCAATATACCCCCCCATAGCTGCTCAGAACCCATCCCCACCCCTGTGTGTGGCAGTGGCAGGGCCTCCCTGCCACTGCCACTGCTAGATGTAGACAGCCCCAGCCCTGCACCATGCCTACTCCAGACTCACCCTGCCAGGAGCAGATCAGCCAGAACCCTGTCTACAGTCCTGACCCGGCTCCTGTGCCTGCTCTGCACCACCCGCCTGTGACATGTCCTGCTGTCCCCTGGGCACGCAGGGTGCTTGGGGCAGCTCCACACTGGACTGCCTTTCTAGGCAGCCCAGGTGGCATCAACTGATGGCCCCAACCCCGCAGTACTGGTGGGGACCCACATGCAGACCCAATCCACCTCGTGCCATTGTAGACTCACCTGTTCGTGCTGAACAGCTGCACTTGACAGCAGCGCTAGCAGGACAGAAGTGTGCATGGCACAGGGGAAAAATGGCCCCCTCCCTCTCACCACTGTCCAGCACTTCCTGCAGCAACCACACGGAGGCTGCACTGGGCTGCTCTATGGCTCTGGCTTGTTTCCACAGCCGGGGCAGTACAGAGAAGCTTCAGGGCAGCCTAGTGTGGGCTCTGTGCTGCTGCTGCTGCAAGAAGCGCTGGGCAGCAGTGAGGGGAGAGTACACACTGAGCACACTTCCCCCACACTTCCCCCACACTGAGCACACTTCTGCCATGCCAGTGCTGCTGCAGCTATTCAGGGTGAGCAGGCGACTCAGCAGCAGAAGTGGGGTGGGTTGGGGCTGTGTGTGGGTCCCCACCAGGGCTGAGGCCAGGGGCGGCAGCAGCTGGAAGAAGCTGCTGCTGCCTAGAAAAGCAGTCCAGCTGCAGAGCCACACCAGCCCCACTGCATGCCCAGGAGGCAGCAGGATGCATAATGGCTGGATGGTGCCTGGGCCAGGCAGGACTGAGGAATCCACTGCAGGCCAGACAAAGCCCTTCCCCTAGGTGTATTTTACACACCTCTGGTCTAGCTCCATCTGCTTTGTAACTACCCTTCAGGTGATTGAAGGCTGCTATTAAATCTCTGTTCCGTCTTCTCTTCTCCAGACTAAATAAGCCCCATTCCCCCAAATTTTCCTCATCAGTCATGTTCCCCAGCCCTCCAAGCCATTTTTGTTGTCCTCTTCTGGACCTTCTCCAATTTTTCAGATCCTTTCTGTAGTGGGGGGCCAAAACTGGACACAGTACTTCAGATATGGCCTCACCAGTGCCCTTGATTTGCTGGCAACACATGTAAATGCAGCCCAGTATGCCATTAGCCTTCTTCACAACTAAGGCACACTTCTGGATCATATGCAGCTTATTGTCAACTGTAACCACCAGGTCCTTTTCTGCAGAGCTTCTGCTTGGCCAGTCAGCCCCCAGCCTGTAATGGTGAATGTGATTGTTCTGTCTTAAGTGAAGGACTTTGCACTTGTCTTTATTGAACCTAATGAGATTTCTTTTGGTCCAATCCTCCAGTTTGTTGAGGTCTCTCTGAATCCTAGCCCTACCCTCCAGCCTACCTATTACTCCCCACAGCTTAGTATCATCTGCAAACTTGCTGCGGGTACACTCTATCCCGTTTTCCTGGCCATTTGATGAAGATATTGAAAAAAAACTGCCCCAGGACTGACCCCTGTGGCATCCACTTGATAATGACTGCCAATTAGGCAATGAGCCATTGAATACTATCCTCTGAGCCTGATGATCCAGCCAGTTTTCTATGCACCTTACAGTCCATTCATCCAACCTGTAATTCCTTAGCTTGCTTACGAGAATATTGTGGAAGACTGTAATAAAAGCCTTGCTAAAGTCAAGGTAGATCATAAACTGCTCTCCCCATATCCACAGAGCCAGTTATCTCATCATAGAAGGCATGAGGTTGATCAGGCATGACTTCCCTTTGGTGAATCCATGCTGGCCATTCTTAATCACCTTCTCCTCCAGGTGCTTAGAAATGGATTCCTTGAGGATCTGCTCCATGGTTTTTCCAGGAACTGAAGTGAGGCTGACCAGATTAGTTCCCTGAATCTTCCTTCTTCCCCTTCTTAAATATGGAGACTATATTTGCTCTTTTTCAATCTTCTAGGACTCTTCTGATTGCCATGAGTTTTCAAAGATAATGACAAAATATGTAACCAATTAATTAATTATTTATCTATTCAAGTTATATGTTGCCTTTCCCAACAAAGGCTCAGGGCAGCTTACAAGAAGAGAACAGGATAGTTTTTAAAACAGTAGACTGTTGGGGTGCAGGTTGAATGCTGGGGAAATATGGATCTTAATACCGAAAATACTGGGAAGAATAAGCTATCCAAATACTGGACTGAAGCCACCAAGTCATCTCTAAAAAGGACTCTTTGATACCTGTAAGAGTATAGCAGGAGTAGCAGTGCTGGTGAGACTGTAGCACAAAAGGATGTCAGAGAGTCTACCCTATAAAACCCCTAAGGGCTGTCCAACTGGAGGTCTACAGATTACTCATAGCCTCCCAAGGGGTTAACCTGTGGCCAGAATCTGGAGTTCATCCTTTATTTATTTTTTTAATGTACTTATTAACTCTAGAAAGAAAACTGTAAGAGATTTAGGACCTGATTGTTATTTGCATTAAGGCCCCTTTAGGCATTTATACATTCTCTGGGAGTGTGTATGGGGGGGGGTGCTTTCATAAGAGAGCTACTCTAATTAAAGCACCCAGAGCATCACATGTATCACTGTGCCCACACTGACAAATGGTGGCAGGGACACTTTAACTAAAGCTCATTGAACAAGCTTTAATTAAAATGCTCCCACCACCATTTTTTCAGCTCGGGATTGCTGATACACGTGATGCTGGAGGCTGCTGGAGTGTAGTAAATTACCATGCTCAAGCAGACTCAATTAATCAAGTCTGCTCCGATACACCATAATTACAGCACGTTGGAGCAGCCTCGCTGCATTTGTATAGGCACCCTTTACGCAATGCAATCCCTAATTTGATATAACATATTTTCACGGGTATCACCCCCTCCCCCAAAATAAGACACACACCTTGTTTTGGGGAGACAGAATGAAGGAAAAAAAGATGTTTTCCAGAGTTATGCCTGCTCAGAGCAGCAAAAGAACCTAATCTTCATCTTGCTCACCCTCTCTTTTCTGCTTAACCAAAAGTTGCAACCTTTGTTGCTGCTGAAGACTGGTCTTCATGGGTGGAGCTGCAACTATAAAAATAGCTAAAAATGGTTTGCAAGGCTATGAAATAGAAAGAGAAAGACTAAGATAAAAGACAGTAAAATTGCCAGAAGACCTGTTAGCTTGGTTAGTAGAACTTCAACACCATTAAAAAGGAGAGACTATCATTAACACCTGTGGAGTGGAGAACCATAAGCCTTAAGTCAATTGACTTCCTCAGCTGCTTGAATAGTAATGCAGTTGCTGCTTCACTGTGGAGCAGGACTCAAAGAAGGATGCTTCTATTCTAGGCAGAAAATCAGCTTCTCTGCTTAAAATGCACTCCCCAAATTTGGGGGACTGATTTTTGGGGAAACGGTGCATGTGATGTGCAGGTAAATGTAATAGTTTGTGAATGCATAAGACTGTGTTCCTTAAACTGTTTCTGCACTTATAACTTCAAAAACAAATAGGCCAGGTCCTGTGAAACCCTGATGGCTTCTGTGGGGTTTCCTTTGCAATGGTGGAATTACAGAAAACCCCCTTTTTGTTACTAATGTTTCAGACGTGCTACCATCTATTGGCTTTTGGAACCTTGTCCTCTGGTTGTGGTTTTTATTTTCAGATGGAAGAGACAGAAAAAATAGAGAAGCACTTAGAAGAAACTTTAAGAAATAAAATCAAGATTACTTTTATGTATGCTGTTTCTGCCTGGGTCTTATTTAAAGCCTTGTTTCTGGAAAGCACTTAAGTATATAATTTAAGCATGTACTCAGACACCTTTTAGGAACAGGATTACTGTCCTGAGCTGGATCTGAATTGTCTTCTTTTTTTCCTTCTCATCTATATTTTTTTTCTTTCTGTCATGTATAATGGATTTTGGCAAAATTTCTCAAATTTCATATTACTAAATATGGTGGGTAGCTGGGTGGGGGAACTGTGGAAGGCAACTTACCCACATGGTGACTTGAGGGAAGAGGTTATAAAAAATAACAACCACCCATTCTCAACTTTTAAAGAAGAATTTGTTTTGAATCATTACAATTTCACTGGAAGCTTAAGAACTAAATATACTGACTGAACCAGGACTTATTAAGGTTCTTCTATAAATACCCCAACTTAGTACATTTTTGACTGCTATAAATGAGCATGGAGGAACCTTACAAATAACAACTAAAAAAAAAATGCCATACTGAAGTTAAATCATCCCTGGGGGTTTGGGTATATTTTGAACGCTTGCCACTGTACATTTTTGGTTAATGTTTTTGACATGTGGGAACATTTTTTAACATGGAAAAATGTTGCCAGCACTGTTTAAACATGTAATTTAATGGAAAGCATTTTTAAAAATGATTTCCTATTAAAGTCAGTATAAGACTTGTCTCAGATTTCAGTAGAAGCATGGTCAATCGCTAAGGTCTTTGGAGGGAAACTGATTGTTTGGATTCAGCCTCCAGGACCAATGATTTCAAATGCCACCAACTAGTAGTGACTTTGACTGCCTCTGTTTCTGAGACCACGACTTGAAACCTTTCAAGGGGACTGAATTAGCAAAGGGCAAGGACTTGGTACTTTCTGAAAGAAACTCTTTTAAGCAGCAGCTGCAAATTAGGAGTTGCAGTCCCAAGTGGTCTCTCAATACTCACAAACAACGCCTTGAGCTCAATGGCCATACAAGGGCAGAAGTGGGGTCATGAACCCAGAAAGGTGGGAATGGGAGGGGGGGGGAACTCCAGTAGAAAATTTTAGCCATTGCTAATTTAAACCATCTCCATTTGGTCCTTCATGAAGAGGTTGTTTCACTCTCTGCACCTGAGAATTCATATAAAACGTGAATAAAACATGAACTGACTTGAAAGCCAAAAATTTAGATTTCAAAGGAATTAATATTTTGAACAATATTGCCCCTGTCCATGAGAGCCATTCTATACCTGATCAAAAGTAATAGTGGAACCTATGGAGTGGGTGAAAAGTAAGCATGGGGGGTGTAAAATCAAATAATAGTTTATTTTATTTTGTTTTGTTACTTCTGCTCTTCCTGAACACTTTCATGGTGTTCTTTTTAAAGGTATTTAACCTCCTGGAAGAACCCTCAAATGACACAAGCATTCCTGATGGACAATCTAACTGGGGATGAGGAGAGTGTTATAACCACATTGTTTAGTTGGGGGAAATGCCAATGATCTCTGGAATGTCCTTTTTCATGGGCCTGTTGAAGTCCAGCTCAGCTGTCTGCCTGGCATGGCCCTTGCTGCACATATTTACTCAGGAACTGAAATAAGAAGGGAGAATTAGAGAGTGGGATTTCAGTTGGGCTCCTTTTAGTTTGATTTGGACAGCTAGGGACATGATGAGTAACTGTCAAGCAGCAGCTGAAGTGGGATATCCAATTGAAACAGCTATAACTCCTTTAGTAAGTACAGTAGTCAGTGTGCATAAGGGCTCTGGCTCAATGTATGCTTCATATGTACTCTAATAAGTCCTGATCCCACAATAATTTATGCCCACGCTGGACCCAACTCAGGATGAGCAGACCCAGTGACTGTGGTCAGACTTGATTTCAACAGGACAATTTGGCATGTGTACGATTAGGTTCGTGGTCGAAGCTTTGCAAGATTAGGACCTTAGCATGTGTGCTTATATGTGGAAATATGTCCAGGCATCATCTAAGAGAGGGCTGCACCATCACAAAATAAGACTGTGTTGATCCAGGGATTATATAAAAAGAAAAATAGATAAACAAAATGTCTTTAAATAAAAATTCATTTACAGTCTTAAGGGCTGCCTATTGCTTGGAATTAAAGAGGATTTTAGCCCTCTGCTCCCCTAATTACTGAAGGATGCAACATGAGGCTATGTGTTATTCTTGATGCGGACTTGGGTAATAGTTCCCTGTGGAGATGCAAGTGATGCTTTAAAAGTCCAAGCCACTCTCTATTGTGATTTACTACTGTTCATTTGTGAGGAGTTGTTGAGCCTAAGGGTCTGCTTGTCCTTACCTAGGACTCTGTGGGCTTTCTGATCCCATTTTCATTTCTTTTTAAATACCCTGTTCTAAAGTTTAGTACCACCATGCTCCATTTTGGTATGTTTTCTCTGGAGGATGTGGGCCTGAGTTGTACTGGAATTGCTCATATTACTGCCTCGGATGAAGTTATTTCTCTGAACCCATTTCAGATACATTTAACTGTCTGGTCTTCTCTGCTCCCATATTTCCCCTCACTAAATGCTAGGTAGTTTGTTAGTTCTAACATTCCCCCCTCTCACCTCTGTGAGTGACCTAATCTGTCCTTATTGTACAGTTTATAGACAAGTATTATAGAACCTGATTGATTTTTGTCATTCAACCATTTTTCAGAAGTACCCATTATGTCAAGTTCTTCTTCCATTTCCAGGCATCTGACTTCACCTGTTCTTGTTTTTAAGCTTCTGGTATATGGGTATTTAGGGTGTTTATTCTTGCCCAAGTACTTATTTTTAGACAACTCTTTCACCTAACTTCCTATTACTTTTTCCAGAATGTACCTCTGAGATTGCAATCTGTCCTGCCTCAAGGTCACCTGTCACTTCTTTCATATCCTTTACTACTGGGTGCCCAGTTGCTTTTGTAATGCTGGTTGAAACTGGTCAAGAAGGGATACATGAAACTGTGTTCCCATTACAAAGCTCTGAGCTTTTCAAGTAATGGACATAGCTGGTCTAAACCAGGATATGTCTTCATGAAGCAGGTAAAGTAAAAAAAAAAATCCAGTTTGACAATTTTCAATGATATTGGCAAATTTGGGAAATTTGCTGGACAATGGTAAATAGTTCTTTGTGGAAAAATATGAAAAACTTTAAGATATGTTCCATTGCACTGATATTGTCGGGGGTGGAGTTATTTATTTAAAAAATAAAAGTAAAATGTGGAGGATTAAGCTTTCATTTCTCCTTGGGACCTTTTCCTGAAGTCCCACAACTTTTACATTATCTTCTCACTTATGCACTTCACCTCTCATTTTTCCACTGTCTGAGCTGGTCCTGTGGAAGAGCATGGAATTTTTCCAGGAAAAATCCTACAATAAAGGCTTTGAGCTAAATTGGAAACAATACAAGGATATTTAATTTTAAAAATCACTTTTCTTTTAAAATTGTTTTCAGAGACCCCAAAGTTTTCAGTTTTCAATGTTGAGCTTACCAAAAGTGATTTTTAAAAAAGACTCCCAGAAAAAAAAATATCATTTTTCAACCAGGTCTGTTTAAAGGCTAAAGCTTATTAGTCCTGTTAATAACTAAGTAGTTGAGTATCCTCTCTTCCCTAGTTCTGAATGCCATCACAGTCCAAATTCCCTTGAGTTCGTTCTGTCAGTGCTCCTCTCTTGACTTGAGAAGCTGCATGAAACAGGATGATACTGCATGGCTTCAGGTCTTGCTAGGAAGATTTACATGGCTGTATTAGTGAGAGAAGTTAGTGAACCGTAAGATGAGATAAGAGCAGCTTTAGGTAGAAGGATAGTGAATTCAAGAAACCCCTGCAACAGTCTTTGAAATTCTTGTAGAATATCTTCATTGTTATTGCCAAGTGGATATATATGGAATGAGAGCATGGCTGGCACCTGGTTGGAGTATTACGCATAAATCACAATATTGTCTGAAATTCAGCACTCTGGGTTGTCATCTTACAGTGGAGCAGTACTTGGAGGATGCTGTTAATTTGCTATATTATTAATGTTGAGGCATGAAGAAGTCCTCTGCAGAAAGTGCTGTTGTCTGCTTGCTGCCTCCTGTTTTTGTTAAAACCAGAACCATGTGGAAGAGCAGAGCTGTGACAAGAACTTGCTCCTTTTGGGACCAAAATCATAGGTGCATACAGAAATAGTCAAGTCAAATAACCTGTTTTTGGTGTATCCTACTTTATTTTCTGACAAGATAAAAGGAAAGCTTGGCACAGAATAGGAAAAATCCCAGCATTCAGGACCAGGCACTAATCCAAAATCTACTGAAGTCAGTTGACACCTTTGCAGTGATTTCAATGGGTGTTGGCTTTAACCCTTGCTAACAGTAATTCTTACCTATAGGAATTCTGTTTCTAATTCACCTCTAAAACATGAACCTCAAATATATAGCTACCCAAAGCTGATAATAATTTAGTTTCTTTCTTTTTTCCTTAAAGATGATTTCTTTTTACCCCAAAACAGAGTGAAAGACAGTGGCTAAAATGCCCTCATCTGCTTCCTCCTTTTCCTTCTCCATTTTAAGTCAAGCTTTAATACTTGCTAGCCAGGATGCTTCAGGAAAAGGAAAGATGGAAGCATAAAATGATGTGTTTAAACACTCCTGAAGCCAGGATGTTGTAAAAAGTGGCTCATCCCCACCCATGTGCATCATCACTCTGGCATAAGAGGCCCATGGTGCATTAGTTTTGGTCTCAGACCTTCTCAGGGAATCAGAGTACTTTAAAAAAAATCTTATGCTAATGGAGGTTTGGCAAACAGCTAAGATCTGTGTGCTGTTTTCTACAACCAAATAATACTTGTATAGCCTCTTGAAAACACTGTACAGACATTCAGTATTTGATCTTGACAGTTCCCCCATAAACGAGAATGAAAACTATGCTCAGGTTACTGATGGGATATTCACGTTATATGACTTGGCTAAGGCTACACAAAACAGTAGGTGGAGGATGGACTGAAACTCAGGACACCTCACCTCAAGGTCCATTGCTCCTTGCTGTTCCAAAGGAAGTGGATAGTGCCCTGGTCAATACAGTTCACATAAATGTGCCAGGTACTTTGCAAGGCACATAAAAAGCCATTGTCTCTGCCCTGGAGACTTTTAGGTGTGATGCAATAAGTGACTGTAACTAACCTCAGAGAGCAGGAACTGGGGAAAGACAAGACGTTACAGTAGAGAGATTGCATAGTTATTGAGTTATGACATCTGCATATTTTGATTTTTCCATTAAAGCTATAACATTGTTTTATGGGAAATTAACTCACTTCTTCAGTCAGCAAAGGAGATGTAGTTGTTTAGAAGGGATGTGAATCAAATAAGGGAGGTATTGCCCAGTAGCTGGCTGGAAGTTACAGGTATGGGAATAGGTATAGAGATGGATGGGGGTGTCTTTCCCTGTTCCCCCTTTTCCATAGAATCGGAGTACTTCACAATGTGTAACATACTTATTCTCACTGTGCTGTAAAGTAGGGAAATTCTATTATTCCCGTATTGCAGACAAACACTGAAGCATAGAGAGATTCGGGCCCAGATCTTGAAAAGATTTTAGGTACAAATTCCCACTCATTTCAAGTAAAAATTAGTACCTAAAAATCTTGCAGGATCTAGCTCAAGTGACTTGCCCAAGTTTTCACAGGAAGTCTCTAGCACAGTAGAGAACAGACTCTTGGTCTCCATGCACTAGAATAGCTCCCTGACCCCTTGGCCAATCTTCCTCTTCATCTTTTATCATGGAGTATAGGTTTGGGGGTGGGAAAATAGAACTAGGAGCAAGGGCAGAGGCAGAGTTGCTACCCCTAGTGCCTTCTAGGACAAAATGTTGATGCTGTGTGTCATTTCAGGGTGATGGTGCTAGGTTTTCTGCTCTCTTCTCCTCCGAGATGGAAAACACAAAGGACAGGTTAGCGGTTATAAGAACTTGCACAAGATTCATCAGGTTGAATTTTGACCATGTTGATAGCAACTGTGTGCCTACTACTACCTGATAGGTGGATGGTGACCTACTGCACGCAAAGTTAGTTTAGTTCTTAATGAATGTATCCATCTACACAGTTGGAAATAATCATCCCAGTTGTAGCCAGCTAAAGCAGACCAGTTACAGACTGGATAGGTGTGGGTTATTGGGTTAGATTTTTCACCCTAGCGATGGAGCCTCTGGATCACAATTGAGGCATAGGACAGAAGAAGTTTTCTTATGTCCAGGGAGATGACTTCAGTTTCCTAGACTATTCCTCTGGCATTTTCATTAGCCATAAATTCACAGAAACCCCACAAGTGAGAGGTGGCATTGGCATCAGACCATTATTTTTTCCTGACTTTTCACCATAAGATACTTGGCAGTGTCATTAAAACAAGAACAATAACAGTGGTGCCTGTGGAAGCAAATCCTCTCATTGGAACAGTGAATTCTCTGACATGATTTTCAGGGTCTTTTCAGAAATCCTGACAAGTACAGGAATGATGCAAATCATTTCTCCTAAAATATCTGTCTGAAGTAGCCATCTAAATAATAAATAGGGGTTAACAAATGTTTTAGAGCTGTTTATTTGGGTCCGTTTAAAGTGATGAGAATCCAAGCTTTTTGGTTCCTGGAGTTTTATTTAAATGACAACAGCTCAAAACTTCTTCCCAGGCCTGGCTGGTCTTAGAGATCCTCTCTTCCCTCTGCTCAGTTTACACCCTAGTTCCCCTCTTTCTAGTGCCCCCACCTCCATTACATTCTATTGAAACAACAGGCTACTAAACTACCAGATGGCAACAAACCACATCTGACTAATCCTTTCCCACCAGGATCAGTAGGATCAGGTGTCTTAGGTAAGCACGACCAGCTTATAATATAACTAATGGATATGTGGTGGTACCTGATTTCCATGGACATGATTCCATTCATTTATGCATGAGAACACAAGGGACAATGGGGTGCATTTTACTGATGAGAACTACAGCAACAAAAGCTTAAGGTCCAGATCCCTTTCCATTTATTCATAAGTGGACTTACGCTTCTTAGTGTAATCCTCTTCCACTCTCATTGAGTCCCTGAAAATGCCATGAATGCATCTATTTTGGTAATGCACTGTTCGCTTAGCCTTAAAACTAACTCACCCACCAAGTTTTTCAGGAACTCAAGCAGGTTTGAATAGGGCCCTGCCCCTAAATGAACATAGGTGCCTTATTGGTTGAGTACAATCTTGCTCTAAGTGACTTGTGGAAGGTCATGCAAGAATTTGTGATGGCAGAGCAAGGAATTGTCCTTAGGTCCCATACATCTTAGGCCAGTTTCTCACCATAAAACTTTGCAAATGCTTTATCATCTCTAAGCATCCTTGACATTTTCTCTGTGAGCCGTTTCCCTTTAATTTTCTCTTCATTTTTTCCCCTTGAGTAAACAGCTGTAAAAAAAGAAAAGAAAAAAAAAAAGTCCTGAAGCCAAGTGCACATGAACTATGTATATCTTCTATTAAAATAACAAAGATTTCAGTGTTGAAAGCATGCTGGACAACCTGTTTTGACACAAGTATATAGGCAATTTACTTGTAGCTGTTGATTTCTTTAATCTGTTCAAAACAGCTTCCTCTCAATTCATCTTCTAACTGGAGATTAAGCCATGTAGTGGGGGCATAGCCAAAACCCTTTTGACACATGGACTCGCTGCCAGTGATTACTGATTAATTAGGGATATGTTCTCCCCTTGGTATGCGCACAATGTAATTCCCACTCTCTTCAAAGGGAGAACAGCCCCTTAGGCTTGCGGGTTAGGAGCGGCCCTGGGGCTGCTTCTGTCTCATGACAGCAGATTGCTGGATCACCGGATGTTTTGCTTGCCTGCCCATTGTCAGGGTCCCACTCTTTCCCACACTTTCTTTTGGAGAGAACACTTATCTTCCTCTTCTGTGCCTAGTAACTCAAAGCACAACAACTGGCAGGTCCCAGGGAGGAGGTCATTCCCAGCCTGCCTGCTACCCTCTGGCACAGCTGCCTTGTAGAAGGCTCCATGTATGGACATTTAATGCAGCCTTGCTGAGTGTTATGCACAGTTGTGCTGGGAATATGGCGGGATTACACTCAACCCCAGAGCTTCATTTATTTACAGTAGCACCTGCTCACTGTGGTTAGCCTCCCCGCATTATTTAACCATTTGTATACTCCCTCACATAAGGGAAAAATTCTTATCCTCACAATAAGGGAAATTCGGTGGGAGCTTCGAGACTGCCTGCATAGTCTGTGTCTGCCAATGCTAGCCTTTTTAAGTGGCATGTCCGGTGTGCTGCTGGATAGGTCAGTGTCCACTGTGAGATGCCACATCCCAGTGCGGACTATCAGCACAGCAGAGATGGGTCTCTTTCTGTTTCAGCTAAAGCGAGAGCCAAGGGGTTAATACCAGTTGCCACTAAGACGACTATTTCAGATTGCAGCATTTTTATAATTGTTTAGTAACCAGTCCTGTGAGAAAAACTAGGGACTCAGCAAAAAGCATAGTCAGCTTTGCCGCGGAAACAGACCACAAGAAATTGAGGGGGCAGCAAGGTCATCAAATAGATGCACAGAGAGAAAATCACTTGATTTCCATATGCTGTGAAAAGACTGACCTAGCAAGAGGAGTACATTTCCTGTCACCTTTCCCCTTGCCCATTAAAGCTCTTGTCGCCTCCTCAGTCAGTTCCAGTTGCTTAGAGGAGAGATTAAATGCTCTTTGTCCATCTTCTGCACAGCTAACAACAGCTGGCAAAATAAAGGCCAGTCTTACTTTTGAAGGGAGTAGGGATTGTTGGTTATTTCAGGACTGTGTTAACTATATCAAACTAAAGTCATTTCCCTCTACCCAGTCCGTTTCAAACTGGATGGATGGAGCACCGTCTTGTGGTTAAAACAAAGCACCTACCTGCTACTGTAGTTGTCAAAGCCTATCATGTAGGCAATGCTAAGATGCTGAGCTGCCACCTAGCCTTGTAGGTGTCTACATTCTCTTGGCATCTAAGTGTCTGCCATGTGCCTGTGGATACATGCACCACAACCTAAGTCTCACAGTTGTTCAAAGTGTCTATGCCGCTTCGCCTCTACAGGCTTCTCAGAGCTGGCCTGCAGGGTCTAATTCAGTAGCTGTTCTTAGTACACACATACTGGATCAAACACACCGTAGCTAGGGGTGAGACTAAAGTTTGTTTGTTAATGCCTGTTTTTGCTACATAACTCAGGAATTTAAGTACTTACCTTGGTGATGGGATACCTATTTTCAAATCCCCTCTCTGCCTAATTTGGAGCAGAGACTTGAAGCCAACTGGTCCACATCTAACCAAAATGCTGTTGGGCTGAGTATGTCCCTACTTCTCTTACTGAAGCTGTTCTGCTTTACATTAAATAATTAAATATTCACTGGCCACAGGGAAGGGAGAAAACACAAGTAAGAGATTGACCCCACCTACCTGGCTTATGGGTGCTTCTCAAGCCTTTCCTCCAGTGGCAATGTACTTGGAATAGTTTAGACAAAGTGGAGCAATTTCAACAGGAAAGCTTGCTAGAGAATCACCCTGGAGTGCCTGCTGGCCAGGGTACTTTCCTGGGATAAAGTCAAACCAAATATGGTTGAGTTAAGGATTTGAAAGTAGGTAAATGTCCCAACCACTGGGCTTCTGAATGAAAGGGGAGGTTTCTCTTTCTTTCTCTGCCCTTTTTTGAGGAAGGGCATATGTGGCTTAGATATCTGACTCCAGAAGAGAGAGTTAGCATTTTTTCCTGGGTAGCTCATGCAGTTTGCTGGTCTGTAGGGCTGTGTGAAGCTTTGGTCCCCAATTCAATTCAGCAGAGATTTGGCCCAATTCAGCAGCTGAATCTCCAAAGCCAAATTGAATCAGGAGACCCTTTAATTTCTCTGAATCAAATCGGAAGCCTCCAAATCGATTCAGAGAGATTCGGCGACTCGGATATAGACACAGCTTTAAAAGCTTTTTCTATCTACCTCGAGGTACCAGGTGGGGCTCGTGAACGCTGCAATGCTGAGGCAGATGGAGCATCCCACAGGAGCATGGGGGGGGTCCTCAGCACACTTGGCAGCAGACCTGGAAATGGACCAGAAGCACTTCCAGTCCACTTTCAGGTCCACTGGAGAGCGTGCTGGCCCTGCCCCCCCCCCCGCCGTACCCCTCCAGCTCAGTAACTGGTGCCTCCTGGGTCTGGAGGGTCACCCGGGGTCCACCCCAACTGATCTCAGAGCTGGGGGGCATGAGGGCCCCCCCCCTGCACACTCCCCAGCAGACCTAGAAGTGCTTTCAGTCCACTTACAGGTTTGCCGCCAAGCATGCAGGGAAGCCCCCCACGCTCCTGTGAGATGCTTCATCCGCCCCAGCATCATAGCATTCACGAGCCATGCCTGGCACCTTGAGGTATGTAGAAAAAACATTTAAAGCTGTGTCTATGGCCAAATCACTGATTCTCCGAATCAGCATCAAATCTTCAGATTTGGCCAAATCGAACTGGGGACAGTGATTCGAATCAACTAATCGAATCACTGTCCCCGATTCAGGCCAAATCCGAAATGAATAGGGCCCATTTTACACACCCCTACTGGTAAGTATTATGGTTTGTGTGACTCTGTTCTTAGCCACCTATCTCTCCCTATATGTTGTATAGGGAAGCCAGGCCCCTCAGTCAGGGATGTGGGGCTGAGTATAGAGCTTCTTCAGGAGAACAACACAGAAGTCCCACGTTGAATGAAAACTTGGTGCCTCAATCCCCTACCTGTAAAGCAAGGATGATAATACTTCCCTTCTCCCACATCTTGCCTTTTATTTTTGGGAGATGGGAAATAGTATTTTGTTTTCCTGTCATAGCACAGGCCTTGTTATGTGATGCCATTAGCTGGGGGAATTCTCAGTGAGATTGGATCAGGAACGTACAAAGATCCCTCCAACTGCTGTGCAGACAAGGGAAGGAAATGAGTCTTCTTGTAATCACTGCATCACTCTGTGCTGAGCTTCCTGATCCCTCTTCCTGCCCACCCTCTCCAAGAATTGCAGGAAATTAGGCTTCTGCTGTAAAAAAGCCTCCAACACTTAGCAAATAAAATTATAAACATTTCCACCTAGGGGATGCTATGCTTGAGCTTGCTGAGAAAACCTCAATTAACTATTTTTAGGGATAGGAACCCTGAGCAATTAGAGAATTTTACCCACTAAACTGAGCTCTAGTTATTCTGCAGGGAGGAAGAGGAGGAGGGAGAGAGGAGTGGAAAGAAGAGAGAAGGAAAATGTATACCTGTGCCATAAATTCCATAAGGTAGAAATTCTACCCCCTGCATAAGGTAGAAAAGATGATCCAGTAGATACAGCACTGGTTTGAGGCTCTGGAGAAATGTGCTTAATTCCTGAGGCAGCTGTGTATTTCCTGTATGACCTCGGGAAGGTTACTCAGCCTATTCCATGTCTACTTTTCCCCATTTGTAAAATGCAGGGCAAGGTGGCCCTTAGAGACTCTCAGAGAGGCATAAGCTTTCATAGGCAGCTGCCTACTTTGTCAGGTGTTATGAATGGACTCCAAGTCTGCGTTGAGATGGGCATGGGTGTGTGCTTGCAGTAGCAGAAATAGTAGCGGTACAAATTTGTGCTGCTACTTTGTGCTGCAGCATATGCCTTTGCACATGTACTTTGTTGAAGGACAAATAGTCCCACTTAGCCCAACTCGTGCCCAGCTCCTTCCGGCTCCTGGCCAGGCTCCATGTGCTGCAAGGAGGGCTGCTTGGGGCACAGGGTGCTTCATCACAGAACTAGCCAGCAGGCAGGCTGTGCGCTGAGACACCTTTCTCTTGAGCCAGGCAGGGGCTTTTTTTTTTGCTATTGGGAAATCCCAGTAGCAAATTTTGGTACCATGTGGCAATTTAGCAGTGCGATGCACATTTTAATGTGCAAGGTGTGTGGTTTGTGGCACCACAAAGAGATTTGTGGTGTCACAAACTGCATGTGCCTGCATGTGTTGACACAGCCTAAGGTGCTACCCTGCCATGCCTTTTTGGCTGACTTGAGACTGGAATAGCTAACTGCCTTTCTCTATATCTGTTAAATGGAAATGATGGTTCAATGCCTCACAGGTCTGTTGTGAAGATAAAATATATGGGCACTTGTACATATGACAAATATTTCCCTTTGTGTGACTTAATGGCATCACACATTACATGCATGCAAGTTTGGGGGGGGGGCGTTAAATGAGTTTGCAATGCTGCAAACTAAACTACATCCTGATATAGTATAGTTTGCAACATTGCAACTTGAAACATGGCAGCTGTTAGTCAGCTCACATGTACAAGCATCTTATTATACCTGGCCACCTCCCAGTGACTATGATGATGAAAGTTGAATGAGCAGCTGAGCCCAAAGGACAAGGAAGCTACTTTTAGTTATGTGTAATTATTCAGGAATCCAGAACAACTCACCATTCCTTAAGGGTCCACTGGTACAGTGCATGTATGTTGAAAATCTACTTCCTTTTCATGCTTTATTTTTAGATCAAAGTACCTAAAAGTCTCTTGTTTCTTCTGACATGTACATACCTTCTATGGATCTCTTCTCTCTGAAGCATCATTATCTTTATTTAGATGTGGAAAGAGACACCAAAATCATTGTTTCTCACTTCCCCATGCTGCTCCCCCTCTTATAGAAAACAGCAGATTTAATAAGGAAGGTAAAAAGTGCTGAAATAAACTTTGCTTAAGCACAGAGTCCATGATCTGACAACATAACCTGCAATCTCCTCAATGTCAGGAAGGGATGAAGAGGTTCAAAAGCAAACTGAGATGAATTAGAGAAACATTTAGAAGACCAAACATATGAAAGCAAAGCATTATGGCCTAATATCACTTCAAAATATGCTGATGGTTAAGGTTGTTTCAGGTTTAAGTATGTTGGTAGTGTTGTCTGGGGCCTAGTGGCATGGATTTACATGGAAAAATAAACAGTGTTTATATTCTTTACTACTTTCTATGTTAAGCTGGGTTATATTGCAGCAATGAAGATCATAAACGTTTCCTATTGTTGCTCTGATTAGTAGGACTGCATTATCTTTCTGTTTCCAAATTAGCTGAGCTATAGTGAATCTTTTCCTGTGCCTCTGTTAACTGTATCATTTCAGGGCCACAGGAAGAAGTTGAAGAGGAATTTGTATTTAGATCACTACAATGTTCCTGAGAGAGTCTGAGGTACTCTTTAACGAGACGCAAAAGCTTCTTTACTGGATTTTTTAAAAAGAGAAACAGAGTAAATAGAGTAAATTTCTTGGCAGCTTTCTGCCAAAAAATAAGAGAGCTTGGTTGGACAGTTGGAGGATCCCTATTTTCAGAGATCCTTCCTGAACAACTGAAAATACTTCTGTAATAGTACCACTTAGTGGCTGTGTCTACACAAGATGCTGGCTGCGCAGTAGCCCAATACTACTGCACAGTAGCATGGCATGGAAGATGAAAGGGAGTGTACTCTCAACAGGTTTGCAGATGACACCAAGCTGGGAAGAGTAGTACATACATTGGAGGGTAGGGCTAGGATTCAGAGAGACCTCAACAAATTGGAGGATAGGACTAAAAGAAATTTCATGAGGTTCAACAAGGACAAGTGCAAAGTCCTGCACTTAGGATGGAACAATCCCATGTACTGGTCCAGGCCAGGGACCAAATGGCTAAGAAGCAGCTCTGGAGAAAAGGACCTGGGAGTTACAGTAGACAATAAACTGAATATGAGTCAACAGTATTCCCTTGTAAAGAAGGCTAATGGCATCCTAAGCTGCATTAGTAGGGGTGTTGCCAGCGGATTGAGGAAAGTGTTTATTTCCTTCTATTCTGCGCTGGTTTTGGGCCCCCCACCACAGAAAGAGTGTAGACAAATTGGAGAGGGTCCAGCAGAGGACAACAAAAATGGTGAGGGGATCAGGGCACATGACTGAGGAAAGGCTGAGGGAACTGAATTTATTTAGCCTGGAGAAGAGGGGTTTTAATAGCAGCCTTCAACTACCTAAAGGATGGTTCCAAAAAAGGTGGAGCTAGACTGTTCTTGGTGACAGAATGAGGAGCAATGGTCTCAAGTAGCAGCAAGGGAAGTTTAGGTTAGATATTAGGAAAAACTTTCTCACTAGGAGGAGGGTTGTAAAGCACTGGAAAAAGCTACCTTATTCCAGACAGGTTGTGGAATCTCCATCCTTGGAGGTTTTTAATACCAGGGTAGACAAAGCCTTGGCTGGGATGATATGGTTGGCAGCTGTTCTGCTTTGAGCAGGGGATTGGACTAGATGACCCCTTGAGGTCCCGGCCAACCCTAATTTTCTATCACACTGTAATTCTAACATGTGGCTAAAATCACAGTACCTGATTCTTTTCTTGCATATATCAGACCTATGTCAGTGTAGCTCCATTGATTTTAAAAAGGCTATCCCTGACTTACAAGGGTGAGTGAAAGGAAAATCAAACTGGTAAATGTATGCCCTGTCTCCATTATGGAAATCCCTATCAGTGCACATACAACATTGATGTGAATTCCATGAAGACAGGGCTTTGTTTCTCTTGGGACCACTAGATGGGATTGGATACTAAAAGGTGAATGCACTGTGGATACCTAAGTAGATCATAAATGCTAAGAACTAAGACCAGATAAACTTGCTTGGGTTTGGTTTTCAGCTTAAAGTCAACACTTTGGAAACACAGACTTAAATTTGGAGAAATGCCTTCCTACCCTCTTCCCCTCCCAGGTGGTAAGAAGATACTTACAAATAAGATTTGGGAACTTTAAGTGAGTTTAAGTTTAAGGTTTATTTTAAGAAAGAAGTCCAAAGCTCTGAAGAGCCAGGAATCCAGTTAAAACACAATGTTCACTCACTGTGCACATACTCCTGTAGTAGGGACACTAACCAGCCAGAGTACTGGTTAGTAAAAAGAATTTAAAATCACTTTGTTGGTTGCCATGGAAAAATCTTTGAAAATGGGAAACCTCTTACAAGGCTATAGGAAAAAGAGGAACATCAAGAACCTAAGAAATGGTTCTTGATGCAAGAGAAGACAACATGTTATTAGTGCAGGGCACCAGGAATGGTTTAAGAAGGAACCAACTTTATTCAGCTATACAAAGGCCTTTTAGAAAAGTATGGGGACTATGGCCGCCAGGCCTAGCCGCTCTTGGGTGGCGCTCTGGTGGTAGACGTCAAGCACCTTAAGGACTCGTGTTGCAGACCGAGTAGATGTCTCCCCCTCAAGTCATCTCCCCCATTCTCGCCTGCCATGACTTGTTGTTTCTCAGTAGGCAGGATCGGTCGTCGAGTGTACTTGGTGGCTTGTGGTTCGCCCGGTGGTCATTCACGGGGCTCCACCACCTCTACACCTCAGCCTCACACCTCCTTCGGTGCATTGTCCGACTGTTGGCCTCGTCCCCTCCATTGAGATAACGCTTCCCAACTTGGCACTGAGGTGCTCATGGCCTATACCCACATTTGCCCGTGTGGGCCTACCCCTCGGCCCTCCTTGCCTCTGCCCCTTCATTCGGAGAAACACAAAATAGGTAAACCTTCCGAGGCTTCTCCTCAGTCCCGTTGCTCAAGGATACCTGCACTCTCCTCCTATGCCCCTTCTTATGGTGTAACTAAGTAAATGTAGTAACAAAACACAGAATAATAAGCCAGTTTCTGATGTGGTGGCCCCCTGCCCCCTTACTATCCTTCCCCAGACTCTAGCAGGGGGGTTTGCTTTACTCCTGACCCTTCGCCTCCAGTATTCACTCCCGTCTTCCCGTCAACCTGGCTGGGACTGGCAGCAATACCTGGCCCAACTATAAACCCCTCAGGGCTCTCCTGGGGTCTTCTCCCCCTGGCGTGGCTTCCTCCTCACCCCGTCATCCCAGCACTCCCACCTGGGGTCAGCTCTGCCTCTGGGTGCAGCTCCAGCTCTGCCTCTGGCCGGCATGCTTGTCACTCCCTCGCCATCCCATGCGGGCTCCAGTCAAGGTGCTCTGCCTTGCCCTGCCAGTGTCCACCCCCGCTTGCCAGGCTCCGAGGGTCTCATGGGGAGGATCCCTTTCGCTCTCTACGGCGGCTGCAACTCCTCTCCCGTGCTGCTCACCTCCTCTGCAGTATTGGCTGTCATTTTTATTTTCACTGGCCAGTGTCTGAAGCTGATGTTATCAGCCATCCGTAATTGAATAAAGAGGCAGCTGATGAGCCGCGTGGGCTCTTCATTCTACCTCTTTTGCACTGCATCTCGTGCTGCCAGGAAGTATCCTCCTTTACTTCTGTCGCTAGGACAGGGACAATTGCTTCAAAATTATTCAAAGATAATTCACTCAATATCAAACTCTTTTTTGACAAGAAGTTTCTCTCTCTCTCTCTCCTTCTTTAAAAAGCAGGCAATATTATTTAAAAAACTCATGAAAAATTGCATTGTTTTGGTGTAGAAACCCCCACTTACACAGATTTAAAAAAAATCTCTTCTCTCTTACTTGCCCACATGGATGGGGAGAAGGGTAGAAAAATGCAAGGGGAAAACAGGGAAAAGAAACTCATTTACAAACTACCCTAACATCTTCCATCCAGCTCTTGACAAAAATTAGTCATACATGCTGGCAGCCTTTCAGGATACATTGCACTACCCAGCATATAACTATGTTTCGCTGAAGCCAGGACTACAAAGAGATTGAGCTTCTCTGGGAGCTCTTCAGCTTCCTTTAGCCTAAAGATGAGGAATAGCCTTAGCACAAGGGTGGGCAAAATGTGGCCCGTGGGCTGGATGAGGCTCGCCAGGACATTCTATGCAGCCTGTGGGGCCCCTAAAAATTTAGAAAATTAATATTAATCTGCCCCTGGCTGCCTGTTATGCAGCCCTCGATGGCTCACTAAAACTCAGGAAGTGGCCCTCCACCCAAAATAATTGCCCACCTCTGTCTTAGCAGATCTGCTTTTGCCATGCCCCATTCCAGCTCTGCATTTAAGAAAAGGTGTTACCTGTAACCTGGGTGAGAAATAAGGAGGAGCTGTCTCATCATCAATGACTGCTGGGGAAAGAGAATGGATAGAGGAATTTTTGGACAGAGCAACCTGTCCAAAGCTTGTGGGTTTTCTTTTTTTACTTGTTGATTTGGATGGGAGAAGCTGTTTCTATACTTGATCAGTTTTCTCAGCCTTAAGCTCAGGGTCACATCTGACAGCTATTCTTGTAGACTAACAATGAGGCTGCTAGTAAGAGGAAACAAAGGACATATCTACACATGCATGTAAGTGTGACTAAATTGAATGTATATTGAGCAATTTTTGGCAGGTGTCTACTCATGGAGGGACCTGGCACTAAAGTTAGTGCCACATCCTTGCAACCCTGCCATTTGCCCCTAGTGGCTTGGCAGACTTGGCACTAAAGTTGTGACGGGGTATGTCTACACGTGTGTTAATGTGCTTTAACTAATCATGCCTAAATTTGATTAGCCTAACTTTGCCATTTTTAATGTATATTAAGGACACGCACAGGTAGATTAGGCTAATGTGTATTAACACGTCTCATGTAGACACACCCAAAGTGTGGTAATAAAAGATAGGATTTTCTGAAGGGTCCTAGAGAACCAAATGTTGAAATCATTACATGCAATTGTTACTTCTGCTTCTCAGACATGCAAATCAAAGGCTTGGGTCATCCTAGATCACGTTCTAGGAAGCGGAAGAGTAAATCAAGTTACAACAAAAATTTCAGCAATGAGGGCTGTTCCAGTACCAGTATACAGTATATACAGGGCGCATCTACCTGTGCACATTTACTGAGCAGTAACCTAAATTACAGGCATGCATCTACACATACATACCCATACTGCTCAGTAAGTATGGTGACTTATGCTGACTTGAGTAGACACCAATTAGTTACCATGCTGTAATACACATGTAGACACCTTACTACACAGTAACACACATTAATGCCTGCATGTGTAGACATTGGCTTATTCATGCTAAATTAATTCAGCATAAATGCACATGTAGAGATGCCTACTGAGTCTTGAGTTTTCAGGGAGAGAGAAAAAAGGAAAGGAGTTGGAGCACAGAGTTTATAGGAAAGAGGCTTTAAAAATATGCTTATTATAATGATAGTAATTCCATCTATTTCAGCTGCTCAAATAATTATATACATTACATAGGTATAATTATAACCACATTATACAAATATTTTTACATACACCACATGGACAAGCTTTTTTAAGCCTTGTGTTTGTATGTTCTGATGTCAAGGACTATTATCCATGACTGTTTCACACATACTATGATGAGAAATATAGCATTAAAATACAGTGACTATTTTTTAAAAGGCATCAAATTTCCTATCTGAATGAAACAGGGAAGTGTGGTGATTCTGGACATATTCTTAGCACAAGTTCAGTGCTGAGTTCTTTGTTGGCACTCACATGAAGGTAACACACCCTGAAACAGAACATACAGTGGTTACCATAGATTACTATTCAGCACTGATCTATGTATTTATCCACACATTTGGAACTGTTGTCTGTCACCTATAGTGTGAATTCCTGCCCCTCTCACACCCTGTGGAAGGGCTCACTGTTGACACTGCTCTCCTTCCATTCAAGTAACTTGGGGGTCTTACCTTTGACTTCAATGGTAAAATAATTCATTCAGTCCTGGATTCCTACCTCTATTCCCTTCTTTTTCAATGCCTATACATTCTGTATATAAATCATAATGAACTTTGACTATAGAGGAAAAGCTGTCATTTTAAAATTTTATAAAGACAGTAAAAGCATTTGATTCACCAAAATGCCATATTATATGTTTCACCATGAACCCTGTTTAAAAAAGGTAACCATCACTTCAAGTTCAGCCTTAACCAACAGTTAGTATAAAGTACTAAGTGAAATAATGTAGTTTATCCACTCTGGTCATACGTCCTTGGAATGGAGTGATAGTTGTTTTATGTAACAATAACTTAAGATACAGACAGAAGAACAGCTCCCTGTTGTTACTCATGGCACTCTGCAGGAAGTGCTATGAGTTACAACAATCTCCCAGACCCAAAATTTCACTGTTGGGTCCCAGGGGTTGGGGAATCTGTTGCCTATAGCAGCTGTGAGCCTGCAGCCACTTGCCCTTTAGCAATTCCCCTCCCAGCCTTGATGCTGTTTTCAGACTGGGAGGGGGGAAAGGTAGCAGAGGAGAGGGTTTCCTAGCCAGTGCTGGAGGGTTGGGTGGATGGATTGGAGCCTCTCCAAGGCAGGGGAGCTCTAATATACCCTCTAGCACCTGCTGAAAAAACCCAGATCAAACTCCCTCTGCTCCCTTTTCCCCCTCCCATTCTGAAGATAGTGCTGGACCAGGGCTGAGCTGCAGTCAGCCCAGCCAAGCACACAGACACAAGTTACTGAAGGTGCTTTGCTTTAGAGCATCTTCATCAGAACCTTCATGCAATGACATACAGTGAGGGCTCAGATTGTCATGGGGTTGGGCCTTTTTAAAGCAGTCTGCAGCCATGCATTTCTATGAGGTCACAGCTGTAGAGCATTTTGGGGGGCCAGAGTGGATGAAAATTGTCACTTCTGTCTATGACTTTAGATCCAAAATAAGCCATGAAAGTACTACCAGTATTTACAGCCTGATTATGCTTTAATGCAAATCAATGGGAACTCTTAATAAGAAACTCCCTGAATGATCAGGTTCCCATTAGCAATCATTTTGAGGTAGTGAGTCAGGGTGTCTTGGGGGCCAAAAACAAATAGATTTTATTATAAAGGCCCATTTTACCCACCAGGTGCGTGTATGCAATTCCTATTAAGGTCAGTAGTAATTAATGTGAACAACCATCAGGGTAATCCCAAATTGCTGTGGACCAGACTTTTTAAAAGTTGGCCACTTACTTTTACCCTTTTCCATCCCTGATTATTTTTCCCCCACAGCTACTGTTGTTAATTATCTACATACTTGACCTTCAGTAGAGTATGGTATTTGGATGTCCTTGGGCATGTCTACATGAGACATTTACTGTGGAGTAGACTTATTTGCTCTGCAGTAAACATCTTGCATCTACACGTGGCCTATTAGGCTGCAGGAAACTAATTAACTCTTCTGTAGGATAGTATTTGTAAATACAAGTACTATCCTGCTGCAGAGTTTTTTACTTCACAGCACAATATGTGCAGATGCTGACCCGGCTGGCTGGGGCTTGAGGGTGGTTCAGTGCAGGGGCTTACCTGCTGGCTAGCCCCACACTGGAGCACCTGCATACCCAGCCAGCCCCTCCACAGCACTTTGAGCCAGGTCACAGCAGCCCTGGACTGGCGGGCTGACCCCCCCACAAAGTTCCCTGCCAGCTGGGGCTGCTCCAACCTGGCTCAATGTGCTGCGGTTCTGGATGCACGTGTAAATGTGGCACCCAGGAGCAATAAACTCTGGTGCGATAAGTGCCAGAGTTTATTGCTTTGTCTTAATACTTGTGTAGATGCACCCCTGTGGACTAAAGTGTGCTAGTGCAGCCACAAAAATGGGAGTCTGAGTGAATACTTGGAAGACAATTTCTGCTTTACTATAGGTGTGCCGTTTTGTGTGCCAGAAATTAGGTTAAGTATATTTGTCATATTCCAGAGGTTCATTAGCTAGAAAAATTATTGACATTAGGGCAATTATTGAAAAGAAACAACATACAGGACACAGGGAATGTTTTCAGGCCAAACACATTCTACTGTTTATTACACATTACATTCTTAAATAAAAATGCGTCACATAACATTTTTGCATAGATATCTTACAATATACCAATTTAAAAAAGAATTATGAAACAGACCAGTAACAAAAATAAATTTTTTTCTTCATTAATAATTTTGTAACATTAACATACCACCATCATATAATACAAATAATATTTTTTAAATCTTAAGACTTTTTTACAGCAAAAAAACTGACAAAGTAATATATTTATATATATTTATATATATATATAAAAAGCTTAAAAAAAATAAAATGTCAAAAAAAGGCAGAACTGAGGGCTACAAGATTGGGTACTTCTGTGATATATTAGAAATACCAGACTAGGCCTGAGAGGATGTGACTGAGGGCATCTCCAATGCACTTGTTAGACACATCTGGCAAAAGAAAAAAATAGTGCAAAATGAAAGTCCTTCAAGCAATGCTGTTTGTTTTTCCTTCCCCACCCCTCTTCCTATGGAGAACATTTTTAAAAGTAAATTCTTATTAAGTGGAGAGCAAGAAAGGGCTTAAAAATGAGGGTGGGAAATAAATTTTACTATGCAAAGAATAAAAGATCTTGGCTTTAATATTTTTCCCTGCTAAATGAGCAGAAAAGCTAAGGCCTTGTTTATATGAGAGAAGTTATTGTGATTTATTGGGACTGATTTTAAGTCAAGTTAGTTAAACCGGTGCAAACTAATTAATATAGGTGTTATATTAGCTTCTGGCTTTTCCATTTCTGATATTAATTTAGCTGAGTTGGAAAGGTTGCCAATGAAAACCAAACTGATATAAGCTAATGTGTTTAACTAAATCAGTGTAACAGAACTGGTGAAACTTCTCTGGTAGAGACAAGGCCTTGATAACAAAATAGTGTTTGAACCAGTGTTTCAAATTGACTTTTGGGGTCTGATGGGCTTGGGTTCCAAAATACAGGAGAGATGGGCAAAATACATGCTTTAAAATATGAGCAATGGTCAGCCCTTCAGCCAGCAGGCCTTTCAGGGACTGTTGGTTTTATTTTCCCCAAGAGCCCAAAGATAAAGGCTAAAATGGACACCCCTCTCTTATCTCTCCCCCTCCCTCCGTTCTTTTTCACTCTTGGTGGGTACTTTATGAACCCTCTTCTCCCCCCCTAGTTTGCAGCCTATTTATTCACAGTACACAGCAACATATATTTTCCAACACAGCTGAAAACTTTCCTAAGTAAGCCAATACTATTTCTAAAATGCGGTGGCAACTGTAAACACCCTCCCCCAAACCAAAGGCAATAGGCACCGTTGGCTACTATGATGAAAGTCAGTAGCTCAGTTTCTATTTCTGTGTGGGTATATGCTGTATATTGCTGTACCTCCATACCCACACAGAGATATGGTATAGAACCTGTTTTCTGGCTGTATACAGAAATCAGAATCAAAGCACTTTAAAAAAAATCAAAGCTTTCATTTGGAAAATTGTGAACAGTCCATCTTTAATTTTTACACTAAAAATTGCCATTTAATAAGCATTAAGGAAAATTAAGAAAAAACCCTGTTTGAAAATAACAGCTGCTTCTGAATGTTTTCGGTTGGCTAGATCTATTCTTGAGGTGGCAGAGGCACCCTTTCCCTCCCATTCCATTCTTCCAAGATTATATGTATATATAATTTATATATATAATATATATAAATATATAACTATACATATAATATAATTATTTTAACTCCTATCTCTAAGAAGGGAGAAAAGCTCTGCCTTTTTAAAAGAGATCTTGGAGTCTATGGGCTAAATCCTGCAATCCTTAGGCAACACCTGCCACTAAAGCCAAAGCTTGCCAATATGGCTGAATGCAATTGTAGAATATGTCCCTGTGTGATTAATACAAATACACGAGAGTGCAACACTTAGAAGAAATCCACACAAGATTGATCTTGAAATTGCCCATCTGAGGGACTAGCTATAATGCTAGTAAGAGACAGCAAGACTTGTCAGTCAATGGCTGGACAATCTGAGGAAGAGGGCTTTTTGTTGGTGGTGGTTTTCAATCCACATCTAAATGGAGTAATTTTTGAGTATTTTTTCCTGAAAGTTTTACCTACCTGAAATCAGCAAAATGAACTTGGAGGGAGTGTTGGATTAGAGGTTTCACCCACAAGTATGAAAGCTTAAACAATAAAATCCTATTCGATAGGGATGCCAAGATGTGTTGAGCAGAAATAAAATCAAAAGTAAAAGCCCTTGAGCCACTGGCTGCTGGCCTTACAGAATTAAATTATTTACAATTTTTTTCCTTTTTTAAAATGTTTTTTATATTCTGACACGTAAAATAGGAGAGAGGGGGCAAAACAATTATGTAATTATTTCTTGTTATACTGCAAGCACCAGCTACGATCTTTTCAGTCTGTAGATAAGCAAAGATCCTAACAGATAAAACAGTATTAGAAACTGCTAAAGAATCCCAAACGCCCAGGTTCAGAAAGTCACAAGCGACACAGCCTCATGAGTTTTCCAGTAATGATCAAGTCATAGATAAAATGCACTTGGTCACTCCAGCCACCATACTCATCAGTTGTTTCACTTGTATGCTGGATGCCACATGAAGTAGTTGTTTTTAACAAAGCCCTAAACGCAAGGAAGTCCCCCTTTTATATTCTGACTCCTGTCCCACGTGATATGGTCAGTGATTTCAGGGTATTCAGTAAACATTTGTCTAAAGAAAAGTCTCATCAGATTCCAAAAAGTCTGATGCTCATGGGGAAAAAATGTACGTTAATATGCATATTCACAGAGATGTAAATTGGTTTAGATCTAAAGTCATTTGATTCCTGCATATTTAGCAGGAACTTGAGAGACAGCAACAGGCCTCCTGGGACAGCTATGCCTGTGAACAGGTTCACAGTGTGGGTTTCACAACTGTCCTACTTTCAAAGATGTTTTTCCTTGTGGAAAAGGTCTATAGAATTTAAAATATATGGATCTAATAGAGTTCTGTAAGAAAACCTAAAGGTCTGATCCTATGTGCTACAATGCTACAGCAATATAGAAAAGAAGCAGAACCCCAGGGTGAACTCTGGGCCCCAGCGACATTTAGGATAGTTTTGATAATGTATGCAATGGAACCCAGATTTTATCTACAGAATTTAATAGAAAACAATAGAAAAGGTCTTGTAACTCTTCAGCAGAGACCATGAAATTTGTTTTTGATTTGGCAGGCTGAATGATGACCACGAGAGTAAAGTAAATTTGACGTAATAACAGATTTGAAAATTTGGATAGGTTTTTCACTCTAATTGCTAGAACTGCCCAGATATTTATTTTAATAAAAACAAATAATCCAAAAAGTCTGTATATATACATATTCTATAGATAGATATTTCTATATAGCTATATCTAGATATAGATATATATAAAATATGTATGTATACAGGCTTTTTGGATTATTTGTTTTTATTTAAAAAAAATGAAAATCCCACTGAACTGTAGCTCTGCTTTTGAATACTTTGAGAAGTGACTAAAATGTGACACTCCAGACTTGTGCCTCCGGCTAGGTACAGTAAAAGGGAAACTATGCATTTGCGTGCCTTACACTAAAATGGTGATGTATAAGGAAGAAAGAGCCCCACTTCTATATAAGATCCCAGGCTGAGTTAGCAGAAAACATGTTGCTACTCCAAAATTAGGCAAAACTGAGGCAGAGTCATTGAAAGGAAAACTACTGAGGCTCATAGTCAGATATTGCCAATAGTTGCTTTTCAAAGCCATACCTCTTTAAGGGGTCTGTGTCCTAATATATGAAGTGTGTCCTGATTGCCCTTCTCCAGACATTATGCATAAATTCATAGCAAATCAGATTTTCCTCTTCTGTACTGCTGCTCTGCTGATTTGTAGGTCTCTCTCTCCCCCCTCCCCCCACCTTTTCTGTATCTTTTGTTTCAACTGTTTCCATACAATACTATTTTTCTCATGACCTTGGAAGCTATATTTGGCCCTTGAATGATGGCTTCTGTTCTGGAGGGGGCATGAATTCAACATGAAGGGAAAGAGAGTAAAGCTTTTTTTCATTAAGGCCCTCTTATGCAGTTGCTAGATAACTGGATTCTCAACAATGACACCTCTTACTAAACCTAAAGCACCCATTAAGCTTCTGATTCTAAAGCAGCCTTATAGAAAGGACTAACTTTACCCCAATCTTCACGACCTGCAGTCAGATGAAGTGAAAATAGCTGCAGCATAAAGACATGGGCCAAGATTTTTAAAAAATGGCTACTTATTCTGAACACCTCAAATTTCAAGCGCTCAGTTTGAAACACCTAAAAAGTGACCTAATGTTTAGTAGAGCATTACTATGAAAAACAGTGCTACGTACAGGGCGCGTCTACACGTTGCCCTATGGGAACATAGAGGCATGCTACATCACTGTACAGTGTGCTATGGTGATCTAGCAATCACATGTGCCTACCTGTGATTGCCGGCTATGTCATCATAGCAACACACTCCCTGGGTATATTGCGCTATGGCAATGTAGCAGCAAAATCTACCCGTGTGCCATGCACACAGCGCAGTAACCATCCATACTGTGCTGTGCTTTAGTACTGCCAAAAGGAAGTACTAAAGGAGGGCAATGTGTAGACACGCCCATTGTGTCTCAAACTGGGCACTAAAAAAGGAAGGCGCAGCTCACCTTTTGCAATTTTTACCCACAATGCTTGTTTATCCATGATCCTATAACAATATACAACAAGTGACTGACCAAGTGCACTGATCTAAGACACAAAATACCCAGCTTATATTTTTTTCCCATTAAACATAGCAGAATTGGTCCTGAAATACAAAATTTCAAAGCTAGAGGCCCATTATACACAGGGCCTAACTGAGAAATCCAAATTCTGGTTCACCTTCTCATCCCTTTTCCCATAATTTTGTTGTCTGGATCCAAGATTTTGATTTAGGCCTCTCTCTAGAAGCAAGAGATTCACCGCATAGTTCAGAAATGTCTATGGACATCAAAGGGGCCCTTGTTCTACCATATTTAAATGAGATGTCAACAAGACTACAAATAACAATAGGAAGTAAATAAATATTGCCTCTTAATATTTTTTCTTTTTTAAATAGTCTTGCACTTAAATTGTCACTTAAATATTTAAGTCTTGTAGGCTATTAATAGCATTTGTAAAGGCGGGTGCACTTAGAGCTTAGGAGAGGACACTTATGCAGGTTCATAGCCAATGAATATTGTAATGGTGGGTATGTGAGCACATACTGTTGGATGCTACAGTAATGAAACTCTACAGTTTTCTATTTTTTATCTAAAGCACTGACTGGATAGTTTACAATTTCACACAGGTGAGGTTCCAGTGTCCTCACTTCCACTGACATTCTGGTAAGATAATCCACATATTTTAATGCAAGTTGAATGTTAGGGCCCTCAAAACTCAGTTGAAAAGCCTAATGGAATGGCCATTAAAAATATGCAATTATAGAAGTAGAGGACTAGGAGATTGTCTGCAAGCAGTGCTCCAGTTGTGTTTTAATACATAGAGTATAGTTAGTTTTAAATCTTTGGAATAAAACTTGGTTTCTCTCTTTCTCTTGTTTTTGTTACTAATGTTATGTCATTGCCTTCAAAAGATGGTTAGATTTTGGTCCATATTCCATGCCATATGGGCCAGACATCATATTCCATCCCCACTTCCCCCCACCCAACGTTCAATTGACAATCACAGTGTGTATGCAAACTGTGAGGAAAAAAACAGCATCTTTTGAGAAGATTCAATCTCTCACTGGAGCCAAAGGTTGCAAAAAAACTGAGAACTCAAGTACCAAGGATCCTGGTGACTGCTCTTACATTTTACACGGATAGATTTGTTTTAATAGTTCAGTTCTACATCCCAAAACATAAATTAGGGATGCATTTTAACAGTCAGTGAGTCAAAACAGTCATGAGGGCAGTTGGCTAGTACAGTATAAAAGAACAGCAGCCATTTGTGGACCACATGCCATTTTGTTTCATTTCTAGACACACCTTGCAGGGATGGTCCCAGAATATACAAAATATACAACCTGTCCTAATAACCACCCCACCTGCTTGCATAGGCCATTTCATATGGTCCTAAAGGCAGTCTTTGGAGTCGGGGCCAGTACCAAATAGCTACAAATGCAACTTATGTTAATATACTACTTTTTGTTGTTCTTTTTAAATGAAGGATTTAATCCACTCGAGCCAAGGAGGTAAAAAAAATGTACAGGATTCAGGGTGAGTGTGAGGTCTCCATTGATCCTTGATGGTAGTTCCTATCCGCCTCATGGGTTACTTTAGACTAATCATTTGGATAAAAACTCAGTGTTGTGTACCAAAGCTGACCCTTCATTTATTCTTACATTTTTTTTTATAGGAGTGGGCCATAGAGTCACCTTGATGAATGGGAAAGGAGGACTTTGAAATTTTCTCTAAAAGATTATGGTGAATGAAGCCACTTTACTTGGAAGCTGTTTTCCCTTTCCCTCTTGGGGACTGAAGTAGTATTTTTGGCTTTTTTTTTTTTTTGAATGATACTCAACCAAAACATTAGGTTGTCTCTTTAAAAAATATTTTCAGGTGGTCTTTACACAAATAAAAGTCAATGTTTTCAATTGGTTAATAGAACAGCAAGAACAAGCAACACAATTTGTCAATCAATCACTGTGGGTTGTGGCTAACATGCTCACGTGGTGCTGAAGGAAACCTGTAATCATGCCTGAGTGGCCAGTCCAAGACAATTATCCAGGTGAAGAAAAGGAGTTCTGAAGATCAGTTGTTCATGGAGAAAAGATAAAATGCTTAAGCTTCCAAATAAGCTTTTCAAGTTTTCATTAGACAAACAAGAAGTCCTAGTTATGGCAATAAGATGATGCTTATGGCGGTATTACATGGTGTTTCGCAGGGACTTTTCCTTGGCCACTATGCAGTCATGTCAGCAGCTTCCAGAGTCCCTAGTGCATATGGTGTACAGTAGCCAAAAAAAATCAAAACAAAAACAACAAAGAAAAATGCAGTCCTCCATGTAGTCTACATAAACTCAGGCCAAAAAGAGGATGTACGTGTCACAGGTGTCACTCCACAGTCTACTGCCATTAAGGCTATTGGTATGGACTTAAAAGGATCTTAATAGCTCAGTTCTAGGAAGAAGAACCAAAACCAAGATAGATCAAAGTGTCTGTGAAAAGTTGGACACATTGAATGTTAGGAATTCTCAGACAAAGAACAAATGAACCAAGAGGTTAATTTTGGCTACCAAACTGGGATTTGGTTTTCTAGGTCATTATTTTCCCCCCATCTATTTAAAAAGAAAAGTTAGTGCTACAAATATGCAACTTCAAGACAACGTGTTCTCCTATGTAGTTGCACTGAGAAGCAAGTTAAATAAGCCCCTCTTACTGCTGTCCACCTGCAGGGAAGCCTTCTTTATTTTCTTTGATTTTCCACTGGCAACAGCAGAAAACAAATCCAAGTGTGACAGAAGCACTGCAAGCAATTGTTCTGCCTTACTGATATCACCTCTACCCCATTTCCTTTCCTGCATCTTCTCCCATTCAGCCGGGGCAAGGCATAAAGAACAGATGTAGTATTTAAGTATAGCTGGGTGCATGACAGTGTGAGCACGTGGTCTGGGTACAGAGGATTATATGTGATTAAGTTCTCTTCTCCTGCAAGGCAGCGGGTTATAGCTGAGTTCCACCTTTACTCTGTGACTTAGTGCAGACAGCATTTATGTGATGCTGACTGTTTGAAATACTTAGATGTGTCTCTTCATGTGGAGGGCAAGGTGATCAGACCTGGAGAAACACCTGCAAATTAAACAAAAGCCAGAAATAAATAAATGTAGCAAATGAGATTATCTACTACTTTTTCATTTATGTACATGGTCCATATGTACAGTGTCCTTCCAGATTTATAGCCATTTCCTAGGACATGCCACATAAGGCCATGAAGCCATGATGATTTCATCTATACCAGTGAGTAGCTGCACTGGATCTCTGACTGCTATATTTGTCAATACACTAATCTTCTTTCTGCCCCACAGATTCATTCTGTCAGAGCCTGGCAAATAGGCAAGTTAACTCATTAGCTCATAGTCACAAAAATAACAATAAAATACATACAAAGAAAGTAGGATTTTCAAATGCTCTCCACCAGAAGACGGTGTCACATTTTCAAAAGAATTCAGCACTTGCTTTGGCACCAAAGAGGCCAAATATGAGTTCTGAGCTCCTTATTTTGGTACTCAGAAGGAAGCAGAGCATCTTTGAAAATATGGCCATAATACTGTCTCTGAGAATGTCAGGGCACTATGTAAATATTGGTGAAGACAGTCAGAGAAAAGGCACAAAGAGGGTAAGCAATTTCTCCCAATCACATAAGAAGGCTCGGAACACAAATAATGAGCCCCAAGTCTTTGGGTTCCAGGTTCTGTGCTCTATCTTTTCTCTATTCCACCTCATCTCAACAAAATAGCTTTGCATTTGCAAAAAGTATAAATGGTTGTTAGTGCTTATTAAAGGGTCACAGAATGCCCATTGTAGAGAGCAGAAACCTCTTTTTACCCTTTGAGGGCATGTCTACATAAGCCAGTTAATTTGAATTGAGGCACGATGTGAACTTAAGATGGAACAGCTATTTTTGATTATTTATTCCCTGTATAGACTCTGATTCCTGAACAACTGTGCCTGATTCTGGTATCTCATGGAATCATGGGGCATCCACAGGCAGTCATAAAGAAATAAATGGAAAATCTTGTGGATTGGAATAACATGAAAGGGATGAAATGTAATAATACAGTAAAGTGGGAGCTCATCACTTGTAAATGACTGAAATGAAGGACTTAATGACAGGATGACTAAGAACTGCCGATGAGATGCATCCATGAAAAAGGTAAATGCAACTGTAAGATGCATCAGTCAAGGTATTTCTAGCAGCGATAGAGAAGTACTAGCACTGTTACAAATGGTGGAATACCATATATCTTCATCTGAAATACTGCATATAATTCTGGTCACCCACATTCAAAAATGGGGATTGAACTGGAACCTATATGGAAGAGGGCTAGTAGGATGATCACATGGACTAATATAAAAGAAAAAACACCCTATCACACATGACATCTGCTACTTTTGATGGGATTGTGTGTTCTTCAAAACCTACAGGCCAGTGGATATTGCAGCAGAGACCATTTTCAGAATTAACCTGTTCCATTGCTTTGGAAATTCTCTCATGCCATTCAAAGCTACACTGCAAAACAAATACTAACAAATGTTTTATAAAATAGCTTGTGAGAATCTGTGTAATGCATACATACAAATTTATAACAAATATATTTCCAGAAAAACAACACTTGAATGGTCTGCATTTCTCAAGAAGCAGCAAGTAAGAAAATTAACACAACTACTGTTAAAAAAAATGCAGAATTGTTTAACGGAAGCCATTCCGATAAATAGGTCCCATAGGCTTTGTGAACATGAGTCAGAGAAAGAGAAGCATCATAAAAATTAAAGAGGGCAAAGACCTGTTAGTGCATTTAGGCTGTTCTGCCAGTATTCCCTGTGTGGGTGCCAGTATTTATCATATTCACTCCCCTTACAAATATGCATTTATAAGACCAGGGGGGAAAAAAGAAAACCCTGCAAGAAGCCAATTTGCATTTAGTAGTCTTCAGCTGGTATAAAGCAGCAGATTTCTACTGAAGTCAACAGTGCTCCAGGGATTGACACCAGCTGAAAATCTGTCCCATACATCTTCATAAATCAGAGAAAGAAAAATTAAAAGAAACATGTATAACAATATGGAGGGGTGGAATCCTGCATTCTTTCTGGTGCCCAGATAAAGTAATACATCAAACCTGATAAAAAACAGGGACATTTTCCATAGGGCCACTGGCATCTAATTTAGCACAGCTAGAATTTTATAGCCTTAGGGTCCCAAATGGATTCTTGGACAGACATCTTTCCATAAGTACAAACTAGAAGAGCAGTATGTTCTGGGGACCGGTGCTGCCAAAAACAAAGCAACAGCTTGAATGGGTGCCAACACAATGAACACCAGCTGGCATTTTAGACTATGGGTAATCACAGGACCGCACCCAAACAGTGCTTCTCCTCTGGTACAGGCAACCCTGATCAAGGGCCTGCTGAGCCACTAATATGGCAAGATTTGTTAACAACAGAATCAACATTGCCTGTCATAGCAATAACCTCACAGTCTGCTACAGTATATTTTTATATCTGTTAAACTAGTACCTGACTAATTCTGAAGGTTCTCTCATTGATGCGAATTTGGTTAGATTTTTTTTCCCCTTGAGACTGCTGCCAGAGGGCGCAGAGATTTAATATAAAAGAAAGTCCCTGCATAATTTTATACCTCAACCCTACCATCAAAAAGCATGTCAGGATGCGAGCTGTGGAGCCACTAAGGTCTGCCCTTATTGTCCCTTCTTGGAACTACAGCCAGTAATAGAGTAGACCCAGAAGAAGGAGCTGCCTACAAAGATTGTGGAGACAGGAATCCAAGCAGGAGAACCCTGTGGATCCCTGGTTATTTTTGGAGCAGGCCTCCATCTACATACTTTTTCCAGTTCCCAGCTATGTTCTGCAACACAGAGCATGCTGGGCCAAGGTACAGCCTGCAGCAATCTCCAAGATGCAGTAATGCTATGTGTGTTTATGCACACTGCTATGGCTGTCCCTAGTAGGGGCAACCTACAATGCTTTAAAGCATCCTAATTCCTGATGGGGTTGGGAAGAGGCAGGGGAGAGAGGGACAATTGTATGCTCCTAAGTATATCCAGTTCCTCTGTTCCTTCTTCTCTGTCACAACTCAGCATCTATAGAGAAAAGATGCTTGTACTGGGAAGAAAACTTAATGTTCGGCTGTCTTTTTAGTTCTGCATAGATTTTCCTCTGTGGGATTTGTTCCTCTGAGCTCTCTAGCCCTACAGCTAAGTGGGGAAAGGAGGGAGCACATAACCCTCATCTTGCAGTCCAAGGATACCAAAATATTATATATATGAAAGATTATGACACCAAGTTTCCTTCAGTTAAACATACATATACCCCACAAGACATTTGTGGCCACTGCCTGGTCCTTGCTTATCCTGATGTTCTAACGAATTCTATCACCTAAAGGAAGTAAAATCACCTATTGTTTGAAGAGCATCTCATCTCTGATTCCTATGTAATGCTGGTGATAACCAACATATTCATGGTGCCTCAGGCACTCGAGACTTTTTGAACTCTTTCTGAGCCACTTTAGTTCCCTTTCTTTTCTCCCCTGCTACCTCTAAACTATACACATTCTCACTCCATATACTCCTACTTGAAGTGGTAGGGGTTTGCCATCGAAAACTAACAATGATCTATATACTGTACGACACGGAGATAAAACTAAATACTTTATTTAAAGACAGCCTATTTGTCAAAAAAAAAAAATTTATCATCATTTATTACACTGTAGATAGTTTACACCAAGAATAAAGGACTGATCCAAAGACATGGACATCTCCCTAATGTCTCCTATTGACTTCTTTGGACTTGGGTTGGTTGTGCTTTAAATGCTTTTACACCAAACTCTGTGAGCCTAAAGTCATAATGCTTTAAAAAGAAGTAGCTGACATTGATTCAAACAGAAAGAGACAACATGAATGTGTCTATAAATGGGGGAAAATTGAAGATGACAAATGCTAGTTTTACTTTTCCCTGCGTTCTTTCTGAAGAAGCTGATTAAGTAAAGGCAGTGGTTTAGAGGGGAGGATCCTTCTCTTTCAGACCCTGACACAGAAAAATACCTGTTCAAGTATAAGCTCATCCTTAAATACTTTTCTGACTACAGATGAACCTAAGTATATGGTAAAAAAGTGCTTGCCTGAATCAAGTCCTGGAACAATTTGGTGATAAAATGACTACAACTATGAAGAACTAAAAGAAAATGTTACAGTCAAAGCAGGCATAGTTAAACTGCTAGAGCATCCATCTGCCATAGGGAGCTGTTGAATAGAGAAGAAAAATATGAGTGAGAGAGTAGGGAAATTATTTGATTATGGATGGATTAAAAACAGATGTGACCAAGTTGTGACTATTTGGTTAACCAGTGGAAAAAGTATTTGGCAATATTAAAGGAACAAATTATTTGAACAAAGCAACAAACAGGTATTATAGGGATAGCTGCTAGAGAAAGTCTTAGCTAGGGAGAGATGCATGTGAATATGGAAGAATAACACTTACCATAGGCTTAAGGGAGGCTGTAGGGTTAAGAGTGAGTGAAAAGACAACAGAGTCTCAGGCAGGCAGGCAGCCTGGATGAAAGCCTGCCCCAGCTGGGGCTGGTTAAGCACTGGCTGCATGAGTAAGCCTTTGCAGCTGTGCCTGGAGTAACTAGGATTGGTTTCTCTCAGGGACTGGCTGCTGACAGCGACCCAGGTATTTAGGAAAGCACTTTGGAAATGGCATTTAAGCTGCTCAGCATGGGAGTCTTTGGCTGTTGTTCCAAGTCCCTTTTCAGTTCTTGGTTTGTTTTTGGGTCTCTGACTTTGACTCCTAACCTTTGGCTTATTGCCCAGTCTCCATATTTGGCTCCTGGCTTTTTGTCTTAGTTCCTTGTTCCAGATTGTGGCTCTACCCACTGGAATGGACTTCCATGCCCTGATTCCTTACAGCTTGACCAGCTTCGGTATACCACCACTTCATGTGAGCACACCACAGAGACAGAAACCTTCCTGAAATGCCTGTTTGTAAATGAGGTCAAGGAGAACTTTGCTGAAGAAGTGACAGAGTACTGGTCTGAGTTGTAGGCTTGTGCTTCAGAGCCTGAATTCCAGATCATCTGTTCAAGTTCCACTTTGAGTGCAGTGTGCCACGATTCTTCATGCCACGGTTCTGCTTCAAGTTCCTAAGTACCGTTCTAATGCTTGAGCACCATGCCAAGTTCCCAAGGTCTACTTTAGGTACCAGGTTGAATTCCAAGTTCCAAACTCCAGTTCAAATGTCAGTGTTTCCATCTGGATTCCAGAGGTCAGAATTCCACAGTTCTGCTTCAAGGTTCAGCATGGCAGTTTGAATCAAGTTTCAGAAGTCTGAACATCGAATTCTACTTTGAGATCCTGCATACCAGCCTGAGATTTCAAATACCAATTCTGAGAGCTGAGTTCCAGCGCTCCAAGCATCACAGTCCCAGTTCAGGTGCCACAGCTCCAAAGCACCAGTCCAGATTCCTGAGTACCTGTACTGAGGTCCAAGTGCAAGAGTTCTGCTTCAAGATCTGAGATCTGTGTTTCCACTCTGATTTCGAGAATACCAGGCTGAGTACTTCTCAGAGTTACAGAACATTGATCCAGGTTCCAGACGTCTGAGGTCTAAAGTATCAATCCAAGTTCTGAGGTCTGAGTCCCAAGAGGCCAGTGCTTGAGAGCAGCAGACCATGCTTCAACCGCCAGTCTCCAAAGTTTCTGCTCAAGATGCAAGTTCCAGAGTTCTCCTTTAAGCTCTTGAGTACCATTCCAAATACCAGCCGCAGCTCAAGACCTCTGCCAGTTCTTGAGCCGGAACTCGGTCGGAGTTAAGAAGGCTCCAACTCCGCGGTACAAAGTTCCAGTGGTCTGCTTCAAGTGGCAGGCGGAGTTCAAAGGTGTACAGTGACAGTCCAAGTGCCAGAGATCCATTCTGAGTTCCAGAAATCAGATCTCCAAAGTGCAAGTTTAAGCTCCAGAACTCTAATTGGAGTACCAGCTCAATCTCCAGAGTTTCATATATCTGAGCTCCAGAATACCAAGCTGACTTCCTTCCAGTCAAAGTACTGTTTCACATTCAAGACGACTGGCCTATGTGTTAGAGTTTTTTGCTTGGGGTTTCAGAAATCTGAGGACCAGGGCTGCGTGCCAAGTTCCAGAGTACCAGCCCAAGATCTCGGTCTGAGCGCCAGAGCTCTGCTTCAAGTTCCAGAAGTCTGAGTTAACAAGTTCCAGAGATCCAAAGACCTGGATAACCATTCTGAGGTCTGAGTTCCAGAGCATCAGAGTACCCATCTGCTTTCAAATTCAGCTTCAAAGTCTTGTTTCCAGTCTAAGTAGCAGTCTGAATTTTAGTCTCCAGAGTTCTGCTTCAAGGTCTGAGTTCACGAGTACCAGTCCAAGCTCCATAGTTCTACTTTGGGCTCTAGAAGTTTGGGCTCCAGAGGTTTGTGCCAAGATCTGAGTTTCAGTGCATCAGTCCAATGGCCACGCCAATCTCCAGAGTACCTATCCAAGTGCCAAAGTTCGTCTTTAAACCCCAGAAGTCAGAGAACCAATTCCAGAGGTCCAAGTTCTCAAGGCCAGAGCTCCAAAGTACTGATCCAAATCCTAAGTCTCAGAGTTCTAGATGTCCAAAGTCCAAGTAACAGTCTGGGTTTAAATTCCACTTTGAGTTGCAGAGCATTAGAGTACCTTTGCCAGGTGAAGTATTAAGTTCCAAAAGTTCACTCTGAACAGCAGTTTGAGTTCCAAGCTCCAGAGAGTTTTGCTTTTGAAAACCAGAAGTCTGAGTTCTCCAGAGAACATGATATGAGCTCCAGAGAACAAGTCAGAGTTCAAGTTCTGCTTCTGACAGTTTGGGTTCCAGAGAGTCTGTTCCAGAGTACTGGTCCACATCCCACTTCAGTTTCCAAAGGCCAGATAAGAGTTCCAGAGTTCTGCTTCAAGGTTTGAGTGCCAGCAAGAGTTCAAGTTTTCAGATTTAGACCTCTACACTGAGTTCCAGAGGTCTGCTCTTCAGCACACCAGTCCGAATGCTGCTGTGATCTCCAGAGTACCAGGGTAAGTTCCAGAGTGCTGAATTGTGGAGTGTACTGAACTCCTGAATTCCAGCTCCAAGTGGCAGAGATCCAAAGTGCTGAGTAACAGTTCTGCCAGAGCTGAAGTATTTGTTCTGCTTCAAGGACTGAGTTCCACTTTGAGTACCTCTTAGTTCCAGAATAAGCTTCTGAGTGGCAGTTCTGAGGTCTGAGTCCCAGAGGCCAGTGCTCCCGCGTACCACATTGTGTTCCAACAGTGCTCCTGTCCAAGACCCAAGTTCCAGAGCTCTGCTTTAAGCTTCTGAGTACGAGTTCTGAGTTTCAGCCAGAATACAGAATCCCAGAGGTCCAGGTTCCACAGATCAGCATTCCAGAGCACCAATCGAAGTTCAACGTATGCTGCAAAATCTTAGCTCCAGTCTGGACAGAAGTCCAAGTACCAGATCAGTCAAGAGTTCTATGTCAAAGTCTAAAATTTGGAGTTCCAGTCAGAGTGCTTCTCTGAGTTCAAGAGTGCTAGTCAAAGCATCACCATTCCACTGTGAGTTGCAGAAGTCTGAGCTCCTGAGTACCACTAAGCTCCCAAAAGCCAGTTCTGCAATACAGGTACTGAGCTCCAGATACCAGTTCCAGGAGCTAAACTCCAGAATCCCAGTCCAGGTTCCAGAGGGCCGGGTCTCCGACTACCAGTTCTCAGATCTACACCTCAGAGGCCAGAACTCCCGCATACCAAATGCCAGAGGTCCAAATATTCTGAGGTCTGAGCTCCAGAATACCTGTCTGAGTGCTAGGGGTTTACTTCAAGTTCCAGAGACCTGGGGTGCCAGGAGAGATCTAGAGTGCCAAATTTCTGGAGTGCCTGAATTTGAGATCCTGAGATTCTGGAAATTCCAGAATATCCATCTGACTCCTGCAATTCTCATTCAAGATCTGAGAACTTGTGTAAGGGACAAGGAACTGGTTAATTCTAAGTACCTGTTCTAAACCTCCAGTTCAAGTTCCAGTCATTCCATCTTTCTTCCTCTCTTTTGCCAGGACCAGTTTGAGCTTCATTTCAAGTTTTATTGAGTTCCAGTTAGCATTCTAGTCAAGGTAGTCAGCCCCAGCCCATCCAGGGGAGAAGGGGTGGAAGGGGTGGTAAGCCTGTTGTAACCCAAGTCAGAATTGATGTAAAATTGATGACTAGGAAAAGAGGGGACACCCTGGGCAAGGGTGGGGAAGTCAAGACCTACCATGTCTAGATTATCAGACAGACAGCCTGAACACGGGTCTGGCTCAACTGGTGCTGTTGAAGCACTGGCTGGATGAGTTAGCCTTTGCAGCTACATCTGAGGTAACTGAGACTAGCTGAGGATTTGACTGCTAAGAACAGCAACTCAGTTGGTGGGGCTCCACCTGGCACTACTGCTCAGCCTGGTCAATGCAGAGATCTCTAGCCACTGCTCTAATCCTCTCTTTAGTCCTTGGTCCGCTTCCTCATGCCTGGCCTTCAGCTTAATGCCTGGTCCCAGACCTTGGCCCTAACCTTTGGGATCTAGTTCCTTGTCCCTTACACAAGTTCTCCTTGGATTTCTCATAAGAAGGTTGCCATTCCATCACAGAAACCAGGAGTTCATGTGGGGAGCAGGGTCAAGGGGTAAAATGCTACTTTCTTAAGAGGAAAGCACCCCTATGCTAAAATTAGAGAACAGAAATGCTCTTCCACTTGGTAGAGATGCTTATAAAAGGCAAGACTCCAGAGGCCTGTACTTCATTTAACCTGTCCCTCATTCTGAACAAACAAAAGATAATCCAGGGATAAAGCAAAAGTGAATCCAAGAGGAAGCCCTTGGGAGGGGGGGCAAACTTGCTCAGATGAAGGTCTTGGAAAGACAGGATGTGAAAATGATCAAATTTCCTTCCTATCCAAGGATGGGTTCCCTGTTTATATCCTGTGCATCCTTTGTCCATGCATGGTTTTTGCCAGACTTGCCTAGAGGCTTTCTAGGGCAGTTATTGTCTTGCAAAGCATTTTCTTACCCTAATGGAAAAACCTTTGTACTGCATTAGAAAGGTGATTTTTCTTAAGCTTCTTTAAAATATATATTATAAATATCTTGCATGCATACCTCGATCCAGTTTAGGCATAATCAAACGATGTGCTTGTATCTGAACAGGTTATCCAGCTAATCCTATTTCTTTTTGAAATAGGAAAAATATTTTATATAAAAATAAAATTAGCTGGATAACCTATTCAGATACAAGCACATCATTTGATTACGCCTAAACTGGATCCAGGTTTCACTGTGGGCAATGTCAGTCTCCACTCTGGATACTTTCTATTGTTGGATAAAGTTAGTGCTGTCAGATGTGATTGCTGGGGTAGTCTCTTTTGGCTCCATCAAAATTGTTTATGGGCCAGATTTTCAGAAATACTTAGCACCTTCAGTTAGGATCAGATTTTTAGATGAGCCCAACTTCCATTCAGGCTGCTACAATCGGCACCCAGAAGCTCTCCTATTGTTCTCAGTAACAGCTGCTGAGCACACAGCCCTGCAACAAAATCTGGCCAACTGAAAATCAGGTGCCCATATAAGAGTTGTTGTGTCTGGAGCTCATTGGGGAACCTGGCTCTGGAAACTTACTACACTTTAAAAGAGAGACAACAGAATATGAAATACAGAGCACCTCCTGTATCTAAAATGATCTCAAGTATGGGATCAAGAGAGAGACTCTCAACTAGTGTGAAATTATGTAGATCCATCATTCTTGTTTTAAAAACCTTGGGGTAAACCTTTTCAAGTATGCCTAAAACATTTAGGCAGTTCTACAAAGGTTGCTTTTGGTTTCTAGGAACTGTCTCTTAAGCTTCTAAAAGGAGGGAAAAGCAAAAATATAGGGGAAGATGCTAAGTTAACTTAAATAGAAGGTTAATGATAAATTGACTGCATAGGGAGAGAAAAATGCTATCAGTCCCCAGAATTGTCTAAACTTTTGGGTACCTTAGACATACACTTGAGAATATGTGACCTCTCCCTCTCACCTACTTGCTGTGGTGAATCACCTCTCCCAGTAGTTTCTGAGGTTCAACAGCCCCCTGGTAACATCCATTACATGGACCAGGAAGCAAAGAGGTGGGGCTTAAGAAACATTTTTGTAAGCAGGAAGGATAGAGAGAGGGCTCAGTCTTTGCTGTCAAAGCCATGTAGGATCACAGAGAAGGAAAGCTACAGTGCTGATCTGCTGGTGGGTTATAAAGGGCAACACAGAGCTTCATAGGCTATCTTCAGGGCTTTTTAGATCACTCTTCGATGCTCAGAAATGCAGCACCTGAGAATCCTTTAAAGAGCAACGTTGTACTTTGTCTCAAATACTGCTTCCATCAAAGTCAATGACACAAGTTCCCACTGACTTTGTTGGGACCAAGATCTGGCCATGTATCTGTTTCTGCTTTAAGCAGCAATAAGGAAAAAAAAGGTGTAGGAATTAATGTTGAATCTTAGTTCAGTCCCCAGCACGTAAGTATCCCGTTTCAGAACTCCTCTTTCCTCCCCATTCTGCCTCCCAGATGCACACCCAAGGTTGCTTAAGTCATCACCACAACTGCCTGGCAGCCTGACAAGCTAGCAGTTGAAATATATATGGTAAATCCTATAAAAGGAGTTTCCTCCTTGTAGATCAGGGGATAAAGGCACATTGGCAAGGTAACTTAAGGCCCTACTACCTGCTGCCAGATGTTCTGTATAGAAAACCAGAGGCTTTGGTCCTTGGTGAGCTGGCAGTGCAGTGCCTTTCACAACCACTATATTTATCTGAACATCATTTTTAGAAGTCTGCATTACCTGTCACAATGGTTGCATTTAAAGGGTTTTGCACCTGTGTGTTTCCTGTAGTGCCTCGTAAGCTCATCGCTTCGTGCAAAACGCCACTCGCACCCTTCCCATGAGCACTTGTATGGTTTCTCACCTGCAGAGAGAATGAGAAAACAATCATGACTGCAGGGAAATTATTCCTAACTAACCTTTTCATTCCTGTGCCTCCTTATATCACCAGAGGGTCATTTTCAGCTCCCTGAATCAACACTGTGAATACTTGCTAGGTATTAGCTCAGGGGTCAGCAATCTGTTACTAATGGCATGCTAAATTAACATAGCTCGGTCTTCTTCAGGTCACAGGCAGTCAGTAGATGGCACATTTTTGTGCACAAGCGCTTGGTTGGGCTGGATAAAATCTCTTGTAGGTTGCTGACCCCTGTACAACATATTGACAAAAAGTGTATGTGTAAGACAGGCACATGGCTGCTGGTACAAACAGACCCAAAGTTCTTAAAATGCCTTTTGATTAAAAAGAAGTCATCTGTTCTGGTTTCCACATAAGTAGATAGCATTTATATCCATGCCGACCAAGACCTGATGCCATATTTCCTACTTAGTTGATTTATAAAGTGAACTCTGCTCTTTGATTTAAGACATTACATTTCAGTATAGCAAGTGCTAGAAGAAAACATTTTATCCCTTAATTTGATATGCTACTACAACCTTCTGATGTTTTTTGGACCGTATTTATCAGGTGTTATTCCAGTAGCCACTAGAACTCTCTCACACAGTTATATTGAAGTAACCAGGGTTGCACAACTGGATGTCCATCTTGTCAGCTGTGTTCAGGTTTTTTCACTCTATACTATAAAACAGGCTTTGGGGGCCAAATTCAGCACTGGTATACCACCAGTGAAATCACTGATATTACTCCAAGGCCACTGCCATCTTAAAATGGATACCCTTTAGATCTAAAACATGACCCCTTCATTGTTTACTCCCATTTCTTTATAGGACTGCAAAATCTGTGTGTGCACTTTCCACCTCCCATCAGAATAAATGCTTTTCTCTTACACAAAATCAATGTCAGTATTCCCAGCACTCAAAAGCAGCCCAGCAATAAACAGAGCGAGGCTGCATCTGAGGAGGCAGGGCACGAGAGGACACGGTGAGGAAACCAATTTCACTGTCAAGCTTCCAACAAAGAATTTTAAACATGGAGGGATATAACAGGAAGGGATTTTTTCTTTTTTTATAAAAATTTTGAGCACTGCTAAGAGGGTGACTTTAAAAAGCAAACCAAAAATGACAGTCCATAATGCCTCCTGTCTAGAAAAAACAATTGCTCAACCATAACAGATTTAAATCTGAAATACAGTGTCAGGTGTCTACATTTCATTTGCCACAGAGTATACTCCTCAGGTAATGGAGAAAGATCTCATTACTTTATAGTCCAAAACAGGAAGAGCCATATATTTCAGGGAAAGCAAATTGTACAGGTCAGAAGAGTGCATAGGCCATATTCATCTCTGGAGTAACTCTGCTTGCAGCAACAGGATTACATCAGGAATTGATTTGACCCAATCTGCTTAGAGAAAGCTTCTTTGTGGTTAGCCATTCTCCAAACATTATTGATTACAAGCTTGGCTCTGCTGCCCCAAAGATAAAATGGAAAGCTGGCACTGACAGGGGAGGAGAATGAACTGCAATACCTCCTGTAATCCAGCAATTCAAGCCTTTCAGCCTCAACTCTGAGCGCTTTAAAAAGCAAACTAACTAAATAAAAGGGTTCCTAGGACCAAAGCAGTGCAGAAAGGAAACCTTACAAGAAGCTGCAGCAGGCAGATAAATGCCAAGGCAGATATGGGTCCACCAATCTAGAAACTAAAGTCTACAGGCCTTAAAGAACAAAAGCTACATGGTGGGAGAAGGTAGGAGGCAGGAAAAAGAGCTAGAAGGATTTTAATTTCAAACCAGGCTTTCCCTGAAGCTCAGTCTACTTACATACAGTTGTTTTTAGTACTATAAATGGGTTTTCTCCTGAAACCTACATGGAACTTCGCAATGTTTGGCTCTTTTTTTTTTTTAATACAGACATTTAATCCAATTACAAAAATTCACCACACTTTATGATGTGGTCCTAGATCAGAAGATCCCAGAACAGAAAATCTCATGTAGACTGCAAGATCTAAGGAAACAGAGAGGACTGTAAAAATGAAATAAACAATAAGAAAACCAATGGCTTATAACAATACGTCTGTCTATGTTGCAGACTGCAGTGCAGAGGAGAGATACCCGTGCTAGCTTTAAATGAGCTGACCTGTGTATTGGAACCAATCTAGCCATGACAGCAAGAGCTCCTTGGAGGATCATTCACTGGGAAGCAGGGTAAATGAGCCCTTGTTGAGCTCTGCTGCTGCCATGAGGAGACAGCTTCCCATACCCCAGGCTGGCTTGGGTATCTCAACACTGCAGTGTAGTCTGCTCTGTAGCCATACCTAATAAGAAAATAGAATAGCCCAATAAAACACAACACAGAACAGATTATTCAAATCTAGAAATATGTAAAGCTTTGTTAAAAATGGGGGGTTTTTTACTTCAAAGAGCTATTAGGTGTTTTTATTTCCACCAGGCACTATATTGTGAGGTAAGCGCTTGCTTTTCATTCCCACACTAGTACCTTTTCCTGTCAATGTGCTGTGGCTCTGGCTTTGCCCATGTGATAGCTCCCAAAACACTGTATTTCATATAGCACACTCTATATTATGTCAGTGATTCTCAACCAGGTTGCCATGAGATCCTTTAAAGGGTACTGTGGAGTACTGTGCAAGATTAGGTATACAAACACCTACCCGATTCACAAGATAAACACAGAGATTTCAGTACGAATCCATAGTGTCAAAAACATTCTGACCTGCTGTGGTCTTTCTGAGTTACTTGCAACAGAAAAGTTGCTCTTTTCTTTCTATTGTCAGAAAATGGGTGAAAGCTCAGAGCTGGTATTTGCATAGAGGGGTGCCTTGAGGCTAACAAAGTTTACCTAGAAACTGGGCATCCAAAAATGACTCCCCAGCTTTTGATCTTGCTCATGATGGTGCCAGTCAGCAGCTGCTCTTCTGGGATATCTTATGCTTCATTTTTAAAAGCAGTATCTGGTAGGAATAGATTGATGTGCCATGCATGTTGCCAATCATGCAGCTTGCCTCACTTCAGAGGAAAGAGAAGCTCTCCCACACCTACCTCATTGTGGAAATGGATAGGAAGGTAGACATGTTGGTCTATGGCCATATCTTTGCTCATACACTATGAAGGGAGTGCGAGAAGCTAACTCTCTTCCCACATCAGTTGAGACTACAGGATAGATGGGTTAGGGACAAATGCTGTGGCTGTTCCCTGAAATCAATAAGCCTTGTGACGGAAGCAGGATTTGGCTAATTAACATTTGTCAAGAGGCCTGAAAATGTAAAGTCTCTATATAGGTTATTTTAGATATAAAGGCCAAGCATTATTACTGTTAGACCCAGGGGATGTTACATCTCTACGTTCTTTGAGCTCCAGAGGCGCTCTCTCAAACATCCCCCATTTGGCTTTGCCCAGCAACAAGCCTCGCTGTGTTTTCACTCTTCTCCTCTGGAACAGGAGCCATGCACTGCCAAATAAATGTCAGACTGTGCTGCTTTGTGCTCCCAGGCAGTGTGCTTGCTTACTGTACTCCATGGCATAAAGGCAAAGAAGCCTGTGACCTTTAAAGCCATGTCAAAAGGCATCCTTGACCCATAGACTCCAAGCGTTTGGATTTCCTGCCCTTCCTCCTCTCCTGTTCAAAACTCGGGGAAAGGGGGGCAGAGGGGAGAAGGGGGAGGTAAGGTAGGGAGAGCAACTCTGTGCACAGAGAGCAAGCGCTAACTGCATCTTTTCTTTATTACTTAATTCTCACCTGGTGCGGGCTAAATAGAATCTCCTCTTGTCCAGTGGTCCCAAAAAGGCACCTGAATGAGGTACTCCGTCCTATCTCAGTAGCGGCAGTGGTGGAAAAGATTTATGCAGGATGATTTCCAAAATGTCTTGCTTGCTCTTCTTTTTCAGTAGAGGAGTAGTATGAACAAAAGGATATATGGTAAAATTCTGGCTTTCCTGAAGGCAATGGCAAAACTCCCATTGACTCCAACAGGGCTGGGATTCACCCTTTTAATTAATTAATTAAGAGCTTCTAAATCCAATTAAAAATAGAAACATCGCAGAGCTGTACCGCACACATTTCTGAGAGCTGCTTTCAGAAGGGCGAATGAAGAGCATGGTGAATTTTTTTGGACTGTGGCTTTATTGATCCTGCCTTCAGTGCCTCAGATTAGTGAACATGTGAAGAGTCTTTCAAGCTCCTTTGTGGATGGATCAGGGCCTGGTATGCTGCGCATGTGTTTTAACAAGTCTATACATTTAAGCAAACACACACGCACATAAATCATAGACTCATAGAATACAAGGATCGGAAGGGACCTATAAGATCATTAAGTCCGGTCCCCTGCCATGGGCAAGAGGTAATTGGGCTCAAATGAGCTCAACGAGGTGCTTCTCCAGCCTTCTCTTGAACGCCTCCCGGGATGGGAACTGCACCACCTCTGCTGGGAGTGTGTTCCAGATTCTAGATACCCTTACGGAAAAGAAGTTTTTCCTTACGTCCAGCCTAAATTTTTCCTGAACTAGCTTGTGTCCATTGGTCCTTGTCCTCCCAAGGGCTGCCTTACTGAAGAATTGCTCCCCTAGATCTTGGTGTTCACCCCTGACATATGTGTAGGTAGCTATCAAGTCACCTCTCAGTCTTTTCTCTACTCAGAGTGAATGCACCCCATTTACAGAGTCTCTCCTCATATGGCCTATCCTCCAGGCCCCTAATCATACCAGTGTCAAATGGTCATTTAAAAAAATTTGCTACCCAAATATAAACTGGATCATTCTGTCTTGCCAGTGTCTAACATGTCCCACAGAATGGTGCCCTACAAAGCATATGAGGTATACTGTCTTTCATTTTAGATTACACATGCATACACAATATAAATAACCAGATTAAATAGGCGGATAATGGCTTATTAACATGAATTCAGGGTGGCCATGCATGATTCAAGTCATGCAGGTCCTCTAAAATGAGTGCTAGTGAAACCTTTGCACACTCCATAATGCCACATATTTATTGGAAAAATCACTGGTGCCAAAGTAAGGGGTCTCAGCCACCTGTGAATATTTCTTTTCTCTACCTGTAGCAGAATACCTTGTTGTACTTCTAGACTATGAGCTCAATGGAGAAGGGACTGTCTTTATTTCACTTGTATGTAATACAATGTGGCCCAGTCTGGGGCCTCAAGGCACTGTACTTTCTTAAATATAGAAAGAGTTCCTAAGGCATCAAAGACTCTACACACAACTTCCAAGGTGGGGGGGGGCATTGTCATTGTTGTGGTAAAACATACATGCAAACGGTTCTGTTGCTCAGCTGTTATTAGTAGTGAGAGCTCTGGCCCTGATTCACCAGTCCAACCCAGCTGAGGAAAGCATATAAACACATGCTTGAAAGTAATAAATATATGCCTAAAGGGTAGATCTTCAAAGGCTGGGGACTGTAGTATGAGCAGATGCACACCATTCTCCACATGCCTAGGCAGAGATCTTAAACGTGGCCTTCTGCCCAGAAGTCTTTCGTTCTATTAAGTCCTTTCTACAGCACATCTTGGTTCACTCTGGTAACTGGAGGACAAAGAACTTTACAAGTTTAATTTCCCCCCACAACCACAGCAGGGACACATAGACAATATGCCATAACATTTTGCCAGTGATTCAAAGGAAGCCAGCCCATTATTGTTTGCGCTATAAGCCCGGTGTCTTCCCAGTTCATAGCAAACCCCTCACAGGGATCCTGCAATCTGGTGAGCTTCGACAGTATTACTAAGAATTCTTTCATTTTACAGAAGTCCAGTGCAATCGATATCAAATGCCACCAAGTCATTTCACAACCCCCAACTGCCAATGTCCGTGGTCAGCCTTGTATGATGACTAATGGTACATGATCCTTGCTTTTTATACCGAGCTCGTTAATTTAATTTGCCAGATTCAGTGATTTGTAGGAAGACTTCCTGAACGGTGTCTAAATGGTGCTCACCATGTTCCAAGTCTCAGAACCCACCCAACAGTGGCATGAAAGTAGCTAGTGCTCATGTGGTTTGTGTATATTTAGTGAACACGGTTATTTGGAACCTCATGTACCCATGTGATTCCTTCTTCTTGGGTGTGCCTACATGAGGCACTAGACTGCACTAGGATCTAGTAAATACAGATTAACTGTGCAATAGTAGCCGCTCAGGAGGACTCAGGTAGACATTGACCGGGAGCTAATTTGCTCCCAGTTAGGCACACCAGCAGGGGGCCCAGTGCTGGTGCTGCTCAACTCTCAGCTCCCGCCAGGAGCTGGTAGTTAATCAGCATGGAGACTGGGTCCCTCTTTGTCCCCCCGTCTTTGTGCTGTGGGGCTCCTGCCTCCCCACAGGAGCCAGGAGCTGAGCAGCACCAGAACTAGGGAGCTCTTGCTTCCCCGCTCAGCCATGGGCTGGGTGGGAGCTGTCCCACCAGTGGGGCAGCTGGCACTAAGCCCCCAGCTGGGCGAGGAATCCCTGCTCAGCCAGGAGCTTGCTGCCAGCTGCCACTGGTAGGACAGCTTCTGCCCAGCCCCCGGCTGCGCTGGGGTTTCCCACCCAGCTAGGGTCTTACTGCCAGCTGCCCCACTGGCCAACTGGGCAGGGGGCTGGGAAACAGCTGCCTTCACCCCACCCCCAGAGCACAGGCCTGATGTCAGTGCCCTATACCAACATGAGGCTGGCACCTGGGGGAGCTGGGTGGGAGCTTGCTGCAATGGAGCAGAGCAGGGCATCAGTAGCTCTGCTTTGAATTGCTCCTCTTGGGAGAAAGTTTGCTCCCAGTGGGCGGATGTGTAGATGTGGGATGCAGGGAAAGCTTACTGTGCAGTATTCTACCCAGTCTGCTCTTTTTTACACTGGAGTAGTGCTGATAACACCAGTGTAATTTTTTCATTTGCCCATACTGAATATGAAAAGCAGCACTGACATTCCCGCCACACAGAAGCACCCACATTAAATATTAGAGAAACCCAGCAGGGTTCTCTTCCAAAACCTGTACATGTAAAAACAGTAGTAGCCAACATCAAGACTTGCTCCATCTCTTCACTCCAGCTTGTAGAGGTCCTTCCTCCTGCTCCCAGCCCCAAAGTCTGGCAGGAACTTCCTCTTCATCTTACTGAGGTCTTCCCCCCCAAAATTATGAGATTTTAAAGTAAAAATAATAAACGTTGGGTGCCTGTCTTTTGGGTTTTGAGCTTGTAAGATACACCCAGGTCAGGCTTTTAAGCAGGGCTAGACACTTGAATAAAAAACCCAGTAAGCTAAGTGTTTCCTCCCCACAGGATTCCAGGAGCTGGGACCTCCAGGAAAAAAAAAATCAAACCCAAACAAAGCACTGACTACCATGATGTGTATGATACAATTATGAAAGTTAGCAATGCTGCGGGTGAAAGCCTGGCTCCCTTTGTATCGCTGGCAAAACGCCCACCAACTTCAAAGGGTCAGGATTTCACACTATCTCTTTATAAAATCAAAAATAAACATGCCCAGAGGGCATGTATATAACCCTCCCCACAAGCACAGCGTCAGTCAAAATATTTCATTTGCTATGACTGTAAGTGAAACGGTGAAGAAGCTCCAAGCCCCGTGCTACAAACTGCTCTCACCAAGCTTGTTCCAGGATCGCAGCCTCTGCTCTGTCTGATTTCTCTCACTGTTGCCTGATGACCCAGTAAAAAGTCTCTGTAAGTGTTGATTTAGGCAAAGTATTTTAAGAGGGGGGGGGAAATAGATCCTGATAGACTTGCACACTACAAATTTGAACTAAACAATTAAGCCTTAGGAGCCCTTTCTATTTTAGTCCCTCGATACATAGCGTAAAAGTAGCTTTGACAAACCACACAAGAACCTCCCACACACTCCAAAAATCAATACCTGTTCCACCACAATGATCTACTGCACTTGGTTTGGGGATTCATTGCCCAAAAGAAAGGTTTCATGAAACACATCTACAAAACTCTTTTTCTATCCTTTCTCCTAAATGGCGATAAAATAATTATTCAACAGAAAACCAGTTCAAAAGAGATTCAAATGCCAGTCAAATTATTTGTACTGAAAGTCAGGCCTCCGAACTTGTGTTCCAACTCCTTTCTTGTGGAAACAAAGAACTGCAAAGCGCAAATTTCCTGAATTCCTCTTCTAACTAAGGTGTGGAGGCCAAGAGCAAAGAGATTTGTGACTGCAATCTAGTAATCTGATGCACTTTTTAAAGAACCTTTTAATATTTCTCTTTGCCACCTTTTCTGCAAAATCCTTTGATATTTGCAGTTTCAGAGATGGCAACCTAATGTGCCATTAAGCACAGGAGAACTATTTGTGTTGCTGAAACCTGTGCAATCCATGGCATATTTCACAGAACAATGTAATTAGAGACATCATTAGAGAAATAGGAAAAAACGCAAACACTTCAGATGGAGGTGGGGATTTCTGTGGTACATGTTTCCCTACCTAGGGTGGCTTGCTGAAATATGCAATAAATGCATTGATACCTAGCCTTGCATTCTTTTGATAAGAAAAGCCTGCCATATCACAGTAGGAGTCCCAACATGATGCATTACATGAATGATATTTTATATTTATGATACTTTATATTTATGACCATTTCATCCCAAAGGCTTCAAGAGTACTTTTATGAACTATACATGTCATCCCGGTGAAACGTAGCCAGTTTTACTAATTAGCAGAAGAGTACTAGTACACACACTGCAACAGGAAACCTTATTAGCCAAGGTCATTAGATAAGACCTCCATTTCAATGAAAATTGGCACGTGACTTCTGATGGCAGTATGTTTTCAAAAGAATAACAATTCCATAGGGCTCCTCTAAAATAGCAGTATCTTAATAATAAGCTTTTTGGCCCCCACTGCACCACAAGGACTTGTCTCCTGCAGCCCCTCTCCTCTGGACACTCAAAGCTGCTGCGGTCCAAAAGCCTTTGCCACCAAATGAACACAGTATCAGACCAGGTTCAGCAGAGATGTGCAAGTTGCACTCACATGGCTCAGGCAGCTGAGACCTTTGTCTGCTTTGCTAGTACAGTTAAATGAAAAAAAGCCACTGATTTACAGCACATTCTATTAGCCACAATACATCACAACTCTCTACCATTAATAATAAGTTCATTCCTTTATGAGAAGGAGAGAACAGCCAGAACCATTAAATATACACATCTTCTGGAGGTCAAAGGTACAACCTTAGTGTCCTCCTGCAACTTGTACTGGACTCTGCAACCAGTAAAACTAATTATAAAATCAATCTCAGATACTTTTCATTCCTATATATACACACCACTAATTGATTTTTTTCTGAGAAATGGAAAGCACTATTTTTTCATAACGGGTTGGAGGGCAGTGGAGAGTATTTAAACTCTCTGTGTTTTTTTCTGGAGAAAAAAAATAGGGCAGTGTTTTATTCACAGTTCTGGCATGTGCCAGAAAGATGGACCCCCCCCCCCCCCCCCCCCTCCCCCTCCAAAGCATTAAGAGCACAAAAGAAACAGACCCAACATGGTAAACAGAGGGAAAGGAGCACACTACTAAGATTAAGAAATATAATGTGTGAGAAAATTGTAACTGTTTTTAAATGAAAAGGATGATCAGCTTCAAAATTAGTTCCTGTACATGCTTCTTGCAGTAGCAATTATCACGTCCATTTTAGAGATGGGGACAAAATGATAAGGGCTTGATCCAATGGTCAACAGGAGTTTTTCTAGGCACTTCAGTGTCATTGGCTCGGGCTCTAATGATCTTGCTCATGCTGCATACAAAGCCTGTGGCAGTCACTCAGTACATGAGCATATAGGACTGTCATTCCATCCTATTTCTAACAGGCACACATCACAGGCAGACTACAGGGTGTAGCTCACAGCATTTATTCATATTTATATGAATTTGTATGACTAAATTCAAAGCAGCTGAAATAGTCCATTCTCTATGCTACTTCCAAGGATACCGAGTAATAATAATAAACACCCATTGTCACTATGCTGAACACCAGGAATGCTGAGGAATACCCATTTACTGTCCTTGCTGAGTAAGACTCCCAGCAAGAATGATAAAGCCTTCTAAATTCTGATTTCCTTTTAAACATATTCTTATAAGCTCAGCTGAGAAAGATGCTCCAAGCTTCTGATGTGCACTCAGAGCAGAAAGATTTAGTTTAGGGAGCCGGATTTGGGGGCACAGGTGCCAGACATTGTGTAGAATCTGCACTTATGCTCCATTAATTGCCGACATATCTTCCCCCACCTCCGACCCCTCGGGAGAACAGCAGAGCAGCAGGCCCAGGCTGGTACCCAGCAGCAACACCAGCAGCAAAAGTAGCCAATTAGCCTCCAGAATAAGTGGTGTGCTGGGGGGGGATGATGGGGGGGGGGGAGAGATGTAGTTACCTAGCAACGAGAGAGCAGAAACAGCTGTGTAGCAGGCCCAGGCTGGTACCCAGGCAGTCACAGGCTAGCCAATTAGCACAGTGCATTTAATGCTGATGTGGTTTCCTAGTAACAGGCTGTACAAGTCTGTCTGTTGCACTCTTCTCCTCCTATCCTCATACTTTCCCCCAGTCATGCAAGGCATCGCTGTTTGCCCTAATTACTGATTCTCTGCTGCTTCAAGCTGCCATTATTTTTGTCCCCAGAGAGGCAAAAAGAACTTTAAAAAAAATCTCCTCTAATAAGAGCTTTTAGTTTCCAATTCAGTTGAGCTCTAAAATGCAGAATCCAAGAAAAGGCATTGGCACCAAAGTAAACACATAAAAGGGGGAGAAAACCCACAGACGAATCTCAGCCCATTGTGTCAGATTTTTCCGGGACCCCACGGTATATATATTGCAAGTTTAAACTGAAGTACAAGCAATGAAAATGGCTATTTAGAGGTCTCAGCATAAATGTATATAATACAGCATTATGGCAAAGATCTGTTGTTTGTGCATTTGCAGTCAATGCCCACAGATTCTTAATAAATTACAGGCAACATATAAAGGTTCAGTATCAGTTATTAGAGCTGGTGAAAACAATATAAAATATTTGCTCAAAACAGTGCTAACATTTTAAATCATTTTGTTCCACAAGTTCTGCAATGATTTGTTGTTGTTTATTCACAATTTTTCTATTTTGAAATTGTTTAGTATTCATTTTCTGTCTCACCTCCTCCCAATTTGCTACTGAAAAAAGGGGAGAACGATGGAAGGAGAAAAAGGGGAGAGTTAACAAGGGAGTAAAGGAAAAAATTAAAATGAAAATATAAACTCATATTTTTTTCATTTTACAGTTTTGTCAAAAATAAGGGGCATAATCTATTCCAAACAGTTTTACAAGAATATCCAATTCTGAAAATAAAACAACCTTTTCCAAAAATTTTTTTTCGTTAAAATGCAAGTTCTGCTAGTGATGCCCTGTTGCAGTCCTTGTTACCAGAGGATATTATGCAAACTGGTTGTTTCGTTGGGACTTTGGATGCAGTCTTAGACATTATCTCTTTTTACTTTTACGGGAGATGAAAACCCCAGCTCAGAAACCATCTGGGACAACAAACTCTATCATGTAAAGTTACTATATGTTGGTAAACAGACACAAATTCATCAACAATATCCATCATCTGCTGACCAAGTAATCTAGGTAATAGATTTCTCTTGCTTGATCTAAAGTCCACACTGAAGCCAATGGAAAAACTCTCTGTACACTAAACGGTACTGAAAATGCAGACAAAAATACGGCAATTATATCACACTTGTGCAAGGGGCTGTTTTCAGAACTTTATCCATCCAAAAGTTTTCACTACAAAGTTCACTGATAAGTATTCTGGGCAAGGGCTATTTTCCATAGCAAATGCCAACTTTCCACTCCCAGTTATTAGTGTTATTTTTTTCAAATGGTTTTCTAAAGCTAAAGCGTTTTCCTGCCTCCCCACCCCTCTCCCTTTTCAGACTTCTTAAGTCTACAAAAGTGAAAGTTTTGAAAAGTTATAGATGACTAAAGTAGATGACAAAAGTAGAAAATGTATGCAAAATTAACTACCATGTGCACTTCTGATTTCATGTACTAACAAAATGTATGCAGACAAATTATTATTAAGTACACAGACAAATATATCATCCAGTTTAAATAGAAATGTTTATGCTTCAGATGCCTCTAGTGCATTAATACTGATTTAATGAAGACAGGAATCGCCATACTGAGATTGCCAAAATGTCCATCTAATTCCAACTCTTGTCTTTGTCAGAGGTACACGACCACGTTTCAGAGCAAGGTGTAAAATTCCTGATTAAATTTGTAATTGTTTAGTACTATACAGTGAAAAGATACTTCTTTCAAAGCTCAGCTTGTGATCACCTTTACCTTGAAACATGAGTCCTTCTAAATGTTAGTGTAGCTAGTATAGCTGCAGATATTTTATGGTAAGGGACCAAACTTCAAATGTGCGTTTCAAAAATTTGGTGTCTAACTGGGTTAAGATTACTGAAGTAGCAGTTTCATAGTTGTGTGCCTATCTGCAGATTTGCTATCCCAGTTTGAAAAATGACTCACAATTGTTTAATCGTTTCATTCTTTTTAAGACATTTGCCTTGAAATCTTCTAGTTGTTTACATGCACTTTTAATTAAATGTTGAAAAAAATACTCCCCCTTTTCTGTTTTAAAGATGACTTGCAAAGCAAAGCAATTGGGTTTGTGCTGTCTTGGGAATCATTATAATGTATAAAGCTGACCTGTGAGCAGACAATGGACTTGAGCTTGCTGGGCTTGATTCCCTGATTATGCAAAGATTTCTGGATGCCCTTTGGGATTTGTGGATAATCTGAATTCTACTATGTACTTCTGTTTTCTCCATTCCAAACCAAGTAGGCTATCCTTTCATAAACCTCCTTATTTGGAAGTCTCTGTCTCAATCATTTTTAAATCTATCACAATGTATTATAGCTTACCAGGTGGTTACCAAATTTCCTTCACATCTTTTTGTGAGTGGCCTCAAACCAAAAGCCTTTTGAAGAAGTTAACAAGCCTTCTCCTCTGCTCTCCAAGAATTGTAGTAGGTTAGAAAGACACAATTTTAACTTACACAACAATACTAGCTTGTCTCCCTCCCATCCCTGTCCTTTATCTCTCTTTAAATTAATTTTCCTATCTGCTTTTCCTTGTGTCACCTTAAGGCTCACCTATCTCTATCATACACAAGCACCCTTAGCTTAATATTTTAGTGTAGGCACAATACTTGAACACCATTCATTCTCCAGGGATAAACATGTTTTTAATATTGGAATACGTATTTTGGTTAGAAGCTCAGATACTATGGCTATGACTTATTCTAAAATACTCAGATTAGTCACATCCAATCCCAGAGATTGCAATTTAACATCTAGAGCTGGTTCCATATCTGACTCGTCCTCACCTTTGCTATGTGTGAAGAGCATCTTCAGGGAAATATTTCTCCATCACCCTCTGTTGAAAAAAAATGATGCAAAGAAACAATTTTGGGACAGATTCTGTTGCCTTTACCTCTGCTTACTACTTCTTTACTCTGCAAGTAGTCTTGGATTTTAGTGGGACTGTTCCTGGGATAAATGGCAATTCATTCGGGTAAAGACAGGAAAATCTGCCCCTTAGCTTTGCCGTCATTGCTTTCTATTCTTTCCTGTGTATCCAGACCCTTCACACTGTGGGGCCCTAACCAACTCACTCACTCTCTGTGGGCTTCATAGTTTCATAGTTTCTAGGGTCGGAAGGGACCTGAGCAGATCATGAAGTCTGACTCCCTGCCTTGGCAGGAAAGAGTACTGGGGTCAAACGACCCCGGCAAGGCATTCATCCAGCCTCTTTTTAAAGACCCCCAGGGTAGGAGCCAGCACCACTTCTCTTGGAAGTTGGTTCCAGATCCTAGCCACCCTGACAGTGAAGTAGCACCTCCTGATGTCGAGCCCGAATCTACCTTCTGCCGGCTTGTGACTGTTATTCCTGGTCACTCCTGGCAGTGCTCGGGGGAACAGGGACTCCCCCAATGCCTGCTGGTCCCCTCTGACTAGTTTGTAACAGGCCACTAGATCCCCCCTCAGCCTTCTCTTGTGGAGGCTGAACAGGTTCAGGTCCCGTAGCCTCTCCTTGTAGGGCCTGCCCTGCTGCCCCCGATTATGCGAGTGGCTCCTCCTCTGGACCCTCTCCATGCTGTCCACATCCCTCTTGAAGTGCAGTGCCGAGAACTGGATGCAGTACTCCAGCTGCGGCCTGACCAGTGCCGCATAGAGGGGGAGGATCACCTCCTTAGACCTGCTTGAGATGCATCTCTGGATGCACGACAAGGGGTGGTTAGCCTTCCTGACTGTGTCCCCACACTGCCAGCCCATGTTTATTCTGGCATCAATAATGACTCCAAGATCCTTTTCTGCCTCTGTACTGACAAGAAGGGAGTTCCCCAGCCTGTAGGTATGGTGCCAGTTGTTCCTCCCCAGGTGCAGTATCCTGTACTAGTCAGTGTTAAAACCCATCCTGTTCTCATCCGCTCACCCCTGTAACCTGTCTAGGTCCAATTGCAGCCTATTCCTCCCTTCTAGCGTGCCCACTTCTTCCCACATTTTAGTGTCCTCTGCGAATTTGAACAAGGTGCTTTTCACCCCTCGTCCAAATCGCTGATGAAGATGTTGAATAGTGCAGGTCTGAGCCCTGGGGAACCCCACTGCCCACATCCCTCCAGGTCAAATAAGACCCGTCCACCACCACTCTCTGGGTGTGGCCCTCCAGCCAATTCGTGACTCATTTGACTGTGTAGGTGTCAACACCACAGTCCCCCAGTTTTTTAATGAGAATGGGGTGAGAGACAGTGTCGAAGGCCTTCCTAAAGTCCAGAAAGACTATGTCCACTGCTACACCTGCATCCAAGGATTTTGTGACCTGGTCACAGAAGGCCACGAGGTTGGTCTGACAGGACCTGCCACTAATGAACCCATATTTGTTGCCCCTAATCATAATCTCCTCTGCTGGCCCCTCGCGGACATGTGCCAGGATAATTCTTTCAAAAAGCTTACCCAGGGCTGAGGTAAGACAGGACTATAGTTTCCTGGGTCCTCCTTCCTCCCTTTTTTGAAAATTGGAACCACATTGGCCCTTTTCCAGTCCAGGCTTCTGATTTATAAATATATTAAAGGATCCTAATGGTTTTCTTTTTGGCTATTTGTACAAATTTCCACATTATCTCTTCAAACATATTCCTTTCTATTAAGAGTAGATTGTGTATGAGCAAAGGGCACTGGAGAAGATACTCCCCAGGGAGGGACTGGACAGGCTTTGCCTGGACTCCCTAGAGCAGGGGTGGGCAATTATTATGGGTGGAGGGCCGCTTACTGAGTTTTGGCAAGCTATCAAGGGCCACGTGACAGGCAGCCAGGAGCAGATAAATATTAATTTTCTAAATTTTTTAGGGGCCCCGCGGGACGGATAGAATGGCCTGGTGGACAACATCCAGTCCCCGGGCTGCATTTTGCCCACCGCTGCCCTGGAGTACAAGGCTAGTCTAGGAGAGAGATGCACAGGCTGTCGCATCATCGTTTCATAGTTTGTAGGGTCGGAAGGGACCTGAGCAGATCATCAAGTCCGACCCCCTGCCATGGCAGGAAAGGGTACTGGGGTCAAACAACCCCTCTTAAAGACCCCCAGGGTAGGAGCCAGCACCACTTCTCTTGGAAGTTGGTTCCAGACCCTAGCCACCCTGACAGTGAAGTAGCGCCTTTTGATGTCTAGTCTTTAGAAGGACTGTGGGTTAGGCTACATGGGGGGCAAGGAGAAAAGGATTTGGTGGTAGGGGTCTGCTACAGACCCCCACATCAAGGGGAAGAAATAGATTTGGGGCTCCTGAGGCAACTCTCAGAGACCATAAAAGCTAAAGAGGCGGTGGTCATGGGGGACCTAAACTACCCGGACATCTGCTGGGAGACACAGACAGCAAAGTCCCACCGCTCATGCAGGTTTCTAACCTATGTACAGGACCTCCACCTGACGCAGGAGGTACATGGTCCCACTAGGGGGAATGCCTTACTGGATCTGGTATTGGCAACGGGGGATGACATAGTAGGGGACCTACAGATCGGTAGCCATCTGGGGGACAGTGATCACCTAAAAGTACAATTCAACATAAGGCGTCGAGTGGGTAAGGTAACCAGTAGGGTGAACGTGCTGGACTTTAGGAAAGCTGATTTCAGCAAACTCAGGCGATTAGTGAAGGATGCACTGCAGAGTAGTAGTTTTGAAATGATGGGAGCCCAAGAAGGGTGGCTGTGCCTTAAGGAAGCTATCCTTCGAGCACAAAGCGAGAAGATCCCCGTGCGAGGTAAAAGAGGGAAAGGGGCCAGGAGGCTTCCCTGGCTGACCAGAGAAATCCAGGGCAGACTAAGGGCCAAAAGGGGAGCACATAAAAAGTGGAAACAGGGAGAGATCACCAAAGAGGAATATACCTCTTCTGCTCGTGCTTGTAGGGAGGCAGTTAGACAGGCCAAAGCTACCATGGAGCTGAGGATGGCAACCCAAGTAAAAGACAATAAGAAATTGTTTTTTAGATATATAGGGAGTAAAAGGAAGGCCCAGGGAGGAATAGGACCCCTGCTAAATGGGCAGAAACAATTGGTGACGGACAGAGGGGACAAGGCTGAACTCCTCAACGAGTTCTTCGCCTCAGTGTTCCTAAGCGAGAGGCACAACAAGTCTCTCACTGGGAGTGTAGGGAGGCAGCAGCAAGGCACCAGACTTCCATGCATGGACCCTGAGGTGGTGCAGGGTCACTTGGAAGAACTGGATGCCTTTAAGTCGGCAGGCCCGGATGAGCTCCATCCGAGGGTACTGAAGGCACTGGCCGACATCATTGCAGAGCCACTGGCGGGAATATTTGAATGCTCGTGGCGCACGGGTCAAGTCCCGGAGGACTAGAAAAGGGCCAATGTGGTTCCCATTTTCAAGAAGGGGAGGAAGGAGGACCCGGGTAACTATAGGCCAGTCAGTCTCACCTCCATCCTTGGCAAAATCTTTGAGAAAATCATCAAGGCTCACATTTGTGAGAGCCCGGCAGGACAAATTATGCTGAGGGGAAACCAGCACGGGTTCGTGGCAGGTAGATCGTGCCTGACCAATCTAGTCTCTTTTTATGACCAGGTCACAAAACGCCTCGACGCAGGAGGAGGGGTGGATGTCGTATACTTGGACTTCAGGAAGGCCTTTGATACGGTATCCCACCCCATACTGGTGAACAAGTTAAGGGGCTGTGACTTGGATTACTGCACAGTCCGGTGGGTGGAGAATTGGCTGGAGGGTCGCACCCAGAGAGTTGTGGTGGATGGGTCGGTTTCGACCTGGAAGAGTGTGGGCAGTGGGGTCCCGCAGGGCTCGGTGCTTGGACCGATACTCTTTAATGTCTTCATCAGCGACTTGGACGAGGGGGTGAAATGTACTCTGTCCAAGTTTGCAGATGACACTAAGCTATGGGGCGAAGTGGACACGCCGGAGGGCAGGGAACAGCTGCAAGCAGACCTGGACAGGTTAGACAAGTGGGCAGAAAACAACAGAATGCAGTTCAACAAGGAGAAATGCAAAGTGCTGCATCTAGGGAGGAAAAATGTCCAGCACACCTACAGCCTAGGAAATGACCTGCTGGGTGGCATGGAAGTGGAAAGGGATCTTGGAGTCCTAGTGGACTCCAAGATGAACATGAGTCGGCAGTGTGACGAAACCATCAGAAAAGCCAATGGCACTTTATCGTGCATCAGCAGATGCATGACAAATAGGTCCAAGGAGGTGATACTTCCCCTCTATCGGGCGCTGGTCAGACCGCAGCTGGAGTACTGCGTGCAATTCCGGGCGCCGCACTTCAAGAAGGATGCGGATAACCTGGAGAGGGTCCAGAGAAGGGCCACTCGTATGGTTAAGGGCCTGCAGGCCAAGCCCTACGAGGAGAGATTAGAGAAACTGGACCTTTTCAGCCTCCGCAAGAGAAGGTTGAGAGGCGACCTGGTGGCTGCCTATAAGTTCGTCAGGGGGGCACAGAAGGGAATTGGTGAGTATTTATTCACCAAGGCGCCCCCGGGGGTTACAAGAAATAATGGCCACAAGCTAGAGGAGAGCAGATTTAGATTGGATATTAGGAGGAACTTCTTCACAGTTCGAGTGGCCAAGGTCTGGAACGGGCTCCCAAGGGAGGTGGTGCTCTCCCCTACCCTGGGGGTATTCAAGAGAAGGTTGGATGTGTATGTAGCTGGGGTAATGTAGGCCCAGCACTCTTTCCTGCTTATGCAGGGGGTCGGACTCGATGATCTATTGAGGTCCCTTCCGACCCTAGCATCTATGAATCTATGAATCTATGAATCTACCCTCTGCCAGCTTGTGACCGTTATTTCTTTTCACTCCTGGTAGTGCTTGGGGGAACAGGAACTCCCCCAATGCCTGCTGGTCCCCTCTGACTAGTTTGTAACAAGCCACTAGATCCCCCCTCAGTCTTCTCTTGCAGAGGCTGAACAGGTTCAGGTCCCTTAGCTGACCCCTCATCATGCAGGTGGCCCTTCTCTGGACCCACTCCATCCTGTCCACATCCCTCCTGAAGTGCGGCGCCCAGAACTGGACGCAGTACTCCAGCTGCGGCCTGACCAGTGTCGCATAGAGGGGGAGGATCACCTCAGACCTGGTCGTGATGCATTTGTGGATGCATGACAAGGTGCGGTTGGCCTTCCTGACCGCGTCCCCACACTGTCAGCCCATGTTCATTTTGGCATCAATAATGACCTCAAGATCCTTCTCTGCCTCTACACTGAAGAGAAGGGAGTTCCCCAGCCTGTAGTTATTGTCAGTGTCGAAACCAATCCTGTTCTCATCCGCCCACCCCTGTAACCTGTTCAGATCCGATCGTAGCCTATTCCTTCCTTCTAGTGTGCCCGCTTCACCCACATCTTAGTGTCATCTGCAAATTTGAACATGGTCTATTTTACCCCTTGTCCAAGTCGCTGATGAAGTTGTTGAACAGTGCGGGCCTGAGGACTGAGCCCCACGGAACCCCACTGCCCACGTCCCTCTAGGTCGAATAAATCCCGTCCACCACCCTCTAGACACTTAGTGACCCATCTGACTGTGTAGGCATCGACACCACATCCTTGTGGACTGTCTGTGAATGCCACTGTTCTTGACCTTCATGTGTGGCACTCCTAGGGAGTGGGATGAGGGAGAAGGTCCCTTATCTCCTCCCTCCAGCACAAGAATCAGCTACAGCTCAGCCCTTAACATCTCCAGGGCCAGAATATGACTTTGTCAAAGACACTGCTTTGGCCTGAATGAACTCCTTCATGGTTGTATAACTGTTGTGTGTATTTGTTCCCCCGTGCTCCCAGCTTTCAATGCTGGGAGTACACTAGACCAGCGTTTCCCAAACTTTTTTGTACCAGGATCCATCTGTAGATATTGACGGCCAGTCCTCACCCAGTGCCCCCCACTCCTGACATGCTGTCCCCCACCCTCAGCCCTCAGCCCCCCCAGTGTGTGGGACGGGTGGGGCAGGGGGACCCCCAAGCAGCCCCTCGCAGGCTAGAGCCCTGACAGCCCACAAGGGAAAAGCCAGTTTCCCACATTTTTCTCCTTCAAAGTAGAATCCGTTTTTAAAGTTTGTTCATGACCCTTTCGTATATTCTTGTGACCTTCTTTTGGGTCGTTGCCCACGGACTAAGAAACACGGCACTAAAGCAGTGCACGACCTCCTTTTACCATATATTTTATTTTATAGGTGTAAGTTATTGCATCCCACAGGTTATTCTTCAGTTAGGTTTCAGGATGCTTTTTCTATACAGGCCTTCTCTCATTACCAAAGCATCCCAGCTTACTTGTTCCTGCTCTTAAGCAGCTGCAGCTGGTTTTTAGGAATCTTTAGTTTCCCTTTGTGATAATACTTCCATGTCCTTATTTTTCCGTTATTTCTCCTACAGTGCTTTGCTTTTGATTTCCAACACCAGCTCTTCCTTTTCCAAAACACTATGATCTCCTCCTGCTTGGCATGTAGCTTTAGTAAACTTTCCCAAGTAGTAGTGGGTGTCTACCATTACTGATGATGACAGCCAATAATTTCTTCTCCACATTCTCACGCAGCTATAGAGTACGGCTTGGGTGAGGAATATTTTCCCACACAGACAACAACAGATGTCAGATTGACCTAAAGGTTGTTCTTTCCAAACAGTCCTCATTTCCCATTTACACACTAGGGTCTCTCCCTTGGCTACTTTTTGGAATAATCTCTGGAGACCTTAAGGTTATAAAACTCATTTTTACTTCCAAAGTGCTCATTCATCTACTTAATAATCTCAAAGCACTTTTCACATGTTGAGCTTCACATCCCCTCTGTAAAACATGCATGTGGACACAATGGCCTGTTTCACCAAAACTAAAGTGCAGCTACACTGAAGCTGAAACACAGCCGATTTTCAGCAAGGCAAAGTACTACTATAGGACAGGAAGTGAACTGAAACTGCAAGGAAAAATTAGGTAAGCCAAAACCAATTGCCTGAACTAGAATATGGTAGGAAACCAAAGCTTAAAATCTCTATTTTTCTAAAAAGTATTGTGGGAACTTGTCACCATGGAAGGCAGCACTATACATTTCTTATAAGTCAGTATCTCCTTCAGCACAGTGCCCTGAACTCATGGTAATGGGCAAGGGAGTTTTCTTTCTAATCTAGATCTGAGCACTGTAGATATCTCCTTCTTTCTTTTGTGAAGAAAGCCCCTTATGTTCCACTGCAAGGGCACCCCTCTGCCAAAAAGATATTGGATGTGGTCCCATCATGATGTATATGTCAGACTTAAATGATTCAGGACATTCAGTGACTGAGGAGAATGAGAATGAGGAGAGAGTTCTTTTACTCATAAGCCTCCATTTCTAACTCAGCTCAAAACTGACCACTAGTTGGTAGTCAAATAGAAATGTAAGTGAAATGAGTTGAACGTTTTGTCATTAAAGTCTTAACCCAGTCACTTGCAAACAGTTATCCACATAATTGGCAGTGTTGTCTGCTGTTTGAGGGAACACCAATGTCTGAATGGTGCATGGAGATAGCCGTCCAGTGACACTAGAGGTGGTTTCTATATGTCTTTATTGAGGCAGTGTCATGGTACACAAGGAACTTGTAGTACTGTCACCAGCACTCCAGCTCCTTGGGAGATAAAGAACATCACTTTCAGGGTGTTCAACTCAGTGAGACTCACAAGGAATACATTCACTCACAAAGAGGAGTAGAAAAAAATGTCTATTTTTTTTTTTAAATAATACTATGAAAATTAACTTCCTTTTCATTCTTCTTTTGATCTGGTGAAGCCAGCAATGACTGAGCAAAAATGTAGTGCTTAAAATTCAAGGTTTTGATAGGAAAGTGATTCAGTGTATATGCTCTCCAAGGAACAAGGACCTTTGAAGGGCCTCTTTCCATACATAAAACTCTCACTAGAATAAGGAGGTATGTTCTCTAAAGTGAAATGACAAGGTTTTTTTCCAAAACTAGCCAACTTTCTTGAACAGCCTTAGAAAGAGCAAATTTTAAAGAGCTCCTAGCCAAACTCTGTCAATGGTGGCCATTCTTTATGGCAAGAATGCCACAAGTTAAGTCCAAAGGATGACACAGTACCACTCCAAAAATAAACCATCACTTTCACTCAGTGCTGCTGAATCCTGTTGCAATTGGGACATAGCAACACTGAATTCAGTGGCACCTACTTTTGTGGCTCTGTAGGGCCAATCCTCAAGCCAGGACAGACCCCACAATTCCCATCACCTTCCCAACTGCCACTCCAATCACCTTCCCCAACTCAAATGCTGCTCTGATCCTTGTCCCCTTCCCAAGCGCTGCTCTGATCCCATTGCTCTCCCTGATTCCCAGCACCAGCACCTCCTTTAACTTGGCACCCAGAGCTCATGTGCCAAACACAATGACTGCCCATGCCACTTGCGGTACACATGCTGAAGGTTGGCCAGTTTGGTTTATATGCCTCTCATCCATTTCTAATTAAATTATAACAAATCCCTTCAAGTTTATCAATGCAACAGAGTAGACATCTACATGGAAATAAACGTAGCCAAAAACAAAATAACCTCCTCCTGCTCCACTCTTCTTCAATTCCATTGCTCTATTTCTATTGAAAAAAAACACTCCTGCTATTTCAGCTGTCATCAGCAGGAACCTTGGAAATATCTGTGACCAACAGCTCTTACACACCTTTCCTACGTCTCATGTTGCTAAACCCTGCAAATTATCTTCTAACCATCTCATGAAGCTGTGAATCTGATTCACTAAGTTGGTCACCTATTCATTTGCACTATCCCCTGAATATAATATAGAAAAATAACATCACATACTAGACTTATTCCCTCTATTATTCCCCTACTTCCTATCCCTTCGTTTTAATCTCCCACCATTTTCACCTTGATTTCACCTTCACTTCTCTTGCCATTTCTAAATACAATGCTCTCCCTCTTCCAACCCTAACTCTTAACAAATCTCTTCCTCCATTTCAGAACCACTCTCCCTTCCTATTCTTTAATGTTGCTTCTAGTGATCCAGTAGATCTTTTTTCTTTTTTGTATAACTGTGATTGCTTTTATTAAAGACTGTTTGGTTTTGTTATTCTTACCGATACTTTGAATCAAGGAGACTACATCCTGCAGTGTACAATATATGCATGTGGGCAACAACCTGAAGTCCATAAGGTATATGAGAAAATGAAAGCACTAAGGACCAAATTCACAAAGATAGTGAGGGAAATTAGGTAACTAAATACTTTGTGAATCTGCATCAGTAACTAGCTCTGATCAGATCCTAATTTACAAAAAGAAATCCCAAGGTCTCCAGATCATCACAAAACACACCACAGAGGCAGTCCTTTGTTTCTGGCCAGAAAGCATCTAGCCTACCATATGTTCCCCCCACATTAATATGAGGAAACTCAATGTGACAAGCTTCATCAGACTATATAAATCTGTTCCACTGGCCTTTGATCTTGCGGACAAAGTGAATCTTGGTGACTAACTCTTTCTTAGGTCATGTGTCAGATCATTTTTAGATATGCTTGTACATGGGCACTTACCAGCAGTCTCCTGCCTTCTAAATTAGGAGGTGGCTGATGACTACCTTTTTTCCCCCCCATTTCAATTACTTCCCCCTCTGTTGCCTGCTTCATTCGTAATTCCTTTCTAGGCATTTGTTAAGCCTCGACAAAAATTTCCATCTCTCAGAGAGACAAATTGTCACTGTTTTCACCCACCTTTGCTGTGTGATTAAGTGTGAGTGTATGTGTTAAGGCTGTATCTCGAGCCATCATGACTCTGTCTCTTCTGTCTGAATTCTTTATCTCATTCCCAGATGAGCTGCATGTCTCCCAAACACTCAACCTTTTCCTGCCATTCACAGCTCCCTTTCACACACTTCTCCCTACCTACTTCTTTACTTCCCCATTTCAGTCGGAATGAAATTCAGTCACGTTTTCTTAGCTTATTTACACAAACTCCATTTTAAATTTCCCAATTTTACTTTGGCTTCAGTTAAATATTTCTCATTTCCTTCCATTTAGCCAGTTTTTCCTTTCACTTCCAGATTAAATTCTCTCCCTTGCAGATAATTGTTTTTCCCTTTCCAAATGTCACCCAGAAGATCATCTCATAACCAGCATGTTGCATTAACCGTGCATTATGTGTGGCATGTAATGCTTTCCTGATTGTCTCCATATAATGCATCAGAACAATAAGGACAGTTTGTATAGCTCCTGGCACACTGTAGTTCTGACCCTGTTCTGGAGCCTCTGGATATCCTATTAATGTAAGGAGCTACAGAAGACCAGCTCAAATCTAGTGGGCTACTATCGTTTATTATTGTCTCCAACTCAGTTTGGAGACAATAGTCTCAGTTTATCCCATGGTAAAGCCAGCCAGCCAATTTCTGGTCACTGTTACATATGAACAGAAAGAATGCACACACACCGACTGAAAAAAAAGGTGCCTGAATTTCACAGAAAAGAGTGAATCCATTTGATCTGGCAGTCTTTGAACACAAGATGGGTGTTCCTCCTGTGGCTGTTTCACTCAGTCTGAACCCCAGACTGAGACCTCTTTGTCCATAAATGCAATCTTGCCCTTTTACACAGAGCAGTCACTGGCAAACTGCTCTTGAATTACACACTCGCAAGCCACCAGCCAAAGGAAAATATCTCACAATCATTTCAGACCCTCCAGTTCAGGGACTGACTAAGCCAAGTGGCTATTGGCCATTGGCACTGTCGGATGCATTCACAACCAACAGCACATTATACTAATGACAGTTCCAACCAGTCTGCATGAAAAACAAAGAACCAAGCAAGATGTCTAGTCTATAATCTTCAGGGAGGAGGAGGGGAAGGAGGTGGCTCAAGCCATGTACAATAGACCCCAGAACTGCCAAAGTTGTACTACTATACAACTGGTCTCTGTTTTGGAAGCAGCTTGACTCTTTCTTTACAACAGCTAGCTTTGTTGTTCAGAGTGATCACACTTAAGCTCCTGACTCAACTCTGCTTGCAACCATGTAAGGAGAATCTGTTACAACACACGTCTGATTCAAAACAGGCCCAAGGCTCTGGCACAGTTCTTAAAATGAAGCTTGGTCCTATCAATACTGCAAAATGGAACTGTGCTGGCAAACTATTTTCAGGGACAAGCCATTGCATAGCTGGGTCCCCCAGTATGGATGTACTGCTAGCAGAGACAAGACTGGAGCGGAAAGTGTTCCACTGCTGGGTAATCTTTATGCTTTCTGCACAGCCTTTATCCTCTGTTTTCTCTCTGTGAAGGACATTTTCCAACTGCCAAGAAATAATCATTCTAGCCTTCTTTGTATATCTTCACTCACAATGTTTAGTGCCTTAATGCAGTGAGGGCCAACCTTTTTGGCAGGTGTGCCACAAATTAGCTGTAAACTCTCCCCATGCCCCACTCTAATTCCCTTCCCCTGCCTGATGTGCTGCTCTGCTTTCTGCTCCCTGTCTTGTGCTCCCTGCCTAATCTGCTCTGCATTATGCTCCCTGCAATATCTGCCACTATGCTGCCTCTCCCCTTCCCATTTTGCCATGTCACATACATAGAAGCTGCCCTTGACAGTTGTGGACCTGTGCCACAAGTTGCCTACCCCTATCTTAGTCCATGAGCGGATAAACTGAACTATTTGCTATTCAGTTTCAAGAAAGGTCTCAGAATAAAGCTGTCTAGATCAATCAAAAATACTTCTCACTGTATATAAAGTGTGAAACATATCTGAAACAAAGATAAGCCCAGGCAATGAAGGTAAGAAGGTGCTAGACAAAAGGTTGAGAGTTCAGGTGTGAGTTTGAGCTAGGCAAGGGGTCTGAAGCAAGGTTCCCTCCAAGCTGCATACGTGCGTGGCTGTGCACGCTTTAAAACCAAGCCGCGCACAAACTTACCAATGCCGCGCACCCACCCGGAGAGGAGCTGGGCTGTGGCTTCCCAGAGAAGAGTTGGGCAACAAGTTGGGCACAGAGCATGGTGGTGGCACTGAAGCACTCCAGACTCCAAAACCATCAAAGCATAGTGGGACGTTTTTGCGAGATTTCTGTGCCAAATGGTGAATGTTTTGCAAGAGCATGAGCTTTTGCAACCCTCTCTGCCCTCGAATGACAAGAATTCTATTAGGTCAACCATTCTTGGGAAACATTCCACATTCTCTGCCAACTTTTGTCACATCTGAAATGGATTCATAAGATATGTCATTTCTGTTTTTCCGTCAGAATCTGAAGTAGGTTCAGACCTGGAGTAAGGAGGGTTTTGAATCTGAAATACTCATGTTCAACATCAGATATACTGGTTTGCTGTCCACATCCAGTTTAAAGGCTATGACTGAAACGTGTACTCTGCCAGTGACTGTGGCAGCTGTCTTCCTGAAAGACATCCTCAAAATGGAGAATAAATGTCAGAGGGAGTCAAACAATTCTCTTCCTAATCAAATGCACACAGACTTAAAAATTACTGGGGTACTCCCTTATCAACTGCCAGATTGTGGGGTCAGAGGTGAAGTCACTGTTCGCAGGATGGCTGCCATTAGTAAAATGCCTGTATTGAAAGATCAAAAGTAATGCCTTTATGCATGGTAACTTTTATAATGCTGTCTGGAGCATGATGGGTTTTGCTGTCTTAATTACATACAAATTTGTTTGATTTACTACCCTGCTTCAATACATTATTTTCTACTTCGCAAGATCACCATTGCTTCCAGGAATCTGCTTGTGTGATAAGATCATGAATGTAATGTGCAGTTATTGTAAGAGACCACACATTTCACAGTAAAATTGAGGAGACTGATTACAACCATTCCTTTGGAAACAAGAATAATCACATGATAAGACAGTGCTAATGGGAATTTATCATCTCTTCATCACATGTGAAGCTTAGAGAAAGCAGTGACACTAGTCAACTGCACAGTTATTATTGGAGATGACTGTTCCAACCAAAGTACTACTGGGGACTCTAAACAAATGACAGGGGATTGGGGATTCTGAATAACCAAATCTAAGCCAATTTGTATGCTGCAAATAACTTGTGGAACAAAAATCGCATACAATAGCATTAATGTTAACCAATGTAAATTACTTTCTCTGCACATATCCTAATCTTCCTTTACACACACATACACACTCTCTCTCTTTCAGAGCTTGATAGTGACCCACTACTATGCTCTGGCTGTTTTTTGTCACTAGCATGGCCCAAAGTAACTAGAATTTAAGAGCACATGTATACATATACATACACATACATGCTATTATACTCTGCATGTGTGCATAAATATATATATACAGACAAGGTTCTTTGGATAAATCCAATATCTTTTATTAGATTAATTCAAATAGTTGGAAAAATTCTTCTTAGCAAGATTTTGGGCACAAACACCCTTCATCAGGCTGAGGATATATGTAGTGCATACACATACATATAGATATTCACACACACACACACACATACACACACACACTCACTACTCCCAAACCACATAGTTCAGATTTGGAATAAATCTTTTTTCTTCAAACAAGAACATAAAATTTACTGACAGTAGTTTCTGTTTCAAGCAATTAAGACTCAACTAAAATTAAAATTTTTCAAAGCTCCCTTTAGGAATTGTGAAGCCAAATACTGTATTTTAATGATGATATTTTAATAGAAATTGGGTATCCAAGTCCCTAAGGTAGCCCAAACAGATTGTGAACCAAAAGATCTTGATAGCGTATGAAACAACAGGTTGATTGTAGATAGTTAATTCCCCCTTCCCTTGAAACAAGAGCACAGAAACTGACCCACTTTTTTTCCATCACTTACACCATCATTTCATAGCTAGGAGCATCAACTCTGAGAAGTGGAAGCCTTTAAATAAAAAATAAATTATATGGTTATAGCTAGGCAGTAGGGGGACAAGAAGAGAGAATCACCCTACACAAGTACCTGTGTGAGTCCTCTGGTGAGCCTTTAAATGGGAGCTCTTTGTATAAACCTTCCGGCACCCATTAAACTGACAGCGATGAACCCTCTTCTTATTTTCTGGGGATGCCTCACCCCCTGCCCCTCCTTGTTCACTGTCGCTCTGCCCACTCTTTACTGTGCCCGCTGTTGCTGTTGCCACTCCCACCTTCACTGAACTCAGCGAAGCCTTCTTTGCCACCAGTTTTAATGTTACTGTGCCATCCACTGCTGAGAGAGTTTGTGAGGTTTTTACCAAATGGCGGCTGAGCTCAGGAGAGGAAGGGGGTGTTAATGAGGTCACTGCGTTGAGTTGGGCCTGGTTGACGGCGGTGTAGCCCTCTATAGAAGAGCTGGTGGGCTGCAGGCTGAGGCATGTCTCAGATAGCAGTTTGTCCCGTGAAAGAATGATGTCCATGTTAGTGCTTTTGTCACATGTACTCGTCTCCACAGGTAACAGAATGGGGTCCAGCCGTCGGATACTGTCCTCTGTATCTGGAACGGAGGCAGCATGAAGAAAACAGTCCAAATCCTCACCAAAGCTCTCTGAGATCTTCCTTGGCTCTGTCTGAAGATAACGTTCCAATTCGAGGCATGTCTGCAGAAGGTGGGGAAGGAAAGAAACCAACATCAGAAACCAATTGTGGGATTAACTACTGCTTAGGGCTGGGGAACCAGCACAGTAATCTCTCTGTGTCCAAAACAGTTCAAAAATAATCCTGGTACACACAAAGCATTTATAGAGAAGGTACTGAAATGGATCTTCTCCTGTAAAGCAATTAGTCACTGGGCATAAACATTTCCAATACAAGGAATTTAATTTCAAGATCACCTGAATCCAAAGCACAGGTTGGCAGCGGCTCAGTCTACACTTAAAAATGGCACAATGTTGATGAAGCTCTTTAGGGCTAAAAACAGACATTTCCAGATAACCAGTTCCTTCTACTGGAACCTGAAAAGGCCTACTAGAATGGAAGATGTTGTCATTTTAGAGCTTTTTATGACACTGTGGACATGGGACTCTGTATGCCAGATACTTGACCTACATGCACGTGTTACTTACACAGATCTGGAATAAGTTTCTGCAACACAAAAACTACTATCCTGTCTCTATCATAAAAGTTTCATTTGCATTAGCGTGGGATGAACCACATTACTCAACAAGTCAATTAAACTTTGTGGCAGCATATCTTCAACTATTTTCCGTAACCCACATTAGTATTTACAGAAAACAGTTAGAAATAGTTGGGGGGGGGGGAGGTTTCAAAACTCCATTTTTCATACCCTGCTATCTGAAAAGCGTGGCTGATTTGGCAAGATGACTGTAATCCAATAGGACTTGAAGGGAGACAAAAGGTCTAACAAATACGTTTTAAGAACCCCTGAAACTTACCTCCCAAGACAGCATTTCAATAGATAATAAGATTCACATTTTACTCTGATTTTCAAAGCAGCTTGGCGGGATTTCAATGCCCAGTTAAATCTCAACCTGAAATTCCAATACCTCCCAACACTCTGGCTGGAAACAAACACCTATACTATCAGGAATAGAGTATACAGGTTTCATCAGCAGGTGTATAAATGACTCCCATTCATAGGTTTGGAAGGTGTCAAGAGAATTCCTTTAAGCTCATCACTGATGTAGGATTGAGTATTGTCTTTGCCTTGAGTAATCTTGTGGGAGTAATTTTATGTTTAGGGACAGAAGGAAACATTTTGCAAGCAATTAATTTAATTGTTTTTCTTTTTTTTAGGGATAAGTGTTAGAATTTGTTCCTTCCTCTGGAATGACAGCATGGAGATAGAGTCCATGGTAGAGCACAGACAAGGCAGTGATAAATACAACTGAGAGCAGCACAGCAGTTTACCTCAAAGATACCATTTTCAGGTACGTAATTTTATATATTACGTGTCTATCCATGCCAAGCCTGAAGCTAGGAGCTCAGCAGATCAAACCCATATTAGTTCCAACATTGATTACCTTAGACTTGAGCAAGTCTCTTATATTTTCTCTACTTTGGTTTCCCAACAGTCAGGTGAAGTTGTTGCATCCTAATCCACCACTGAGTAATTGAATTTGGAAAGCACTTTAGAGATGACATTCTTATTCTTTGGCCTTCCCCCAGCAAGAAGACCAAGATTTTAAAAAATGTACTGAATCTGGTTGCCCCACTGAAGATACTGTAAGTGCACTGCTGCACTTTCCAGGCTGCTTCTGACCCCTGGCACTTTAAACATGGCTCAGAGACCACTTCATTTATACCGACTTGGTTACCATGGGGTATTGTGGGAACAGCAAAACAATGTTATTCATAAAACTCTCTTGGGCCTGCTATGTCAGGATGAGTATCAATTCAACAGCCCCTGGGTTTCCTTATCTTCACCAAGGCTGTGTCCAGACAAACGCAGATGTCTGCGGCACCACATACTGCACAATCAGTTGTTCTCCATGGTGCAAGGGAGCAGTGTGGAGGGGTTTTTTGACTCTTGGATATCCAGGAAAAATGTGGAGTGTTGCACGCAGCGGCAGCATGTGCCACCCCAAGCCAGAGCCTGCCAGTCAGGCATAGTCCACTGCCAGCCAGGCTCCATGCAGCAGGATTGCTGCTGCTGCAGCCCCAGGAAGCCCCCAAGACCTCAGGTAAGGTCGCTGGGGCCAGCCTCTCCTACCCCACCTGAGGTAACTTGCCGTGTGCCACAGGACGCGTGGTATAGGCATTCCCCAGGGACGACCAGCAGTGGCATAAGCTGTGCCAGTACTAGTTGTCCCCAGGGAAACAAATGTCCATGCACATCTGGACATGACACCAGGGTACACAGTGGTGAAGGTACTCTAGATACTGAAACGAGCTACTCCCCATTATGTTTCTATCAATTCATATAACCTCTATTATACTAGCACCTGAATGCTTCAATGGCTTTTTTCTCACAACTGCTCCACTAGGCAGGAAAGCACTGTTACTCTTCATCACAGGGAAAAGTAGGACACAGGATAAATGACTTGTTTGACATCACTGCTGAAGTCTGTGGCAGAACAGGGATTTGAAAGCCAGTTTCTCATGTCCTATGCTGCCAGTCCTACCTTTCCTCTCTATGGCCAGGTACAGACATTACACTTTTTATCGGTATAAGTGATTGGATAACAGTCTATACCCATAACAGAATAGATGCTTGATACAGACTGGTTTAAAAATGGTAGATCGCAGTCTAAGATTTTCCCCCTCCACCAAAGGGAAAATGCGTGTTCTGTTCACTACTGATCTAAACTACGCAGTTTACAGAAAACCATGCATCTTAGATCGATTCTGCCTCAGGCTTTTTGAATGTCTGTACCTAGCCTATGTAGACAACAAGACAGTATTGTATTTTTGGGGCAGATATGCACTTTTTCTTTTACATTATCACTAGAACTGCTATTTCACAAAGAAACCACTAGAACTGCTCTGTTTCACAAGGAAATAGAGACTGCAGCCAGCAGAGGATCCTTTTCTTTTTCAGTTAGTAGTTCAAATGAAGCCTCTGATAAAAGCCAAACCCAAGCTATCAGGTTATTTTTTTCCCCTGGTCCCCTCTTAGTAATTTTCAAATTCCAAGAATAAAATTGTAAAGCTAATTCAGTACAAATTAAAGTTAAGGACTTGAGATCCCTGTTCAAGTTCCTGATATGTTTCTCTAGCTCACAGTCCTGTTTCGGAAGTTGAGAGAAATTGCCTATTTGTACTTTTTTCCTTTTTCATTAGTTGTTTTGGAACAGCTCCCATTTCCTCCTGCACAATGCAAATCAGCCCTGGGAACAGCCGCCCATTTCATTCCCCATTTGCTGCTTAGAAGAGGAAGCTGGTGAAACAACTGGAATCGGCATTAAACATTCAAGCAAGTTGTCACAGCTTCACATGTTACTGCTGCCTAATCTAGCAGGGAATGTGTGTGTGAGCGTAGGAGAAGCTTTATACCCTGAAACAACCCCCACCCTCTGCTTCAAATGAATGCTGTGCATTTGCTTTGTGGGGGAGGCAAGTTCTTTCAACATTTGCTTAGAAACTTTCTCTCTCCCTCGCTAACAAAACTCCCAAGCAGCCGCAGCAGTGCCCACCACTAGTGAGAACGCGCTGATCAGCTGTAAGATGAACAACTGTTTCCTGAACTAGTTACAGATCCCACGGATATTGCTGTTGTGGGTGCCAGTAATGACTTTACAAGCCTGTCAGTCACAGGCCTACTCTCTCACTCGTCTCAGCAAATGAGCAACACCGCAATCACTGCTGCTTAGGTACCAAAAATGGCACATAGCATCCTGGGATGTGCGTACCACATGAGCCACGGTGCCTGGGCTACCCATGCTAGACAGTGATATAAGGCAGGCTGCTCTTGAGGAAAGAAAAGGCTCCTTTTCTGTGTAAGCAAGGATCCTGACACAGCAAGGAAAACAGATCCAACTTGGGATCACAAATCTCTCCTGGGGCATCACAACAGATGTCACAATGGAGTTGGTGGGGAGACATTCAAAGGTGCAAATAGGAGGTAGCACGCATTCCCCTTGATCCGCAATGAGGTGACAATCTATGAAAATCACCCCTCCCCCCCATCATGAAAAGGATGAAGCTTTTCAGCTACCCCTGCTCATTTAATTTTGGCCTAATCGTCCAGTTAGCCTTTGTCCTCTGGGAAAGAAACAGAGATTTGGGGCTTAATAAATAAAAAGCTCCTGAGGGAGAGAAAGCATAATCCTAGGTTAGGGCAAAAAGAGACAGACAGAGACACACAGCCATTAAATCCAGTGACAGTCACATGACATTTCAATTGCTCTAACATTAGAAGGCCTGTGTTCTGTCTCCTCATTTCCCATACAAGGAGCAGGGAGGCACTGTCCCTTTAAGGCATAACTACCCCCATGACAACAATAGTAGTCCTGACAGTTTTTCAGCTTCACCATTAATTTTCCATAAAGAGCAGTTTCTCAACGAGCCCTTTTCAGGCAAGTCCTGATGCTTCAGAAACCTGTAATTATTCTTGGTTCCCCACCCCCCACAGTCTTTGCACCTGTGTCAGTTCAAGACACCAGCTGGTCATGTCTTGCCTTCTGCCTCTGAAATCCAAAACCAGCAGATCAAGCCCATCTCCCCACAGTGGGAAAGAAAACGACCAAAAGCAAAAGAAACAATATAACAAACACCATCTTCCCCCTCCTCCCCGCCTCGATCCCTCCACCGAGCCCATAGGAAAACACTGAGCCAGGAAAGCCTTTCGTCTAATCAGCATTGCAGACAAAGCCACAAAACAAAAGGGAAACGCCTGATGGGGTTAACACCGCTGCTCGCCTTCCTTTTACCCCCAATCCCAGTCCCACCTGCTGCTGTGTTGACGAAAAGCTGGCACTTACACGAAGAGACAAAGCTTCTTTCCTCATGAGCGCTCCCATGCTTGGGCTCAGTACCTTACACGACCTTTCTCTCTCTCCATCCCAAGTCACTGGAGGAAGCAGACTCTGGTTGCTGGGCTGCTTTGTATTTCTATAGGTCCCAGTTTTCTTCAGCACCTCTCAACACATCATCACATAAGTTCACCCTCAGCCTCAAGCCCTCAATCAGAGGCAGTGGGATTGTCCGAGATGTACACCAGTAGACATCAGACTTCCCATTATACTGCCCATTTTGAGGGATAGGATGACACATCTGTCTCCAACATCCTCCATCCCACCCTGGGTTCACTGGATGCTATGCTAGCAAGTGCATCCATTACTGCCAGCTGGAGTGGAGGCCAGTGTATGACTGTGACACAGCCAGATCGCAGCCTGGTGCTACCTCCCTGCAGCCCCATGCTGCCTCCAGCCAATCCCAGCACACCCAGATTAGGTCCAGTCCACCTCTGTGTACCAATCTAGCATGTAATCCAGCCCACAGGGGTCCCCATGAGTCTGGAAATTTGCCCACAGAAGAGCAGCAATTGCTGCCACCACTCCCCTACCACCAAATTTTTAGACTTTTGGGGACCCTCAAGGCCAGATGACATCACTTTGGGGACTGGATCTGGTCTGTGTGCTGGAGCTTGAGCACCCTTGCTTTAAATGGTCACAATGTGTTTGTGATGGAATGAGGGGGAATTTGGGTCTTGAATGAAGGACAGTCCCTAAGCAATGTGAACTGAAGGATATGCTTATTGTCCTTTAGGATGGTGTAATGTAGGAACCCTGTTGGATGTCTATGGATAATTCCTGTCCAGACTTTATGTAATTTAGAGCAGTAAAGACTCCAACTGGAAGAGGCAAATGGCTTGTGTCAAGTACATGATAACATACATGAGGCTATTGGTTGCAGTCAGGCTGTTTTTTTCAGGCTAGGCATCAAAAGTGACTCGATGCTTCAACCCACCTGCCCCGATTAACAGAGGTCATTTTCTTTGTACTTTCTTTTTGATTCAGCAGCTAAAAGTAAGGACGATTCACAGCTGACAAATAATAGGATGTGACTGCACTATGCTCTATGCTCACGCAAAGGGCTTGCAGTCTTGCATGTGGACTTTTCCTAAAAGACCTCAGCTGGATTGATTCTTCATTTCCAAATACAATTGCAAAAGAGCCACTTTCACAGCAAGCATCTGTATTGCATCAAGTTCTCAGGACACTAAATAGAAGGTAACTTTAATGCCCACATAGGTAGCTAACAGCACTTTTGGCTTTTTATGTAAGTCTATCCCAGACACAGCTGGTGAACTCAAACTGGCCGGTTTGCTGCCGGCCAAGCACTGTGGCCGGGAGCGGGGAGGCTGCAAAACACCCCACTCCTGGCTGGCTGCAAACCTCACCCCACTTGGGTGTAATGCTCCACCCACCCCACCAGTCTGAGTTTACCAGCCATGCCTGGTCTCTCCTACAATATTATGTGCACTGTTGAGTATCTGGGTGAATGCAGATACTTTCATACTCAGGTTGAATATGAAGAGTCAGAGCCTCAAATGGAATAAACCAGCGTATCTTCATTTACTTCAATTGATCTATGCTATATCAACGGAAGATCTAGCTGGTATACTATGTTGCTACCACCACAGCCTGTGCTAGCACTGATCCAGTGTGATTCAGAGTTTAGCGCTTGTCAGTTCACAAAAGCATGCCATGTAATCCACATGCCTCCTTCCCTCCAACACTCTTTCTGTTGGAAGTAATTATAATGTATTGAACAACATCAACATGCTCTGCTCTGTACAATACAAAGAGACTGAAGCCTCAGTGTTTTCCTCTTGGAGTCAAAAGTGAAACAGTTCTAATTTTCAAAAGACTTGCTGACCTACCTCTATGTACTGCAGATAAAGGAAGTTTAACCACTGACTTCAATAGGAGTAGGTGACAGTCAACATGGTACACTTTCATATCTCACCCTATGGCTCAGGCTGCAGTCTCAGGGTTGGAAGGGCTGGCTGTTTTTAAATCTGCAGGCCCTGATGCCCTCCACCCACGAGTGTTGAGGGAGCTGGCGGGGGTCATTGCTGTGCCCTTGGCCTGGCTGTACAAGCGATCATGGTCCATGGGCCAGGTGCCTGGAAATGGAAAACTAGCCAATGTGGTCCCCATTTATAAGAAAGGGAGAAAGGAGGACCCAGGAAACTATAGGCCCATAAGCCTCACATCGGTCTTGGGGAAAATCCTTGAAAAAATTATGAAGGATCACATCTGTGAGGGGCCAGCAGGGGAGATCATGCCCAGGGGAAATCAACACGGGTTCATCAAAGGCAGGTCCCGCTGGATCAACCCGATGGCCTTTTATGACCAGGTAACTAAATCCCTGGATGATGGTGTTGCCATGGATGTAGTCTTTCTGGACTTTAAGAAGGCCTTTGATACTGTCTCTCATCCCATTCTCATTAATAAATTGAGCATTGATGCCTACACAGTTGAATGGGTCAAAGATTGGCTGATGAGGTCCACCCAGAGAGTGGTGGTGGATGGGTCGTACTTAACCTGGTGGGATGAATAGTGGGGTCCCTCAGGGCTTGGTCCTGGGGCCTACACTGTTCAACATCTTCATCAGCAACTTGGACGAGGGGGTGGAAAACACATTGTCCAAGTTTGCCGATGACACCAAGATGTGGGGAGAGGTAGGCATGCTCGAAGGGACAGAGAGGCTGCAATTTGATTTAGACAGACTACAGAAGTGGGCGGATGGTAATGGGATGGTGTTCAATGTAGATAAATGCAGGGTGCTGCGCCAGGGGAGAAGGAATCCACAGCATACGTACAGGCTGGGGAGCTCCCTCCTTGTGAGCACAGAGGCGGAAAGGGATCTTGGAGTCATTATTGACTCCAAGATGAACACGAGCCACCAATGCCAGACTGCAGCCAGCAAAGCCAACCACACCTTGTCATGCATCCAAAGATACATCTCAAGCTGGTCCAGAGAGGTGATACTCCCTCTCTATGCGACTTTGGTCAGGCCACAATTGGAGTACTGCATCCAGTTCTGGGCACCGCACTTTAAGAAGGATGTGGCCTGCCTTGAGAGGGTTCAGAGGAGGGCCACCCGCTTGGTTGGAGGGCAATAGGGCAGGCCCTATGAGGAGAGGCTGAGGGACCTGAACCTGTTCAGCCTCAGCAAGCGGAGGCTGAGGAGGGATTTGGTGGCTGCCTACAAAATCATTAGGAGAGATCAACAGCAAATAGGAAGGGCCCTATTCTCCCCAGTAGCACCTGGGGTGATGAGGAACAACGGGCAGAAGCTGCTGGAAAATAGGTTCAGGTTAGAGATTAGAAGGCATTATTTTATTGTTAGGGTGGCTAGGATCTGGAACCAACTTCCTAGGGAAGTGGTCCTTGCTCCTACCTTGGGTAAATTCAAAAAGAGGTTGGATGACCACCTGTCTGGGGACGTGTGATCCCAGCGTGTGCTCCTGCCAGTGGCTGAGGTTCAGACTAGATGATCTGTTCAGGTCCCTTCTGACCCCAAACTACTATGAAACTATGTCAATTTCAGATATTTCCAATGAAGTTAGTGGGGTTATCCCTGACATTCACATCCATGCAATACTTCAAAACTAGCCCATCTATACAGGCCCTTAAAGAAAGAAGTTTCAGCCCATTTCTCTAGGGAATCATAATGGTACTTATCTCCTGAAGCTCAATAGTGGGTTAACCAAAACCCAAATACTTAAACTGAAGACTCAGGAAAAGACATAATCAACATTTTTAGTTGATTTCTCTCCTTTATTGATACTGAGATATTTTATTATGTCTTGATTTTAAATTTTTCTAGCAATCTATGGAAAGTTTGCATCTGAAATGTGCTACTTACTTTAAGTGCCATTTTATTGCAGATATAATGGGACATCAAACTCCAAACTTGGAAGCTATCCAGAACCTAATTAAGAAGCTTGGTGCTTTGATTGAGTTGTGACAGAGAATGAAAATGGTGACTGTGTTCTACAGGCTGGCATGATCTACAGCAGGGGCAGGCAAAATATGGCCTGTGGGCCAGATCCAGCAAGTCAGATCCAGCAAGCCAGGCCATTCTATCCAGCCCACGGGACCCCTAAAAAATTTTAGAAAATATTTCTCTGCTCCTGGCTGCCTGTCAAAGATGACAGGATACAGGGGCAGTAGGACCCAAGGGGAGCCATCAGCAAGATGCAGCAGCCCAGCCCCTCCCCATCCCCAGCCATTTCCCTGCCTTCCTTCCCCCACATTGCTTCACAACCATATGGCTCCCAGCTGCATTGATGGATTGCGGGAGCACAGGGCTGCACCAGTACCCTGGGGCTGTGTGTATGTAGGGACGGGGGGTGTATGTAGGGAAGGTGAGCATGTGTGTGTTTGTGTGTGTTTGTTTGTAGGGTGAGTCCCACATGCATACCCCACCATACACATGTACCCACACTGCCTCACACACCCAGCCACCCCCCACAAGCCCCAAACCCACTCACACCCCACATATCCACACACACCCACATGCTCCCTCACCCCACACCTCCCACATCTATCCACCCTCACAGACACACCCATACCCTCCTCCACATCCCCACACACCCACAGCCCCCGACAAACCTATACCCACCCCCACCATATACAAGAGTAAGACTTAATTTTAAACTATTATATACAATCATCTCTATGTACACTACACAAACACATGTAAACCAGAACATTTTTTTAATCAAACTAATGAATGTTGTAGATGTTTGCTTGTTAGAATATAATTTGGTATTTTTCTGGTTCCGAGATGGCAAAACCCCTTGCTGAAAGGAGTATTTCTGGGGGCAAGGAGAGGGACTTATGGTGGCAAAGGTCAAGAGTTAGGGGGTGGGACTTCCAGTCACAAGATGGTAACCAGGGGGTGGAGCACCTGTCAAGGCGTGGGGCTACCCATGCGGCCCTCAACAGCTTGCCAAAACTGGGTAAGTAACCCTCTGCCTGAAATAATAGCCTGCCCCTGATATACAGACTCAGTGTAATCTAGTTAAAGAGTCTCCCTGTGAGGCAGTTTGCTAGAGCCAGATTTGGTACTTCTGCTTTGGCAAAGTCAAGATTCCATTTCAACCACTATTTTCCAGATGCACATAAAAAGATCTCATCTATAATGTAAATTATTGTAAAAGTCTCATGTTCACAAAGGTGGCTTCCAAATATGTGCAGTAACATTAGCCTGAATATGCAGATGGCCTGAAACAAGTGTATGGAGAGATGTAAGCTACCCCCTTTCCTCTCAACTGCAACATGAATGCTGATGGCTAATGAAATGGCATCATCATTTCTTCCTTCGCTGCTGCTCACACTGGCAGAGGCATCATAGCTGTCTCATTCCTGAACACAGTAATGGATACTGTGGTGGGGTCTAGTGGGGCAGACAGTTACTAGAGTGGAGAATGTGGGATTTAAAACTAATCCACAGTCCACAAATAAACTAAGATGCTGATACATCTTCCTGCTACCCAAGGTTATCTACTTCCTGAATAAAAAATCAGTACCAGAACAAACCCTGCCCCTGAAAATCCCATGACACAAGCACCCATGGATTCCAAAATCTTTGTCTGTCTCACACCCAACTGCCAAAATCTCCAGTTTTTCCTCTCAGCAACTTCTATAGTGCTGCTGCTAATTTTCAGTACAAAAAGTTGCAGCACACTGTGGGTGCCTATACGTGAGTGCAGAAAATGCTTCAACATGCTGGAATTCCAGCACATGGGAGAAGCTTTGATTAATCAAGTGTGCTGGAGCGTGGCAATTACTGAGCTCCAACAGCCTCCTGCATTTCATGTATCTGCATCCCCACGCTTCAAAAGCTTGGTGGGGGGTGCTTGAGCTAAAGTTCATTGAACAACCTTCGGTTCAAGTGCTCCTACCACCATTTTGAAGTTCAGGAATGCTGATATACAAGATGTGGTGGCGCTTTAATTACAGCAGCCCTCAGAGCTGCTCTAATTAAAGCCCCAAACCCCAGAGCACATGTAAAAGTCCACTTAACGTTTAGTACTTGGGACAGCATAAAATGAACTACATGTAATAATAAAATAAGTTACATGGAGCACACCACTTCACTGATATATTTTGAAATGGACATATGGTGGGCCCTGTCATATGATGACTGGTAACAACCAAAGTCTGATGTCCCAGAAAGTCCGTTCTATTGCAAATGCTTTAAAACAATCTAAATGCTAAACACATTAAATATCATCCCTGTACATCTTGCCTTCAGGATGTATGTGCAAAAAAGGCCTGTTAGTACATTTAAACTTGGCATTTATCCAGGCTCAGATATGGTTTGGCCAAGGTGTTAACTGGATAGGCTCTCATCCACACGTGGCTATGCCCTTGCACAACATTGCTTAGCTTGAACTGGTTTAGATAGCAACAAGGTCTGGGGGCAGGCAATAGTGTACAAGTTTGTGACCTCTCCAGGATAACTTAGTTCTAATGAGCAACTGAAGACACTTATCTTTGTTCATAAATACTCCACAAAAATTCTTTTTGGGTCAAATTTTCCCTGTTTTGACCACAGCCAAAAAGATTAACTTTTAAGGATACTCATTTAACAATGCAAGTTTGTCCACTTGTTCAAATGTCAAAACCCATTTCTTGTGTTAGCTCTGTGAACTTTAACCCATATGTTTTGGATGAGAATGTAAAAAGATGCTGAAGTCATGAATTTCAAACTTTCCTTGTTTTGCTGGTCTTCTACAGCCTCAGTGCAATAAAGCTAAATGTCAGAACACTTCTGTGTATTCAATTATTGTTGAGATTCACCATTTTCAGACATGCACAATACAATTTTTCTATTATTTTGAGGAAATGACCTTCATTGCATCCTGAAATTATGTCAGATTTCAGGCATCCTAATGAATTCTAATAGCCAGAAACTCCAGTTGCATACATTGGCAAAATTCTATCGATTTAAATGGAACTATTTCAATTTACACAAGGGAGAAAGTGTTCCATGTGTTTCAAATAGAAAGTCAGAACCCAAGTCTTTCACAATACAGGTAATCATAAATAAAGACCCCAAGTTTGTCAGTGGTCGTCCCCAGTGTTAAGTAAGTATAGCCATAATAAACAGTGGATGCGTCTACATGTTCATTAATGTGTTTTTGCTAATGCACATTCAATTAGAACCTCTATTGTCAGGTACTAGAAAAAGGTGCATTAGCCTATTTTGGCACACGTTAGCAAAAGCACATAGTTATTTTGTGATGCTTTAATGCACATTAAAATAAGCTAATACACATTACAGCACATGTGTAGATGTGTCCACTGTTACACATTTCTAATCCAAAGTTGTTTGCTTTAAAAAAAATAAATCGATAACTCTCTTACTTTTGGGCTCTGACCAAGCATAGTAAATTATAGTATACTACTTTTGGAGGAAGCAAATAAAGGGGCAGTGGCTATGGATGATTGGATTCCAGAAGCATCTTGATAAATACCTTCAGATAAAAGACACGTACAAATTCCAGATTGAATGGCTAAAGGGTTTTTTTGTTGTTGTTGACTTTTTTAAAGACACCATGAAAAATTGCATGTAAAATCAACCAGCCACAACAACAAAAATACTAGCAATGTTAATGTAACATTTGGAATGGGCAATCAAGCATTCAGGGCCAAGAAATTCCAAAATTCATGCCTCAGCATTCAACCTTCATGCAACAGCTTCAAAAAACATCATTATGTATTTGTCAAATAGCAGCAAAAACATATAATACACACTAGTTTCTAATACAATCTTACATAGTCCATTGTGATAGACTTTGCAGGTAATGATATTTTGAGAGATAAGAAAAATAATAGTAGAGGTTTTCAGAATATTTCTGAAGAGTGCTTTGAAATAGAAATTATGTATGTAAGCTTCAAAGTGTGCACCTAACTTTTCTCCAAACTGTAAACTTTTCTCCAAACTGAATGAGTATATCTGATTTTGGATCCACCTCTAGTTGTGAGTTATAAATAGTAAAAGGAGATAATTAACTTCTCCAATTGCCAGATCCAGCTCCCAATGCAATCAATGGCTCAGGTTCCAAGAGTACACAAGAGCATGACAAACTGCTCCAGGAAGTGCATGAGAAAAAAAAAATTCTGATGGCTCTGCAATTTACAAAGTAAAACAATATTTTAGATCTTGATCCTTCAGGGAGTTTCACCCACACGGGTTGTTGAAGTGAGATCTACAGGAGGGCAGGAATCTTTGCGCATTGCCTTGGATCGGAATACAGACTAACAGCATGATAAATACTTGTTAACATCTACAGCTAGGTTAACTTTCAAGTCCACCAAATATGATATACATGTACAAATGTCAGCTGTGATCCTGCACCAACCATATCGACATCTATGAATCTATATTCAAAAGCGCATACAAGGTGAAATTAAAATAAGTTGTAAATTATTTCCTTTTCTCTAGCCTGATGTTGTATCAACACACAGCAGCATAACACTGGTCAGGCTGCAGCTGGAGTACTGCGTCCAGTTCTGGGCGCCGCACTCCAAGAGGGATGTGGACAACATGGAGAGGGTCCAGAGGAGGGCCACTCGCACGATGAGGGGGCAGCAGGGCAGGCCCTACGAGGAGAGGCTACGGGACCTGAACCTGTCCAGCCTCTACAAGAGAAGACTGAGGGGGGATCTAGTGGCCTGTTATAAACTAGTCAGGGGGGATCAGCAGGCACTGGGGGAGTCCCTGTTCCCCCGAGCACTACCAGGAGTGACTAGAAATAACGGTCACAAGCTGGCAGAGGGTAGATTCAGACCAGATATCAGGAGGCACTACTTCACTGTCAGGGCGGCTAGGATCTGGAACCAACTTCCAAGGGAAGTGGTGCAGGCTCCTACCCTGGGGGTCTTTAAGAGGAGGCTAGATGTACACCTTGCTGGGGTCGTTTGACCCCAGTACTCTTTCCTGCCATGGCAGGGGGTCGGACTTGATGATCTGCTCAGGTCCCTTCCGACCCTAGAAACTATGAAACTATGAAACACTGAAATGTCTAAACCAAGTGTTTGATTGCTCAATTTTAATCCTGCATTCTGAACAATATTTTTCCTGGTCTATTGTATCTGTCATACTGTCCACGATACCCATTCACCATTAGACAATATTGCTCCAAAAGCCTTTTTTATGTTCCTTTGTGTAGTATTTTTGGCTGCAGGGAGGAAAGGGTGTGGGACCTGTCTGAGAAACAGGAAACAGGGAAGCAGAGGGGAATGTGTTAGAGATTAAGGTGGGGATAAAAAGAATAGAAGAGCATTTGTACCATTTCTAAATCAAATGGATGGGGCCAAAGAATGACCCAAGTTACATTGAGAGCAATTCCCCAAAGTTTAAAGATAAAAGAGAAAGCACAAATATTAGGTCTCACTACCACAAAGCCAAATATTTGCCTTTTTTTAAAAATCTCTTGGGTAGTTTGAGTTATTTTAAAAAAAGAAAATAACCTCTTGGGTGCCTTTGGCCTTGTCTCTCACATTAGTGGCCAGTGCTGAGGAGAATGGAGTTGAGCTTATCCTACCCATCTGGTCCCTCTGATGTGCTCCACAGTCAGAATTTTGCCTGTGAGGCTGTTCTGGACTCCAACCCAGCGCCCTCTCTCTGAACCTCCGTGTACCAAGGTGCCACTCACATCTGCAGCAGCCTCCTGCAGGAACTTCTGGCTCATGAGTAGGTCAGCAGATTTTAGTGGGTGGAACATACTCCGCCTTGGGCTCTAAGAGATCTGCTGCTGACTTACTATTTCAAAACCAACATGACGTGTGCACCATGGAGATAAATAAGCCAGTGAAGGAAAGAGAGATTCCAGTTTCAACATTCCAATTAGAGAACAAAGTTGGAGTAAAAATAAAAGAATGGAAAACACAACCAGATTCTCAGCTGGTGTAAATTAACATAACTCCACTGACATCAGTGCTCCCATTTCCGCCATCTGAGGGCGTAGCCTAAACCAAGACAATTTCTGCCTCTGCTTAGACCAGCATAACCCCACGCAGAGTCAGTGTGGTTGGGTGGATCTAAGTGATGGCAACATTTGGCACACTGCTAAAGGGAAGAGTTAGTTATTCTGTTTACTTAAAAATCTCCCACTGTGTTTCACCAAAAAAGGAAAGAAAACAGATGTTTATATAAACAGCACAATCTTGAAATGTGGGGGTTGTGTCTTGTCTGTGCCTTCAGGCCCAGTGACTGACTTACAAGGTCAGGCTTTCACAAGGTGGGTTGTACCTGTGCTGTATATAATGTAGGCTGGCTCTAGGTGTAATGGCTTTTATCCCTTATGCACAGCAACAATGTGGTCTCTGCATGAAATTTCCATTGTCTACTTTCCCACAGCATGAGCTTGCTGCTTTCTAACTGTTGTTCACTTGTATTGGTTCATACTAGTTGGACGGGTTTTCTTTTCAAATAGGCATTTTTTAAATTGCATTCAAAAACTGAAGCAGAGTTTTGGCCAGTGCTGAATTTTGTCCAGTTGTTAAATCCCAGAGACGGTGCTAAGGTCAGACTGGTCCATTCTCTCTCTGTGAAATGGTTGTGAGGACATTACTCTACAGTTATACAGAGCATTTTGAGATATGCCAATGAAAAAATGCTTTTTCAGTGCAAAGTTATCACTATTTATGGAGCGTAGAAGGAATGCAAGGTTTTAATATTATTGGAAGTCCTAAGGCAAAACATCTTGTTGCATATGCTACCATGATAAAAACTATACGTTTTTGCACTGATCCTTTGCTTGGTTATACAGCTACATAATATAAATCATTATTATATGCCTTCCTTTGAAATACTGTCCAGTTTCTCTGTAATACATACCAAGCCAATAGAGATAGACTCCAACTCAATCCATTATTATGTAGATTAATGTGCACAGGGGGGTTCTTGTTAGAATCATTGTGTGTTAGAATCATTGTGTTATTGAAAACAGGAGGCATAGGAGACAGAACTTGGGAACAGAAGACTAGAAGGTGAAGTATCAGGATGAGTGGAGATCTGCCACCAGGATGTCAGACACTTCTCTCCTACTGAGAGTAGCCAAGTGAATGAAGGTGCCTGCCCATTTCTGGATATTTTCTTCATTGTTTTCCAAACCCCTTATAGACACTGTTCCCTTCTACTTCTATGATCTTATGTACCAATCCATTCACTTCCGTGTTTGCCATTTCCCTGTTGTCTTTTTTATTAGAAGCTGTCCCTTAGATGCTAAGTATCTGTTTCTCTTTATGCTTCTCCCTTTAGCCTTGCTTTCTCTTTATTGAAGATTATCCCTGAAAAGTATTTTGTGATAGCACCTGAGACAGATATACATAGCAGAATAGCATAGGTATACGCCATATTCACTCAGTGCCTTTTATCTCATAGTTTCATAGTTTCATCTAGTCCGACCCCCTGCCATGGCAGGAAAGAGTACTGGGGTCAAACGACTCCAGCAAGGTGTAAAGCTAGACCCCCAGGGTAGGAGCCAGCACCACTTCTCTTGGAAGTTGGTTCCAGATCCTACCCACCCTGACAGTGAAGTAGCACCTCCTGATATCTAGCCTGAATCTCCCCTCTGCCAGCTTGTGACCGTTATTCCTGGTCACTCCTGGCAGTGCTCGGGGGAACAGCAGCTTCCCCAGTGCCTGCTGGTCCCCCCTGACTAGTTTGTAACAGGCCACTAGATCCCCCTACATCCTTCTCTTGTGGAGGCTGAACAGGTTCAGGTCCCATAGCCTCTTCTCATAGGGCCTGCCCTGCTGCCCCCTCATCATGCAAGTGGCCCTCCTCTGGACCCTCTCCTTGTTGTCCACATCCCTCTTGAAGTGCGGTGCCCAGAACAGTCTGTACTTTGCCTGTAATATTTTTTGGAGCATTTGTTGCTTTCTAATAGGTAGGTCCTTCTCCCCCAAACACATATAATGTCAGGAGATTAGAGAAGAACTGAAATGTATAAATGAATACACACCAAATTTCTTGTTTCTTCCTCATGTAACCCTCTGGTCAGCATATATGCCAGTGTTCCCTCTGTACCTGATCCACCATCTCTTAGAGCTATTATTTTCAGTGACAGACTTTTTGGCTTATGCCTCCTGCTCATGGAGTCTCTTAAAGCAAGCCAAGAAACAGCACTGAGTTGGTAGCCTGAAACACTGAATCTGGTAGGAGTTAAACAAGTGCAATCCTGGATATCATTACTCAAGTGGGGAGTCTCTGTGCTGCAATTGCTGGACTGGGAATGAATGAACCTCCTGAAATTCCATTTTAAATACAGAAAGCAAGGGTAGTCTCTAACTAGGACTCCTGGGTATCACAAGGGAGAGTTCACATCTTTCCTGAAGTTCCTTGGTAAGGTCCTTGCTCAAAGGCAACAAACTAAGAGTGACAGCAGTAATACTACGTAATATTTGCCCTTTGTAGATGTCAAAGTGCATCTGAGGTGGAGCAAGTGTACCTATATACCCATATTTGGAAAGAATGGGGTGAGCCCATTTTAAATGTCTCTGTTTTAGAGTGGTCAACCTGAAGCACTAAGCAAAGCTCAGTTTTCAGCTGTACTGAGCATCTGCAATTCCCTTGGTTCCAGCTGGGATTGTAAGTGTTCAGCCCCTCTGGAAGCCCAAGATGCCTCAAGTTGGACAACATTTGAGGCACTCAAGATTAGTGGATACTAGAAAATGCTGACTTAGGTGGTTTATCCAAGAACATTTATGGGCATAGGAGGAACAAACCTCAGGCCCCCTAACTATTCTTCCCACTCCCTTCAGAGCGGTTGCTCATCTGGAAGTGTAACACAGGAAGGGATCTGGAGTTTCTGTTCCTGTAGAATATTTCTGTGAAGTATGCCCCAGAAATGTATTTAGCATGAGCTGTGAACTAAGAGCCATAGAAAAACCCTGAGGCTACATAGTGGGGGAACAATCTGGTAATACCATATTTTCTCATGTACAACACAAACTTTTTCCCCAAAAACCAGCAGCTGGAAATCGCCGTGTGTGTGTTATATGCAAGAAATATGGTAAAGGCAGTTCCATCTGCTTATCAAACAAAAGCAAAAGTAAAATCTACATGCAACCCACAGGGAGCAGAACAACGATCAGGCTCATCTCCCTAGATGCTGCTATTCAGTGGGAGCATCTACACGTGCAATTAATGTGAAGCAATAAACTCCAGAGCTTATTGATCCAGCATTTACTGCTCCCAGGTGTGCCGTTTGAACATGCACCTTGGACCACAAAACATTGAGCTGGATCAGAGCAGCCCCAGCTGACAGGGGGCCCCAGGGGTCAGCCTGCCAGCCTGGGGCTGCTTCCCCTGGCTCAGTGTGCTGCAGAGGGGCTGGCTGGGGTATGAGGGTGCTTCAGTGTGGGGCTAGCCAGCAGGCAGCTCTGGCACTGAAGCACCTTCATCCCCCAGCCAGTCAGGGCAGTGTCTACATGAACACCATTATGGAGTACAAAACTGCAGGAGAGTACCTGTATTTACAAGTACTACCCTGCTGTAGACTTAATCAGTTTATTCCAGCCTAATTGGGGAACACATATAGATACGTGATATTTACTGCAGAGATAATTAGTCAACCCCGCAGTAAACGTCTTGTGTAGATGCACCCAGTTACTACACAGAAAGATCTTTATTTCTGCTTTCTGCCATTCAAAAAGGTGTGTAGTAGGGGTGTGTGAAGCTTCTGTCCCTGTTTCGATTCAGTGGAGAGTTGGCCTGATTCGATGGCTGAATCTCCAAATCTGAATCAGATCAGGAGACCCTTTAATCTCTCCAAATTAAATTGGAACCCTCCAAATCAGTCTGGAGAGATTCAGAAAGATTCGGTGATTCAGCCATAGACACAGCTTTAAATGTTTTTTCTACATACCTCAAGGTACCAGGCATGGCTCGTGAATGCTGCAATGCTGGAGTGGATGGCGTGTCCCAAGTACATCTGGTCCACTTCCGGGTCCACAGGGAATGCACTGGGGGGGCCCCCCTCACACCCTCCCAGCTCGATGGCTGATGCCTCCTGGGTCTGGGGGCACCCAGGGTCCCCTCATGGCCGCTCACTGAAGCGGAGGGGTGCAGGGCCCACCCCCATGGCATGCTCCCTGGCAGACCCAGAAGTGGACTGGAAGTAATTCCTGTCCAGTTCCGAGTTCACCTCTGAGCACATGGGGGGCCCCCCAGAACTCCTGTGGGATGTTCCATCCGCCCCACCATCACAGCGTTCACGAGCCATGCCTGGTATCTTGAGGTACATAGAAAAAACATTTAAAGTTATGTCTATGGCTGAATTGCTGATTCTCCAAATCAGCACTGAATCTTCAGATTTGGATTTGGCCGAATAAAATTGGGGACAGTAATCCGAATCAACAAATTGAATCGCTGTCCCCGATTCGGGCCAAATCCAAATCAAATACGGCCTGTTTCACACACCCCTAGTGTATAGCTTATTCTGGGGCACGCTCTGTGAAAAAATATGGTATCCGCAGCAATGAAAAATGCAAACCACAGAAATACACATCTAAATATGTATGTATATATTTGTAATCCATATATAAATGTATTTATCGCGTGGGAAATTCTATCTTAGAACCTGGAAACCAGGTAGATTGGGGGAAAGTGAATTTTGGCTCTTCTAAGAACTGCTGGGGATCCTTGGTGTGCATGCAACACATGTAGAGCCTCTTTTGTTTTTAGTTGGATGCTTATCTTGCTGGGATCCTATGACCCCAGCTGACTTCCTGCCCTTTGGGCAGGGGGCTGGACTTCATGATCTCCCGAGGTCCCTTCCAGCCCTAATGTCTATGAAATCTATGTGTCTCAGCCATAGCTCGCCCAATGCACACAGCAAACCATGTACACTCCCTTTATCTGCCAAAGAAACATAAAGTCAAGCTGACCTTTCTTGTGCTTGAACTTGTCTAAGAACTTCAGAACTAATACTTAAATCACTTGGATGTCCCCTCCCTGCCATACAAATTTGTCCACTTCTGGAAGCCAATTCTTGGATCCGAAGAGGAAACTGCAATAAAACTCTTTTTACATGAAAGCTAAGAGCTTTAATTGTCTGATACAATTTTTTACTCATAAATATACTGTCAAGGTGATTGCATTCTCCACAGACTACTCAAAATGTTCTGTAAGTGAAACCTTCAACTGGCAATTTATCATATGGAAAAATAAAAGCTGCACTCGGTTTCTCCAGATACTTTAATATTACCACCTGCAATTTCTGAAACAAATCAATCTGCCTAACAAGGCTGAGAATATCAGCTTTAGGGGAAAACCACCCTGAGCATGTTTTCCTTACAACATTGGTTTCTTACTGATGTTTTGCTCATTTTCTAAACAAAGAGGAAACCTCTCCTGTTCCTGTAACTATGTGTTTATCCACATTCCAGCAGCTGACACTGCTTACTAAAAGGCTCCTTGAGGAGCTCTTCAAGGTCACAAAATCAGATTAGGTTGTGAAGTGTGCCTAAATTTGAGATTTGGCCAATTCAAAGTGAGAGTAACCGCAGGAAGAAGACAGAGCCCATGAGAGGGGAGATGCCGGCAATGGACAATGGAATACCCTGAAGTCCTGTGAAAGCAATGTTCCCAACCCCTAAGACAAAAAGCACAAAATCCCTTTTTGCTACCAGAAGGCAAGAAAATACAGTTGAGGGCACACAGCACTAGGACTAAAAACAAATCCCCACAGACAATGTCCTGTGACAGTAAAGCCTAACTCAATCAATACAGCAGCATTAACACTGCAAAACCATAAGGGAAGACAGGAGTGCCTTCTTGTCTTTGCTGACTATGGGGGAGGGGAATAAAATTACTTGGGCAATTCACAAAGGAAAATTTCTCTCTAGAAACTGTTAGGTTTGTTGGTGAAAATATCTTCCCTCTATTTGTGGGCTGCTTTTGGGGACAGCCCTGTTTTGCCAGTATTGACAAGCACCATGGGTTCAGAAATCAGTTAGATCCCAGAAACATCACAGAACTGGCTTAAAAATCATGATTTACATGAATAACTAAATAAATGTTGTGCGTGCCGGTTTTTTCGTTTGTTTTTTTTTAATTTGCCTCCTGTTTTCTGAGACTCTGGGAGTCAAGTTTTTCGCTATAACCATGAGGAATGTACTGTCTCTGGGGTGGGAGAAAACAAAAGCTAGGGGACTCAAGGAATCAAACAACTCAAGCAGTCAGGGCTTTAGCAAAAGAGGCCAAATATCATGGGACTCACGATAAGATCATAAGAGTTGGCAGTAATTTCCACTAGGCTGGAGGTCTTGGGTCAAGTGCAATTGGGTTTTTTATTGGTAGTAATAGTGGTAAACATTCACAGTAAGGCAGCACCTTTCAGCCACAATCAGGATTGGGACCTTATTGTGCTGGGATCTGTACAAACATAGATAAGAAATAATTCTTGTCCCAAAGGGCTTACAGCCTAAAGGATACAAAACAGATGGTGTGGGAGGGAAGGATACATCATACAAAACACACAAATGAATCTGGTGTAAAACTGCCCTGTTTTGTGAGTTCCCTGATAGCTTGCTGTTGTTTTACACATAAAGCAGGGTGAATAATGGAGGAATTAGTAATAGTATGGAAGAAGCGGAACAATCATAGCTCATCACCCCTGGTAGCCCTAACCAGCAGGCACAAGGATTTTTTAGGCATTAGAACAGAAGAGAGTCTCAAGAGGAGTTTTGAAGGAGGAAAGGTAGTTGCTGTACAGATTATACCAGAGAGTTTTTTCTCAGCATAAGGGTTAGCGTGGGAGAAAGTACAAAAGGCATTTGAAGAAGAAGCTGACTGGGAGGTGATAAATGCTGGAAACACTGGGAGAGCTAAGGCAGGACTTGGTATTGTAAAAAATTATAAGACTGCACCTTGTGAAGGGCTTTAAAGGTAAAAAGGACAAAGGAAAAAGGAGAGAGTATGGAAAGATAAGTCACCATAGAAATCAGAAAAGCTACATCTGTACTGGCCACCTTTAATCTGAACAATCAAAATAACTAAACAAATCCTACAGTAGATTCGTTTTGCTTTCTATAGGAAATTAATTTTCTCTCTTCCCTACCTCACCAAAACAATGTCCAAAAGCCAATCCAAAATGAGAGAGGTATAACACCTACTTTGGGCATCATACAAAGTTGCGTTCACATGATATACTTATTATACATCGTTCACCAGACCAATCTGCTGCCATTATGCAGTTGTTGGCACCTAGCTATGCCAGCAATGGGTGCTTCAGAAGCGTCTAGACAGACTAAAATTAAAAACACAATTTATGCAAAGCTGCCCACAGTTTGTGAACTAGGACCAGATCCTTAGGGGAATACATCAGCAGAACTCCACTCTCAAATCATCAAAGGTATGTTGATTTATGCTACGTGGGGATCTGGGCCATAAAAAAGTACTGCTGACACTACACCCAAAATTTGTCCACTGGACCACACTTCAGCAGTCAAATTGCCAGGGAAGACAATTATAAAATTAACTTAATTAAAATGGGAGTTGAGAAACCAAAGATCTCTTTCTAGCTCTGTCAGCAAGTGATGGTGTGTCACTGAGGCTCCTATTTCCAGTATCCCCACCTGTTAAATGGGCCTACCGAAGCTTTCCGCAGTGCTATAAGATCCACGAATGAAAAGCATGCTCTATATGCTAAGGACTACAACAAGATCAAGTAAATATTTCATTTGAATGTTGTCAGTCTTGGGCTTTGGAGTAGCCATTTTCAAACTGGTAGAGGGGAGCTCTCCATTCAAGGCAGTTTGGTTCGACTCTAGTTCTGGAAAGTCTGATTTCAAACCTGCCAACAAGACCAGCCCAGCCAACCCTGACTCACAAGACTTCAGGGTAAAAGGTGCTCTTTGTACTGTCCAGATCCCAGACTGTCACATGAGATCATATAACTGCACTGCCTTGCATTGTTAAACCAGATCATAAATCAAACAGAACAGTGAAGATAAAATCCCCCTGGGCTACGGCTCACTAAGTGCTGTAAACAGAGCCGTGTACCCAGGACAATGCAGCTCCACTTTAAATCACAACTGTTTTCTCCTCTGGATCTGGCCATTCTAATTAAGAGATCTAATAAATAGATTATGGATAGTTAGTATGTCTTGGGGTCTTCACTACATCCAGTAAGTTATTAAAGGGAGGAAACACCACTATATGAATCATGGGAGTCACACCACCAACTGATAAGGGTAGCACATGTTCCCTCAGCATTTTAGATTCTCTCCTTATTTTGCTCCATCAACAATAAAAAGCTATCTAGCATTTATGCTGACATGACAGTCTTGGACTGCAGGACCACAGCATGACATTCAAGAATTGTCTTAATAAAATTCTTGATTCCTACTCATGCCACAAAACCCAACAACTCGAAGGCTTCCAAAGCAGATGCTCTCTGCAAATGCAAACACATTTATACTGCACCAGTACACGAAAGGTGCAACTATAACAGTAGAACCTCACTAATTAGCACTCACAGGCAGGAGACCCATTACAGACTGAAGTTTGCAAGCTCCTAAGTGAATATGTACAACTAATTATTTTGCCAGCTGTGATGTAGTTTTGATTCTGGGACTATTTCTCAACGTACTAACATCCTTTGTAAACTGAGATTTCCCTCCACAAAGCATTCTTTCTTAACATTTCCCAAGAAAATGTGCGCAAATTTTTAGAATCTTTTTAGCAACCGTTTAGGTTATAACCTGGCATAGCTCTAGCGATCCAACCTAGGCATGGCAGATTAGAGATTTATTATCTAATGAGGCCTTACTGAGTTCTTATAAGCATAAGATCCTCACTGATCTCTGGTGCACCTGACAGAGGATAGACTGGTACTACGTATCTTCCTTAAAATAAAGATGTTATTTTGTAGATCCCCACAGCAAACCACCCAAACTCCTAGAGACAATTAATAGCAAGACTACTGTGTCAAGAACTCATCAGGCCTGTGATTAAATGGCGATCTCAAAAAGGCTCACAATATCTAGTACTTTACACCTTCAGCCCGCTTTGTCTTATTTTATCACCAGGCACAAGCATTTCCTTAAGGTGGGCACAGCCAGATGTTTTAGTACGCCATTGCTGGATCTGATCCAAAGCACACCTGAAATCAGTGAAATTATTTCTATTGACATGAGTGGCCTTGGGAGCAAGCCCATAGCACTGACTCAACAAAGCCATCCACAGTGCAAGGTTGAAATAGAGCCTTTACAGTACTCTGTTGGCATATCCCAGTATTTTCAGCTTAGTAGTGCCGTGCGTAAAAGATTTAAGAGTTGACAGACGAACAGTACTTATGAAATAATAACACCAAAAAACACTTGCCTCATTACACTTGGTGGTTTAAATATCTGTAGCAAACTTGTCAACAAGGTAAAGCAGTAACATGAAAATCAGTGACCAAGGTCCAATGTTAACATATACATGATGGGTTTTAGGGATAGATATTCCAGCTCCAGGGGTCCTGCTCCTCCACATACTAAAATGTGGATACTGTAATATACTTTTGGTCACTATAAGGTCTGGAGATTTTCCACTAGCTGCTATCAACTGATCATCATTCAAAACAGGCTGCTTTCAAGGTACTTACAAGCTAACTCATCAGTGCTGGTTTTGACTTTGCCCCTTTTGTAATATTTTCTGTCTTGTTAAACTAACCAACCAAAGACAATTGACATTTATAAAATATGCAATTACTTGGCTGACCAGATAACCAAACGAAAAAACTTGGGAACGCACTGCTCAATAAAAGACACATCAGAAAAACAAGGAAACGCACAAAGTGCTCATTGTGAAGGAAAGCTGAGCAAAAAGCTAAAGCAAACATTCAGTCTTTCAGCAATGCCAGTGGAGACAGAGGGATCATATAAAAAGACGTGCAGAGTCATCAGAGACAGGGGAAAAACAACCAGATGAGATTCAATTTGGAAAAATGCATATTAATATATCTGTGGAAAAATAATCACATATAGTCTCTCTCACTCTAAATAGAATGGGGAGAGCTGAAAGCCCTGAAACACAGTAGAAGGAAGATGAGAAATAGCGGTAAAAAGGGCAATGTAATTTTGGGATGCATTCTCATTGTCATAATAATATGGAGTTATTTGTCTGTTATGTTGTACCACGTCACCTGGAGTCATGCCCTGTTTTGTGAATCTCATTAGAAGACAGATAGGTAGGCAAATGGGAAGAAGCCTGTGCAAAAATGACAGGAATGATTAGGAAGCCAGAGAAAACATTTATAATTATCATTATTTATTGATCGTGTTGAAGCAGCTGCTAGAGTCTCCAGTTTGTAAGCAGGGCCTTCACTCTGCTCTGCACTTGCATGTGTATTCAAGAAGAAAACTGACTCTTTCAGGACTTCATATATGTATAGTACAACCAAAGGAATGGGGAGCATGATAGCTAGATAGAGAGCTGAATGGTCTGAACACTAAGAAGGGAGCAGAATTACTGAGAGATGTAAAAGTAGTATAAGGAGAAGGAGTTTGATTCTATTATGCCAGTCATTCTCAAACCTTTTAGACTCAAGGATCCCCTCAGAAAATGCCAGCTCTTCATTTTCACTCATTTTTTACTACATAAAACTAATAGAGCAATTCTGCTGCAAAGAACTCAGAAAAACTGCCGCAGGTCAGAATATCCTATTGCATGCCACCCAGTGGCACTCTTGAAAAGATCTCAAGGCATCCCAGAATGCCAATGCTCCTTGGTTGAGAATCACAGTATTAGGCTCTAGAGCAGTTTTCCAAAGAAAGTGGTCAGACCTCATTAACTATACTTCAAATTCCTACACTGGTAGGAGGACAGGATGATTAATGAGGATTTTCTATCTCTGCCTTTATGTTTTGAAGAAAAGCAATGTGAGCCCATGTGTCTATGGGCCCAAACCTGGAGCCCCAACTCAAAAGACCTACTTATGGGCATACTGTTTACTATTTCCAGCTGAAGGCAGTGGACAATACCACCTATTCATTGCACACAGCCTGCTCATGAAGCTCATTTGCCTTCAAAATTAGGCAGTGTCAGCTGAATAACAGCCTTTTCCAGATGCCTATCAACTATAGGAGCCAAGAGGTACCCCAAGACAGAATTTGGATTAAAACTCTGTTTTGACTTTCAAAGGCTCCAGATTAAGTCCCTGTCTTTTACATATAAAATGGCCATTCCTTAGTGGATTTTCTTTTCACAAAAGCATTTTGAATACTATATGATATTTGAGTGTGAATGGGCATGTACATATATATATTTTCTCAGTATAAATTCAGATCCTGATTTTCTTGTATACAAACACCCCTTTACATGACTTTGTCGGTGTCAGGAGACTTTAAAGTGGGCCTGACTCATTGATAACAGGATTTCATGCCAGAACGAACTATTATGATCATCTAATCTTATTGCCTGCCTAACGTAGGCCAAAAAATGATGCTAAAGCCCCTTTCCACGGTCAGTAACACACTCTTTCAGGCCTGTTTACACCTGTCATAATGGGATATAAATCAGCATTTGACTTTTGGTCTTACCAGGTAGAAAGTGAAATGCTACCATCTCAATGTAAGAGAACCTGGTTAGATTTTTTGGCTGTCTGCTTTTTGCCTGTGTTTTGTTCACATCAAAAGTCTATGGTAATAGAGACCACTTTGACTCCCATTTTCAGGGAAAAAAATTCTGTTCTGTTTTCTTATTATTTATTAAATAGACAGTGGAGATAGAATTCCTAAGCCTACATTCAATAGGAAACAGAAATAAAACAATACAGTTGACTGTGACTTAGAGCCCTAGTGGACAATATTTAATTATTCTCTCTCATTATGGTGCTTAACCATATTTTTTTGCCCCAAAATACCACTGGAAATATCATTATGAGTGACTGAACATAGCTATATTTTTATCAACAATAATTAACATCTGCATGTTATCTTTGCCCTGTTTATTTACTCAGAGCCTTGTGTAGTGTTATGAAGGCCTTGCACAGTGGGTGATACACTTTGCATTTCTAGAGAACATTCTTCTCAAAACCATCACACTTCTTTACAGAATTTAGGATAGATTCTCATTAATATAAACCCTAGTTTACATCTTTTGATTATCAACTAGCTGATTCATAATGAAAAAAACCCCAGCATGAGGCAGGTATTTCTGCTTCCATTTAGAGAGGGGAAAATGAGGCATAACTGGCTACTCTGGTCCTGGTTCCTTCCTTAAAATCATAGAGATAAAACCTCCTGAGAATACATTGGTTCAGAAGGTAAAATGGGACTTATATTACAAACTCTATTTTCCTGCAAAGTCACAAGGTACTAAGTTTATAATATTAGTGGAGAGGTTGGAAAGCATAATGGATAACATGTTAGTGGCATTTTGCCTGCACCTTAGGCCCACTGTAGTCAAAATCAAATGTAAAGATCAATACGCATTCAGTTTAATGGTTCAAACTCAAGATGCATCACCTCTGTAACTAGTGAAATTTACATTCTAGAGGGACTCCAGAACTGAATGTGGATCATCTGCATAGAAGAAAAGAGCATGAGTAGAGGATCCCAAAAACCAACCATCAAGATTGATAATGAGGTAACAGACCTATGGATAATTCCTGGGTGTCCTACTGAAAATGGGTCTTCAAAATCATCTAGCTCCCAAACATTAGGTGTTCAAAATTAGTGATTTTGGGATGGTCACCTGGAGCCAATGTAAAAGGCATCCAATTGTCAGAAAGAATTTCCTGAAGATCTCGGGCAGAGTGAGAATGCCTGTCCATGTTCCTATAACCCTCAAACATTCTTCAAAGGTATTGGTAACACGTATTTGTTTGCCTGCACTGGAGAAAAATATTGTGTAGACCAACATTTTGTTGGTCCCTCAATACCTACATTTGTTTTACCCTCAATACCTAAAGTGATAGCTCTCAACTAAGGTGCCAAGACACTCTGAGGTGTCTTGAGATACTTTCAAGGGTGCCACTGGGTGCCAAGCAATGTTAGTACTGTTAGGTGTACAACATGATTCGTAAGATAAACCCAGAGATCTTGAGTAGAACTCCATAGTGTTAAAAACACTGGGCACCTATACATGTGCCTGACAACTGTTCCAACACATTCTAATTAGCACGCTCCGGCAGCCTCAGCATCACATGTATTCAGTGCTTCAAAATAGAGATGGGAGCTAAATGAGCTTTAGTTAAAGCAGCCCTGACCCCATTTTGAAGTGTGGGGCACTGAATATGAGACACTTCAAATGTCTTAATTAGAGCATCTCCCAAAAGCCACTCTAATTAAAGCACCCTACCCACACACCACAGAGCACTTGTAAAGATGTCCATTCTGACCTAATATGGACTCTGAATTCTTCGCAATGTAAGAATTGCTCCTCTATTTTTCTGAGTGAAAGCTAAGATCTGGCATTTCTAAGTGTGCCTTAAGTCTATTGAGAGGTGTCTTGAATCTAAAAAGTTTAAGAATCACTGACCTAAAAACTATGGTGCCTATACAAGTGCAGTGAGGCTGCTCCAGTGGAGCAGACTCAGTTAATTGAGTCTTCTAGAGCATGGTAATTACCAGTCTCCAGCAGACTCCAGTGTCACCTGTATCAGCATCCCCATGCTGAAAAATGGTGGCGGGATAGCTTTAACTAAAGCTCACTGAATGAGCTTTAGTTAAAGCGTGTCCACCACCATTTTTCAGCATAGGGACACTGAGACACGTGACACCCTGTGCACTTAAATTAAAGCAGCTCTTAGAGCTACTCAAATTAAAACACCCCCCACCCTCCCCTGGAACACATATATAAACACCCAATATGTTTGAAAGCAGTCAGCTTTCTAAGTCTAAGAACTGGCATTTTGATTTCTCTGTTTTTGCTCAAACAATTGTGGCTTTTTCATGTTATAAAATAAAAAACAGAAAAACCTCCAGCAAGCAGGCACATCTAACAAGCAATATCTAAACAGGGGTACCCTAAAACCTATCTGCCATCATCCAAGAAAGATCAATAGTAGTTACTCTTTGAAACCACAAAGCTATCTCACTTAAGTGGAAAAATCAGGAGGGAATGAAAATAGAGAATGAGTTATCCAAGCCAACTCAGGACTAATATATATTGCTATAGAGAAGACAAAACTTAATTTGAGGTACACAAATAAAGCAGTGTAGAGAAACTATGCTATGTGAACAGAATTCCTTAGCCCTAAAGTATCATAATTACTGCGGCTTTGAGCTATGAAAAAGGATCCTATTTAGAAAACCATTTCAGCTCATGTTTCACTCTCACTGAAATCAAAGGGACTTCAGCATATGATTAGATAAGCACATGCTTCAGTACTTTACTGAATCTGGGCCTAAGGGCTTGATCCTACATTCACTGAGTTCATTGGCCAAGCTCTCTCTAACTGTAAATATGCAGAATAAGGGCCAGAAACTGTAAACCTCACACAACCACACCAGAGATGACACCAGAAGGTTTCCATAAGTATGGGTTTAGAAACAAGAATATGATTCTCTATTAAATTCAATTAGGGTGTTTTAAAAAGAAAGCCTACTCAGGAGTTTCCCAGAAGGGGACTATATGCATTGTTTTCTTGTGAAAAACAGTTGGACTTTGCCTTAGACACATTTTGCACAGTACTGTGTGGCATCCACTTACTCCAAAGGCCCTGGCCACAGAAGCCATTAAAAGGGTTTTTTATAAGCTATTTCAGTAGGCACATATATCACTGTCGCACTAAGCCCTATCTCTATCCACCCCTCCTCTCAAAACATAGGCCACCTCCACACTGAACTGCTGCTTCATTCATCTGATATTGATCAGACACAAAGCCCTGCCAAGCTTCAAAATTTTATTGCAAGTCTCACAATATTTTATATATTTCTTAAAGTCCCAAGCTCCTGGAAGCATGGGATTACATGAGAATCTCCAGTTTAATTAAAAGTAAGCTTCTAAGTTTTCATGACTGTGTAGAAAAAAACACATATGTGATCCAAGTGCATCCAAAAGGCTCAGAAACTAGAAAGCTAACAACTCCCCCACCCCCCAATATTTAAATCTCATGAGCTTAGGGTGCTCTGTCATTTGATATTTGACTACCTGAAGTTGGCAATACTACACGAGTGGGAAATGTGTGTCTGGTGGAGATATAAAGGGCTAGAGTTATTTTAACTGGTAGTTACCTTTTCTAAGCCTAAGGCAGGGTCAGTCTCACCCATTCCACCCACCACACTCTCCTTCTCCAAAGCCAAGGGGGTCATTCTTCTACTGCTCAGCACTGGTGAGACCACAGTTGGAGTACTGTGTCCAGTTCTGGGAAATGCACTTTAACAAGGATATGGACAAGCTTGAGAGAGTCTAAAGAAGAGCCACCCATACGATCACAGTCCTAAAAGGCAAGACATATGAGGAAAGGCTGAGGGATCTGGGACTCTTCAGCCCAAAGAAAACAAGGCTGAGAGGGGACCTGGTAGCAGCTTACTGCTACACTAGGGGAGTACATGAAGGGCTCAGAGAGCAACTGTTCACCAGGACACCTGAAGGAAAAACCAAGAGTAATGGCCACAAGTTCCTGGAAGATTGATTCTGGCTCAACATTAGGAAAAACTTCTTCACAGTTAGGGTGCCCAGACTGTGGAATAAGCTCCCTCTAGAGGTGGTGCAATCACCTACCCTGGAAATCTTCAAGAGGAGACTGGATGGTCACCTTGCTGGGGTCACCTGACCCCCCATTATCTTTCCTGCTTGATGCAGGGGGCTGGACCCAATGATCTTCTGAGGTCCCTTCCAGCCTTACACTCTATGAATCTCTGAATTATTGATTTTTAAATGCTCAGAAAGAATAACATAAAAGTCGCATACATTAAAGTTTTCCACCGATCCAATCTAATCAACCACGTGAAAAATTTCTCCTCACTGTCACTAACACAGGTTTTCCATTAAAGAGTTAATGCAGCCTTTCCACTGCCAACAGTTAAAAATGAAAAAACTCATATGAAACACCAACCCCATCTCCCTTCTTCCTTGCCTCCATCCCTTCTATACCATCATTACTCATATGGAGGTTCTTAGTAGCTACAGTGGAGTGGAATGTTCTTTTAGAGCAGTGTAGATTTTCCAGGCTGACATGGAAAGCAAAAATGTATTAGGAAGATGTTTCAATCAGTTTATGGGAGGAGTTAAGCCTTGGAAGGATACCCACGAATTGGCCAATATACTTGTTGAACTGCTGCTTAAACCACAGGGAAAGAACAGACAGGGATGTTTTTATCTCCTTTATGTATGAAAGAAGGAAACACAAAGAACAAAAGGAATTACCAATCGCCAAGGCATCACTTAGGTCCCCTGCTGAGCACCCTGGACAAGGAGACATGAGGTGAGCCAAGCTGCTCACAATATTTTCAACATAACATTTTTCTGTCCAAAAAATACCATGTTGACAGAACAAAGATATTATGTGGATAAATACTGATTTCAACCATCACAAAAGTTTCTAAAGATCACAATAAAATTTGGGAGGCTAGTTCAAGTTCCCACTCTGAAACAGGCAGAATAGGGTTTCCCACATGATAAACAATTGCCCTAACCATTGAGTTATTAGCTACTTTGAGAAGTTGGTTTCTCCTACCTCTCCCCTCAGTCTCTCCTCTCCTCTCATGAAAATTTTTCCAAAGCCTCAGTTTCATTTTGAATTGGAGTAACAACAAAATATCAAAACCTCAGAAATGTTCACAACAAAACAACAATTAATTTCCAAATGTGCCTGGTAGGAAGAAAAAGCAGGCAATTAGCTACTCTACAGCAGAATGGAAACTGATAAAAAATGGTTTCCTCCCTAATCTGATCTGGGAATCAGAATCAGTCAGTGACCTGTAGAACTTGCAAGGAATTGGAAGGCCCAAGGGCAGAGCTCCAAGAGGTTGCTTGCTTTGCTTGTACTTGAAAAAAGATTCTATGTAAAACTCATTATTAAAACCCACAGAATAACAGCACACTAGGTCATTACAAGTGAAAGCATTTTTTTAAATTTAATTTACTTGTTCAGCTTTGAGCATTTCTCCAAGCTGGGCAATCAAAACCAACACTGTTCAGTTCTCTTACTAGCCATTTCTGCTTTCAGTTGCATTAATGAAAGGCAACAGTGGTGCGGCTGCAAACACAGCTGGTGGGTAGAGCTACTTATTTAAAAATAACCTAATCTTGCTTCCACTAAAAGTTTAAAAAGGTATTAGACATATTTCTATTGATTATAGACTTTGTAAGAGCAATATTTACTTACGAAGTCTAAATACATGGCCAAAATCTACCTGATGGCATTGTACCTTTAAGACTAAATGTAACATACTTGTGTGTTCAAGAGACAGAATTTATAAATTAGGGTGTTAACTAGAACATCTTGGGACAGCCTCCTTCTCCCTCAAACATTTTTTATAACTCACATTGCCTTCAAAGCCTTCCTCTGTCTGTGGCTCCTCTTTGTTTCCCTTTTGTGTCAGAGCTACTGCCCCAATTGTAAGATTTAGGCCCCAAGTTTTGTCACTGGATACACACAAATAAAAGACAAGGCATTAGACTGCAGGTCTGAAGCTTTAAAGTCTTCAAGCTATGGAGTTGAAATAATGTTTCCAGAAGTGCCTAAATCTATTTTCAAAAGTGACTTTGGAATTAATTCATATGCCTCAGTCCCACTGACTTTCAATGAAAATCAGGCTCCCAAGCACCAAAGTGACTTAAGTGCCTTTGAAAATGATATCTTTAAAGAATGTCACATGCACCTTTGTAGCTCTCTAAGTAATAGCATGCAAACTGCCAAGACAACTGCATGGCTAGACAATCACCTTGCTGGCTAGGCAATCACCTTGCTGGGGTCGTTTGACCCCAGTACTCTTTCCTGCCATGACAGGGGGCCAGACTTGATGATCTGCTCAGGTCCCTTCTGACCCTACTAACTATGAAACTGTGAAACTACGAAGTTCTAAGGTATGGAAACGTTCAGATTTGAAGGAGAACCTTGAGTTTAAAGCAAAGGGAGAGAAAAATGCACACTTGTCCTAAACAAGAAGTTTTAAATGCCACAGTATATAGCATGTCTAAAGATGAAATGTTTTAAGTAATGATTATGATCCTCTTAGGTCTGACCCATGTTTCCTACTCACCAGTCTGCATCAAAGACCTCCCTTTCTAACCTACACTTCAAAATATAGCTGCAAAATAACCTACACTTCAACAGATAGCTACTTCAGAAAAACTGTTTTTGCCAGCAAGCTGGCACCAAGATGCCAACTCTGTAAACTTTGGGCAGTGGAGTGTTTGGGATTGAGGTGAAGTATTAAGTTTACATTCAGGAACATTTTTTTAAGAAGACACTGGCTCAGGAACACTGCTGAGAGCTGTTGGTGTTGGGGAGCTGTCCCACACTTTCAGCAAATGTCAGTCCAACTAATATAAGAAATAAAACGCCACAAACACATTGCTGTAAGCTTATGAAGAAACTGTCTGCTTATCACAGCTTCATTTATAGCTCATGTCACTGTACTTACTATTTGAACACCTCCCAGTCTTTAATGTATTTCTTCTCATAGAACTCCTCTGAGATAGGGAAGTGCTATCATTTGACAGACACGGAACTGAGACAAAGAGAGACTAAGGCCTTGGTTGTCAATAGTATTTAGGTGCCTACACTTCTAGGCCTAAGTGGTTTGCCCAAGGTCACACAGGCTTAGAGTAGAGCAGGAATCAAATCCTGATCTCTCACTGCTCAGGCTGACACTCTAACCAATAGACTATCTTTTCTTACATTTGCTATATGATGGTATATGTCCTATTATCTCCTGCTGAAAAGGTCACACAGGACTTGCAATGTATTTCTTGCCATGTGTTTGTACAGCACATGTGGCTGATCTTTCTATCTTTATTGTGGTGGTGTCAGAGTGCTGTTGTAGCCATGATGGTTCAAGAAAAATGTATGAGGCAAAGATTTTGGGGATAATATCTTTTGCTGGAACAACCATATAGTTATGAGGGACACAGACAAGCTTTTGAGCAGAGGTTGAAAGCTTGTCTATGCACCTACCAATGATACAATTGGTCCAATAAAAGTTATCACCAACAAAAATCATATCCTCTGTCTTTATTGCAATTCTCACTGTACCTGGGTTTATTCTTACAATTCCCACTCCTTAAGTCATGTAATTATCTGAGTTTCTCAATTTCCACTAGAAAAATTATTCTCGTCTGAAGAGGAAAGATAGAAAACATGAGTCCTAACCATTCTCAGGAGCCTGGATCACCTGAATTTGTGAGATTTGAACATTTGGTGGTATTGGGCCAGCACCTAGCACCATGGGGCTCTGAACTCAGCTGTGATCTATTGATGCTATTATAATGCATATAATAAAATGCTTAGTCAGTGACAAAATTCCCACTGACTTGACCGTTCTGGAATTACATTCAAGTACACCTTTACAGCATTTGCCTTAAATGCATACATTCTCAACCTAAGAACAATCTAGGAAAACTGAAAGGGTTCCTTCCCAGAAAGATTTTTGCAATGGGGCCCATTTGTACCATTTAGCCCTGAGTCCAAATCCAAATTCATTCTAATCAAGAGAAGTCTTTATGATTGTTAACAAATGCAAGTTGTGGAGAGAACAGAATTAGAAAATGGTCTCTTTCAAGGTCTTTTGAAGGTGAGGGTAATTACAAAATGGATGCTTTTAGCTCTGGGAATATGATCCCATCTACTTTTGTTGGGAAGGGATGGAGGTGAGATGAGTTTATGGGCTGATACCAAAGAGGCCTGGGAAGGAAAACAGTCAGAAGTCACCAAAAACCTCAGCACCACTCTTAAATGCTCCATTACAACACACTTAATATGGTTTTATGGTCCCATTGAAGTCAGTGGAAAAGCCCCCAGTAACTCCAGTGAATTTTGACTAATTTTCTCTGTAATTTTGCTGAGGAAGGTTACAAGTCTAAGATTTTCCCTCTGCCCATGCCCTACAATAAGCTTGACCCAGAATAAGTTGTATATCTTCTCTATATAATGAAGAAAACTTATAGTAAAGACAGCATTAAAATAGTTCTATGTCAATGATTCTCAGCCTTCTTAGACTCAAGGCACTCCTTGTTAAACTTGAGACACCTCTTGGAGAATGTCAGTTCTTAGTTTCCTCTCATTTTTAACTACAGAAAAATAATAGAGTAATTTTTCTCTGCAAAGAACTCAGAATGACCACAACAGGTCAGAATATTTTTAACACTATGGATTCCTATTTGGAATCTTTGGATTTATCCTGTGAATCATGTTTTCACATGCAACAATGCTAGCACACTGTGACACCCTTGAAAAGATCTCAAAGCACCCTGATTGAAAATCACTTTTCTATGTAGTTAAAGGGTTAAACAGAAGTAGCTTCCTCCTCACTTCCTTGTAAAATGTGTGCTTATATAAAATAGAGAACCAATACAGCAGATAATTCTCATTTAACAAAGCTTCCAAGGATCCAACAATATACAGAAAAATATTAAAGACAATTCACTCCCATCTTGAACAAGCTATACTTTACAGAATAGAAAATCAACTCTTATTTCAAAATGGTAGTATCTCCATAGAGTCTATATACATATTGTGACTTTTGTGTGTCCACAATATATTCTGAGTTTTTCTCTGTATTATCTATTGTGATGGGATATGCAGACTCTGTGAAGAAGCACAAACATGTAATTGCTTTCATGTCCATGAGCTTCCATTATATAAATGTATTGGCTAAATGTCTCTTTTTTAAAAGTCTACTAAATAACAGAATATTTTCTAATTTAGTGCCTACATTATTACTGTGCTTTGGCTAAAGAAATACTTTTAACTGATCTAAAGATCACACACAAGGCTCATATAAAATCAGCCATTTTACATTTATAATGTCATTTGCAGGGCTCCTTTGTGTCTACCCATTTACCTCAGCAACACTGAGAGCCAAGAAGTGATCATTTTAACATGGCTTTCTCTAAGCAGGGGACCCACAAAACAGCATCGACAGCAGCCTCTGTTTGCTTTGTCTCCTTTTTGGTGACAGGAGGCTGCTTTTAATTCATTTAATGGGAAGTGAGCCTGTACTTAGGCTGTACCAGGGCACACACTCCAAATACACTGCATCGCACATGTGCCTGCTCTTGGAAGTCAACCATTTCTGCAAGTTATCCTCAGGAGGCATGATGTACTATAAGCACTTAGAAATGTGTTGCACTGTGACTGGAACCAAGATGAAATAGCTATATTAAAAGTGATTGTTTAGTTTATGGTTTAGTTTAGTTTATGGCCAAGTATGCCACTGAACTAGAACAACGGGGACAGTGGAGAGGAAGGAATGTTCTACAGGGTGATTTATTCTTTTCCAGTAGCACTAGAATTTTTTCCTGAAGGCCTGAAAATGACCTTCTCTGCCAAAAAGGAGTCAGAATTAAGAGCTAACAGAGCTCTGCTAGATTAGCCATGTCATAATACTCTGTACGGACATAGCACAAGGATCTCAAAGCACTTTACTGCCATTTATACATTTGGCTTCATTGTCCACCAGCGGGTGTTATTAAGTATAATTTGTTAGCATTCATCTAACCAAGAGAAGACCTGAGGCACAGAGAATTGCTTAAAGACATGCAGGAATAGGGAGCCCACAGCAGCACGAAAACCAAAAACCAGGACTCCTCCTCCCAGTCCTATGGCTAAGCTGAAAACTCACCCTTCCCCCATTCCAGTAGAAGAGGAACCAAAGCTGGTTCAGATAAGAACAAATGACTCATTCCAAACAGAAGGAAAGCACATCAGGGTAGCGGAGTATAAGATTTGGCACCAATGCCTGGAATCACATTTCTTTTATCAGAAGTGGTGGAGCTGTTTCCAGTCTTCCCAGCCAATAAGATCTATGACCCAGACTGCCTGCTCCTATGGGAATATCTGGGGTTGGGGGGAGGAGGGGCAGTACTACCTGGAAGGAGCAAGGGTTTGCACACAAAATCCACTGATTTCAGAGACCTCCTAGTTGCATTAGGCCATAATGTAAGGAGACCCCATGCCTCTGCCTGTCTTCTGGGAAGCACCATCCATAAGCCCCAAGGAAAGAGGCTTTGCAGGGGCAGTAGATGTGTCTCCCAAGGTACACACATAATGTGGAAGATCCCCTCTACCCGCAGATTACGCATGACCAGACAGCCCCTGCTATTCCCTCCTCTCCTCTGTGACCTAACACTTTGAATCTCTGGGCCTTCTGTTGCCTTTGCACATACTAAAAAAGTTCCTGTCCATACATCATGAGTGCCACATCAGGAAACGCCTCAAAATAATGGCCCATCTGAACACAGTGTTCTTTATACCATACAGGAGGAAATATTGGACTTTCCTCTCTGAAGACGCTCTTAAATATGTAGTAAGCTCACAGGATATGAGCCAGGATGGTTCACATTTGAGCAAGAGTGACACGCTAGACAGAAATGTACAGATTGCATCTCAGATACAATTTTTCAAGGTGTTGAGCATCCACCACTCTTATGGATTTCCTGTAGGGTTTTGGTTGATCAATATTTCTAAAAAATATAATCAGGTCTGTATCTGTTGATGCAATAATGCTGTATTATGCTTATGATCCTGTACACCTCACTCAGGCAAAGTCCCCATTGACCTGAAAGGAGCTTTTTCCTGAGGAAGATCAGGATTTTAAGAGCTATAACATTAGTACTAAATCCTGTGTTAATCAGAGAGTAACCCCCACACACACACACATACACACACCCCCTCCCAAAATGTATTTGAAAATAGTGTAAATGCATATATTCCCACTTAAACTTTGAACATTCCCAAGTGTGTGACTGAAGCCACTTTTCCTCTTAGAAAGGAATCTACATGTGTGGATCTTTATTTCCTCCCACCAAAAATCTGTTCACTTTGCACAGCCAGGTTAAACTGTCTAATGATTGTCCTATTTTAACTTTCAGCACTAATTAACAGAAGTACAGATCCTAAGCTTCCTCTTACTTCAGTTGGGTGAGGGGGAAGGGGGATGTGAGGGGAGATCAGTTGGTTGCAAGCAAGTGTTTAGCAACCTGCTTGAGCTGTCACTGCCATTAGTAAGGCACATTTCATAATCGGAAATGCTAGCAGTTGTGTGCTGCCCCTGCTATATGCTTTGGCGACAGAACAGCAGGCCAAACTTGGGGAAAAGGAAGGAGATTGTGTCAACACTTCACCTTAACACTGCATGAAACTTTCAGCAGCTCAGCTGTATCTATAAGGTAGAGAAAAAGATATCACTCCAAGGAGTTTCTGAACTGGTGTATAATAGCCTACTCACCTCAAGGACTATGAGCATGTGAATCAAGAAACAATTCCAGCTGACCTGGAGATAAGGGAACTTCATTTTCATCCTCACAAGCACACTGTAACTAGAGCAATCTCCCTCAAACACTTCTGCATTGCTGCATTGGAATATGTACTATTGTGGATCAGTACCATAGCATTCATATTTTAACAGGGTTTTCACTTGAACTGATTACTTTTACCTTAGAAACACCTCTTCAAGTGTTTTCGCTTAAAATTAAGGCTGCTTCTTCAGATTGAAAGCTCTATAGGATCCATCGTTGCCCAAAAAGAGACAGTCTTTAATAGTCAGTTTTATCCTAGAAACATGGACTTCAGTCTCCTTTTAAAGGGATACCAACTGAAACATGCACACACTCACTCACTCACATACACACTTGGGTGAAAGTTTTTAATATGATTTAATAAGTAATGCCTCAGATTACTACAACAGAAGGGGATGGAGGGAAATAGTGTGTCTCTTTTTCAGTCGTTTCACTTGGTGCATTTGACAGTGTCTTGGGTACAGTCAGCTTCACTGTTCTGTATTGTCACCCAGCTTCCCTCTGTTGTTTGTGTGGAGACTTCACACAGCAACATGGGAAGGAAAGGCACATTATAAATACAGGATATATTATAAAAGAACAAGAATTGGCATGGAGACAGAGGGGAAGATGTTACACATGAAATTACTTTTAGTTCTTTTTTCAAAAAATGGCCAGGTTTATAAAATGGACGAGGTTCCTTTAAAATTTAGAGTGTACAGTAGGCTTGCTTTGATACACTGTATCTCATAAAATAAACTACTCCCCTTCCTTCTACTAAGGCAGGCAGCAGCAGACAAAGTATCACATACAGTATCTGCCTTAGGCATGCTGGCTATGTCAACAGATTATCTTGCATTGAACTGTCTAGACTGTTATTAATATGCAACTGATTCAACAGCCACAACTTTGTGGAATTAAATGGGGATTTTAAAATGAAACCATATTAACCTCTTCAGTTTAATTAGCATGTTAAAAATATAAAGGAAACTAGATGTGACCATCACTGATGTGGAAACTGAATATTAATAACAAAAAACATTTCCCCCTTGGAGGTTAAAGCAAAGTAGGACTGGCCACTTGTAAATGAAATCCTGAAAATGTGTGTATTGTAGCTGCCAGGGAGCCTTTGAGAAAAGAAAAGAAAAAAAGCTGAAGCCAAAATAATTTTACTAGTGTAAATCTTCAAGTATCTAACCACAATCCAAGTGGGTAACAATGCCACAGTAAAAGGATTTTCTTTAAGTCCATTTATCCACCCCTAGATAGCCCCCAGAAAAAAAATCCTAACACCTATTTACACGCACATACATGCACGCGCATGCACACACACACACACACATACACACACACACCTTGTGTTGTCAAATTGTCACGTATTCCTCTGGATCACTCCAAGATGAAATCCAGCAGCTCATTAGCGTTAACCTGCTACTGTCATGGAGTAAGTCACATTAGCAACACATGCCATTCTATATGCACTCAACTATTCTTATAGACAAGTCCATTTTTGAAAGGGGCACTGGTTTGTACAATTTTGACAATGTTCCTGGACCTACTAACCTGGAATCACATCAAGGGATAGTAGTGGCTTTGGTTTAGCTATATTAAGGAGTCCTGTCTTTTTTCTCTGATATTCCAGTTGATGGGTATCTATGTTCAGCGCTCCCTCCCACCCCCAGCCCCCACTGCATTTGGGTTCATTGTGAATTTTACACAACTCGCCCATTTCTGCATAAGCTACTCTTCCCCCTTGATATTATTTATTCATGTCACTAATCATGATTTTAATGCATCCATAACACTTGATTTCCACCTTTAGAAGTATTCCAGTTCCCACTGCATATTAACCCTATGGGGTCTCACTACACACTGGTTGTTGAAACCAGCCTGAAGTGTCATTGTTTTAAACCGGTTTCAGATACAACAAGAAATTCACCCACAACATTTCAATTTTAAGTCATCTCTCTCTCACTGAAGAATTAACCTACAATCTTTGCCTACTGATTCTACCCCTTCTGCAGGGGGGAAAAAGAAAAAGAAAGGTTAAAAAGAAAAATCTCAAATGAAGGTAGATCTTTTTTTTATGGACACATACTAATTACCTGAAAATAAGCATGATCTATTCCGTTTCCACCAGCTGCCAGTTGTCAACACTGGCTGGAAGGGATCAGCCTTGTTTAAAAGAACAAAAAAATCACTAAGCTTTGAAAATCATCTGAATAAAAACAAACTCCAAAGAATTTTGCTGGATCGCAGATACTGCCTGGTGTGCTGTTATGACTGAAGGCTTTGAATGGACTGCTCAGTTGGTAATTGAAAAAAACATTGATCTAGTAAGGTGTTACCTACACACACAAAACCAATCCCCCCCCCAAAAAAACCCCAAACCCCTCTAAATTAAGTATTACAGGGAAAAAAAGAAAGAAAATCAGAAATGCAGCCCCCAACACACCGACTGCCTGCACTAAAAAGCTTTACAGGAGTAATTTAAATGGTTCACCTGCTGCCAGTTCTCCTCCAAGGATGGCAAAGCTGAGAAGTAGCCGGTGTCGTGGACAAGCTGTAGTTCTTGGAATATACTATAACTAGCCAACACATCCATGCTGTTGCTGAGCCAGACCCTTTCTTTTTGTTTTGTGTTTGTTTGTTTGTTGTGGGGTTTTGTTTCTGATCATAAAAAAGATGAAAAAAAAAAAAGAGAGAGAAGAAGCCACCAGAATAGATCCAATGTCCCTTTTTGTTTTGGTTTGTTTCAGTCACACTTTAAAAAGAAAAAAAAAAATCAATGCAGGAGAGAAAGAGAGGGGAGGAGGAAAAAATAGAGGGAGAGAGAGGGTGAGAATGGAGAGATGCACCCAACATGTACAGTGCAGGCGAACAGGGGGGACTTCTCCACTTGTAGTCAATGCAATTCCCTTCGACTCTCTCCAGCTCGTGGACCAGGAAGGGGCAATGCAAACTCACTGACACGAAACTGCCACCATCTATTTCTGCACTGCTGCTCGCTGCTCAGTGCAATCTTTGCTCTTTATTTTTGGGAGCTTGCATTCCCCCCCCGCCCGATGGCTTTTTTCTCCCCCCAACCCCCATCCCCATCCCCATCCCCATCCCCCTTCGCCACAGCTCCCCCTCCCCTCTCCCCCTCTCCCGCGCGCAGCCGTGGGAAGCTGTCCATTAAGGCCGCGCGTGCCCATGTACGGCGCGCAGGGCCGGCGGGGGGGCCGCCCGTGAAGTCACTGCCGCCCAATGAGGGGCTGGGGGCGGGGCCGGGCCCGCCTGCGCCGCGGGGATTGGCGGGGGCCGGATCTCCCCGCTGCCTTACAAGGCAGTGTAAGGCGAGCTATTTTTAGAGCGCTATATAAGGGGCGGCGGCGGCGCGCTGCTGCCGGGGAGGCATGAGGTGCGGGTAGTGTCGCTCGCGCCGCGGCTGGCTCCGCAGCCTCCCGCTGCCTCTGCCGAGCCGCAAAGAGCTCCGTCCCGGGGCTTGTGTGAGGAGCCCGGAGGCTTTGACTGTGCCCCCCTCCCCGGAGCTCCAGGGGCAGGAGGCAGCTCGGCTGCGGTCGGGCCCCCGCGTCCCTGTCGTGTCTTCAGAGCTGTGCCCAGCGCTCCCTTGCGCCCTCCCTGGCCCTGCTGTCAGGGCGGGTGAAGAGCCTGGGGTTGGGGAGCCTGCAGAGTGGGCTGCCCTGGGAAGTTTGGGCACCTTGTGCCCAGCCCAGGCCCTCCCCAAAGCAAGAGGCGCCACAGCATCTCCATAAATGCCCAAGCAGCTCTGAAGTCTGTAGGCATTTCTCCAGATCATCCAGCTGGGCATTGCTGCTAGCCAGGTTCCCAACCCCCTTGCCCTGCCACTTTGGGTGGGCTAATGAACTGTCTGCCCTTAAATGGTCCGTGCGGCGCAAAGCTTCCCGACGCTGCCATAGGGCCCTGTCTCTGCTTTGGGAGGGAGTGCAGAGCTGCAGGGGCTCCTTCCAAGATGATGGGTCTTTTCCCATAATAGAAGAAATACATTTTCTTTGTCTGCCTGAGATTCAGTGGGCCCCAGCGCCCCATCAGATACCCAGGCAGGGACATATCTGGCTGGCCACCTGTGTGCAGGACTCCCCTCCCCACCCCGTGCCCTTTTACTGTGGGCTGTCAAATGTGTGAGTTGGACCGGTTCTCAGCATAAACAAACTCACTGCAGATGCTGCCATGTGCTGTCAGGCCATCTGGCTTTGCAGCGGTTGCACTACAGCTCTTCTGCCCTTACGTGAAGTAGATGTGCAGATTTAGTCAGCACCTACTTCTGCCACAGGCCAGATTCTCAGCTAAATTGGCTGCTGATGGCAGTGGAGCTGAGTGAATGGACCCTTTACACTTAGATGAAGTTGAGGTTATAGAATAAAGTAAGTGGTCTGCTGTTAATTCATTCGGGGTACATTTTATCTCCTGAGCTGGGTTTTTGTTGTTGTTGGGCAAAAGGACAGAATCAGCAGCAGTTGTGGGGACCACAGGGGTTTTTTTTAAACCTGATGATTTCATGTTACATTCCAGCATCTCATACTATGGAGGGCAACGTTCCTTTGGATTCTTACAGTAATAACCCACAGAGATTGAATGTGAGTGTGTGTGAGTGTGCATGTGTGCGTGCAGGGGGGATTGTATAAAAATAAAAGTCCTTGGCACTGCAAAAATACACGTTGCTTTATGTTTGGGAGTTTGCTTTTAAAAATAGTGGGACGGTTCATGGGACTGATAACTGGATACTCAGCCTTTCACCTCTAGTTGAGTGATCTGAACACAGCCTGCATAGTTCACCAGTGACAGTGAGGTACTGTTTGATGATTGTTCAAAGGCCTGCGTGAAAAGCATTGCATGTCTTTCTGTATTTACTGGTGGAAAGGTAACGTGTCTTAAAAGTGCCTTCACATTCGGCACTTTTAATAGCAGGCTCAGCAGAAAGCCTAGGGATAAAAAGGGGAAGTCTAAACTGTTCTCTCATATACATACATAATATATATAAATTTGCCCTCCAGAAGAAGGATGAAAGAGCACTGGTGCAGAGGAGAGGAAAGCTTTGCACTGCCTGCCACTGTGCTGAAGCTGTTCTAAGGATAGAAGTTACCAGCTTCCAGTGTCCTCAGTTCCTTAGAATAGTGATGGATTTCCTGAGCACACTGAATGGCATGTCAGGTAAAGACCAAATAGGAAAGGACAAGACAGGATTTGGAACCAGAGTCAACAGGGTCCAATATGGTAGGAAAGATTTGGAGCACAGCCATTGCACTCAGAAGCTTACACAGAAGTCTGGCTTTAAAAAAAGGTTTCAGTAAAAGTTTCTCTTTCACAGATCACGTTTTGAAATGATTTCAGAGTAAGAAAGTTAGCTCTTGGCCTGCCTAAAGGTACTGAACACATGGAGTATCAAATTTACAGGGTTTGTGCTATTTAACTCTTAATTTCTACCTACTGATTTTAGAATTCCTAGGGGTGAAACAGTCTTTCTGTTTCACTTCCAGCCACGAATCAAATGTGGCCCTGAAGTTCCTTGTATGTACAACTTCAATAATGAGCAAGGCAGTTTTTGGACCCCCAAAATTAGACAGTGAAAAAGGGGAAACCTCTTAATCTGTAGTAATTTCTGGTGTTATCTAGAAAAAGGAGAGGATCCTTCTAGCCTATGTCTCTATTTAGACCGGATTCTTCCTTCATGTACACGTATGCCAATCTAGAATGATTCCACTGCTTTCAAGACAGAACATATGTGTTTCACTTCCCTTGGTGAAAATCTGTTACAGAGTTACTCTAGATTTGCTTTGGTCAAAGGCAGAGGGGGCAGAATTTGGCCCTTACAACCTGGAGATAGATTGCACTTTGATTTATTGCAAAGCTCTTGTTTGTGAGTCATTATTGATAGATGGCCTTACGGGAGATGCTTCTGACATTCTAACTAGTAATTTGACTTTCTTGTCCTGTCTGCCATTGAGGAATCATAGGGCTGGAAGGTACCTCAGTAATTTACCAAGCCCCTGCACAGATGCAGGATTCCTAGGCATCCACCTGGGATGGTTCAGGAACTATCTGGTGAAGGATCCAGTAGAGAATATTTCAGAGTTTCCCCTAACTTTTTGTTCCACTGTCCTACTGTTTGCTTACAGTTAGGAATTTTGATGAGTTGAATCTAAATCAGGATTTTCACCCCCATCTTCCTTGAAAAGATTGCTCTCAGATTGGAGCTAAATTCTTTTACACCAGATGAAAGCTTGCATGCTCTAGGACCATATTGTTACAAAAGGCCAGATTCTGGCATTGGCACAGGCATGTAGCTCCCAGTGACTTTGGAAGAAATAGTGGTGGAGAGCAGAACTTGGCTGTAAGCCTTGATGTGAAGATCTGTTCAAAGATTCTGGCCACCTGCCTGGAAACTATTCAGAGGGCATCACTCCATGGTTTCCAGGCAGGCATTTGACTTCTATTGTACGCTGACTGTGATACTCTGCTTTGGAGGTCATTTAAGAAAGCAGACTATTAAAGCTGTACAGCAGGGGTAGGTAACCTCTGGCATGGGTGCCTGAATGTGGCACACGAAGACATTTTCTTTGGCGTGCACACCTTAGCATGGACAGAAGACAAGGGGTCTGGGCTGCACTGCCACAAAAAGGGTCAGGCCCCTCGCAGCTCTCCCACCATACACCCGCGGCATGCCAACATCTTACAAGTTGAAGTTGCAGGTGTTTTTGACGCTCTGCCCAAAAACGTTGCTGACCACTGCTGTACAGGGTTATCTTTTGAGAGTTTAGGAAAGCCTGGATCAGGTCACTCACATTACACAACTGAGCAGTGATATGGGACATGTGCAGCCCCTCTATGTGAAATGTGGCATGTAATGCACCAACCTGGGAGCAGTGAAGGAAGAAGTCATCACAAAAAAGACACAATTCTTTTCCTGCTCCTCCTCTGCTCCAAAGCTAGTTACCCCTTGCTGACCTTTATCCTTAGCAGATAGCTTTCCTTCCTACCCTTGCCCAGCTGCACTGCCCATCACATTGATGAACACCAGACAAAACCTGCTTACAGATGCAGGTGTTAGGGTCACACAATGCATCCCATAGCACTCAGAATCTTGGGCCAGAACCCAGGGAGGCTGCAAAAAAGCTTGTGGGTGTGTCTGATGCCCCTTCATGTGTTCAAGCTGTGTAGGATGGGACACAATGTGATCCTTGCTGCAGTAGAGGTGTCTAAGCAATAGAAGGGTTTTGTACCATTTATTTTGATAATGAAGTCATTGGATTTTACAATACCCCCAAATCTCCAATAGTTCTCAGATCTTTATTTATAGAATCGGGAATTGCTAAAATGTTGGCAGAAAAAACAAAGGTGGGGATATCTGGGTGTGCAACCATGCAGGGTTTTGGCACCCAGGAAAAGGAAGGGTATGTATTTTGGGTACCAAGGAATATTGGAGGCTGTTCATGCTCATGATGGAAAACATGCATTTCCTTGTTCCTTCTGCTTTCTGGGGAGGGTGAAAGATAACTTAGTGTTTTTCTGGTTGCTGCCTAAATTCCTCATTCATTGTCCCAGGAGCTCAGGCAGTAACCACCCTAATGTCTGCAACTATAAATATGCCTATGCAGCACAACGCAGTGCTGTGAGCAGATACCTCTGAGCTACCTCTGAATGAGCTAGTTTGGATACTGGAAGCAGTAGAGCAATGTTAGTATTGTTTTTTGCCCAGCTTAATTAGTGGGGCCAAGGAGACAGGTAATTACATCCTGCTGCCAAATATCCAGGCCCACAGGGAGCCTCACAGGCTGGGTGATACCGTTCTATGGGCTAGATCTGAACCTGCAGGCCATATCTTTGACACCCCTGCACTGCAGAATTGGGGATCCCAGAAGATACTGTAAGCATAAGAATATTCCAGCTGCCATTTACTGGGTCAGACCATAGATCCATCAAGCCTGGCATCCTGTCCCACACAGTGGCGGATGCCGAGGAGGAGGGTGACAGGGCATGTAAAAATGTCCCTCTCCCTGCTGCTTTCCCATTGCAGCTTCCAGCATTCAGAGGTTTAGGAGCTTGATTCTCCACTGCTGTGTACCTTATACAGATCTTTACTCTCAGTGTGAGCAATGATTTGGCAAGATTTTACAGCCTCTTTATATAGGCAAAAGTGATTGCAAAAGGTATAGTGAGGAGTCGGACCCTGGAAACACATTACCATTTTGATTAGGCATTCTCTGCTTCCAGGATGTATGCTCCATGTCTTCTAAATCTGATTTGAACAGCTGCCCTCCTTACCAAATTCCCAATAAGCAGTAAGCAACCATAAAAAGAGACAATTTCCTTTCCCAGAACCAAGAATTTCTCTTCAGGCCCTTTAAGTCCCTAATTTCCTCTAAGTTTTTGATAGCTTCCCCTTCACCTCTCACCTCCTTGTCAGACTGTGTTTTCCTAAATAAAGGACTTTATTGATGTACTCTATATTTCCTCCCCCTGCACAGTAGCATTTCAGTGAACTGGAGGATAGTTCACTATGTCAAGTTTCCTAAAGCTTCTTTTAAAGTGCTGACTGATTTGAATGACTTATGCAGTGATAGAATAGGTTAGGAGAAAAGAAGCAATGCTGAATGCTTAAACAAAATCCACACTCTTCCCTTTGGTCTCTTGTCTTGGGGCTGGTTGGAGAGGGAATGTAGAGAAGGCACAGTGAGAAATCTTCTTTCCTAGCCAGGGAAATTCTTTCTAGCCCATATTTTTAACCTTCTGCTTTTTAACTGAAAGTATTTCTCCAGGGTAGCTTTTAAACACAATTATGCATACCTCAAATGTCCCTGACCCCACTCTGAATTGGTGGAAGGCAAGATTATGTTGGAGCAGAATTTGATTAAGTCCTCACATTGCTTCAGGAAGTGCTCCTGAACCCTGCAATGTCCACAGTGGACACCAAGCTTCAATTTAATATCTTCTCTGGAAAACAAATATGGTTGTAGGATTTCTGTATGCTCTTGTGCTTGTATCATCTGTGCTTGCAACCAACTGGGGCCAATTCTGCAATCTTTACTGGAACAAATTTTGAATTAATGTCAGTGGGAATCTTCCCTGGATAGAAGAAAATTAACAGGGTTTGGGGTCAGAGGAAGTGGGCAGTAGGGTGGGGACCAGAAAACCTGGACTCCTTTCCTAGCCCTGCCACTGACCAACTAATGTCACTTCAAGCAAGTCTCTGAATCTGCCTCCCCTCCAGTCTGTCCTTTGTCTACATGAACCCTAAACTCTTTGGAGTAGTGCCCGCATCTGTTTGTACAGTATCTAGTGCAAGGAGTTCTGAGCTTCTCTAGGGTCCTCTTGGTGCTGCTATTATCAGTTAGTAATAACAACAGGGATTTGGCTCAGTCTGGAACAGATGCACATGAGTTCACCAGGAACATCTAGGAGATTCAGAGATGTGCAGTCAATATTCTGCATGCACAAATGAAGGAATCTATAGGGAATATGCGCTGCAGTACCTTGCAAACAGGAACCCTTGTGCTTCTGTTGGCTCCCACAGTGGGTTGAGCTATTTGGAGCACATAATTGTGCCCTTTGTTTTTTGCTGGATACCTGTTCAGTTCTGGGTGTGATTCAAGGTGTGAGGGATAATCCTTCAAACTAAGCTCTGGGATCCAGTTGTTTAAGCAATTGCTCTTCCATGATCTGCTATCACACTGCCAATCCAGAGAGATCCATGTGCTATCTGTACCCCAAGGTTGGGAGTTGGCCATTGCACAGTACTTTATTTTCTTTTGAAAGATCCCATCTTTGGAACTCACTTCTGCTAATGGCATCCATGGATGTTTGGTTGAATCAGGGTTTGACTATCTTGTTGTCCATTGAAGGATTTCCATGGTATGCTTTAAGGGAAAACTATGAGAGACACGTTTTATGCAGGGCAGGATACTCTCATGGTGTGTTGTTATCTGCCATGAGATTTGGGACTCCATTCCCATTGGCTGCTCACTTTCCATGCTTGCACTACCTCTCTGCCAGCTTCACCAGTGCCATCGGCTATCACGGTCCTATGCATGAGAGATCCCTTTCATGTTGGAGCTGGTTGCTATGGATACTGGCAATCTACTGTGTTCTGGGTCTCTTGGAGCCCTACGTGAAGATGTTTCTGCAGCAGCTAGGTACACATTGCCTATAATTTGTATGGGCCCCCAGCACTTGAATCAACAAGCACTGGCTGTGTCTCACATTACAGATGGGCATAAGACTAGGGTTTTTTCTCCTCTGTAGAGCTTTTTTTTTTCTCTTGTGTATAACTTTCTCCAAGGGGTTGCTTGGGGTCACAGGATTTGTTTGCATGTCTTTCTCTGCCTTGTATCTTCTATTTGACTCTTTTTTGCTGCCTTTTTCTAAATGGGTTTCATCTGCAGAATTGTTTTTTGTCTACAGTCTTCTATTTCATCCTGTTCTCTGGGTTTCTGTTGCATCCCCCTTCTATTCTTGGCTAACTTGCTTGAGGATACCTCTTTAAAAAGATTAGTATTGCACCTCAGGGCATCAAGCTTAGGTGGAAAACAAACAGGTTACACTTTGCATAAGCTTAGCTTTGCCAGCCCCTGATTTCCCTAACTGAATGCACATGCTCTGACCCAGTGCACACACAGCTGTTTTGCCTTTGCTCTCCCAAGAAGAAAAGAGCCTGCTCAGCTGCTCTAAACTAAAGCAGAGGTGGGAACAGGAGAGAGACAGGGAGGTTGAAATCCTGGTGCTTTGACCCCTTTTCTACTTTGCAAAAAGCTCAGATCTCAGCCGGACACACACAAATAATAAAAACGAGGCAGACATTCTGCCTCTTGCCTGCAGCAGGTGCAGTGCAAAAGTCACAGCCCAAGTAGTGGAGAAGGGGAACGGTGACTTCAATTCTCCTGTGTGCCCTTGGGATGCTGGGCTGCTCTGAGAGAGAGTGTAGCCTTCAGCATAAATTGGAACAGTTGGGGGCTGCTGTTATGTGCAGTCACCTCCCAAGAGCTGGCTCGATGGCCAGCCACTCCTACCTCCATTTATCCCCATTTAACTCCACTTCTGTCACATCCTCTGAGCCAGCGTTTGCTGTGACCAGTATACCCACTCTTACAACTGCCCTGTGTGGGCTGTTTATGGCCCCAGGAGTCTACCGCAGTGAAAGGTAAGGTCCAGAATAGTTTGCAGAAGACTTCCACTCTGCCCAAGCAAGATTTCCATGCTTTTCTGAATCCCTGAAATAGGCATATCTTGTTTCCTTTTACATTTCAAATTACTAAACCAGCATTAAGGCCCTAATTCAGGGGTGGGCAAAATGGCAGATCTGGCCAGTGACTGGACTCTGTTTCCCAGCAGCCCCTACCTGCATCTCTGGGGCCAGTTTTTAGGGAGATCCCAGCAGGGCAGTGCCATGACAGGGCTGGGGTTTCCATGGAGACCAGCCCCAGTAGCACTGGCAGTGCATGTGGCAGGGGCTGGGAACTGCTCTGGGGCCAGGGCTGGGGCGTGCAGGCCAGATCACAGCTCTGCCCTGGCTCCGAACCACGCTATCGCTGCTGTTTATCCAGGAAGCACAACAGGCTTTAAAAACTCATCACAAATCATATACACACAGAGAAAGTGTTCAGTGGCAATCTAGGACATGCCATCCCAAATCAGAAAAATAGCTTCTTCACCTCAGTACCCTGTATCTCAGATGGTAGTAGGGCAAACATTTCTATAAACTGAATTTCTTATTCTAGAGGCCAGATCCAGAGGCCAGATCATGGTAGCTCACCCATGTCAAAAATTTCAATTACAGTCTACAAGAGAAGAAAGCAGATGGAAACAATGGTCTGAAAGCTTTTGAAGTTGTAACAGGCAATGATGCATAACCCATAAAGTGAAGATGATGATGATTATGACAAAAGGTTATAAAAAAATAAAGAAATCAAATTAATCTTCCACAGCAAAGCCGGGTTCAACTAGCAATACCATAATAGGCTTGGTATTGTAGACAGGTGGATTCCTTTGACTCCCAGTAGCTTCAGTAGAAGTTGAAAATGTTCAGTCCTCACAGACTTGAGTCTTGATAAGGAAGTGGCTTCCTAGCTCCATCTTTTGATGGATTATAGGCCTCAAAGTTTTTATATCCCCTGTCATGTCACAGGACGTGACATGGCAGAGGTTGGACAGGAAACCAGTTGCAGAGTTGGGAGTAGAATTTAGATCCCCTGGCTCCAAGTCCTGAGCTTTCAACCACAAATCTGGTCTCCCGCACCAGAAAGATTAGGTGTTTACTGCTGAGCTGAACCTGGCCTCACATTACAGATATTTAATCTCAATCCCATTTGCCTCAATAGCAAAACCTACTGGGTCTGCATAGAAGTCTATAAATCATATATGAGTAGGTTTTCACAGGAGACAGAGTATACTACTAGATTCCTACTCATAACAGCAGCAGTCTCCCAGGCCACTTGTACATGTGCCAGGGGTTTAGTTCCCCCTAAACTGAAATGGAGGGTTTTTAATTGTGTCAATTAAAAACCCACCATTTCAATTTAGGGACTTCTGTTATCGTGAGGGAAGTGATGGCCCTGTTAGCTCACACCCTCTACCCCTTGCCATGGAGCAAACAGATTCCACTGAAGGAAAAAAAAAAAGCGGTGAAGAGCTTGATCCTTTTTTTTTTCCTGGAGCCTGCAGCCTGCCTGCCTCTTCAATGGCCAGGGTGGGGGCTGGTGCTTCCCTCCACAGTGGCTGTGAGCCCTGGGACCACCTGGGTGGGGTGCCAGCAGGTGGGTGCTGCCCAGGGGGTACCACCACCAGGGGCCCCCACAGCTCAGGGGATGTGCGACCCAGCTGCAGCTTGCCTCCCAGCTACAGGAAATGCAAGCAGGCTTTGGGAGGGGAAAAAAAAAGATCAGGCCCCTTGCTGCTTTTTTTTTCCCCCTCAGCAGAGCCTGCCTGCACAAGCTGCCTCCAGGCCATGCAGCCCCTTCTCTCCACAGCGGCAGTGCCCCCCAGCTCACAGTCAGCATCTGCCAGAACCAACAGTGCATGGGATGCTGGAAACCTGGGCGTGCTCAGGAAAGCTTGGGTTTGGCAGGCTTTCAGCACCCCATGCACCATCCCTGCTGCCCTCCTGCTTCCTGGGACTGCCCGGGAACAGGCTGGCTGCCCTGGGAAGGCAGCGGGAAGATGGCTGGGTGTGCTGGTAGCCGGAGAAGGCAGCGAGGATGGTGCATGGGGCACTGGAAGCCTGCCAAGCCCGAGCTTCCCCAAGCATGCCCAGCCTTGCAGTATCCCGTGCACCGTCCCTACTGCCTTCTCCAGATAGGGCCTGTGTACATGTAAAGAATATCGCTGTAATGTAGGTAGCAAACTAAAATACATGGGATGTGTTTTAGTTTGCTATGTAAAAATGTCCTTTAAATTGAAATGTGTTACCGAACATGTACACTGTTATGCAATTTAATCGTAATATGCTGCTGAACTGTACACTGTTATGCAATTAATTAAAAAGGGCAATTAAGCCACTAAAAGGGGCAATTTCTTTACGTGTACAAGAGCCCCCAGTGCCTGTACAAGGGTGTTTGTGCCCGAAATCTTGCAAAAAACTTTTTTCCAACTATTTAGTTCATCTAAAAAAAGATAACACATCTACCCAAAGAACTTTGCTTGCCATATTTCTGTACTTACAGGCAGTACAAAACTAGGAAGCACAAGGTTGAGCAATGGAAATAAGTGAGCAGGGGAAACTACAGCTAATCAAAGTGACTTGAACAAGTTTGAACCTCTCTGGAGTTAGCAGCTGTCTCTTCTATTATATATGTGTGTTTGGGGGCTCTCCACAAAGGGGTTCTGATCATTTATTGGGCCCTTGGGTGTCATTACAATACCAACAATAAATAATGAGCTGCAGAAAAGGTTTCATTTCAGTTTTGGGTGACAATTCCGACTGACTTTTATTTCGTCAACCTGCATCATCCATCTACCTTATGGAGCTGTATGCTGTTATTCTTATCATTTGTATTCCAGTAGGGCCTAGAAGTTCCAGATGGGAATGAGGGCCCAATACATTAGGCATATACCAAAAATATAGCAATTCTACCAGCAGTCATTGTCCCATGTGCCTTTGTTGTAAGTCTGCAAGGTTGATAGGAAATGATACAGGGAGAGACTGTAGAGCAATTATGAGACAGAAGGCAAGAATTTAGGATTGCACAGTTTCAATAACCAAACTGGGTTACACTCAGGTATTTTATCAGAAGCATTACAATAAAATCAAGGGATATTGACAGCAACTCTCAGCAACTGGCATGGGGACAATACAATTCCTCCAATAAATTGCACATTTCTAAATCATGGGTTTCATGACTGTATTAGCCAGCAGAGTCCTTAGGCAAAGAATTGACCTTACTCTATAGATGGCACACACACCTAGGAGGATTTGCCAAGCATTGCTCTCAGCGTGCCTGCCCGTTAAATATCCTTGTGCCTCTTGGTGCCTGCTGCAAGGATGAAATTCTCCAGGAAGCAGAGGTTAAAACAATGCAATTGTTTTATTTTTTTTCCTCCTAAATGTCTCACAGATGAAGGAAATGCAGAGCATTCAAAGTAAAACCTGCCTTCCAGTCGGAATCTGCCAGAGTCTATTACTGAGCTGTTTCCACATCCTCTGGGGGTTTCTTTCCATTCTGTCCCTTATAACAAGCTGCTGAAAACACAGCTTTCACAGGATAGCATGGATGTGTGAATTAATAAGGAAATGCTTGAGTGCAGCAAAGAAAGTAAAGGCTCCCAGCTTGTCTGTCAGAGCAAGTCATGCTGGGTGCACAGCAGTTTAACAGATGCTCCACTAGCTTGTCGATTCTCCCTTCGTACTTCCAAATAAAGATGTGTGGGGAGTAAAATGCATAACCAGGCCAAAAACACATACTTTATATGGAGGACCAGGCTTGGTATTAAGAGTAAGATGTGTAGGTTCAGAGGGGAGAAATGGATCCATTTTTTTTTCAAATTACAGGCCAGATTCTTAGCTATTGTAAACAAGCATAGCTTCTTGGGTCACCTGGACATCAGCTGTGGATCTCAAGCTTCTGCACAACACTGTAACATGGTGGTGTTCCTCAGGCCTCTGGCACATGTTCATTTAAAGGTGCCATGGTATCTGATCCCCAGTTCCAAGAATCACCCTTCCTGCCATGCCACATGTGCATGGGAATCAGATCCCATGTGTACCCTTTCTATATCAGGATCCCTAGCTCCCCTTGCACTGGCAAGTTGAAAACTGGGGACCTACAGATCCAGGGCCAGGGCTGGTCCTGGCAGTCAGCTGATTGTTGGTTCTGGTCCCAGTCCCAGGTCTGCCACATGTTCAATTTAAGGCACCCTACAAACCAACCATAGACATGTTCCACATTATATGCGGAACATTTGTGGCTGGTTTGCCATCTTCAACTGGATGCACACATAGCATTTATGCCGTGATTAACATACTAATAATGGTATAGATGTAACATGTAGAGGCAGCCACAGAGTGATGCTGTGCCACTGGCAGATCGGTATTTCATTTATTTTGTGGACAAGCTGCATTCTGCCCTGTGCAAGGGCGATGCATAGGAGGTGAACATGCACCCCCTGAGCTTGGTGGTGCACCTCCTACAAAAAGGTGCCACTGACACTGTCAGTAGTGCCTGCAGGCGGCCCACGATTGCTCTTGGCCACTACCAATGCTGCTGGCAGTGCCTGCGGGTGGTTGCTGACCCTTGGTCGGCACTCGCCACCCCCACAGTGCTGGCAGCATCTGCAGGAGCTGTGCACTTACCGCCGCTGTGTTCCTGCCGCTGCCAGCACAGCCATGCCCCCCCAGCTGCCAGGGCCATGTATCATTCATGGCCCTGTGTATTTTGCAACCAGCATTGATGTAACTGACTAGCACAAATGTAATGAATGGATGTTGAGCTTTAGGGTTGCCTAGAAAGATTGTCCTCAAGGCAGCCCAAGCCATATGAGCTGCCTCTTCCCGTCTGCTTACTGACTTGTGGCCTGCACCAAGAAAGCCATACTGTATTTTGAGGAATCATCTTGCCCCCTAATATCCTTCCATGCTTTGCTCTAATAATGAGTAGATATAGGAAGTGGGGTATAGAAGAGCCAAAAGTCAGGAACAGGATTGTGAGATGGTTGCTAGCAGACTTCTTGTATTCGAGCACCTGTCTGCTCTAGAGTAACTCCAGACAACACCAGCTGTAGTTATTCCATGTATTTTGCTTTGATTTTTGTCTGTTTTGGAGAATGTCTCAGCCCATTACTAAAAGGTGAACCTTTGTTCAGCACAGAGATCAAATGTCTTGGTGTTCTGTGCATGACAGGCTGTTAAGAAGGACTCCTCCTGTTCAAAGTAACAGAAAGCCCCTACACACCTACTACTGCCTCCTCAGGCCACCTCATTTGAAAAGGCCTGTATTTAGCAATTTTAAACTCCCATATAGCTGAGGGGGAGGTATTCTGTGTAGCAACAGCCACTCTCAGCAGAGTATATTACAGCTGATTAAGCCTTAAAGTGGAGAGGAGGGTATTGATTAGGCAGATGGATACATTATTATTAATAGAACTGCAGTAGTGCTTACAAGATTGGGGCCTCATTGTATTAGGCATTGTATACACAGTGAGGCTGCAAACAGACATGCCTTTATGCCACCATAAAAATTCCTTACAGGGGAATACCTGGGGCATGTGTTTGCAAACATGGAGCAGGGAAGCCCGGGGGTTCCTTGCCCTGCTCTTGTGTATGTGCATCCCACATCAGGGCCAGATACCTAAGGATGTTGTCCTACAGGATTGGGCCCTGGAAGACTCAGGAATCTTGCAGGACAATGGCCTCAGATGACATCTGTTCTTGCCCATCTATTGAATTTGCTGTGCAGGACACATCCTGTCACAAAGACAGCATCTGTTTGCACCCTTAGAGATCCACCTGCCCAAAAGAGTGCTCACAGGCTAAAGGGACTAAGAGGACATGTCTACATGTGCATTTACATTGGCTTAAATTTACTGCACAGTAAATTACTGTGCAGTAAGTGGGAATAGGCCAGTGTCAACACATATATGTGTTAAGGTGCATTAATGTTGCATGTGCCAATTTTAGTCCCAAATCAATCCACACACATGGCATCTACATATGTGTTACTGCACAGTAACTAATTGGGCATAAATCTGCTACCTGCATGATGCAGGTATCAAATTTATGTTCAAATTGGCATACATCACCATATTTACTGTGCAGTATGGCACACCTGTCCTGTGCAGTAACTTCGGTTACTGCACAGCAAATGTACATGTGTAGACATGCCCAGAGTGGGAGAAAAAATAAAGCCTTATCTAAAATATCTCAGGAAATCAGAGCCATTCACAGGACCCCAGTTCTCTCAAGTCCCAAGCTAATGCCTTTTTACTGGACTATACTTAGTGTGCTGCTCCTTAGCTCCTGATTTTTACTGTCAGTTTGAGAGCTGGTAGAACTCTGCTGAGCTGTCATTTTCCTCTGGGGTGATGCTCAGCAGGGTAGCTTGCAGTTTGTCATCCCTGCCCTTTCTAGTCGTAGCAATTGCTGCCATCAGTGAGTAATTGGTTATTACTGTTAAAGCCACAGGGAATGTTATGAGATTATTTTACAAGAAGGGGAAAAATCATTTTATAGAATGGAGGTCACCAGTGGAGCTTCCCTCCTACTCTTTAACAGGAAGTAAATACTTCTAGAATGTTAGTTTGCTGGTTGTTCTTTCTGATAAAAAGAAACCAGAAGGTGAGATGTGGTAGCAGAGACGATCGGCTTATTCTACAAGTTCCTGACTTGAGGCTAAGTTTAGAGACGGTGAGGATAAAAATGCTTCTGTGCAATCATTCCCTTGGAGTTTTATAATGTAAAAAGGGGATGTGAATGTGTACAGTGGATTCATATAGTTCTGAAATCAGAGATTAAAACTCAGAGACAAATTCCTGGAATGAATAAGTAGAGAGAGAGGTGTCATTTCATGTACTCCTCTGGGTTCTCAGAAGCAGGTGACCTTAGTGCTGCTCATATCTTTGACATTACTTTACTCTCCCATAGCAGCACATTATAACATCACTAGTGCTATTATGGAGGAAGACACAGAGTCCTTTAAAAATAAATATTTCTGGATGGGAGGAGAAATACATTGATTTACCTTTATTTGCACACACTGCAGTTGTATTTAGGGATTGTCTGCACTACAGAACCTCTACTGTTATAGCTACACATGAAAAACTTTGTAGTCTAAACCTGACCTGGGAGTTTGAACTAGTTTCTATTAAAGACAGTAGGATTGCTCTCACTGACTTCAATGGGCACTGAGAATCACTCCTCACAATATGTTCTAAAATAAGTTAATTCTCAGGCACTCCAGGACACAAATTGTTGGGATTCATAATTTAATAGAGCATCAATTTCTTCTTGTGTTATTTAACAAGGTATTTGAACTGCAGTGAGGAGAGATATTAGAGCTGTGTGAAGAAGTGATTTTTCTGTTTTCTGGCTGAACAAAAAATACTGACATTCATTCAAAAAATTTAAAGTGTCTTTTGGGTTTAATAGAAACATATTGTTTCACCAAAACAAAAAAATTCCTTTAAATTGGGGGGGGGGGCTTCATCCTTATTTAGTATCCCTAAAATTAAGCAAATTTTGAAATGATCTTTGAAATGATCTTTGAAACTTTAATTTTTTAAAAAATAAAATGCTTGCACTTTTTTCTAAAATTTTCCCCATTTTTGGCCAAACCTGTTCACTGAATTGACCTGAGTTCACAAAGATTTTAGGTCAATCCCAACCTACACGTTTCAGCAAATAAAACTCTTCATACACAACATTCCATTTGGTTCTAATGTAGATAAATAAGTAGGGTTTTCCAAACAAGATATAGCAATTATTACTGCACCAGAACTGAGTATATGCATTTATTCTCCTTAGAAAAAGAATAACTGAACAACTGCTTTAAGATCCTAATGGAGTTCTCGCGTGGAATTCAGTGGTAGTTTTGATATTGACTTAAAAGATTTGTCTCATTCAGTGGATCATATAGATTCATAGATGCTAGGGTTGGAAGGGACCTCAACAGATCATCAAGTCCAACCCCCTGCATAGACAGGAAAGAGTGCTGGGGTCAGATGATCCCAGCCAGATGCCTATCCAGCCATCTCTTAAAGACGCCCAAGGTAAGGAAGAGCACCACCTCCCTTGGAAGCTCGTTCCAAATTTTGGCCACCCTTAGCATGAAGAAACTTTAAACTTTGCGAAAGATTGATGAATAGCGTTAGATATTGTTATATGAGCATTTATATTGGTACCCTTGCTTGTTATCTTTATTATAAATTACGTGAGTGGTTTTGTAGTCCATTAGTAATTTTTACTAGGTAAGGTTAGCATAGGATGTAGGTCACAGCATGTTTTTATTTTTCATGCATTTTTTGTTTTTGTTTTGGAAAAGCCATTTCATCATAACCCCTTAGTTTGACTCCTGTTTAGAAAAGGAATGACACAGATTCTTGGAACTGTTTCCTTTTAACTCATCAGTGGCAAGCCCATGTTGTCAATCACAGTTGGAACCAGACAAGGTGATTTTGCTGCAGTGACCATCCATCTATCAATTGCAAGTCAAGGACACATACTTTCTGTCAAAAGGAGATCTATGAACATAACACAAGATTTCCAATAATTAAACTCAGTCTTGCTCCAGTTCCTCATCAATAGTGCACCTAATAGTTATCTAAACTTCCAGGCAGTCTTTTTCTGTGTTTTAAACTGTGTTATTTTATATAAACTCACACAAATGTCAGTACCCCCTTACACAAAGCACTCATTAGCAAAACCTTTTCATCCATTGTCATTTCTGCTTTTATTACATGGAAAAGAATAATTCCAGGGGGCTTTTCCACATTAGTTCATTGTATAATTTTCTAGAAATATAAAATGAAGGAGCCTACAGAAAGAAAATGAGCAAGTACAGGATCTTTCTAAAGATGCTATTATGTAGCATTCAGAACAAAGTAGACAGCTAATAAAATTAAATTGACATTATTCCAGTGGGCTGGTACTTAGTGAATGACACACTAGAAATGCCTAAGACTCTGGGAGAGATTTGGTTATTCTGCATATGTTTGTCTTTACTCTAAGTACAACAGACTAAAACAATAAAAAGCACATGATGTTACCTCTTTGCCCAGGCCTGATCATTACAAACTATACTGTAGGATTTTTTTAAAAATCTGTTTTCCTTGTGCTTTTGAAAGACTGACTTAGGCTTCAATTACTCCTTCAACTGTTTCAGTTCAGGGGGCTTAAAAGAGAGAACCAAAAGAGACTCCCAGGTACACAGAAAATCTTTGCATTTTTTGTCTATGGCATGAAGTGCTTATCTAGGGGTATAATGATGGTTATATCAATCTATCAAGAGAAAGTCAAAATGTTTTAATTCAGTCCAATTCCTCTTAGCACTTGTTTAATCAAAGGAAATGGTTTTGATGGCCAGGATTTTTTTAAAATGTTTGCTGTCAAACATACGGGCCACTTTACATACAGAGTCTTAGTCCTTATGGTTACTGTGCTTGTATACAGTGGGAACAGCTTTTGACTTGTATAAAAAGATACCTAGCTTTTAGCAGAGGCATAATGATGTGGCTAGATGCCAGGGGCAGCACCAACTTCTGACTGTCACCTATGTTGCCTGTGCAACTGTGTCACTGGAGTGGCAGCCTTATTTTTTTGCCTCTTCCCTTCCCCCTTTTCCTCCCCCAAGTCGGCACCTGGGGTGGCTGCCCCAGTGCCCTACCCTAGTTATGTTTCTGGCTATTAGATAGCACCCTCCATGCACAGATCTCAAAGCATTTTACAAAAACACATCATCCCCATTTCATTTCTATAAACTCAAAAACTGAGACACTGAGAAAGAGGAAGTATCACAGCCAAGACCATTCAGCCCCTCCAGGTTTCCCCACACAAGGAAGCTATTGCAAAATAAGTGGCACAAGCAGCCTGTGTGTGTGATGTGGCGGATTGGGGAGGGAGCAGGCAGTACAGTAGAGATACAGCAGAAAGCAGATTGGGCAAGGAGCAGAAAGCGTAACAGCGGAGGAAGGGAGTAGGAATGGCACTCAGGAGGGCAAGAGGTTTAATTTGTGGCATGCCTGCCAAAAAAGTTGTTTTCCACTACTTTAAACCATCTGAGTAAGAAATTATCTCCCCTCAGCTAATCAAGCTACACTTGCATGGGTGTCAAGATAACCTTTCTTTGGCTATCCAGAGAATCTTTCAAAACAAAGCAGTTTTCTTGTTAACTGACTTTCTCCTTTCCTTCCTTTTCCTCTTTCCTCACTTCTTTCTAAGCCCCTTCTTTACATATAATTTACATGGCTCACCCACACAACACACCTCCATCCTCCCATGTCCTGGTCCTCTCCCACAGTAAAGCCTGCAAACCAAGTAGGCAGGTCACATTCTCCCCTTATCAAAATGCCTTTAGCATCCAATCACTATGATTGATGGGAGACTTCAGTTTTCTGGACATCTGCTGCAAGAATCATTCAACCAAACATGAAATGTCAAGCAAGTTCCTAACTTGTGTGGACAACTTCCTGTTCAAGAAAGTTGAAGGTACAACTAGGTGCCATCTGTTCTGGATCTTGTACTGACTAATAGGGGAGAACTGATGGAGGATATGAAGGTGATGAGCATAGGTGACTAGTAGGGGGCTATGGGGGGCACATCAGCTCCATCCTCACTGCCGACTCCACTGGCAGTGTCTATAGGTGCTCACCAGCCCCGTTCCCGCCGCCAGCTTCTGCGGGTGCCCACCCAGACTCAGAAGGCACCAGTCGCCCATGGTGATGGGAAACTTGGAAGGACGTGATCATGACATGATATCCAGAGGGGTTGTGGTATCTCCATCCCTGGAAGATTTTAAGACCAGGCTAGGCAAAGCCTTGGCTGGCATAATCTAGTTGGGGATGGTCCTGCTTTGAGCAGGGGGTTGGACTAGGTGGTCTCCTGAGATCCCTTCCAACTCTAATTTTCTATGATTCTATGAATTTATGATCTTGACACTGAGAAAGCATGAAGTCAGCACTGAGACACTGGATTTCAAAAAAGCACATTTCAACTGATTTCAGGAGGTAGTAGGCAAGGTGTCACAGGAAGACGAGCTGAAGGATAAAGGCACCCAGGAATACTGGAAGTTTCTGAAGGGCACAGTATTAGAAGCCCAACAACAAACTGTCTCAACACAATGGAAGCACAACAATGGTAAGAGACCAATGCGGCTGCACAAGTTGCTTCTAGGATGCCTCAAATGTCAAAGGAAAGTATTACGGGCAATTGAAAGATGGGCAGGTCACCAAGGAAGCATACCAGGAAACAGTAAGAATTTGCAGAGACAAAATCAGGAAGTAATGGGTAAAAAGGGAACTTCACCTGGCGAGGCAAGTTAGGGACAGCAAGAGGTTCTGTAAACATGTTGGCCAGAAATGAAAGATCAAGGAAGCTGTGGATCCACTATTAAGTAGCCAGGGGAAACGCTTAAAAGACGATGTGAAGAAGGCAGAGCTACTCAACAGCTACTTTTCCTTAACCTTCACAAAAACCCAGGCTGCAACCAGACAGCTAACCAGGATTATTTGGAGAATGAAGGGGACATGCTGAGGGATATCCCCTTCATCCCTGTACCCCTAGGTAGAAGCATGTTTAATGAAGCTGGAATCTTCAGAGTATTTGACCATCAAACTCTAACAAATCTCTACTGATCATGTGGAAAGTATATTATTAGAGGCTTATAATTTGGCTAAATCTGGTGATTTTTGTTTTACCAAGACAGTAAAAGATACATCCCTGCCACCAGGGCAGCACCCCTTCTATATCTCAAGTCCTCGTTCCAATATGTGGATGCTTGAGTTTCATAATAAAATGTGTTGTGAACGTGTTTAACGTGAACAGAATGATGTATTTTCTCTTACGAGAACTTTTGGAACTTACCAAAATTATTCAACCTGAGACAAACACATAGCATGGAAAATTTCAGCCTGAACAACTGATGTGTGGCAAAAGTATAAGCAGTTGATTGAAATGGGGGTCTTAGAAAATGTAGGGCAGCCTTAACTGTTACACTGTCAATAATAAAGGTTTATAAGAAGCAGAAATAGAACCGTACTCTGTTTCTTATTGGTTGCACCCCATCTTTTGGCTATACTACAGAGATGTCTGAAACTGAGGCTGAAAAATATTACAGGAAGATGAGAAATATTACCTTGGGGACGGCCATGTCTCCTGCAATTATATCTGTCACTGGGGCTATGTCTGTGAGTCTAGTAAAACTTCATTAAAAATATTCAGCAAAAAGAAAGATGGGATAAAAGGCCTTTATATAACCTGCAGTGCAGATCTTATCACCTCTCACCCCTCATTGCAGAGGAAATTACTAAACGAATCTGGTCTCTGTTGATGCTTGTAGGAACCACCTGAATAACCTCTGTGTAATGCTTTTGAGTTATGCATATAAATAGCCCTGAGAATAGGTCCCAATGCTACAAATCATAAAGTCAATGATTTTTCTGAAAATGTGTTCATATGAAGTAATATCAGTTTCAGGGAGTGTTATTGTGGTACATAAGGATAAACTGATATTGATAGTTACCTGCTTAACCCCATACACATTAGGACAAAAATATACCCCTTAGTGTAGAAAAGTCCTGTAACAATGTTGATAGCACATTGCATGATGCCATCAAATTATGCTATGATAATAGCACTTATACATCACACTTTGAAGATGCTTTTTATTGACTTAATGTGAATATTATTGCCATCGTTTATTACTGAGAAGTATCTTGTAGTAATTGAAATACAATATGGTGCCATTAATCACTCTGAATACAAAATGTTAACTTTAAACTGTTCATAGTGTATTAAATGCTCTTCTAACCATAAAACAATTTGATTTGCAGCAGAATATTTTATAAATGACTGGTGTTGAGGATTTACTGTGACTTGCAATTGTGTTGTGTTGTTTGCATTTTTGAGCAATAATCTCCTTTTGAATTTCTCCTATAAGAGACATGGCTTTAAAGCCATATATTTGATTGGTGTACCGCTGTAGCTGAATATAAACATCTGAATGCAGAAGAGTTTACTATTTAAAAGCATCTCAAATGACATGACCATAATAGCAACAAAATTCTAAAATATACAGTAAGCTTACATCCTAAAATATTACAACTGTTTTATTCCCAGGGCTCCTTTTAAAGGACTGAAGTGGTAAAGCAACAATAGAAGATGAAGGTGAAAAGGGATAGAAACACAAAAAGGGAGATTATTGGTAAAACTGGCTAAACATAGCCAATTAGTTTTCACAAAAAAAATATTTTTAATCTCCACTTTTCTTAAATTTCCCTGAAAAACTAAAACAAAAATTTTTTGCTTTTGAAAAACGTATTAGTTAAAATGTTCCCAAAAAACTAGACTGAAAAAAGTTAAGTTCTAACTGGAAACTTATACTAAAATTTGAAGAACCTCCCCCCCCCCACCAACAAAACCCACTGTATTGCACTAATGAGAAAGATTTTGGTCCCCAAAAGGAAAATTTTATTTTTGATTAAAGAGCAGATTTTGGCTGAAAAAGTGTTTTGACTAAAAGCTTTCAACCAGCTCTAATGATAAAGCTGTAGGGCAGTCCAAACACATGAACAATTCCTATTGACATCAGAGAGTTTAGCCTGCATGGTAGATAGAGAATCAATGCATATTGACATACAAACACTTGTTCTCTTTTCTTCTAAAGTCCTGTTTTCACTGTTTCAGTTTTCTGCCGGCTAGCATATGAAGCTTGTACTCCAAGGTGCTGACCACTCTTGTAAGGTGCCTGTGGGTTGCAATGGGAGCTGAATGTGCTAAGTACCTCATGGGAGATACAGAACACCATGCAGGATTAAGCCCAGAGAGACAGAGACTTATGCCTTATGCCTTGCCCTAGTTGGGTCTTATCCTGCTCTCAGTACAAAGCTTCCATGGACTCTAGTGGGATAAGAGTCGGCTTTTATTCCATTCTAGTTTGGCATCTAACCCTAAGACTCACTTAAAATTTGTACGGAATTTGAGCCTGGTCTCCAACTGCTTACTCAGGCCAATATCCTCAAAAAGTTAATGGAAGTTTGGCCCAGCAAAGGCTCCAGGATCAATCCCTGCACTGTTTACAAAAACTCATTTATATACACTAAGAGTAACTGAGAACCCAGCACTGAGCTCCCATGGATTTCAGTGCAAGCGGTAAGCAATCAGCATCAGGCCATGGATTTGCATTATTTACATCTATGTGTGCATAGTACATTTGCAATAAAGTCATGTCCATTATCCTGCTGACCCTGGAGGGCACAAGCATTCATTGGTATTCTGGTGTATGATATGGTCTGCACAAATACATGGCCTGCCCCAAAGCCCACTGAAGTCAAAGGAAACAAATAAACCCTCCACTGACTTCAGCAAACTTTGGATCAAGCCCCTGGGGTTTTCCATAATAAAATATTCTAGAAAGCTAAAAAATTGTTTCATCAAGTAGATTTAATAAACACCGGTACTAAATATTTTAAAAGAGCCTCACTTTTTACTGTTTTGTTTAAAAGGCAAATTTAAATTATATTTACATGATATAAGGATTAATGAAACTTCCATTCTCTCAGCATATCCTTAAAGAATTTCCAGAAGAATGAGATAATGGAGATTTTTTTTTCTTTTTAAGCTGGTGTATTTTATTTCAATATGTATATTTAATAAAAGGTAAATAGTAGAAGCAATAGCAGATGACTTAGCACTCCACTGTTCCACTGGTGACATTTATAAGGCAATGCTGCATCTTTTCAAAACAGACTCTTATTTGTAGCTATTGTATTGATATATGCATTTATTTTATAACTGACAGCAACGAGAATAAAAAATCCCAGAAGGCATAGATCCCTGTTTTTGAAATGCAGCTTACTTGCCTTTGGCATAATTTGGAGAATAAGGGTCATAGATGAGTCATTATGAAACAGCACAGGCTATTCTTTCATACATACTCAATACTCTCTCATTTTTCTCAGTTTCTGTTGACACCAGCTGTGTATATCTTAATCATCTCAGTGAGTTTACATTTCTTTCTCAATTATCTATAAACAAACCATAACAATTACATGGCAGGTGATGGCTGAAGAGAATTGGTCAAGTGTGATATTGTGTAATATGAATGGGGACACAAGAAAAGAAAATACCCAACTGGCTATAAAATTCTTTTAAACAGATATAGGTAACTACTGGAACATAATACATTTACAGTGTTCAGTCAGTTGAAACCATGAGCCAAAATAGTTTGTGGTGTAATTCCATGGATGTTAGCGCCAAGTGATTCTGTCATAGTTCCTGCAAGGCGGGTTCTTCAAGTTGATCATGTACATAAGTGTTTTCCCAAACCTAGGTTTAAATCTCTTTACTGCTGAAGCGTTCTGCCAACCCTGGCTCACCTGAGTTTTTCCTCATACTGGGCACATCTACATGAGACATTTACTGCAGAGCTAGCTTACTCCACAGTAAAGCATCAGTGTCTACACATGCAGTGCTATTAGGCCAAAGTAAATAAATTAACTCCTCCATAGTATAGTACTACCCAACACAAGTACTGTTCTACGGTGGAGTTATTTACGCCATTGCAACACACATATAGACGCTGACCGGTGTTGGCTGGGGCACGAGTGTGGGGCTGCCTACTGGCTAGCCCTGAACTGTAGCACCCTTGTGCCCCAGACAGTCCCTCTGCAGCATACTGAGTTTGTGGGGAGCAGCCCCAGACTGGCAGGCTGACCCCCAGCACCCCCTGCCAGCCAGGGCTCCTCTGCTCCAGCTCAACATGCTGCAGTCCTAGGCACACATGCAAACACCAAGCCTGGGAGCAATAAACTCTGGCACAACCTGAAGCAAAGTTTCCACTGACAGTAAGTAGCGAGCTTCACTGTGTGTTAAGGACTACACTTCTGAAGGTCCTGCACAATCCAGCCCTACACAATCAGATGGATACAGCAATGTTGTGACAACTTTACAAGCATGCTTTTTATTTCCAAATGGAAAAAAAAAATCATAAGGAATGTTTACTTCTATCCATACATATTTAGTGTATGCATTTTATGTCTACCTCCTTGTTCATCAATTTTCTGTATGTAACAGGATTTGCTTTTAAACCCAGAGGCAAATTCTGGCCTTTGCATTTAAAATAAGGTTTCTCTGAATTATTGAATGTGTAAGTAAATAAAGCAGAGGAGGCAGGCAGAGGAAAATCCTGGGCTGAAAAGAGGATGTAAACACCAGCAGCGGGCTATTACAGCAGTTAAAAGAAAGAAGAAAGGGAACAAAGAATATAAGCGGAGCTTTTATATACTTCTGTTTTTCGTTGTGTTTGATGGCAACTATTGGCCAGGTTTGGTTTTTTTTCTGTGAGTGCAGTCCAATGCCCTGATGAAGGGGGAGCAATAGAAATCTTAAAATGACTAGCTCAAACAAACTGAACAAGGAAACTGGACTCATTATCAGTGTTCCCCATTGTTATTCCCTCTTTGCCTAGCCAGAGTACAGGGTGCCACTCTGGGTAGAGCCTGAACTCCAGTGCTCTGTTGAGAAGCAAGAAATGCAGGTAGCAGATACAAGCATGCCCTTTTAGGTGAACACCAAAAGGGAATGGATGCAAGGACACCACAGGAAACCTACCCAATGAATTTGGATTGTAGAGTTGCATTTCCTCTCTCTTTCTCTTCCTTTCAACCTTCCCCGTCCCAAAATTAATTCCTTTTAACACACAGTACACAAACAGAAAAAAATACATACATTAAAGGAAAGGAAAGGTCATCCCTCCAGAGAGACAGTAACTCAGTGGAGGATGTGACGTTTAAGGCCATTGTTACCATGTGCCTTGCAGTAACCCATAGCAACAGTCATCCCCATAGCAGCTGTCAGGTATTGATTCAAACAGATAATCTAGATGCTAGCCTTTAAAGATAACCTCATAGATATCTACACATTTAAGGATCCTGTTCTGTAACAAATAATTCTGTACGCTAGGTACAAGATTTCCAGTGCACAAAGAGCAGCTTTTAGGTCTACAAATAATTTCCTTAAGTAAACAGAGTAAGGCAATCTCAGCATTCTTCAGTAATACTTTTGAATGGAAGAGAACATTCTGTAGGTTAAAAATGTTTTCCTTTAAGCAAGTGAAATGTTCTTGGCTTATTTGGAAACATCAATAAAATAACAAGATTTTTCCTTAACTACACACAGTATAGAGGAGAGGGAAATTATACATAGGATCTGTGTGTAAAAGGCTTGTACAAGCTGCCAGATTGCTCAACCCTGACATGAACCCTGGGCTCAATTCTAACTTGAAAGCACCGCATCTAGGGGGTAACACTTACTAGATGTGCAAACAGAGTCTGACTGCGAGTGTCATTTTTGGACGATGCACCTTTTGGAAAGAATACAGAGGGGCTATTGAGAACACTTAGCTATTGCTGACAACCAGTCAAATACTTTGGGAAGGTGATTAATAAAACATTGCATCTTACAGAACAAGTGCCATCTTGTCCCCAAAATTAAGGGAGCCCAGTGCTAGCTCTCAAGCTATCTTGTATGAGAAACCATTTTAAATGAGTGTTATATTATTTACAAGTTTCATTATTATTAAATGAATGTTCCCTTTTTTTGAGAAAGAGCTGTAATTTGTACAACATACAAATCAAGTCTAAAATTGTAGCTCCAATTAGTTTAACATTAATTGGCCCATTCAGCCTCCTCCAGCTACATCTGTTGATTTCCTCCATACTGCACAGAATCTTGAAATGCTTTCCATGAAAGGAAATAGAGAAGCTGTATGCTGTTCAGCAGCAAAATCCCCATGAGGGAAACAATAGGAGATGTTTAAGCCAGACACAGCTGAGGCCACCAAAACACTTCTACAAAAAAGTGGTTAGATGCCAGTTTCAAAGGAAATACAGAATTGCATCTATATTTTCCCTTATGCACTAGCAAATTCTTTGTTTCTTGAAATTTGTGCAGCTTGTAAAGGCAACCTGACAAACTTCTTTAAAAGGCTGTGTTCTTGTTTCCTTACAGATCTTTGGACTAAAAGTGTGTGTGTGTGTGTGTGTGTGTGTGTGTGTGTGTGTGTGTGTGTGTGTGTGTGTGTGTACAAGGCAAGCTAAACAAAAAGGGAGCATCAGACAATTTATTTTGAATATCAACTCAAATATAAAAGGAAGGCAATTGTGACAATATTAGCAGTAACAAAGCATCAGCAGCTTAGTGAGTGTTGAGAATAAGCCAGAATAGCTAAACATGTTTCATTATTAATTTTAAGGATGGAAGAGTAAGTTTTCCTAATGTGATCATAAAGTCTTATAATTTATTAATGTATTTTGCGTTAAGAATGCACCCAGAATCTTCCTCATGCCTCTGCCATTTCTAGTCTCAGCTCTGATCTTGCCCATATGCATAGGCCAACTCCACATATTCAGTTTCATGATCAAAAAAAAAACCTGACTAAAAAATCATAAGTAATTGCAGTGTATTAATAGTTATTATTATGGTAGTAATAAATATGGGTCCCTTTGTCTGGTTTCTGAGCTTGGACTTTTCTCTGTAACCTTTTTAAAATGAAAGCTGAGATTCTCATGTCATCATTGGCCTCCAGGGTTCAGAGTCTTAAGAAAAAAAAATATCATTAGAGCTGTGATAAAATCATGAGAGAAGACAACAGTATGTGACTTGTCCCATAGAATTCACCTCAACTGTCCTCAGGCGACTTTGCAAACATAAGACTATGCCCAAAGATTTGTTTGAAAGATTGTTTTTAAAGTGCGACTTTCAGCCATATTTACAAACCTACACTAAGTCAGATGTGTTTATTTGAGTGACATGCATATGCAAGTTAGGAGGAGCTTCTTCCCACTGCCACTTTTTCCCCTCAATGCATAAGTATGAATTTCAGGCAAACATGGCTTTTCAAGTTTCACTAATTCCAAAAAGTGGGGGGAAATTTTTTTAAAAATTAAGATACAATTCATGCAATCTTAGTCAAGTTTCATAAATACAAAAATAGGTTTGTGGCATGCACCTGGAGAGGTGGGACAAATTGCTTTGTAGTAAATATTTCTCTGTCTTCTCAGCAATTTTTTCAATAAAATGGTGAGTCTAAAGGAACTGGATCTTGACCCTGCCCCTGGGTAGAGCAGCCCCTGGGACCCCAATGGAGCTCCACTGAAATCAGTGGATCTGATTACAGTATGAGTTTTTTTCATCACCCAAAAAAATTCAAGGCCCATTCAAGTAGGAGGTTTGCCCATTGATTGATGGATCCAGTATCCCATAGGCTCTGCTGTTGGAATTTCACAAGGAACAGCAACAATGATAATAAAATGCATCTAACAGCATGCATGGGGAATGATGGTGCTTAGGAAGATAATGAAATGTGGATATGAAAAACCCTCAGTGAAGCCTCTTTAGATGTGCCTAAGCTATGTTCATTAATCTGTGATAATTAGACTTATTTGCAGAGGTTAACAGCAGTGGCACATGGTAATTAAGCACTCATTCCCTGCCGAAGGAATCGTAAAAGCTTTTCATGTGACACATGTCCAGCTGCAGATCTCCTTGGTACTTGTGCACCTGACTGCAAAATACAGGTTTCTTCAACAGAGAGTGTGGGGATAGATTTATTGATAAATCTGAGTGGCTGAATTTAAATTATAAAATGTATAAATTATAAATCATTTGTAGCTATCCAAGCCTACATCATGCTGTACAATCCATAGGCAGTGTTGCTCACACTCATTGCATTAATAGAAGCTTGGAAAGAGGGCAGTATATTCCGCTTCTAATGCCAACTTCCTTGTCCTGTGCAATCTGCTACAGCTACCAGCCCCACCCAGATCTGCCAACTTGTCACTACTGATGGAACTGGACTCTGATTCACTTTACACTTCTTGAGAGCAAAGTCTGTGATTGGGCTCTTGTATGGATATGCAGGTTTTTCCTACAGTACAAGGGGTTTACACAAGGATTAGGGATGGCTTTTGGATTTTTTTTACTATCCAGTTTATCACAAAGAACTGGAAAAAATATGACCCAAAGTATTTTCCTTTGAATTGGAACAAAGTGCAAAGGGAAAAACAGTATAACCTGTTAAGTAGGGAAGATGACATGTGGTCAGAAGAGCTGTGGCGTTATCCCAGTTCTGCCATTGACTCACTAGGTAATCTTGACCAGGTTCCTTCTTCTCTGAACCTCAGTTGCCTCATCCATGAAATGGGTCAATGACATCCAGTTGTTCTAAACAAAGGTCTTTGAGATCTATGAATGGAAATATTATTGCTACATATTTAGTATTTAAAGGACTAACCCTTTAGTGTTTAAAAGACTAACCCAGACTGTGGATCCAAGATTGCGCTCGCAGAGAGATTTGCAGAGAGATTTATTGTTAAAAAAACGAGTTTATCAGAGGGTCTCTTCAGAGCGAACTCAACAGATTGGAGGACTGGACCTAAAGAAATCTCATGAGGTTCAGCAAGGACAAGTGCAAAGTCCTGCACTTAGGATGGAACAATCTCATGTACTGGTACAGGCTGGGGGCTGACTGGCTAAGCAGCAGCTCTGCAGAAAAGGACCTGGAGATTACAGTGGACAATAAAATTAATATGAGCCAATCGTGTGTCTTTGTTGCCAAGAAGGCTAATGGTATACTGGGCTGCTTTAAGTAGGAGCGTTGCCAGCAGATCAAGGGAAGTGATTCTTCCCCTCTATTCAGCACTGGTGAGGCCACATCTAGAGTACTGTGTCCAGTTTTGTGCCCCTAGTTAGAGAAAGGATGTGGACAAATTGGAGAGAGTCCAGCAGAGAACAATGAAAATGGTTTAGGGGCTGGGATATGTGACTTATTAGGAGAAGCTGAGGGAACTGTGCTTTTATAGCCTGGAAAAGAGAAGACTGAGGGGGGATTTGATAGCAGCCTTCAGCTACCTGAAGGGTGGTTCCAGAAAGGATGGAGCTAGACTGTTCTCAGTAGTGGCAGATGACAGAACAAGGAGTAGTGGCCTTAAGTTGCATTAAGGGAAGTTCAGGTTAGATATTAGGGAAAACTTTCTCACTGGGAGGGTAGTTAAGCACTGGAACAGGCTACACAGAGAGGTGGAATCTCCATCCTTGGTGGTTTTTAAGACCAGACTAGATAAACTGGGGATGATATAACTGGGGATGGTCCTGCTTTGAGCAGGGGGTTGGACTAGATGATCTCCTTGGGTCCCTTCCACCCCTCATTTTCTATGATTCTATGAATTAATTTTTACATGGGTTTCCTGTTTAGATCTCCTCATGGCCCAGGGAATCAAAAATTCTGCTCAGGCCTGGATCAGAGCAAATACATGCCAGCTCTAAGACTGAGTCCACCCCACTATTAAGAAAGAAAGTTACAACTTGATCTTAAATGGAACAGATACAGACATACTGCCAGAGACCAGAACTTCCCCTAAGGAATCTACCAACCCTAATTTTATCTGTTTCTCTGATTCTGTATGCTTGTGAGAAGAGATGTTCCTTGCCCCAAATATACTACAGTGAGAGTAAAGGCTAAGAACAGAGTTTAAGTCGAGATGGATGTTGGAGATCTGTTGGTTTTGCAGTTTTTGATGCATTTCTTCCCTTCCTGTTTATCATTTAGCAAACACTAGGCATGCCTCAGTGGCAAAACTCCTTTGGAGTGGAGCAGGACTTCATCCTCTTTCTGCCTCATGTCCTGCTGGGTATTCTGATGGTGATCCAAGGGATGACCTGCTCTGCAAGGCCTGATCCTTTTAGCACTTTAATCTGGGATTTATTAGCCTTGCTGCTGCTTGTTGTTTTTGAGGTAATATTGCATGATGCTCCCAGGAAGCTTGGGTCGAGGATCCAAACAGAAAAATGAGAGCCCAGAGGCGGGTCTTGGCTGATTTTCCATACACAGCTGGTGTATTCATTAGCAGCTCTCCTCTATCCTACTGCCTCATCTGCTGCAAGGGCATAAAATCGGGCTGCACAACACTTGTTTTCACAATCTTCTCTTTCTTTCTTCTTCTTCTGTGCCTTTGAAAGACAAGTGCTGACACTTCCTGAGGAAAAATAAAATTCCTTGCAGCACAAGAGAGAGAACTGTAGCAATGCAGCAGGATCTGAAACCTTCTGAAAGGGCCAACAAGCTCACTGTCTCACAAATGAACACACACTCACTCAGCATGTCTGTATATCTGAAGAGTACAGAAGGTCAGTGCCTTCTGATCTATTCTTGGCTGCTTCTCATACATATCACCTCATTCGAGCACAGGCAGAATTTCCTCCATCAAATTGTCCACATTTAAGAACCACCTCTACTCTGTTGCCTACCATGAATTTAGTGGATATTCATTTTTTTAAAAAATCACCATTGTTCATTTTGCTTCTTCTACCTTCTGCCTCCCAGCCCGTAAACTATGAACTCCTCCACAGAGCGTCTATCCCTTCTCCGCTGTTTAGAAAGCCCCTAGCAATTGCAGGAGCTATGACAAATGAATACTAAACAATCCTCAGACTTCCTAACCAATTGCCATGTATGAGACCAATGCAATTAAATGCACCCAAGTTCAAAATAAATCTAAAGCCAGATATTCAACTGGCATCAGTCCAACTGGCTCTGAAGTCAGTGAGTTACACTCTTTGCCACCAGTAAAGAATATGGCCCCACAACTTTATTTGGGATCCCATCTAAATAATGCCTTCCTCAAGGGACCCGCTTCCCTGTCTTAACTATTATGTTTCCAGGGTCCCTCTTGAGCTTTGAAGTTTATTACTTTATAAAGCAACAGTGAAAACCTTCCTCACAGCAGAAAGTGCCAGTTGCAAAGCCCATCAAGGGCAATGGCAATAATTCCACTGAGCTTTGGACAGGGCCCCATTGTTCACTGATAGGACTGTGTGTTGCGGGTTTGATGCTTTGTGGGTGTGAATTGGCCTAGTTCTATTGACTTTAATGGAGCTGTATCATTTTATACCACCTGACAGGCTGATCCTGTGTATCCTGTGCTCAGAATAGGGTGGAGAGTAGATTTGGGATGCCATCCCCCATGTGAAAACAAGCTAATTAGCTGAATATATGAGGAGAGGACAGACGGGAAGAAGCCCCGTTGTGTGTCCTATATTAGTAACTCATGTGGGAGTAGGCAGATGAGAATGAGATTGAAAGGGAAAATTGTAGGTGTATGTATAAAGATAAGTGGGCTAAGTACTTCCCTCCCCCTGAGAAGCCCTCTGCCTGCCTCATCCTTGACATGAAAATGATGTCATCTTTCTCGGTGACTGGCCAGCCATGCTGCATCAGTCCCCTGCAGCGTGATGGCCAGCAGGAGACTGCTTAAGGGACTTCAGCCCTGTGAATAAATGATGACCCACTGGTTAGAGGGAGGCAGTCCAGATATATTCAAGATGCATTAAAGCAATTAGCCAGGAGCAAGAGAGAAGGAGAGGGAGAGAGATTGCACCATTTTCAGTCTCAAAATAATCAACGTCTATTGGAATAAGAACATCCCAGAATAACAAAAGCAAGATCCAATGAAAGCAAAATAACCAAAGCAACCATGTGGTCTGGAAAGAAATACAACATGTTTTGCAGTCCTCTATGGAAAGTTTGAAACGTACCAATTGTGCTCACATGAGCTGAAGGGTGCAGAAAAGCCAGGGAATGCAGTGGTGCTTGTGTTGTGTGTTTAAATAGACACTGAATATTATCCACATTTTTTCTCCCTGCTTGTTACAAGCTTCATTTGTGAAGCAGGGAGCCTTTGCCTGCATTTTTCCTTTAGCCAGGATGATGCACTTCAACCCAGATTTCATTCAGAAAGTTATACTTGCCAAAACTAATGTAAGGTTCTCCCACCCCCACCCCCTCTCCTTCTTCTGTCAATCACTTTCATGGTTTCGGGGCCGATTCACCTCCCATACTTTGGTAAATCAGGAATAATACTACTAACAACAGGGGAGCACTTATACTGATGTAAAACTGGCACAAATGGGAGGAGAATCAAATTATCTGTCCGATCCTCTGCTGGCATAAATCAGCTCAGTTCTATTGACTTAAATAGAGCTGCATGAGCATACACCATATGACGATCTGGCTCTTGCAGTCTTTTCTTTCTAAGGGTTTGATTTTCCTTTCCCTAGAACCTTATGGAGTTCTTTCTACCAGAGCCAAGTGGGTATAAATACCGTCATTCAAATGACAGCTTCTAGCAGGGGTCAAGCAATGCAGTTCCACTGAAGTCAGTGGAAATGTGCTAACAAACAGCATCTCAGGCTGACACCAGGCCTTTGGAGTGTTTTGTGCCCATTGTGCAGGTGAGGATATAAGGTAAAGGATAACAAATGAGGCATCATTCACTTTCTCCCAGCAGAGGACTGGGATCACTGCAGCTTCAGCCAACCCTTGGATATAAACCAATTAGGTCATTTCCACAAAAAGTTATTCTGCAGTCCTAGAATGACCATTTCAAAGTGGAAAATAGTGGTCAGAGGTTTATGATCAGGAAAGGTTCACTCCTGTAAGACAATAAGCACTTATAACCAATGCTGAAGTCAGTGGGAGCTGAAGGTATTAAGGACAGCATTCTATTTCACCTAGAGAATGACCAAAGTGCAACTTGCAACCAACTCTGAATTACCTGACCAAAGTGTGGGAGTGATTCTGTTACCCTTCTCGGGGCACATTAGTATGGTAATACTAGAAAAATGTCTGCACATCCCTGAAGAGCCATTCTATTCCTCTAACAGAGGCATTCTACGTAGGGAGAAGCATTGGTAATCAAGAGAGCATACAACACTAAAAATGCATCAACAGACCATGGAACCCAACTAGTAGCACATAGTGAAGAACCCATATAACATGCTAATGCTGAGGGTATAGGAGTAGTAAGTAAATTATTCAGCAGCTGAGTTTGAATTAATCTCCTTTTTCCAAGGAGACTTGGGAGCCCAGGGATTTCTAAGATCACCTAAGTGTGTATCTTCTTCCTCCACAGACAGTTCCTCCACAGGGGTTGAGGAAAAGAGAAGTCAGATGTCTTCTGAATCCCCCAGTGGTTACTCCTTCACTGGGTGCAAGTGGATCTCTCCCCAATGGGAGCTAATCAACTGGGACTTTTCTTTTCTTAGGGAATACCTTTCTCTGACTTCAACTTGATAAAAAGAGACAAATGCAAGTTGTCCTGCTGCAAAGTAAATTAATTTATCCCAGTCTAATAGGGAAACACATGTAGATGCCAAGGCATTGACTGTGCAGGTAATTAGCCAACTGCGCAGTAAACATCTCATGTAGATGCGCACAGAGTTAATAAGAGCATCAGCATTAAGCACTAAATCAGGGGCGGGCAATTATTTTGGGCAGAGGGCCGCTTACTGAGTTTTGGCAATCCATTGAGGGCTGCATGGCAGGCAGCCCAGGGCAGATTAATATTAATTTTCTAAATATTTTAGGGGCCCGCGGGCTGGATAGAATGGCCTGGTGGGCTGCATCCAACCCCGGGCCGCATTTTGTGACAATTTTCACCTAAACTGGCCACAGACAGCAGTGCACAGCTGCAGACCACTTCAAAAATGGATGATTGGGTGAAAATCTGAACCATCATTGTATGATGGTTCAGGTGAAGATGTTTCAAAACAGAGCATCTTCTGTAACTTGTGTCTGCTCTGCCTGCCAACCTCTGAGCTGTTTTCAGAATGGGAGGGGGGAAGGGATCAGAGGGAGGTCAGTATGGGGTGTATTCAGCCCATGCTGGAGGGTGGGGCAGTCGTATTGGAGCTTCCCTGAGGTGGGGGGCTCCAATTCACCCACCCCACACTCTAGTACCAGCTGGGGAACCCTTAGGATGAGCTCCCTTTGCCCCCTTTGACCCCTTTCATTCTCAAAACAGTGCAGGCTCACAGGGAGGAGGGGCCATTGCTAGAGAAAACCAGCTGCAGGCTCCCAGACAGTAGCCTCTCCCCCTGGAACCAGTAGTGAACTTGTGTTTGTTCCCCGGGATCAGAGTAACTGAGAAGCTTTCTGCAAAGTGTTCCTAGTTACAGCGGGGAGCTGCACTTCTGTCTGCACCCTTCTAGCATTACAAAGAGTCTCCTGCTTCCTTGGCACTCCCCTATACAGGGGACAGAGCTGTGCAATTTGGTTGCATGCCACCAGCAGACCTGAGTTCTGGAAATGGAGACCCTGGAACATACTTTAGAGAAACTGAAATGCAGCAACTTTATTAAAAAGAGTTTTAAAGAGGCAGCACTGCATGAGATTCCACTTGATCAAAATACTGTGGGAAATTTTCTGGCTAGATAACCCAAGCAAAGTATTATTGGCACTTGTATTAAGAAGCACATGGGTTTTTTTTTCCTTTTTTGCCACCCTTCTGCAGCCTCAGGTAGAGCAATAGATCCTTCTGATGAGGAAGTTTCCATTGTGGCAGCCTAACTGCTCTCCAGCAGCTCCCTAGAATGCAGTGTTTATTTTTAATTAGTGCCTTTGCTCTGGGTTTGGGCCTTTACTTCAGTTAGGAATCAAATAAGTACAGCTGATAGCTGGGAAACTGCAAAAAGAATGAAGCTTCTCCATAAAGATCTTCCACCACTGTCAGAGCCTGGTATAATCACAGGACTAAATAGTCTACCATTTGCTTTACAGGAGTGAGGAGACTAGGAAACATGTCGCTTTGCTCAGCATCCTGACTGCTATTTTAATACAGGAAGCCCAATGCCTCTCGCTAGTTCACGCTGGCAGTTTTCAATTTCTGCACCAATGGAATGTGAGGTGACAAGTTCAATTCTCTGTTCTGTCAAACCTACTTTCATGACCTACTTTTTCACTCTGCAGTGTTGGAACAATGCCTTGCTAAGTGCCCTGTTCAAACCTATTTTTGTGTGTGCACAGGAGCCTGGTTGTTTGCTGAATCTGGTCTGTAGTTCTTACATTCTGGCTGGAAGCTCTTTGATGATTCTTGATAATAAAAACTTCTTTATTGTCATTTATTAATCATAAAGTGTAAGTAGACTGCAAACCTCTCTTGCATAGTTCTTTACAACACAATGCAACACGGCATAATAATGAGCAACATTCTAAGAAAGCAAGATCTATTTCCAAAGTAGGCAGAAAGAAGTGCAAGATGCTAGTAGTAGTAATAGGTATCTGTCTGTCTCACAGGACAATAGAATTACATCAAGTGAGACATCAGCTCACTGAGCCTAATCCTCTCTTGAAAGATAAAGCAAAGCTGGAGTGACCCCTCCAGGGCGCAAAAACCCGGGCAGTGTATATGGAGACATTGAGCTGTCTACGTGCCAGTGGCTGCTGGTTTAATCTGAAGGAAAGGCAGGTGCCAGTACATTTGAAACCAGCTTGGCTGCAGGAGCTGCCAGGACAAGGTAGATCATCCATTTGGGCTCGCTCCTAGACTGGCCGCTGACCAGGGTTAAAGAGCCTAGTCTACTCTATCATGGAGTGGACTTCAGTTCCAAAACTTTTTGGTGGGATTTCCCCCACCAGGGTAAGACTAGTACCTCCCCCTAAGGTGCTCTTCTGCATAAAGCCATTGGCACCCTTGAGTTTGCCAGGTTATTTAACAGCCGTCCAGCATTTGGCAATAACAGTTGCAGGTAGTACTGTCTACTGTAAGTTATGGTAGCAGGCAAACCTGACCTGACCTGCATTAACACCAGTACAATGTTCTTAATTCCCCATAAAAGTGAGTCAACTTCTCCCACAAACACCAAGTAGTGCACTAAATTGAAATGCACATCAGCTGTAGCTTCCTCAGAGTCTTTATTAACTATTGAACAGGGGCTGTTGTCTTCAATAAGAGCTTCTTGCCTCTCAAGAAGATTAATTTGATCTGCGATCTCTAATGAAAATGAATGTCAAAAACAGATAGGAACTTTCTAGTCTTTGAAAAGATTCCTGGTTTACATACTTTATGGGAAAAAACCTTCTGATCCTTTTTGAGGTGCACTCCACTATTTATTACCCCATAGAGAGCCACATTTTCAGGTAGTATAAATTAACATAACTCCACTGAAGGCAGTGTTTACCATACAGTCCATGGACCTCAGCTGATCTACACCAGCTCAGAATCTCCTCTGTGAGACCTTTTCCCTACCCTGTATGATAATTAAACTAAATTCTTAGAGAACTTGATAGCCTTTGGGTTAGTGATTCAGGAGGTGGCTCTTCTCCTTTTGTGTTATATTGAGCCAATGCCAAAGCATGGCTCTATACAAGCATCATGGAAAACAGTCAAGGGGCTAACCACTACTGCCTCTCATTGATCTTTTGGCATTTGGTGGAAGAGTATGGATATAACTGGGAAATGACTAGGATCGCTCTTTCTTGTTCAGTTTTCAAACAAGGAGCCAAATTGTCTGGTGATATAAGTGGTACAAATATGAAGTCCTTTTCTGTAAGGACTGTATTAGGAAGGGAGATGTTTTACTCCCTTCCCAGTTATATACATGTTTGCTTGTTTCCATCCCTTCTCCCGTGAAGCCCAACAGGGCACAATTGCTATGAAGGTTACGGGTCTCTTGCCACAGGAAAAGAGGGGCCTGCTTTGCTCAGCACAGTTAAGTGCAGTAACTGGTTCTCTCATAGTTCAGTTGCATTTCCATCTGGCTGGGTTATTTCACAGTTAGGACCTGTTACCCTAATTAACCCAGCCACATTCTCACGTAGCTGGTTTTCTCTGAAACCCCGGCAGTTGAGAGAGAGAAAGTTGGCATAGCGCCTATATTCAGAGGCTTTGCCAACTGCTGTGTGGAGCCTATGCATCCCATCAGAGGAACTGTGTTTCCTTCCTTTGTCTGTGTTTTCATGATGCCATTTAGCTTACACTTCCTGCAGCATACTTTGGAAATTATGTTTCTCCATACATCTTTATTGTTGAGTTCACTGTTATGTTGCATTTCATCATACTGTAAGGATGTATGCAACAGAGGTTCACAGTTATACTTTGTTATATGACTAAGTAACACCAATGTGTGCATCATCATAAACATGCACAACATTTTATGAAACACAACACAAGATACAGTCATTCCCTCCCCTAAGAAGCTTACAGTCTGATAGACATGAGTTGACATGAGTTTTACAGATAAAAGAGAATGAGGGGATCACTGGTGAGGGGAATAGACTAGAAGTGGTCTTTGGAAGCAAAGTTTATATGGAGGAAATAGAAGGAGAGTTAGGGGAATTTAATCAGCAAGGAAGGATATCAAGAGGATGAGAACAGGAGTAAGAGATGAATGGGATAATAACTAAAGTTAAAAATGGAGCAAGGAGCAGTAACGTGAGTAGAAGGCAACAAGGAGCTTGTGTTTAATGCTTTTTAGCCAGCTTTATAATGGGAAAATGGGAACCAGTGAAGAGTCTCCAGACAGATGTGGTTGGATAGGCAAGACAGATCAGAAATGGGAGGGAGGAGAAGTTAGGGAGACCACAGGGGCCTTTACAGTAATTGAGGGAAGACTTGACTGAGGATTGAACCAGTATGAACACAGGTTTTAATAATATGGAGAGAGGTAGTCATGTTAATCTATGAGGTGCAAATCTACCCTGACTCCAGACTAACTAAATCAGAGATGTATAGCATGAGCTTTTATGAGCCCAAGCTTACTTCATCAGATCATTCCTGATGCATCTGATGAAGTAAGATGGAGTTTACTAAAGCTCATGCTCTACAGCTCTGATTTAGTTAGTTTATACTAACAAATCTACTCTGCCTTTAATAACCATCCTAAGTACCAGAGTCTCCAATAAATCAGCAGAGTAGATATAACAAGAACAGTGGCACTGCAGGGTTCCTGACACCATCAACTCTTGTCCTGGCAATATCTCTGACAGAGATGAGAGGGTGAATTAATCCTTACATTAGTCCAGTCCACTCTTTCCCTTCTGATACTGCTGTGTAGTGCCAATTAGTGAGGGGCTTGGTGAGGTAGTCACCAATTAGACTACCCATTTCAAATAAGTCACCAAGGAGCTATTAGTCATCACTTGATTTTCTGATAGTGGGACTTGGAGGGAGATGTTTTCTTTTGTTTTGTTGTCAGCTTCAGATTAAAACAGAGTTGGAAATACTCAATTTCTGGGGCCTTTTACTTCCAGGTTTCAAATACTTAGACTGTTCTTTCGCTGACATGTATCAGCAGAGGGCTACTGATGTCAATGGATTTTTGACTGTTTACAGTAGCCAAGGGTCTTGTTCATGATCTTCATTTGTACACATACTTTTTAGTCAGGAAGGAGAGGAGAACATGAGTAAAATGGTAGTTAAACATGTTTAAAATACGACCTAAACCAACTGACTTACATTGTCAGAACTGGTTCTAGCATTCTGCTTCATATGCTGGAGCCATTTTCTCAATTACTTCATTTAGAGGATGTATCTCTTTGCAAACTCTCACCTGCCAACTTTGAAATGTTGGCCTCCTGATTGTTCAGAAGCAGCAATATTTCGTCTGATAGGACACAGACAACGATAGCTCTGCAGTTGAGAGCAGCCTCAGCATTTTTTAGGGTTTTTTGTTTGTTTGTTTTTGGTTTTTTGTGCAGAGGAAGGACAAGGGAAAAGGGAAAATCCTAATTGTGAAATTTGGAATTTGAGAGATACAGGATTATAACAATTATAAATATATTTCAGTCACTAGCTATTTATACCTTGTTCAAGCTGGTGACCTAGGGTGAAATCCTTATGCCACTCAAAACAATGAAAGAAGCTCCATTAATTTCATTGGGGTTACGATTTCTGGTGGGAAAATGGCTTTACATGCCATTACCACTCCCTTGAGTTCCCCTAGGCTGTTCTTTGCCCTGGTTTTCAATTCTTAGAATTCATAGCAGATCTGGGTTGATAAAAAATGAAACATGATTATGAGGTTCTTGAGAGCTGATAGGCACATAGCAGTCATATAGATAGAGACCTAGATAATTTATCAGTGAGTACTTTGAAAGAAAGTTCATGTCTGAATGTGGATTCATGATAATCCTGAAAGAGAAGGCAGGTAGAGGCACACAGCTTTAGATCTGCTTTGGGATTAAATGTGTGTGTATGTGCTTATGCAAATAAAAACTGCAGCTGGAAAAATACAAACAGGGAGGGGGGAGTTTAAAAAAGGAAATATTGTGTGAATGGAGGTAAAGAAAACTCTTGAGGCAACACCTGGGCTGCGTAGTTATTGTACGTCAGACATCACTATGCAGATAGAGAAAATAATTGGCATAAGCTCCATGAAGTCTCAGCTTGCATCCTCCCAAGGGAGGCATCAGGGGGATTTTTGATCACCTTTGAATAGCTCGCTTTCTGTAATAAGTACTGACAGTCCGAACAGACTTGCTCCTGGAATCATGAAAAACCTGTTACTCTGCTAGAAATTTACTAAAGAAACCTTCCTATTTATTTATCTATGGCTTTCCACCATTAGATATTTGTACTTATATTGTGCCTTTCATAGACGTCACTTTATATATTCCTATCAGGATTACTTCAGCCATCACAAAAGTTAAATCACCTCAGTTTAACAGCATGTCAGACAACAGTTTGAGGAAGTGATTTTAAGTCCAATGAGTGAAATTATGGCTTCCCTACAGACAGACAGTCATTGTATAGCTACATCTTTTTTACTTGTGGGATTAACTAACTTTCAGGGTCATTTCCGTTAGAAGAGGAAATTGAGGATGGAGTCAGGTATCTTTGATGCCATCCTGTTTATTTACAAAGCACGTACAAAGTCCTGCTTCCCTGCACCCAGACTGAATAGACAGTTCCCAGCCTCTTCCAGCCAGCACTGACCCAAAATTTCACTCTCCTCTTTTGGGGCCACACTGCAAGCACTGTGTCTGATGTTTCCTAGTTCCCTTCTCTGGTCTGTCTGCTGTTTCTTTCACAGACATCCAGAATAAACACAGTTCCAGCCTAGTCAATGCCCCATCCCTGCATTTGCTATTTCAGTTTCTAGTGAAACCGCTTGAGACACAAAGTTCAGCTTCTACTGTAACCTTGGAATGTACTTTCAGTTCAACTCATAACATTATAGAGTGGCTAAAAAGCAGGATTTCCAGAGGGATTTCCCCCACCCCCTCCAAATATAGTTTCAGTCTCAATTCGACCAGAACCAAAAACTTACAATATTGCCTAAGAAATGAAAGAACCTTTCACTCAGCAGCTGCAGAGTACTCCAGGGAAGATCTGCCAGGAGTCCAGGTTGGGTTCCAATGTATTCTGTGAAAGGTCATTGAACCTGACAGCATGAACGACACGTGCCTCCTGAGGCTGGGGGGGCATGGCGACTGCCCACAGGCGGTGGTGGCAGTGGGGGGTGTTGGTGGCAAGTGGGGACCACCTGCAGGTGGTCATGGCAGTGTCAGTGGCAAGGGCAGGCCAGCGGTGAGGGCAAGCTGAGCGGGCACCGCCTCCAGGGGGCCAGGGAGACATCGGTGGCAAGGCTGGGCCAAGCGGGGACCAGTCGCAGGCAACCATAGCAGTGTTGGTGGTGGGGTGGGGGAGCAGAGACCACCTGCAGGTGGCAATGTAGATGGTGGCAGCAGCCAATTTTAGGGGGGGCACATGCCCCCCCTACACATCACCTATGCTTGATGAGGGGTTTCAAATGAGACGTACACTTTGGATACTTCCTGGAGCAGGCATGCCCACACATGGTGTGATGTTCTGGCTCCAGGATTTTTGATACTGACTTCAGTAGGATCAGAGTTTCATATGCTCAAAAGTTTCATTGAAGTTGGTGGGCAAGATACTCAACTTATGCATATTGCATGCTGTATCTCCGTTTAAGTCAATTTATCTTAGTTGTGGCTATGGTCTAATGGGAGCATCTTCAATCCTGTAGAGCAGTGTTTTCTAACCTTTTTCACTCCACAGCACACTTACCTAAATAAAAAAGCACCACAGCACACCGGGTGCAGAGCAGGCATGAGAAGTGGTGCGCAACCAGCCAGACTACATTTTGGGCTGGAGCTCCCTGCCTGGCTGCAGTGTGCCACAGCATGGGTGCCACCTTAGTCAGAGGGTGCATGTGCCCCCCTCCCCCCCAGCAACCAGTCAGTGACTGAGGCAGGGTCCCCCCCATGGCCAGTCTCTCCAACAAGGCAACTCCACCCGCGGCCAATCTTGCCAACCAGAGGGGGATCCCCATGACTGACTGCACCGACCAGGAAGTGACCATAGTGCTCTTGGAAGTGGCAGTGCTCCCACTCCCTGGCTGGCGCTCCCACGGTGGGCATTGGTGCTCCCACCAGCCCCCCCTGCTCATTGCCTCAGTGGGGAGCGTGGCCGATCAGGGGGTGCACGTGCATCCCCTGCATGTCGCCACTGTGCTGTGGCACACTGGTTGGGAAATTCTGCTGTAGAGGAACTCAGGTCTCTGTACTTTTTTCAGTCCATCTGGAATTGGGCCTTGGTTAAAATATTCTTAAAGGCTTTAAAATACCTTTGTTTGAAACCCAGAAAATTTCACAAATGTTTTTTCAAACTTTCCGCTCTTCTCTTCCCCCACTTCTCTCCTTTCCCTCACTCTATGGTTTCCTTTGTTCAATGGCAAAAAACAGAAACACAAGACCAAAGGAATGAAAACAGAAAAATGTCTGGAAATGAAAATATATCGAAAACAAACATTTTCAAAACAGAAGATTCAGTGAAATTATTTTGTGAAAAACATTCAGGGAAATTATTTTGTGAAAAACATGAACGAACAAACAAACACTCCTTTTTGAAGTCTGTAGAATAACATTATTAAAAATGTTCATGAAAATTGTTTCCCCGTTTTTCAATCAGCTCTAGAATAGGAATTGTTATTAGTAACAGAAGAAGCTTTGCATCTGTTCACTGTTTCAGCACCACGCAAATCAGAGGACATTAGCAAGGCAGTAAATGTAGATAATGGTCTATGAACTGGGAAAGCAGATCTCAATGGATAGGGGAAAGAGGAGGGGGGAAGAAGGCTGGCATTATGAGCCCTGAATGAAATGAAGCAAGACATCTGGTGGGGTTAAGAATCTCTCTAATGATGTGAAAGATGGTAGGCTGTATTCTTTCCATGGGCAAGCACAGCATAAGCTAATCCCTTCTTCTAATACTGCATCCAAGAGAGGAAATCAACTATTAACTGGCCCCTGCTCCCAAAACTGCATCTTGGAGAAAATGAGTGAACTGGGAGAGAGAGTCAGAAAAACATTAGGAAGCCAAGTAAAAGTCAAGTAATAGATTATTAGTGAGACTGAGTAGCATTGTTTTCAACAGTAGCTTCAACAGAGGCACTAGTGCAATTCTCCAGAACGAGGAGGAAGAGGACTTTTAGAAGACCTCAAAAGAGCTTTGGCATATTCAGATAGTTTCATAGTTTGTAGGGTTGGAAGGGACCTGAGCAGATCATCCAGTCAACCTGAGCAGATCATCAAGTCAGCACCCCTGCCAAGGCAGGAAAGAGTACTGGGGTCAAACGACCCCAGCAAGGTGATTGTCTAGCCTTGTCTTAAAGACCCCCAGGGTAGGAGCCAGCACCACTTCGCTTGGAAGTTGTTTCCAGATCCTAGCCGCCCTGACCGTGAAGTAGCACCTCCTCATGTCTAATCTGAATTTACCCTCCTTGAGCTTGTGACCGTTGGGTGCCAGATGGTGGCCTGGGTTTGGGAAAGAGGAATGAAAAGAAACCAGATGATAACTAAATGTAGGGAATAGCAGGGAGACCTGAGGGAAGCAAACACATCAAGAAGGGAATGTTGTTGTTATATTTTGTTTGTTTAAATTACTGTAGTATCCAGAAGACCCACCCATGGATCTGAACCCCATTGTGCCAGATGTTGCACAACCACAGAACAACAAGCTGGTCCCTGCCCCATAAACCTTACAATCCAAGTAAGAATTGTCCAATATTTGTTTAAAGGAACCTCTAAAGCAGACAGAAAGCTCCGCCTAATTTGCTGATCAGGTATTCAAGCACAAATTAATATAAAGCCCTTAGTACAGGGGTCAGCACCCCTCAGCGCATGTGCTAGAGCATGGTATATGAGGCCATTTTGCTCAGCATGCCATAGCTGGCTGAGGCTTTGAGCAATTGCCACTGGCCACGGAGCCCAGACTGCTTGCAGCAAGCAGCGGGAGGCTGCAAGCCCTGCTGCAAGTGGCCCACATTTTGTGGCAGGCAGCAGCTGTCTAGAGCTCAGGCCAGATGTGGCAGGTAGTCAGAAAGCTGCACCTGGTGCACCACGGTCTGGAGCCCCAACCTGGTTCTGTGGCAGTGGGAACTGCACAGTGCCCTGGGGCACACAGCGGGGAAGGGGCCGGGGACAGCACAGCATTCACTTTGGGGGAAGTGACGGAAAGTTTCCCCCTCTCTCCCTCATTTGTTTTGTGTGCAGTCTGCTCCAATCCTCAGCCAATGCCTTGCGATTGGGGAAGGGAGGGCACTGGATGGCTGCTGCAGCTGCTGCCTGGAGGAGCCCCCCAGTGGGCACAGCTGGCCCCTGGAGGAGCACTCTCTGACCCTGCGCACAGGTGGCAATCCAGCCAGAGCCTGGGCTGCTTGTAGCAGGCAGCTGCCAGGCTGCAAGTGGTTACATTGGGGCTGGAGCCACAGCCTGGCTCATTGCTGCACACGCGCCTCAGGGACCATAGCGGGAAGGGGCCGGGGCTGTGCTGCCTCAAGGATCAGGCGCCTCCCAGCTCCCCGCCCTCCCCATGCCGTGTGCCCCAGCACACCAACATCTTCAAAGTCCAGGTTGTGGGGGGTTTTGGCATGCAGCCCAAAAAAGTTGACTGTCCCTTCCTTAGTACAACTTAGGTGGGGAATTAGTCAGATCATTAACAGAGCAGCAAAGCCAATCAGGTGAACATCAAGCCACAATTACAAGTGGTAAAGGAAAAGAATTGGCTAAATTACCTACAAAAGAGAACGACAAGGAAGCTGGGGCACTGAAGAGTTAATGCTACAGCCTAAGGGAACATGACAACCAAAATGAGCAGGGGGGAATTGAATGAACAAGACACAAAGAATTGTTCAAACACTTTCCCTGACACACAGCAGAAGGAACTACAAGGGAAAGGTATGGGTTAAAAATTCAATTCATGACTAGATTCTCAGCTGGCATAAATTGGCATAAAAGGGCCTCCTGAAGACCTAGCTCTTTATAAAGAGAGACAAAATGTAAAAATTAATCACTTCATACACAAGTCACTCATTTCTCTGTGGAGCAAAAAAACCGTGAAACAGCATTTCTGGCTTAATGGAGGTGACGTGCCTCACCAGTTGCATCTTCATTGTGGGTTCCGGCATGTCAGCATGCTCAGGGCCCTTGCTGATTTACAAGGAATAATATTTACATACAACATGCCTATTCTGGAGGGGATCTGATCAACTCTGCTGAAGTGGTAGTGATGACAGGAGTCCCTATTCCTGATAAGCAAACCAGCTAACCGGTGACAACAAGCATTTCAGCACAAGTCCTTCCTCGGTTGGCAGTCAAATGTCATTAGCAAACGGCTCAGGAAAAGCTGTGATTGGCCATGTGGGAATGTTTTTTTCATTCCATTTTCTTCCAGCCATGATTTTGACCTGAGGTTTCAGGAAACATAAATTCGATTTGAAGGGATCCCCCTAAAAACAGGTAGCAGGTACTGAGCTATGTGAAAACATATCTAATGGGGTTCTGCCCAAGAGCCCCAATCTGTTTTTAATCACCAATGTTGTGTTCTCCATTTTTGGGACCCTGTCTAGGAACAGTAAGATTAATGGACTTCCATCCATTATGGACTTCCATCTGCCCTATGCTATGTTGTCCCAGCCTGGCATTAAGCAGCTACCTGAAGAAAGCTGCTATGAAACTGGTGCCAAAAGTCTTGCTGGTATAATATCTAGTGATGAAACAGAGTCCCAGCAGCAGTTCTGGCCTGTAGAAACACCCAGGAAGCTCAGACAGACTCCCCTGATAGACCAATGTCAGGAGAATAACAGGCTAACTCAGGTCAGGCAGGCAGGAGAGGAGACTTGAGTGACATTGCTGAAAGCCACGAAAGTCCTGAACAGAGCAGCATTTACTAGCATCTCTGGGAATCTATCAGAGATACCAACTGGGCTGAAGGTCCAGGGGAAGCAGCTGTATACACAGAGAGCCCCCTGGGGTAAAATAAAAGCAAGGTCGAGGAAAGATGCTTTGAGAGCCAGGAACAACACAGAGAGGCTTAAAAGCACAAGCAACACAAGTAGCATACGGTCCAGCAGAAGCCACAGCATGGCTGAGGGAGGCAGTAGCAGCAGCAACAGTGAAATGCAAAGATCCAGTGTCATACAAGCGCATAAAGCAAAGCCTGGTGCAGGAACATGGATTCCAGACACACACGTGTACACACACATACACAAAGGAAACAGGAGAGTGGGTAGCATACCAGCAAAAACAAATCGAAAGCCAAGCCAAGATCAAAACAAAGTGGGGCAGGGAGTGAGGCAGAAAAACACACTCGCACAAGTTCCGAACTCTAATGATACTAAAACATTTAGAAAGAGCACTGCAAAATAAATGCATTTAGAGCACAGGAAAAGCCATCTGAAGGGAAATTGCTCAGGAAACAGCAACCACTTTGCTAAAACAGGGGGCTAGATCCATAGCTAGCACAGAAATGTGTTTCTCCATTGACTTCAGCATCATTGGGTTGCCTTAAGTGGAGCAATGCCTATTTACATGAGCGAAGGATCTGGCCCTGGGTACATTATCTTACATCATGAATGTAACACAGATCTAGCTTGTTAAAAATCTGTCACTCACCACAGATACAACCAGCCCCTGATTGTAACTGGGAGCAAAGGCAAGAGCTAGTCATGAAAATAAATGTGTGCATGTGTAAATCAGATATGCGTTCAATCCTGGTTTTATTTTTTTTTAAGATCTGCAGGATGATTCTCCTCCGTGATGAAGCCCCCAACTCCTGTGTAGAAACTGGGAAGTGTTTCCTTCAAAGCCTCTTGATATCTCTCCATAATATGTCAAAGGTGAACCATCAAAAGGCAGTGGTTGGTTTTTTCTCGAAGGAGGGGAGGGGGCCTTGTTTTCAGAGGATGTGTGTTCTGAAAGACAAAGTCCTTCAAGGTGGCTCATCTTGGGCACCCAAAACCACTAGTGATTTTTAAAATCTTTGCCAACTATACCTAAGCACCTTCACTTTTGATTTAAAAAAGTATGTCACTTAGCCCAGTGCTGAAATGTGGCATCTTCTGGGGTGGGACACAGCACCTATTCTGTGTTGTGTACTATTGTTATGCACTAGGATAGAACGGGAGCCTATTGTTGGGGCAAGATGCAAAATTAGACAAATGTAATTAAAACTAGAGTATGGGATTTTTAACTAAGCAAAATATAATTACTAAAGTTGGGAACTATTTAGGATGCCTGGGATACTTTGGGTTTTGTGAGACTGTGTGCCACAGATGCTCAGTGTAGCCACTCCAGAGGTGGATCCAGGGGTGGTGCACTAGTGCGCTGGCACCCCCCTTGATTCCTATTCCACACAAAGTTAACAACCAACAGCCTGGAAGTGGCAGCAGCATTTCTAGTCAGGCATTGCTGAGGGAGGCAATTGATTTCATGGTTCATTATAATCAGGGATCCTGGTTTTCTCTGATGGGGCACGGAGCAGGATGGGGCAACAGGCGGCTCATGTTGGGGCTGGGAGCTGGGGCTGGCTCCCTGCCACAGTGTGCACTCCTGGGGAGATAGGGGGGACCCATGTCCACAGATCTAAGTGCAGGGCATGGATGGGCTGCCCACGTTGAACTTGGGCACCCTGCCCTGCTGCCATTCCCTGAGGCCTCCACAGCCCAGCACAGCACGGCAGAGCAGGGCCAGCAGGGAAGATCCTTGCTGCTGCAAGCTCCGTGCTGTCCTGGCAAGGCACCCCCTGCCCATCCCACAGCAGTGAGGGGCACAACCCCATGCCACTGCCCCCATTGCTGCCACATGGGCAGGGGGCACCTTGCCAGAGCAGCACAGAGCTCGCAATGGCAAGGACCTTCCCTGCCTGCCTCTGCTCTGCCCCGTCACGTTGGGTTCCACCCGTGGAGCTGCAGAGGCCCCAGGGAAGGGCAGCAGGATGGGGAGCCTGAGCCCACCGTAGGCAGACCACCCGTGACCTGTGCACAGTTCTCCCCTGCCCCCCAAGGAGTGCGTACAGTGGTGGGGAGTCACTCCCCCCACAACCCCTGGACAAGCTGCCTGTGGCCCTGTCCCACTCCATGACGGGGTCCTGCGGTCGCATACTCCAGACCTGGGCCCCAAGCCCCACCGACCACCCAGCAGAGCAGCAGCCACAGCCCTGCCCAACTCCCTCCCTCAGTTTCCCCATCCCAGCTGACTTACCTGTGGGAAGCGCTCTCCAGTCTGCCTGGCAGCCATGTGCATATACATGCACATGGCTCACCCTGCCTGACTGCCCTTCTCCAGCCCCTTGCAGACTGGAACTCTGCCAACCTGCAGAGAGCTCTTTGCAAAAGTGCAAAATCCACGTGTTTCTCCATTAAAATGAGAAATCCATGTTTTTCTCTGGTAAAGTGGGAGAGAATCCGTGTTTTTCTCTGTTTTTCCATGAGAAATGGAAAACCCGAATCCCTGATTATAGTTTACCTAATCCCTTCTAAACCCTTCATCACAACTGTTTCTTCTTTTTAATGGTCTTGATTTTCTACCAGTCAAGCTATCCTTTGTTCTGCAGTACTGCTGTCTGTTAGCTGAAGCTATTCCACAGCCCCACAGACTGTTTTTAACTCATTCCAATGAAGTTATACATAAAGTTTTTGCTTTAATACAGCTGTAGATCCCAAGCATATTAGTAAAGCTTCTAGTTTATTTTTAACTGGAGAAAAACGTGTTGTTTCATGTGTGATGATTCAGCTCAGCATCTGCACCCCCCTTTTCAAAATTCTAGATCCACCCATGATCTACTCTACATCTTATATGACAGACAGAGAGGTCAGATGGTTCAGAGGTGCATGCACAAATGTAGCTAGGACTTGGGAGATGGAAGTTTAAGCCCCTGCTCTGCCACTGACTTCCCTGTGTGACCTTGGACAAGTCACCCAGCATCGACTCCTCTAAAACGACATTCATACTATTTCCCTGTCACACAAGGATGCTATGAGGCTAAGAGCGAGGGACTCAAGTACTATGGTTTGAAGGTCCATAGAAGTCCCTAAGCCAGAAAAGTACCTTCATCACCTATCAAGACAATGGAGCAGTAGTTCTCTGCTGACTCAGGAAGCACCCCCACAAGTATAATATGTACCCCTAGGGGACGTGCATAGAGTACATTTGACATATGTTCAGGGCCAGGTTACTCACAGCAAGTGACATCCTTGAGCCTCTCAGGGTTTGGTTTAACTGTATCCTTGAACATTGCTTAAACAATGGAGGCAGCAAGGAGAGCTGCTGATCAGCTCATTAAGCAGTTTAGTCCAAAAATAACATCTGCCTTATCAGGAGCACAGAAAAGCATCATAAAGAAGTCATAAGAGAATAAGGGAAAATGTTTTCCTTGCATGGTCCTTAGCTACAGTGTTTTAACTGTACCCTTCAGCTTAGTAATTGTGATAACATCAATACAAGAGGAGAAGTTTAACCCTAAGCAACACAATTTGATCACTGATAACTGCAATTATTATTATTAATTGTCTGTATTACAGTAATGCCTAGAGGCCTGAGCCAAGATCCTAGTCTTATAATGCTAAGCCCTGCCCATACAGAACCTGGGAGACAATCTTTGCTCCAGAGAGCTTCCCATCTAAATAAGCATGATGGACCAAGGGTAAGAAGGGAAACAGAAGGATAAGTAGAGGTAGTAACTTGTCCAAGGTGACCCAGCAAGTCAGTTATAGAGCTTGCAGGAGAATCTGGGTCTTCTAGCCCCCACTTAGTCCTTTGTCCACAGGAAATGCAGTAATGAGGGGAAGTGCATTTATTGAAGAGTGGATTCATATAAGAGGGATCCAAAAATCTGTTCTGAGATTAATTCATTGAGAAAAAACAGAACAAAACAAAGCAAAGAACTGTTAACAAGCAGCATCCAAAAGGAAGAAAGGATCATTCTAGAGTTAAGGTATCAACCTGGAAGAGTAAGTAGGTCTGTGTTGTTTTTTTGGGGTTTCATAGTTTCATAGTTGGTAGGGTCAGAAGGGACCTGAGCAGATCATCAAGTCTGACCCCCTTCCATAGCAGGAAAGAGTACTGAGTTCAAACGACCTCGTAGGGCCTGTCCTGCTGCCCCCTGATCATGCGAGTGGCCCTCCTCTGGACCCTCCCCATGTTGTCCACATCCCTCTTGAAGTGCAGTGCCCAGAACTGGATGCAGTACTCCAGCTGTGGCCTGACAATGCTGCATAGAGGGGGAGGATCACCTCCTTGGACCTGCTCATGATGCATCTCTGGATGCATGACAATGTGCGGTTGGCCTTCCTGACTGCATCCCCACACTGGCGGCCCATGTTCATCTTGGCATCAATAGTGATTCCAAGGTCCTTTTCTGCCTCTGCGCTGACAAGAAGGGAGTTCCCCAGCCTGTAGGTATGCTGCCGGTTCTTCCTCCCCAGGTGCAGTACCCTGCATTTGTCAGTGTTGAAACCCATCCTGTTCTCATCCACCCACCCCTGTAACAAGTCTAAGTCTGATTGCAGCCTATTCCTCCCTTCTAGTGTGCCCACATCCCCCCGCATCTTAGTGTCATCTGCGAATTTGAACAGGGTGCTTTTTACCCCCTTGTCCAAGTCACTGATGAAGATGTTGAACAGTGCGGGCCTAAGGACCGAGCCCTGCAGAGCCCACATCCCTCCAGGTCCAATAAGACCTATCCACCACCACTCTCTGGGTGCGGCCATCCAGACAATTCATGACTCATTTGACTGTGTAGGCATCGATACCACAGTCCCCTAGTTTTTTAATGAGAATGGGGTGAGAGACAGTGTCAAAGGCCTTCCTAAAGTCCAGAGAGACTATATCCACCGTGACACCTGCATCCAGGGATTTGGTTACCTGGTCATAGAAGGCTACCAGGTTGGTCTGATAGGACCTGCCTCTAATGAACCCGTGTTGGTTGCCCCTAAGCATAATCTCCCTCGCTGGCCCCTCGTGGACATGCGCCAGGATTATTTTCTCAAAAAGCTTCCCCAGGACCGAGGCAAGACTAATGGGCCTTTAGTTTCCTGGGTCCTCCTTCCTCCCTTTTTTGAAAATGGGAACCACATTGGCCCTTTTCCAGTCCCCCGGCACATTGCCAGAGCACCAGCAAAGGAAAAGGTAGTTGGGTATGGTGCAAGTACTGAGCAAAGTGATTATTGCCGTCTTGTAGGAGACAAAGGGTAAAATTTGCTGATCACAGCCCAGTCGTGAGTACAAGGATACTGTACAATGGATTGTGAGGCAAGAATTTAAAGGGAATGAGTTACAGGAAATTAGAAGTACCAAACAGAAAGTGCCCAGGTCCTTAACCTTAATAACATAAACCCCAGAGCCTTAGGGCTTTCATTGTGAGAATTAGCAACATCCCTGGGTAATTTTCCAGTTTCTGATTAGCAGCCTGGGAAGCCTCAATAGACAGAAATTGTGTGCCTGGAGAATGAAAGAGAGAGACTGAAGTGCTTTTCAGCCCTTGTGTGAACATGGCTGCCTGCCATTCACAACCTGGGGCACTATTTTCCCACAGCAGGATGCAAGAAACTCCCCAAATCTTCCAATAGCTTTTCAGTATTAGCAACAGTGTATTTCCATGGCATCTCAGTGCTGAAGGAATCAATTTGGTCCCATTTCAAACCCTGAGGAGACAAGTATTTGGCTCAAATTCCTCTGCTTCCTTCCATCACAAGGGCTGGACACATATTTAATGAAAGCAGTCTCACAACATCTCATGGAAAGTTTTTATTCCCATTTAACAGATGGGGAAAGAGAGGCATGGAATTTTAGGGGAGTGGGTACTCAACTGCCACTGCGAGTCAGTGGGATTTTGGCATCTGCCTCCCTTGGGGGCTTTTGAAAGCCAAGCTTAAATGATTTACGTCTGGTGACAGAGGAAATCTGTGGCTGGGCCAAGAATAAAATTTCAGTAAAGCTCCCCATATACTGTGCTTTGAGCCTTACCATGCGCTTCCTTATTCTGCAGATTTGCCCACATACCTGAGAGAAAATGTGATGGAGACTCCAGAGTCTGGCCACTCATCTTTATTGAACTGTTTTTATTTCTCATCACATAATATAATGGTGCCAGAGGCAACTGTAGCCCCCCACCGGAAACTGAGATTAAGAGGCTCTTAGAAGCTTCCTGTGGAGCAAAGTCTTGATGGGACTTTCCAACAATTGGGTGCCATCTGCCAATGCACTGGAAAACCAGTCAAGCAATATTAAAGGTGTGATTTAGACACCTGGGAGTAAATTGTTGGCTCAGTCTGCGGGGGCTTCACCACATGACTCTTCCATTACTGATAATGAACAAAAACAATGCCCCTTAATAGCCAAGAACTGCACTGGCTGTGTGTCTTCTCCCTGGAGAACAGTTTGATAGACAACCCTGGGAGGACAGATAACATGAGCATCAGCAGGCAGGCTTTTCAAATGGAGCGTTACTGACACAGAAGAGAACAGATGCCTTGCCAACACAGCCATGGCCAAGTCCTGTTGGCCTGTTACAAAAAACCCAGGTATCTCTGCCCTCCTCAGGATGCCACTGCAGCATCAGTTCTTGCCCCTGGTTCATTAGCAAAGCACGAGTCACAGACAAGCATGAAAGCAAGCCCTACAGCCCAGACTTCCTGCTGCCAGGCAGTGCACACAATAGTAGTGTGTCCCCCCCGCTCTGACCCTTGCTGTGTTTCCAGTCTCTGACTGCTGCCCTCAGGAATGTGTGTGTGCAGAAGGAACTGCGGTACAAACATAAGAGGGCAGGGTTTGCAGATAGTGATTTCTTTTCCTTTTCTGTGCTGAGTTCCAACAAGCCCAGAAGGAGTGCTCTGTTTGCCTAGCAACGGGCTCCAAACAAAGATATGAAGCCTTCTCTCTCTTTCTATCAGCCTCTCTGTCTATATATCAATCTAGTTTTCCAGAGAAAAGTAGCAGAATGAGGTGCATCTCAAAGGAGGCAGTTCTCAAATAAAAATGTGTAGCTCAGAAAATATTCATATTTTCTGGGGTGAAGCAGCATAGAATTGCATTTCTGCAAGCTGATAAGAGAACTGGTAGGAATCAATGTGTATAATTGACATATACAATCCTGACATGTGGCCAGACACCTCATTCACCTCAGTATAAATGTTACTGATAAACTCAGCTTGACTACCACCAGACACCACACTCACCCTAACCCAGATGAAATCCCTGGATTCCCAACTCAGAGCAAGGAATGCAAAGCAACAAACATGTCTCAAAATCTCCTCTGTTCCTGCAGAAATGGTTGAGGACAATGGGAAAGAAATGGCAGACCTCATCTGGTGGGGAGGGGTCTGGTATAGACTTTTTCAGGATTAACCCATCTGAGGAGGGCAATGGGTGTGGGTACAGGTATAGGGATAGGTGTAAGGTCACACGGTGCAATCTGTATACTGGATTTTTAGTGTGCTTTGAGCTGCCAAGTGAACCACAAGGACTACTTGGCAGACCATTGGAGGTGGAGTTATATATATATATTTGCAAAAAAAAAGGGGGGAGTTGTTTTCACTGCAGTTGTCTCAAGCTCTTACATAGATGTTGCTCATGCCCTGGCTCCTGTTTGCATATAGAAACCTCCCACTGAATGCAGTGGTGCTTTATACTTGAGCTAGTTGGCCTATCCTAGAGTACTGGCTAGGGTTGGCAAGCTGGTCAATTGACCAGTCAAATATTGTCAATTGACCAGTCAATTGACTGCATATTTTTCGAGCAGTCAAAGATCAGTCAAATATTATGGGAAGGCTTTCTGTGATTATAGCAACTAGGAATATGCATATTGTTTTAAAAATTAGCCGTTTAAACTCTTCTAATTGTTTAGAATTCTATATTGTTTAACCGATAATGCATGTCTACTATGGAGAGCTGGGTGTGCAGGGGCTGTGTGGGGGTGCACTGGAGAGGCCTGGGGCTCCCTGCTGTGAGGCAGCTCCCCACACTGCTGTGACTGGTGAGTGAATGCATTTTTTGTAGTTTTCTTTTCAGAAATGTGATTTTTAAATGTTTTTTGACACTTCATCATTTGTGCTTTTTCTGTTTAGTATTTTGCAAAAGGTTTAATTAAGAAATAAATTTGCTTCAAGATTATGTAAGAAATTACTTATTTTTTAATGGAAATAAGCAAAATGTATGATTTGACTGTATTTGACAATTTTTGACTGATATTTGACAGTCAATTGACTGAACTTTGACTGATCGTATACCCAACCCTAGCACTGGCTAAAGCCCATTCAAATGCTGACAGACTCTAAATGTTTTCCTACAATTCCTGCCATGTGCCTAGAAAGCCAAGCAAATTCTTCCACAACTCACTGGGAAGAAATCTCAGCTTACTGGGAAGAAAGCCCCCTCAAGAAGTCCAGGTATCTCTTGACTAATGAGTCCAGCACTAGTATGGCACAGTCACATGGAAACACTCTGGAGTGTTGCAGTGAGGGAGTCACACCTAGCCTAAGCTATCATGGGTGCTCAGACCCAAAAGTCGATCTTCTGCCTTAACTCTACAGTGAAGAAAAATACAAAGAGCTAAAGCCAAAGGTGCGTTTCATTTCACATAAATGGTGAAATGAAATGCCTTAACATTCCACATAAATTTATCAAAAATCTACAGATTCAAAAAACTCAGGGACTAGCAAATATGGAGAGGAACCTGAGGGATTCACCCAGTTCCCTATTACCATGTCATCCTTTGCTACTCACTCACACCAAGCAAATTTATTATTACAATAATAATGTGCAGAGGTCAAAATAACAAAATACTAAAGAGTCACTTAAAAGAGATCCCTTTCTACAGACTGCATTTGATCATCTCCAAGCAATATATTACTTTGCACTTTGCATGGTCTGTTGCATATTTTAGGGGCAAAAGTAGGGCTCAGGTGGGCATTGTAAATTAGGTGGGTATGGAGTAGGTGATGAAGGACTATATGACAGTGAAAATGGACTGAGTGTCTTTTAGTATTCTTAAAGGGGCTTTGCTTCTCTGAAAATCAGGACACATATTTTATTATTTATTTGTACTGTATCATAGAACCCAGGGCCCATTATGCTAGGTATTGGTCAAACACGGGATCAGAAAAAAACCCAGTCCCTGGCCCTAACAGCTGCCAATATAGGTTGTGCAAATATGCAATAGCTGTTTGTGAGAGGTGGAGGCAGGCCAAGGAATAAACCAGGGAATAAATTGTAGTGAAGTAAGCACAGGTGTCAGTTTATCAGATTTTGGCATTTTCTTGAAAAGCACCAAAGTAGTTGTGATGGCCAAGTGGTGAGGGTCTCCCAGGCATCAGTGGCTGGAATCATAATCATAAGATACTTGGTAACTTCCCAACAAAAGAAGTATGGGAATTGTATATATTTATAGTGTAATATATGAGTGTGACTCAGCACATTTAAGATCTAAAAAAGCATCTGTAATGGTAGCTACAGGTTCAGTTAATCTGTGTTTCATATTAAGGAGCATGGATTGCCAACAGGTTTGGCCCAAGAGCTAAACTAGGAAAATTGGTAGCTCTATGGCAAACATGCAAGTATTGCAAAGAGTGGCATTTGCATCATCTGGAATGAATTTTCAGCAGGGGTTAAATGTCTTGACTGTTTTCTCTGCTATCTGTGTAGGAAGATGCCTGTGGTCAGAAAAGACTGTGCATCCCGATGGCGGCTCTTCCAGTGAAAGTGAGAATTCACAACCGGCTGCAGAGATTGCAGGAGTATAATTTCAAAGGCATGCCTGAAACTAGGCAGAAGCCTTACCAGGGGTATACTTTATTAAGATGTTCCTGACGTGAGGACACTAATACATACTGCTCTAAACGGGATGAAGGGATCGAATGGGCAACAGGAGGGATATGCTAGCAATAGGGGAGCATTCTCCTTTTGCCCCCCAGTTGGCAGAAAAGCAAAATGCTCACTGGAACAAAGGAGGGAATATTGCAAGGGCTGCAGTTAAAGGGGCCCTGTAAAGGATTTTAGGCTTCTGCACTTTTTTTGTTTGTTCCTTATTCTGATGCCTAAGGAAATCCTGGAAAAAATGCTGTATTAGGCTTAACTTTAGGGCCACTCTGCACGTGCAGATAAAGGCATGATGGGATCTAATGCACGAGCCACACGAATGTGCCTCCTGTCATGTCACATGTACATGGCAGGAGGTATGACTGTGGGATCCAGCATAAGATCCTGGACTTTATTGCCAGTACAGGGGGAGCTCAGTTAATTTGCATTTGTAGCCAGTCTAAATTAATGGTGCAGTTAACCAGGTAATTGTGTAATAGATATAATGTGTAGAGGGGGCTTTAGAAGTATTAGAAATGTCAGGTTTGGCCTTAAAAAGGGACATTTAATAAAAGTTCTGGCACTTTAAGGGTTTAACAAAGGCTTTCTTTATCCAAAATATTAATTAGTCCTTGAAGTTAAATAGACATTAATAACAAAGCCCGTCTTTTAAACAGCTGCTTAACAATCCCTTCCCCTTTCACACTCTGGGTTCATGTATCGTGAGCTTTTGACTAGTTCTCCTGCCATCATAGAATCTTATGGCCTAGATGGGATCTGAATGTCTCATGTATAAAGGGAATTTTCTAAAATATTTTTCAGGGGTTTTTTTATACATTGCAATGAAGAAAAAAACTGGGCGCAAGCCCAAATGTTATTTTCCTTTGCACTTTAAAAGATACACAAATGGAGGATCTTGATAGTAAAATAGCTTGTGACTGAAAACTCAATTAGGAGTTATAATCACCTTGAAATACAGTGTCTGAGATTATCCCTGTTGAGGCTGGAATTTAGAAATACAGTACTGAACAGGAATATGGAAAGCCTGGGGGTGAGAAGCACAAATATTAGCTAGTAGTTCCATGTAAAAGATTCATAGATTCACAGATACTGTATAACTCTAAAAATGCTAGAAATGTTGTGGCCACGACAATATTAACCAAGTAGAAGAAGAATTCACACATGGACTTGATGCAGGTTGTGATTAGGGTTATTGCCTCACAACAGTTCCTATCCAGCCCTAGTGCAATTATTCTCAGCTTACATTGCACTCGCTGGCAGTTATGACACTTAGTTGCTCAGCTGCAAGTGATTCGTATCTTGTAGGATCAGTCTTTAATTGTGTTATAACCGCATCATGCTGCATCCCATGGCATCAGGTTGTCTGTGTAGGTATATGATGACAGTGTAAATACACAGAGTGTTGCTGATTGCCACTTGAGTGATACAAGGCTATAATGCTTAAAACAGCTTTATAGTTACTTAACTATCCTGCTAACTATGAGGTGCACCTGTGCAGACTGGGACAAATAGTAACGAAAGTTAACATTGCGTCCCATCAATGTGATCAGTCACTATCTTCACAAGACCGAGACTGGCTTTGGACAAATTCTTCCACTACAGGGTTATTACTACTGCTGTGGCTGCAGCTGCTGATGGACCCCAGCCATCACAGTAAATAAAGCAACTAGAGGAAAGCCTATAAGAGGAAAGGAATTTGGAATCAAGGACAAAAATTGAGTGTGTGGGGGAGGTGAGTGCATAATTAAAGAAAGACATTTCACATGCAAGATGTTTGCCTTGGTTGTCTGCATCTGTATAGCAGCAATGGACAGGTTCAATTAGATATCCGCACAGGAGTCTGGAGTCTGATTTCTCATAGACTCTTGGTGTTTAAAGATATGGACTGAAACCCAGCTTCAGATTTCATGATTAGGGCATATGAACCAGATTTAGTGCTGCTGTATATCCTCTGCAACCACACTCATGAGATATGAATCAGCACAGATGTCCATGACGAAGCAATCTGCAATTGCAGACCAGCATCCCTCAGAATAGTCAAGGCAGTGGGGAGAGGTTCAACATCTGGATCCTCTTCCAGATCACCCTTCTACTTCTTAGAACCGCTTCTAGCATCTGTCCCGCTGCATGAATTTATGTGCATGGGGGTGGCTGTAAGTAAGGAACAGAGATTCTGGAATTGTTTTTGTGCCTTATTGACCTTAAGCCAGCAACCCACCATCTTCTTCCAGACTTCCATCAACACAAACACAGCTTCTACCTTGTGGAGTCTTCTGCATAATCTTTTACTTCTCTAATTCAAAGAGAAATGTAATTCACTTGCTTTTCAAAAATCCAATCACTGCTCTTAAAGTATCACCTTTTTTGGCAGAGAAATAACCTACTGACCATCTGTGTATCTGCAGTATATCTACTGACCATCTCTGGATCAGCAATTCAATTAGGAAGGAAGCAGAGAAGTAATGCTTGCTCTCTCTCTCTCTCTCTCTCTCTATGTGCCTCTATGCCAGCTGAAAACCTGCTGATACAGCACTCTACCAAGCATCTTTTCAGGCACTGAACACTTTGACAGGGCTGGGCAACAGGTTCTGGGAAAATAAAAACAAATCCACATATGTTCAAGACTACCTGGGTAGTGCGTTTGATTTGGAGCATTGACTTAACCCCAGCGTGGGAGCCCTGCTGTGTTCCCTAAATTCTCATCTCTGTCTTTAACATTTGTGATGCTGCCCTTCCAGAAAGGCAGAAGGAATCCAATAAACTCTCTCATCCAGCGATGGGGAGAGGTGCCTGGCCCAGGGAATTGCGAATGAAATGCAGAGCCTTTTGTTTCCATGGTGCTAGGCTGAATCCAAAGAAGTCAACAGTGACGGGAAGTGATTGTGGAATAATGGCTGCTTATGGGAAACGGGTCACTGCTCTCAGCCCAACTGTCCATATTACAATAATAGACACCTAAGTTGTACCCTTGTTAGCAGTCTCAGCAAAAAGACTGACATTTGAATGGGTCTGGAGACTGTTCTCTTCCCTGGCCTAGATTTCAACTCCTTTGAGGTATTGAGGTGCCTTGGCAGCACTGGATAGAAAAGCTTTCACCTTTGCCATATCTGAAACCAGGCCTTCATCATGATTACTTGAATTTCAGTCAGCCACCTGAAATCAGAGTCCCACCATGCTGGGTACTGTACAAACATGCAGTAGAAGATAGTTGCTGACCTGAAGAAATTGGCATCTTAATCAATGAGGCAGAAGTCCCTGTTTTCCAGATCAGGAGCTAAGCCAACTTGCTCAAGGGGAGGCTGGAAATCTCAAGCAATGCTGGGAATTGTACCTTCTTACCTCTTTAAGCTACCTCTGAACTGAAATTCAAACTGTTAAAAATAATAATGATCCCCCATGAGATGGTTATTGCTGGGAGGGAGAGTGGGACATCTCTTGCTACCACAGAACATTAACCCTTGTTTGTAGCAGACAGCAGCTTACACACTGCTGCATAAGGGATGTGATGTGCTGTTTAGTACTTTTTAAAATCTATTATATTCTATTATTCAGAGAATCATAGCCTGGCCTCCTACACAACACAGGCTAGAGGGCTTCCTTGAATTAATTCCTGTTTGAACTGGAGCAAATCTTTTAGGAAAACATCCAATCTTGATTGATTTAAATGCTTCCTGTGCTGAAGATCTATCACAATTCACATTACATTAACCCAATGGCTAAGTATCCTCACTGTTCAAAATGTGTGCTTTATTCCACATCTGAATTTGTCTAGTTTCAGGTTCCAGGAATTGGCTTTTATATCATTGCTTGCCTGACAAAAAAACAATCCATTATGAAATTTCTGTTTCCCAGGTAGGGACTCACAGCTTCTATCTTCATCAACTCTTTACTTTCTCTTAGTTGAGCTAAACTTGTGGCGATCCTTGATTTTTCCAGTCTTTTATTCATTCTTGTGACTTTTCTATGACCCTCTTCAATTGATCAACATCCTTATGTTTTTAACTACCAGAACTGGACACACTATTCCACTAGTGGCCTCACCAGTGGCAAACACATAGAATCTTCCCATTGCTATTTGAGATTCCCCTATATCTATGTCCAGGCATTGCATGAGCCCTTTTCTCCATACTGGTGTATTGGGGGCTCATGTTTATAGGTGGTATAAAATAGATGGAGCTTCTCACCCACAGTCATGTTCAGAGTCTGTTTTTGAGGTAGGAACTGAACCCTGATCTCCTGAGTGCTATGCCAATACCACTGCTTTTTCCCTTAGGGCCACTCTTTCTAGCACAAGCCAGTTTTCCAACATGCCTGTTCACTGTAAAAGGGCTGAATTATCTTCCGTTCCTTACTGCCACTGATTTTCTCTGATGGTGCCAGATGGAGAGGAGAAATATCCTAGCTGAGTTTTGTTCTTAACTTCTAACAGGACTGTGATATTCTCCTGCTTTACACAAGCTGCCTTTACTCTCTCACGTTCTCATGTGGGCCATGTAACCCACTTATCATCTTCCAGTATTTCACAGGAAGTTCCTGATGCCCCTCATTAATGGTTTGTTTACATCCAGGGAACAAATGAAATAAGTCCTCAATTTGTTAAGATTTATAACTTAATCTCCTGGTTGCAAAAAATTATTTCCCTTCCTCTCCTTGTGCAACAGGATATTCCTCCTTTCTTGGTTTATCTATTGCTATAAATATTTGACAGCTGATTGTAATGAGAGGTTTAAATACTTAAATTTATTCTTTCTCTCACACATGCACACATACACATTAATACAGAGCCCTGACTGCCCTAGTTGAACTATCCAGCTTACTAGAGAAAACTGTCAAAGTACCACTGTGAAGCGAGGATTATATGCACTACCCGCCAGTGTGGGTTTATATGATGCACATGAAAAGTGACATATACAGCACAAATCAGAATTTGACATTGATGACTTGAATATATACTATACAGAGGGGTATATGCTGCAATGCCCCCCTGACCATGCACTTAAGATTGTAAACCATTTCCTTAGCCATGGCCATGGGTGCAGTGCTGCCTAAATGTGGCTATACTGCTACTGATTCAAAAACTTCCCTTGGGCTACATCCTGAACTGGAAACAGTACAGTAGTGTTCCTGCAGTGCCAAGGAGTGTTGTGCTGCAGCCGCTTAGCAGATGCAAGAGAATGCTGGACCAGTTTTTTGAACTGGGGATGATTTCAGAGAGTCTCCAGGGACTCTAGGACACAGTCCTGAAATTTGTGACTGTCCCAAAAAATCTCAGATGGTTGGTTGCTTTGTTATACATCATCTTTCTCTCCATGCTTGTCTCTCTCTCTTCCTTATTGTCAGCCATCTTTTCTTTGATTTCCCTTTCCTTTCATTCATTCATTCATTTTCTCATTCTCTTTCGTTGTCCTCTGTCTCTTGGGAGAGAACAATGCACTCTAGCCTTTTGTTTGCTAAACCTTCTGGTTCACAATATAGCCAACATACAGCATATCTGCAGACAGGAAGGAAATACATCCTGAATTTATTTTTGAACCAGGATATTAGTCTATTGGAGAAGAAGTTTCCTTATTTCTCACTTGGACTACTGGCCAACTGACTAATAGCCGGACATTGTGATCACTACTATTGTCTTGTTTGGGGCCTTCTTCACTATGAAATCAAATCAGAGAGATTTCAACAAAAGCTTTTTTTCCCCTATGCATCTCTCTGAGCAGTTTATACAAACAGATTGGCAGAGATTCTTGCCCAGAACATCCGCACCTCTCAGATGTTTAGTCACCTAGCACATTTTTCAGCACTGACACATCTCTCTCTCTCTCTCTTAGACATGTACAAATCTTTCCCCACCGTGCTCCATCCACCCACACAGAGCAACGCACTTCTGAATTAACCACTTCACATTTTCTCACACTAAACATTCAGACCCAATTTACTGAAATGTAAGAGCAACCAGCCAACTCCATCTAGATTAATTCTTAGTTCCTCAGAAAAACCAAATCAGATCAGTGGGAATTCAGCTTGGTTTTTCCATTTTTCTCCTTTGCCTTAAAGCCATAGGAGCAACATACAGCAAAATCAGCTTTCTCTTCCACACAGAGACCGACTAGTCACCCTTTTTCACAATTAAATAAAGACTTGATGTAGAGCATTAAAAATAGAGTGGCACTTTATTTCTGTCACATGATTATTGGGAAAACAGAGCTCATAGTAAAAATAATGGGAGCAGAATGCCCTGTGGAGCAGTTTAGTCCTCAAGGGTGTAAGCCAGATTCATACACGCTGTAACATCCTTCATTTCTAAAATTCAAATCCTCCTGGAGACACAAGGAAGGTAAAAGGATGCTCTCTATCTCTTTAAGGGAAGAGTATCTTACAGCTTATATCTATCAAGTATGTATGGAGTGTAGCATGTAGAGTTCCAGGACATAAATAATTCAAAAGCCATGAAGAGGATTTTTTCCCTCCCCCCCATCTCTGGCTTATAACAAATGTTAATTTAATCAATTGGCAGTAAATCTGGCTGGTTGCTGACTCATGCCAGACGGAGCCCCTACGGGACTGTAACAGAAGCTTTGCTATCTCATTTAGAAATGAACAATGCAGGAGCCAGTTTCATTGCTCTTCACCTTCTCCTTTTGTGTATGATTTCTTTTTTCTTTAAGTTTGCACCAAAATAAGCCAGTCACTAACTACGTACAGTGCTGAAGGCAAGAAATGCATTCACATGGCAGAAGGCACTCATATACTCTCTTTATTTTGTTGTGATTCCTACCTCTAAATAGGTAATAACAATAAAATGTAGGTAAAACTAAAGAGAAATCCAGTATTGCTTGAACAATGTCATCCACAAAATATTGCAACTTCAAAATATTAGTGTTGTAGTTCAAAAATATCAGACAAATCTGTTTTTACATCCCAATATGTTTAACTATATTCATGCAAATAGTTCCATTGACTTCAATAGGATAAATAACCCATCCTGGGAAAGTTTTGCATTTGCTGGCTTGAGGCATTAGTCAGACAGAGTCAGCACTGACCTTAACTCTGCCCTTGACTCTCAATTTCCTCCCATTCCTGTGGGAGTAACCCTTCAATTGTCCAATTGTCACATTAAAGCAGTGCTTCTTAACCTTTTGGGACTCACAGTAGACCTCCACAACTTTTCTGAATTTAGCGGCTCCTCATTTCAAAACATAATTTCACTTGGTTTTTTTTACTACAAAAAATAATAAAGCAATTTTTTAGTTGCAAAGAACTCAGGCCACAACAGGTCATAATGTTTTTGACACTCTGGATTCCTATTTGATCTTTCTGGTCATGTCCACATAAGCAGAGGCATGGGTTTGCAGCAGCACAAATAGTAGCGGCACAAATCTGTGCTGCTAGCTGTGCAACACCCTTGCTTATGTGGTTTGCAGTGGGACGCATTGTCCTGCTGCTCCATGTGCTGCAAGTGCAGGGAGGAGGCGGGGTGGCTGGGGCACAGGGTGCCTCAGTGCAGGGCTAGCCAGCTGGCAGCCCCCACACTTGTGCACCCTGTGCCCCAGCCAGCCAGGGAGCAGCACATGGAGATAAGAACAGGCAGCCTAGGTCTGCCTGCACCCCCATCTCCATGCACTGCAAAGCACCCACACTGAGGCAGCCTGCACCCCAGCCAGAAGCTCCCTGCCTGACAGGCACAGGGTCCCTTGAGATGGGAAGCAGGCAGCCCTGGGCTGGCTGCTCCCTGGTCTCCATGTGCCTCAGCATGGGGACTCCACTGTGGAGCCTCTGCACTGGGACATGTGGAGCCCCCAACCACAGGCCCCCATTTCCACGTTTGTCCCCGCACACAGCACTTTGGTGTGCTTTGCACTGGGTTTTTTTTTTTGCTACCGGGAAATCCCAATAGTAAATTTTTCCCCAGTGCTACAAATTAGTAGTGTGGGGCATGGTTTAACATGCCACACGAGCAGTTTGTGGCAGTGCAAAGAGGTTTGCAGCTCCACAAACTGCACATGCCTGAATATCTGGATCTAGCCCCTGGGTTTGTTTTGTGAATCACGTGTAGGTGTTTGCACACCTAACAGTAGTAATATTGCACGGCAGACTGTGGAACCCTTAAAAGGATCTATTGGCATTCCAGATTGAGAATAGACGGCCTTCAAGGAATGTAACTCTTCCATATTGTGTGTATAATTTACAATTGTGTGATCTTTTTTCCTTCTGATTTACAAATGAATCACAATCAAACTATGATTTTTACTAATTGTTTACATTTCAAAATTATTTAGCAAATGCTTTATATGAATAAAGTCCAAGTTTTTGTGAATTGCTATTTCATGATTTTGTGTGTTTCACCTTAAATGTACCTAATTTTCAGAATGCTTTGGTCATGCAACCAACTGAAAATCAAGCCCTCCTACACTTTCTCCAGTTAGGTATTCAGCAAGAGAGCAGGCAAAATCACTAGGATCTTCAAAACCATGGGCCTAAAGTATTTCTGCAAGGGGGCTATTAAAAAATAATCCACTTGGACATTGTCAGTTATTTGCTATTCATTGTTTGTAGTTTGCTCCTGGTTACCAGGGGAGCATGGTTTTATTTCTGTTCCCTCATTGGTTGATTAAATCATTTATAAACAAGAAAAGGGAAACAAACAGATACCCACAGCATCAATCTTGGCACAAATAGAGTTGCCCAAGTATTCACTGTGTTTCTGGTTTGTGTGTACAATCTTGCATATGCAAATAGAATCATTTGCACAACCAGTAGCAGGAAGCAAATACTGAAGGGTCTTGAGCACTGTCAAACAAATTCCCATTCATCTGAAGGGGAATCCTTTCCCAACCAACTCCAAATGTTTTCACCAGCTGATCTACAGGTAAAACCTATTGTATTAGTCATAAATCTTTACTTAATAGCTTTTTTTTTTCTCCTCCAGTGGACTGTTTTTGCTGAGAATCAAAAACAGTATGTTTAGCAACTGTTACATTCTCTGTCAAGAGGCTAAATCCTGCCTTGGCAGGGGATAGAGTCTATTATCTAATAAAACTCTTCCATCCCTAATGTTATGATCCAGTGATCTTATCATTTAAACAAGCCACTTTCTTGCTTCTTTATCTGTCTCCTAGAAAATTATACCCAGTTCTCCCAGCTCTAGAGGCTTATATGCTACTATTCTGTCTCTGAAGCCACAGAACCCCACCATGGTGGAATCTAACTGCCCTGGTGGCACTGGACGTAGCTCAGTGCTGGTGAGCATTACCACTCTGCTGCCTTGCTCCTTGACCCATGACCAAGACTTAGCTGGGCTTTGTTAAAACCTATAGCACAGCCAAAGAGAGTCTTGTAATTACCAACCCCATCTCCCCTGTTCCTATAGCACCCCTTTCCCTCAACCCCTGTCTGCTCCCTTACACGTCCCATCTTTGTGATCATTCTCCAAGTGTATCAGGCTACCTGTTTTGTTCTCTTGTTTGGGCTCTTGTCTGATAAATTATTCTTTCCTCCTACTGTAAGCTACCCTGGGCCTTTGCTGGGAAAGGCAGCATATAAACCTAATAATAAAAAATATGGCAAGCAAAATGACAGGAAAGCCACAGATGCACAGGATAAAGATCTGATCTTGGCAGCTGTTTTATAATCACAATCAAAGTGGCTTCACTGTGCCTAACAGGAAGGGATAGAACTATTAGTGCATTGAGCTGCTCTCAGCATCTGCCTGCTTTGGCCCCTTCCCTCTTAGTGTCTGAACAACAGATATTCTGATGTCCACCTGATCTCTCATATTTGCTGCTTTTTTCTCTTTTAAGAAGGTAAGTGCTTCTCCCCCGCCCCTCCCTCTCATTTTTAAAATATGCAGCAGAGAATTCTTGGATTAGAATACGCAACATACACAAAAGGCAAACTCCAAATCCAATGCTCTTTGAAAGCAATGGCTGTCTTAGCTTTAGCAGTCTTTACCATAAGCACAGATCTGCCGTACACACTGCTGAGACAGTTACAGGTATGCAGGGCCACTCCTGTACCTCAAACTTTCTTCTTCCCCAGTAAACCAGGGATTCATTTTATAATACTTGCAAACCACTCCTCAAAATTTGTCTCCTCTGTAAAGCCCACCATTGTTATTCCATGTCAGCAAGGCTGTCTGCCATTGCAGGAACAAGATGAAAAAGGGAAAAAAAGATGTTGTAAGATAGATTCTTCCTTTGGGTCTTCTAGCATGCTTAGTTTTGTCTGTATTTTGGTAGTCAGCTCCCTGGGGCATGGACTGCATTTTCTTCTGTGTCTCATATGTCATCCAGCACAGAGCCAGCAGTTAATTAGCAATAAATAACAACAACGACTAAATGACCATTATTTGGATATAACAGATACCTTGGGATACAGAAGGGAATGGGGGTCTGATTCAGCAGTACAATTACACACGTGCTTAGCTTTACGATTGTGCTTAAATCCCATCGACTTCAAATTAAGCTTTTGCTTTAATGCTTTGTTGAAGCAAGGTCTTTTCATAACAACTGGTAATACTTGCTTGCTTGACAAGGGCTAAACTGATCACCAGATCTGAGATCTGGAGGGAATTTTCTTCAAACAGTACAACAGTGGATCCTCAAGGGTTTTTGCCTTTTCTTCCCCTATAATAGTGGGGGCCCATCTTTTTGGCAGGCATGTTACAAATTAGCTGCACACCCTCCTTGAGTGCCAGTCCATTCTCCTTCCTCTGCCTGCTCTGCGTTCTGTTCCTTGCCTTGTCTGCCACAGTACTTCATCCCCTGCCCAACCTGCCAAATGCCACACAGAAGTTGCCCATGTCACACTCATGCTGCACATTGGCCACCCCTGTTTTGTAACACTGAGCAAGGGGGTCATTATTTATAACTATAGGTCAACTGATCAGCATAACTACAGGTGAGAGCAAGTTAGCAAATATAAGGGGTAAATTATCATGCAAGTCCAATTTGCACCAGCAGGTGAGTATCACAGTGTCTGAATCATAGCAGAAGAGAAAACACCTGTTACACTTACCCTGAAAGGCTTGCTCTGATCAGTTACCTGCAATTGTTTCCCAGTGGGAGAAAATGCCAATCTCTCTCAAGCAGATAAGCAGTGCTTGTGGAATGGGTGGGACAAACTCATGCTTGACAAATTGCCCATGAGATTAATCTAGAGGCTAAAAGTAGATTCACCAGAATCATGAGTTCAAACTCCAGACAGAATATCTTAACCAAGAAGTTGCCCTACAAATTGGGGTCCTTTCATTTTACTGTGAAAAGGACTTTCAAAGGAAGGTTTAAAAATAAAAGTCCCATCTGTTATGTGCTGGCATTTAAAAATCTTAAGATGCTTCTCTTAGTAATAGGAGAAAGTTTCCCTTCTGCCACAGTGCAAGCTGTCTGCCTAGGGACCCATTCCCATTCAGGGGAGAGCTGTTTTTCTGTAACTGTTTAGGCAAATAAGCTGTAAAGTACTTTGAGGCCCTTTCAAATTTTACATTTTTATCATCTCTTTCATTTACAAACATCATCATCATCCATGTTGCCTACCCTGTGGCTCTATCTAGCCACCAAAAAGTCAAGATCCTGAAGATCTTTATAGTAATGCAACATGTTTAGAAGGCTAATTTTGGTAACAAAGCAGAAAACACTGAGTATTTATTTCTCTAATGTATACTGGAATTTCGCAATCAGGAGAACAATCTGTGGGGCACACATCAAAACTATGTGCTTTTCCAACACTGCCTGTTTATATCAAACTCGGTCTGTTGTTAACAACCTATAGATTATTTTATGCTGCTTTGTGATGGCTCACTGCCAAAGCAGATTTTAATAAATGTTAAACTATTACTCTGAAGACTGATTTTTTTTCTCTACTCCAGCAAAACTGTTTCCAAGGCATGTTTAACCAATTGAAAAGTCAGGTATTTTCTGACATATCGTAGCATTGGTATTCTGAAACAGTTAATCCTCTTCAAATCTGTGCAAACCACTCTCAACACTGAGCACTTTCACAATATTATTTCTATATGCTTTTAATTTCTCATTTCAGAAATTGCTTTTACCAAACCTTGGGTTCCTTCTTGAGCACTCAGCATTTCATGTGAGCTGCATCACAAGTAAAACACTTGGGTTGTTCTGTTTTAATTAAAGGCCCTCCTAATTGCCAAGTCCTCAAGATTTTGAAGTAGGTTCTGGTAAAAGACTGCAGCCATGCATGGAAAGAGATCATATTTGCATGACATCTCACACTCAAGCAAACAGCAGAACATTTATTCTACCACAACCACATCAGACTATCATGTCCTTTCTCTTTATTTGCTTTGTCACCATTTTTCATTACCAAAAATCTAAGTCTTTATTCAGCAAAGCACTTTATGCTGTATCTGATTTGCATTGAAATTCAATCCCTTTTATACTGCTGCTGCATGTCTACATTAGGGATTTGCACTGAAAACCACATCAATGTGTCAGTTTCCTTAAAGTAGAGAAGCCCTAAATCATGTCTGGCAAAGAGAATATTGCTTAGTGCTAGTAAAAAATGGGATGTAAGTCTCACAAAAGAATTGCAAAAATCTCATCTTTATATTTTTCAGTATTCAAAATTGGGATGAAAACTTTCATCCATGTTTTCATATTATTTGCCAGCTGTATAGCTGGTTGAGAAATGGGATTAGAATCATAGAAAGCCAGGGTTGGAAGGGACCTCAGGAGACCATTTAGTCCAACCCCTGCTCAAAGCAGGACCATCCGCAACTAGATAATTCCAGCCAAATCTTTGTCTAGACAAGTTCTGAAAACCTCCAAGGATGGAGCTTCCAACACCTCTCTAGGTAACCTATCTCAGTGTTTTACTACCCTCCTAGTGAGAAAATTCTTCCTAATATCTAATCTAAACTTCCTTTCTGCAACTTGAGACCATTGCTCCTTGTTCTGTCATCTGTCACCATTGAGAACAGTCTAGCTCTATCTTCTTTTGAACCCTAAAGTTTACTAAAACAATTTTACCTCCCTTGCCTAAAATTCAAAATTTCACTAGAATAATTTGAGAATTTCCAAACTCCAAACAATTTTGCCATCCACCCTCACCTTAAATTTTGGTGATTAGATGTGGGATCAGAGGGACAAAGTGCTGGAAGGGACCTCACAAGGTCATCTAGGTCAGTGTTTCTCAAGCAATGGGACTCAAAGGTTGTGTAGGTGGGACCTCAACTCATTGCCCGATTGAAAAAAATCAGTTGTTTGCACTTCAAAAAGATGAATCAACAGATAGCTCAAACAGTGCAATTTTGTGGAGGTTTGTTTTTATCATGGTGGGACCAGCATTTTTTGATAAAATGGTTGATGGGACGTAAGGTGCCAGTGGTTAAGAACCACTGATCTAGGGCAGGCAGCCTCCTGCTCAAGGCAGGTTCATTTCTAATTAAACCATCCCAGCCAAGTGTCTGTTTAACCTGCTTTACAAAGTTTCTAAGCACGCAGAATCCACAATTTTGTCTAGGTAGCCTGGTCCAATGTCTTCCCACTCTCATAGTCAGAAAGTTCCTCCTAATCGCCAACTTAAATTTCCCCTGTTGCAGCTTGAGGCCATTGCTCCTAGTCCCGTCCCCTAGTCCTCTTCCCCACAGAGATATGGCTTAGATATGGCTCCATCTCTTTATAGTCACTCTTCAGGTATTTGAAGACTGTTATCCAATTTCCCCTTAGTTTTCTCTTCTCCAGACTATATAACCACAGCTTTTTTAGCCTTTCCTCATATGTCTGGCCTCCCAGGCCCCTAACCTATTTTTGCTGTCCTGCACTGAATTATTTCCAAACTATCCATATCTTTCTTGAAGTGTGAGACTCAAAACTGGATACAGTGCTCCAGGTGAGGCCTCACCAGTGCTGGAGAGAGCAGAAGAATCACTTCTCTTGATTTCCAAGTGAAATCCATTTCTGTTTTTGCATGTCTTAAGTGCATGTTCAACCCTCCTGTCTGTAATGGGTTTTTACAAAGGATCACAAAGATGCTCTTTTGTTGCATGATCATTGGACTCATACAGAACTTGTATGATCATTGCTGTATGATTATTGAAATCATCCCAGTTGCTGAATGAAAACAACTGAGAACTGATGGATCTTCACAAGCTTCTTCTGCTTTGTGTTCCCCTAAACAGCTGAGCCTGGAAGTTAGCTGAACTGACATCGTATATGAACTATTGCCTCAACAGATCTGTCAAATGACTCTCTCCTGACAGATGTGAAGGTGGCATCCAAAAGAAAAGAACATTTGGTATATAATGTAATGGCAGCATAGAGTAGAAGAAGCAGTGATGAAAATAAGACCAAAGGTAGAGATGGAATGACACAGAAAACTTGGCTGCTGACCTCCTGTGCACACACCAGAAAGGTGAGGAGATTGTGGTTCTGCCCTGCAGTGATGCACAGGAAAAGTATTTTCAATTTGGTTTCAATCCCGGGTGTCTTTCTCTTGGAGCCCTTTCCCATCACAAGCACCTGTCTAAAAAAATATCAGCACATACCACAGAAAAGAATGACAAGGGCTTTCCCTGCTCTTGTTTGTTTCAGTCATCCCAATAGCTTCCCTGCACTCTTTTTGTGAAGCCTGTCAGCATCAATCCACCTTTCAAAGAAGTGTTGTCATTATTTGTTAACTTTAAAAAAATACTGTGCACTGTTTTGCAGTAAATCTGTTTCCTGGTCATTTAGTACATTTTGTGTTCAAACAATGTTGCTTGGGTCAGATTCACCCATGTGGCCTAGAGAGTTGTGATTTACACCTCCCTTACTCAGTTCCCTGCGTACACTGGGAGAGATTCATGCCAAGAGGGGGCACAGAGCTTGGTTTTGGGGGGTTTCACATGTTGGGGAAGCACTTTTCCCTTCTGTAAAAGCCACTCTGGCAGTGCAGCTGAGTCAGCTTGTCCTGATCAAGCCCCAAGGAATTTGATTCCATTTTACCATAGCTGAATGGACATTAAAGACTTCACAGCTTCCTGCTTCCTACGTCTGCATTAGCAAATGCTAGGCTGCTCCAGGAGTTAGGCTGCTAAGCAACAGGTAGTCAGGAAAGCCAGCTTCAAGAACCTGCTCCACCATACACTTCTTGTGTGACCCCAAACCAGTCACTTTAGCCTCTGCGTGCCTTAGTCCTTCATCTGTAAAATAAGGATAACCTTGTCTTCCTTCACAGGGGCATTCTTGGAAAAAAGACATGAAAGACTGTGTAGGGCTCAAGGATCAAGTTCCTATAAACTAAGAAAAGGTCACTATGTATTCTGTAGACTCAAACCTCATTCATGAGATCCATCCGAGAAATGACTTAGTCTTTTTACCCAAAAAAGATATTTTTACTTTATAATGTATATTAGAGTGTGTGTGCATGTGCGTAAGTAATACAATGAGTATTTATTGTACAAAAAGACATAAATTCATTTCACATCAGGTAGTTGCCAACACTTAGATTTAGGTGCCTAAATCTGAATTTGGCTTCTAATTGGAAGTGGCCTGATTTTAGAGTCAAACTTATCCCCCACTGTCTTCAAAGGGCATTGGGTCAGTCCCTCTGATACCAGTTCAGAAATGTTTGTCTTTAGGGACTGCTTATACACTAGCATTCAGGGCACTTTTAGGACTACATCAGAGGGATGGTAGGGCTAATACATTATAAGCTGCATAAACCTATTGGCCAGAATAAAGGTGCAGCAGCTGTGGAGGCATTCCATAGTAGTGGCATGGCTCCATTCACTCCCATCCCAGAGTCTTTTGAGTAGGATTCCTTCTCCTCACAGTCTGAGTCCTCTGTGGAACTACCCAGTCCTCACCTGTATTTCTGAAACTGGAAGCAAGGGACAGGGTATGACCTAGAAAACTAAGGCTGTAGCAAAGAAGCCCACTCAAATGAAGGGTAGCACTCTATTTTTGCCAAAAATGTGTTCTTTTATATTTTCACATTTTAAACAAGCTGCAAGTGTGTTAAGGGGAGAGAGCAGAATTTGCCTCTACTGGGTTCTGTATTATACTTAGTTTTAGTTAAATTCAAGGTTTAGCACATCTCAGTGACAGGAATTTGAAGGCAGTCTTCTCTGCTCTCATTCAGTCTGGAATCTCTCTCCCTTTGCAGACAGTAAGTAGGGCAGGTTCTAAGGGAGGTACAGTGCTCATAATTTAATATTCCTGCTTGCTGAATTGTGGAAACATCTTCTTCCTCCCAGTTAAGTTTGAATGCATCTCCTTGCTGTAAGTATTGTCTACTGGATGGTCCTTTATTCTAGAAATGAAAGTACTATCAGTATCCAAGGTACTTATTAAAAATAGCCTTGACTTTATCTCAATCACATTCCAAAATTATTTCCATCTGACCCCGCCCCTTTGGCTGCAAACTGACTGACCTCCAGGCATGATCAAAAATAATGATGACATGAGTAACAGGAATGGCTGCATGCTTAACCCCTTCATTGCTGGCCACGTGTCTTTTCTGGCTGGCAGTTTCTGAAGAGCATTTGCTTGCTTGAATGGACTGTCAGGAAAGATGCTAGGCCAGGGGTGGGCAAAATGCGGCTTGGGGGCCAGATGCAGCCCACCAGGCCATTCTATCTGGCCTGCAGGGCCCCTAAAAAATTTAGAAAATTGATATTTATCTGCCCCAGCTGCCTATCATGTGGCCCTTGACGGCTTGCCAAAACTCAGTAAGCAGCCCTCCACCCAAAATAATTGCCTGCTCCATGCTAGGCCTATCTGGGTGTGTGGAAGAAACATACACCTGGTTTGCTGCCTATTGATGATGAGGATAAAGGGAAGAATTGGAGTGATAATCCATTTATATGCCTGTATACATATGTATTTTATAGTATGAAGCAGATCAGATTAAAAACCATCAGGTTCTATGGAAAGCAAGCAAGATGAAAGAGAACAAAGCATACATGGTTCTGAAAATGATTTTGGGGGAATGATTTAACTAAATACCCCCTGTGAGGGTTTTCTTGCAGGAAATATATTTATTGAATCAAGAAACATAAATTGAGGAGATAATCTTTATCACAGTTTCTGTGCTCGGGAGAAATAAGCCCAATGGCTATAATGATAACAAAGCAGATTTAGTCAACGTTTTGCTTTGAGTAAAATGCCGAGGCTGTAAATAAGTTTAAAATGGCCTGCCATTCAATCTCTAGCCTTTTTATAGGGAAATCTAATCAATGCAAAACACATCTCTCAAACTGTGCATGCAAAACCAGCCAATGCACTGAATGCATAAAAAACCACCACCACACACTGGAGTGGCTTGAATTAGAAGCATGCAGAGGGTTACTATGGAGAGTAAATTAAGCTGCAACCTAGAAGTCAACTTGCAGATTTTATGACAGTGTCTAGTAAATAATCGCTACTTGCACATCTCCTTTCACTGAGAGGCACTAGCATGTGTCGCTGAATATGTTCTCCTGGTAATTGCACAGGAAGATTACACATTTGGTCCCATTGTCTAATATGAATAATGCATAGTGAAAGGAAAAAAATGCCAAAAGCTTTAAGATGCTTGTTTTTAGATTTATTATTATTATTATTTAGATGTCACATCCGTTCTCTAAAAGAACTGTTCTGCTCGTTTATCACTGCAAAAATACAAGTATTTGCTGGAAGAAGAAAAAGCCAGATCCAAAACTAATCTGAGATTACCCATGCAAGTTGCCATCTGAATTTCAGACATGAAAATCTAACCCTGATAAAAATAACTAAGAGGATTTCTGCTGAATTTTATTTTTTTCTTCTGACTCGATAATCCATTCTGGGGGAAAATCCTTTTACCCATTTATGTTTATTAAGTAACATTCATAATCCTAAACTGTCAGAAGCAGCTACCTGAATGCATTTTTAGAAGGTACTGAAGTCGACTGCTTGTCTTCTTATAAAAACAGAGGCTTTGCCTTTTTCCTTGTAGTATTTTTCTTGTTCCTCTCAAATCAACATGGTTAGTCAGCACAGCCTGCTCTTTTTCACTCTACACACTATGTTCTCTCATAATTCCCTCTCAAAAATGAGAGTAAATGTAAAATCCACCAAGCCTAAGGGCCAAGCAGCAAAGCACAGGGAACATACAAAAGTACTTATCTGTGGGCTGAAATGCAGCACAAAATATTGTCCCCATTATGTATGGATTGTACTTTTGATGTATTTATATGGAAGAAAGATGTCATTCTAGATTGTTCATGTACCTGATTTGCTCTGCATCAGAAAATAAAGCAATAACATTTTGACTAAATATTCCCAGTCATGCATTTAATTTTGATTTCCCATGCTGGGTGCAAATGATGCATAGTTTAACTAGAGCTGACCCACTGTATAGTAAACAAACACCAATTTTGAAAGTGTGTTTACTTGCCTAACATAAAACACAATAGTTAATGCTGAGAATAATTATTAATCTTGCACAAACATATTTAAAAGACCAGATTTAGTTATATGATATAAAGATACTTGTGCAGCTCTTACAGTTATTAACCCATAATAACTGTATTTTATAGATATAAAATATACATTTCTTTCTCAAATTCAGCATGGGGAGATGGATCAAGATTTCTATATTTGTCCTTCCTTTAAATTCAGTAGATGTATCTATCTCTGTATCTATCTACCTAGCTGCACAATATACAATGTAACTGATTCAGAGTCTAGTCTAAATCAAAGGCATATACTGAGTCTTAACTTTAGTGGTTACCTACATATTCATGACCAATGAACTATTCATACAATTGTATCTTTGTCTTTGAAGGCTGAATGATTCCTTTTCTGTCTTTGTCCCAAGGTTATCCAAACTTTGTTTCCATTTTTTTATTTTTATGTATAAAGAGCTCTCCTGAGCAGCTCCTGCACAATATGTCCATGGGGCACAACTTCCCTGGGGTCCACTTGAGGCTACATATAAGTAAATATGAGCATATATTGCTCTTGAAGTGACATTAATGATGGCTTAGCATGTATAGTTCCTGAAACATGAAAGGTTGGTTCCTCCCTTACAAAGAGAACGTTGCTGTCGTGAGGATTGAAGCCACAGGAAAAGGATGGATTTGTGACTAGTTTCAGAGAGACTCCCCAGGGACTTGGTGACACATGCCAAGTAAGAAGGAGATCCTTTCAGTGAATGCAAAAGAAATAAACCAGGCAGCTAAATCAACTCCTCTTAAATGCCAGCTGTCAGCTCTCACTCTTTCTCTTTCTCTGATATGCATGAATTCAGGGGCAGGTACTGTCATGGGGTATGGCTAAGGTTCAGTAAGTTGGGGGGAAGATGGGACCTGGATGAATAATAATATGCTTGGAAAGGAGACAAGGTCAACAGAATCCACTGTGTTTGGCTTTAAGTCTGAGCTTGCATATGAATCTTGTTGCAAAGTTGTGTTTGTAGCACATCCCTTCCCATAGCACCCACATGACACACAAGGCTTAGGGACTTCTTACTACTGCTCTGTCATCTCAAAAGTAGAAGATAAATCTTCAGCTGAGCTCCGTTGACTTCACTGCCTTCAGCGGAGCTAGGCCAATTTAAACCAGCTGAAGGTATGGTCTTAAGTGTTCATTCTGTCTGCTTCTTCTCAGAGCTTGGAGTTGCTTCACTCCATGCTCATACCTGGAGTTAAAGAGAGCATGCAGGACTCATCACTAGTACAGTAGTGGCAGGAGGACTGTAGGAGGACTCTGTTTTTTTCTAAGAAACATTTTGGGGGCCAAGAGGATTAACCACAGTCCCAGAGTCTGATTTGAGCATGGCGTCCAAGGCATATTGGTGTATTGAGGACAACATGATGAACTAGTTAGTAAACACTGAAAAAGGAAGAAAGCATTGTCATGCTAGCTGGGCTTCCAGCCACTTCCCGAGAGTTGCACAGTGGTGAAGCTTGAACCTTTCATCTCTGGTGCAGAATAGCCATTGATGGAACTTTCTTGCCTGCAGACTCTACATTTGCTCCACTGTCTACTCTCATTTGAATCAATGGCAAAGCCCCAATTGACTTCAGTGGTGCAGGGCTAGGACCACTGTGCCCAGAAACAAGCATGAGAATAGGAGAGAAGCTAGACCTTAACTTGAGCATTTGTCTGCTGCCACTAGAAGAAGAAGACGCTCCACTCAGCAGATCAAAACACTTACACTTTGAGGAGAATACAGGTGGCAGCCAGGCTAATCACACTCTACTGATTACAGAATATGTGACCCGCTAGACAAACCTACCTCATAATACCCACTGCCCCAAACTTTTCAACATCAAATGTACTCTCTGAATCAAGGAGAAGTATTCATACGAATAGCCACCAGTTGACAGCAACTCAATCATGCACATGCATGGAGGGAAGCTGACTATAATGCTTAAACAGGGGTGCATTTGCATTTGCATTTAGGCACACCTAAATTTAATGTACATTAGTTTAACGTGTATTAAGGTGATTTAGCCTCACATCTACACATGCACGCGTTAAAGTGCATTAAAGTTAGTTCCAAGTCTGTCCATACACAGTATTAATACGCCTTAATGCCGTTATACGTGTGTTAACGCACTTTAGCTATTTGCACCTAAATTTGATAACTGCTTTTGCAGGTACCAAATTTAGGCACAAATAGTCTAAAATCACTATTTTTAAGGTGCAAGTGTAGATGTGTACCCTTAATGTGCCTTAAATTGGGCTAAAGCACCTTAAATTGGACTTGTAAATGTGTCCTAGGATTCACTTCAAGAAATTTGCAAATGGCCTATCGGGAAGAGCTAGATGTGATGAAGAATCTTACCCCTATGTGCAACCATTTGGTAAGGAAGAGATGTGTGAACTGTACATCAGAAACTGTTTCCTTTTCAGCTACTATTTCAGGTAACATGTTCCAGGAGCAGTTCTTCAGCCAGTCACTAAAACTGGTCAGATAGTTGGGGAGCGGAATTTTTCTCTCTCTTTCTTCCTGCTATTTTTTGGGGTATTTTTAATTAAACAAAATTTGAAATGTTTTGATTAATTCCGTAGTTGACTGAAAAATAGGGTGAGGGTGGGGAACTTGTATTAAAATTTTGCCAATATTTTTGCCGCTACTTTCCAATTTCATGGAAGTTTCAAGTTTTGAATAATGTCAACTCATGCAAATATTGACTTTAGCTAACCAAAATAATTCAGAACTGCCAGCCAAGGATTAATATTTGACAACATCCCTGACAAAGTCCCAAAAATTCATACAGTGTATGGGGAATTTTGAAAACTATCCATAGTCCTCTACCTCAGAACCAGCAGCCTAAGCAATATTAGATAATTTCCCAATTTGTTTAGAAAACTGTGATAGAAAAACAATTTTGTAGCATGTTCTACTGGAATACTGAAAGATGTACCATCAAAACTGGTGCTGCGAGGACTAACAGGGCCATATCAACTATAACCATGGCAGATTAATATTTCAGAGTGCAGCTACAATTAGCCTATTCATCAGGTAAAATGGCCCTGTGGTTTTGCTTTCTAGTTTGTGTTGTGTTTGGAGAAGAATACCTGCTATTGCTAAAGCAGAGTTATCAGGGATTTTTTTCACTTAATTGTAATGTCACTTTTGTTAATGGCAGAGCTAAGGTTGTCAAGGCACACTGATGTCTGAAAAAAGGGATTAGGGATTATAGTGGGTTGAAAAATGGGAAAACCTTTTCAGGACCCCCCGTATTAGTGGTAGATATTGCCTGCCCTACACATTAAAGTTCTTACCCCTACAAGTTCACCTAAGTCTTTGAACCTAGCCAAGTTTAAAAAGCCTACATATCCCTTTAAGTCCTACTCTGGTCTTAAAGGCCTAATCTAGAACCCACTGAAGTCAATGAGATACTTTCCAGAGATTTAAGTGGTCTTTGGATGATTCTTTTACTGAATCATAGAATCATAGAACCAATGGATCAGAACGGACCTGGAAGATCATCTAGTCTGGTCCCCTGCCATAGGCAGCAGGTTAATGAGCTCAAATTATCTCAGTAAGGTGCTTATCCAGCCTACTCTTGAACACCTTCAAAGATGGCGACTATACCACCTCTGCCAGGAGTGTGTTCCAGATTCTAGTTACCTTTACGGAGAAGAAGTTCTTCCTTATGTCCAGTCTAAATCTTCCCTCTGTTAATTTGTGTCCATTGGTCCTTGTCCTCCCAAGAGGTGCCTTCCTGAAGAGTTGCTCCCCCAGATCTTGGTGCTCCCCGCTGACATACTTGTAGGTGACTATCAAGTCACTTCTCAGCCTTCCTCTTACTCAGACTGAACAAGCTGAGTTCCCAGAGTCTCTCCTCATATGGCCTATCCTCCAGGCCCCGATCATGTGGGTAGCCTTCTTTGCACCCTCTTGAGTTTATCTGAATCTTTCCTGAAGTGTGGCACCCAAAACTTGGGCACAGTACTCCAGCTGTGGCCTCACCAATGCTGAGTAGAGAGGGAGAAGCACCTCTCTAGATCTGTTGATGACACATCAGCTGATGCATGCTAGAGATGTGACTTCATTGCACTGTTGGCTCATATTCATCTTCTGGTTAACTGTGACCCCCAAGTCCCACTCAGATGCTGTGCCAGCCAGTGGGCTACCGCCTATCCTATAGCTATAGTGAAAGTTCTTCCCATCTAGATGAAGGACCTGGCACTTTTCCATGTTGAACCTCATCTGATTCTGATCAGCCCATAGAACCAGTCTGTCTAGGTTGTCCTGGATCCTTGCCCTATCCTCTGGTATGCCTGCACTTCCCCCCAGCTTGGTATCATCAGCAAACTTAATCATAGAGCATTCTACCCCTTCATACAAGTTATTAAAAATATGGTCCAAGCACCAATCCCTGTGGGATACCACTGGAGACAGCCTTCCAGGATGAGGCCGTCCCATCGATTAGAATTCTCTGGGACCGGCATCTAAGCTAGTTATGCACCCACCTCACCATAGGCTGGCCTAGGCCAGTACCCTCCAGTTTAGTTGAGGGAACTGCATGGGTAACAGGGTCAAAGGCCTTACTGAAGTCTAGGTAAATGATGTCTATCCGACATCCCTTGTCCAGCTGGTTAGTTACCTGGTCATAAAAGGATGCCAGGTTTGTTAGGCATGATCTACCCTACACAAAGCCATGCTGATTGTTTCTTAATACCCTGTCAGTTACAAGCTTGTGACTGATGGCCTCCTTAACAATTTTTTCAAAAGTTTTTCCCAGACCCGAAGTCCAACTGACCAAATCCCCTTTGCTTGATTAATTCAAGAGGTCAAAATCAACAATGAAATGTGATTTCATACCAAATCAGGCTTTCAAAAGTCCGCAACTATGCTCAGGGGTAAATTGGAAGCTTACAGACTCAAAGTGAATCGTCCCCATTACCCCAAGACTTTTATTCCAAGTAAAAGGTGCAGGTGAAAATAAATAGGCTCTAAAATCACTTCATCCTGTTATGGATGGAGGGGGGGAAATCCTTCTCTATCTCAGCCACTGTGAAAAGACCACTTAACAAATTCTAGCATAAGTTGGGGCTGGTGATCAGAGGAGCATGTTCAGGTGGGGTCATAACAGGTAGTGGTGCTGAGATTCTGGGAAGTACCATAAGACACACAGCAGCCCATGGAAACTGCCATACATTAGAGCTGGGGTTGTCAACTGGGGTATGTGTACCCCTGGGGGTATCTGAAAGGCCCCAGGGGGTACGTGGGGGCAGGCAGGGATGGAGTCCTGCTGCCCTGCGCCGCTGCCTCACAGGAGCAGGGCCAGGGTGGGGCAAGAGCAAGGCCGCACAGACATTGCACTGTCGCTTCTTGCCACCCCCCCACTCAGTGTCCTGCTGCTCGCCCTCCACCCGCCCCCAACTCTCCATGCAGCTGCTCGCCACCCCCCCATGTCTCCCACTCGATGTCCCGCCACTCACCACCCCCCCACACACACTGGTGGCCAGGGGTACACTGCTCCACATCTAGCCACTTGGGGGTACAATGACTGAAAAAGGTTGAAAACCCCTGCATTAAACAGTGCAAAACTGAGTTAAATCTACGTTCACTGCCACTCATCCAGGACTGAGAGGTCTCTTAGAGGCATGACTGAACCTCACCCGCAGAAATTAAGGCCAGAAAGTCCATATAGAACCTGGTCCTCTGCAGACCCCAAGCCATAGAATATCACCTAGGAATTCCTGATGGTTCAAAAGTCCTAGCAAATAACTCTATAATCAACTGTGACACCTCCCAAACATGCATTAGGCTATTATTTACCATAAGGACAGGACAGGTGATTGAAGTTGAAGGTGGAGTTTCTAAGCCAAACTGTTCTTGAGATATTAAAAAAAAAATTAGAAAGCCCTTTGAAGCAGAAAAAACCTCCCAATGTTTCTAACTCTCAGATCTCCAACATTCTCTATCCAATTAATCTTAAAACTGAGGAAAGAGGAATCGACTAGAGCAAAGGACCACAAGGGAGAATGTGGATTGGATTTGCTTTGAGAAATGTCAAGGGCAGTGAAAGGAGGAATCAAAATCAAAATCAGACTCATATGGAAACACTAGCTAAACCTTATAATGGAGCTAGTACTATATCTAATTAAATGATCTTAGGTTCATGGAAGCTTAGGCATCTCTGATGCAGTTAGTCTATATGATGCATCTCTATCTTGTCTTTTGCTTGACTTCAGAATAACATGACTTACTACATCTCATAACCATACACATATATGTACATATGCACATCCAGTATGTATGTATATGAGAGAGAATAGTGTTGGGTTTTAAGTGTATTCTCTGAGACTATCCTACTGCAGGTAGACCAATGAGCCAGATTTAGCTCTGAGTCAGCTCTTCTCTAGCCAAGAGATAATTGATCCAATGAGACAGTGACACAGCAGAAATAAGTAGATAAATATGGACTTAAAAGCATTATTGCTTCAGAATAACACATGTACCCCATCAGCATCGGCTGTATGGATAGATCAAGGAGGGGGAAGGGAAGACTGCAAAGGCTTCATTGCTGAAAATGAAAGTGGCACTAAAAATTCTGCTCTGGCAGTCCAAAGAACTTGAGAGAACAGGAGATGTTTTTCCTCTGGGCTTGTTAGATCTGAGAAATTAACTGTCTTTCATTGTTCTCTTGTTTAAGTGTCTCAGTTCTCCCTAACTACCACCCATTTCATGGCCTATACTTTAATCAAATCCATTACGCCCAAGAGCTGGCAGCATGGCTTGAGGGTCAGAAACCACCCTCTGAAGAGACAAAAAGGAGCTGGATCCTACGGTGCCACCCCTTCTGAAGAAGACTGTACAGTCCATATCTTTTTCTAGGCTAGAAGGATATCTCATCCTGCTGTTAATAAGAGATCAAATTGGCACTAGGGGTACAGTTTGTGTCCTGTATCCTACAGAGCACTGAGACCCAAATTACCTTTTGCATGTTTATAGTTAAAGTCAGCCTTTCTACCTCTGTTCTGAAATGCAGACACATAACCCAACTCTGCAATGTTTATCTATATGTTAGCCTGGGAGTATAATATATGTTCACTGGCATTTAAAGGAATGCATTCAAATACTAAACTACTCTCTCCTGCATTATTCAAGTCCCACAAGAATTTTTCCCCCATTAACAAAAAGACTCTATTGCCTTTCTTTTAACAGTCTTTCATAGACTGGATATTGATCTCCAAACACCCTTCTTCCCTGCTGTCTTCTGATTAACCTGTCCTTTCCCCTCTCCTTAATTATGTGAGAACTCAGTCTTTGCTTCAGCCTAAAGCTGTTTATTGGGGTCCAGGTGGATCCTTTTAACTAAGTCTTGGGATAAGAAACCTGTGATTCTTGGTAAATCTGAGCATTTCACACCCGATTTGTGTCTTATTTCAAAAGCAGCTGCTCTGCTCCTTACAGAAAAATCTGCTGTCCTCTCTTCGGTCTTTGCCAATGTCAGCTGATGTGTCTGAGCCCTTCATTTTGCATTCTGTGCACTGCAGAGACAGGCAGAATGAAAGGGGAAAAGTTAAAAGGGAGGATGTTAAAGATCAGAAAGATCTTCCTCGCAGACTCCCGAGTGCAGATTATTGCTTATTTCATTTTCAGCTGTATCAGAAAGCATCTCCTGATTTTCATTGGCCCCTACCAGAGGGGAGAGAGGGCTGGATCTGTCAGGCATTGATCACTGGGCTAACAGGAGAGGCTGTGGTGTGATGCTGACGCAGCCCACTGACAAACCAGGCAAGGGCCCAGGGGATTAGCTTGGAGCAAGAGAGTAGCGGAAGAGCCAGGCAGGTACAGCACTGACAGCTGGGGAATAGCTAGGAGGCGCCTGGATGGTGGGAGCAGGCTGTTGAAACTGTTGGACCCCAGGGAAGGTTGAGGCTTGTCACTAACAAATATTGTTGTTTTTCAACTTTCTTTGCCCTCTTCCCTCCCCCTTTTGAGCTCATCCCATCAGTCTCTCAGCATTAAGCCATCCCTGTCTAGGAGGCAGCAAGCATGTAGACACTGTGCATATTCAGTAGTAATACCCAGTGGTCAGCTGGCACTGGAGCCTTAATGAATACTCCTTGTGACACCTGTTTTCCCCAGGGCATGCTGGTAAACAGAACTGTGCAGGCAGAAGAAAACACTAGCTGATATCATCTGTCAAACCAGTCATGCTACAGTCACGGTTGTTGTTATGGCACTGCCCTGAGTCCCTGCCTGAAGCTGGGGCCATGTTTGGCTAGGTACTGAACACACATGTGGTTCAGTGATGCTCCTTGCCACAAAGCATTGGCAGTCTCAGTAGATGTGGGCTACGTTATCATCAGCCCCATCACAGACACGAGGAACCAGAGATTAAGTAATCTGTTGGCAGTCTGTGGAAGAACCAGGAAGTCAACCCAGATCTCCTGAATCTTGTTTTGCTCCTAAGCCAGGTCCTACTTGGAAAGGATGACTCTGTGGCCAAAATTGACATAGGGTGGCAACAATACAGAACCTACCACCCAAGAGGGATTTTTATTTTTGATGTGCTTTGGTCGTGTCTAGAGGGAGGAAGGCCTCAAGATAAAGTCATCTAAGAGGTGGGGACTGTTAGCACATCCTGTCTGACAAACAGATCCCATATCACTAACTCTCTTACTGTTACAGACTCAACTACAAGTATCTCTTTAATGCAGCTAAAGTTGGGCCATTGTCATACTATCCTGATGCAAACTGTAGGGGGAGAAGTGACAGTGAGATCAGCATGGAATTCATCTAGATTCCATTGCATCTCATGGTCAGTAAAAACCATTCAGTGTTACGATAGTGATAGCACATGTTCCTTGGGAGACTAGACTTGATCCAAAGGCCAAAATAAATGCTCAGATAAAGACAATTTTGACATAACTATCTGTCCTTGCAACGCTGAAACACAACAAAGAAGCAGTCACCCATTCCAGCTATGATTCCTGGTTTTAACCATTAGTTCCCCACTGGACACTATGAACAGAAATTATACATTAAGAATGCCACTAATTTAGGTCCTGGAATTCCTTAAGTTCACAAATTAAAAGCGGATCCATCCTGTCATGCTTTGGGGACAAACTGGAGGGCAATGTGTGTGGCTGTTCATCCATTTTAATCTTTAAGCCTTTATTTCTGGCTGGCTTACTGTTTTACAAAAATAGATTCTCATTTTCTTCTTTTGGTTTTGACTCACCTGCAATAATAGTGCTATTTCACCTGCTCCATAAGAGCATCTGTTGACACAGCATTTTTGTAATCCAGTGAGACTGCTAGTTTTTAGGAAAAGCTTACAAAAACCTGCCACTATTTGTGCCAGAGCCTTTTTAGAGTGAAGCAGAATTCTTAACCTTCCCTTCTGGTAACTGCAGGCCACACTACTTAAGATTAATCATGCATTGTGGTGCAAGGCCATAGTATTCTTCTTCTGCAAAAAAATCAAATCAAATCCCTGGAGTCATGAATGTCACCTAGGCAAAATGCTACCGAGATCTAAATCAGCAGGCATATATGCCACTGAGCAGAGATCGTATTGTGGAAGAGCCAAATAAAATTATATTAATAAAATTTGCCATGTAACTATTCCAGTTATCTGTGAGGTTATTCCTATTATACAACAGTCACTAACAAAACATGAAGGACCCTATCCTAAACCTGCTACACTCAGGTATTAATCTGCAGTTATTATTAGAAAGTAGTTGTGTTGCACTGTACATTTTTACAGCGCTTCACAATGAGGATTAAGTATCATTCATTATGGTGTATTGTTCCAGTAGTATCTGGAAGCCCCAACTGTGACCAGGGCCTCATGGAATAAGGGTCTGAATGCTTACTTATTAAGAAGCAGCCCCTCCCACAAGCAGTTTACAATTTAAATGGACACTGCAGAAAGAAAATATAATTATTTCCATTTTGCAGATGTGGGACTGAGGCAGAGAAAATGAAGTGATATACCTGTCCTATAGGAAGCCTGGTAGAACTAGGAATGGAACTCATATCTGTGAATTTATGTTTCAGTGCATTAGCCACCAGTTTTGGATTAAATTGTATTTACTGGACAGAACCATTTTTTATTCTAATACCTTGTTCCTACATATTATTAATACTGGGCATAATGCTTAGTACAGAAACAGTCCTGACTGAAGTTGAGACTAATGAGACAATTTCCATTAAGATGCACAGCGCTTGGAATTATGTGTTTATACCAGAAGTGCTCAATCCCCAGCCCGCGAACCAAAAATGGTTTAGAGTCATGTCATCTGGCCATGGGGGTCCCTAAGAGTCTGAAAATTTGGCAGCAGAGGAGTGGTGGCAGCATTAATTGCCACTCCCCTGCTGCCACATTTCTGGATCTATGGGAGTTCTGCAGGCCAGATAACACAGTCCCATGCACCAGATCAAGCCAAGGCATAACTGGATCTGGCTGTGTGGGGTCCAATCAACATAAAGACAGATCCAGCCATGTGGGGTTGCACCCTACACCACTCATCCAGCATAGAACCAACCTTACGCCACTCATCCAGCCCACAGGGCCAGAAGGTTAGGCACTACTGGTTTACATGATCAGATCCTAAATAAGACAAGAAAAGCAGTACAGTGGACTACAGAAAAACATGATCTGTGAGTTTATACAGGCCAAGCTGGATTTAAGGTTGAACAGACTTTTTTACAGTAATGCACCAGTAGTTAAACTATTCCATAAGCAATAAATTAAAATTGAGTGAATGAGTGACAGAAACCTATCAGAGGACTTCATGGCCAGCATTAGTTACATTAATCATATAATCTGATTTATGCTGTGGACATCTCTTGAGACACTTCTAGCTAAAATGGCCAGAAAACTTTTGACTTAAACTAAAAAAAGGATAAGTAAAACAAAGCACTGGAATTGGTCAGTTTGTTTATTGTGACTAGAGCCTGGTCATGACATGAATTGTATTTCCCATGAAAAAAGGCAAAATCAAAATAAACTGTATTATTGAAATTGCTTGCAGAACTTGGGGGAGCTTTGTTGAAATTCCCAGAACATGTTAATAACAATTGCTGTGATCAAAAATAATTTTTCATCAGAAACATTTCCATAGAAAATAATCAACCATCCTGAGCTGTGGACAACATCTATTTTCATCTGGGCCCCTTTTTTCTGTTTGTGCTTTGGCTGCAATCCTTGAGTTCTGCAAATGTGTTTGCTGTTCAAGAGACACTTGCTGGAAATTGAGGACAAGCAATTCTTGGCCTTTTGCTGTTTACAAACTTTTTGTTTTGAATAATTGCCACACATTATTAGTAATTTGTGATTGGTCATTGAGTTCACATGCCACTACTGTTGGTCCATCAGTGTCTGACTGAGCACCCTTTGAAGTGAACAGCAGCACTTCTATTAACTTCCATGGCTAAGAAACAATCTTAATGAAGGACATTGTAAGCATGAGATCTATTCAAATTGACTTACATATGAATACTAAGGAGGGAGAGAGTGGAGGCAAGTGAAAGAGATGGGAGAATTTAGGCCACTGTAAATAAGAGACAGAAACAAATTTTCTTTGGGGCCAAAAAGCCAAATCTATTCATTGCTAGCTAAAACCATGTCTTGGGCATCCATGGCCTCTGATATGTATAGTACACTGAAAAGCCAGTCACCATGGCAGTTGACCGTAGAGTAAAAGTTTATCTTTGTCTGACCAGTGCTTCTTTGATCTCATGTAGTCAAACCGTGAAAAGCTCCATGTTGCAAATCATTGTCTTTACCTGGAGGGTTCTTGGCAAGCCGGCCTTGCCATGACCAGTGAGCCAGTGACCTCTTTGTAGCAGGCAGGATAGCTGAAGAGTGGAAGCCCATTTTCCAAATCCCAGTGCTAGTCACAAAGCCAAAGCAGGGCTTCTATGGTTTTGCACAGGTCTGCCCTAATTTTCAGCCCACACAGGTACATACATAAATCTTTGAAATTACACATCATCTTGTGTATGAGTGTACAGAAGAGCACATGTTTATGGACTCTCTTGTGTTCACATGTTGGATTCTTCGGTAATCTGGCCCTTCTTAAAATCAGTGTCAACAGGATGAATTGCACCCAAGAACACAAAGGGATTGCAAATAGAGAGCCAGTGCAATCTTTAAATGCAGACTACTTATTAAAGTAATAAATCTCTCTGATATATGTTCTTTAGAAAAAAATAAGTGATACATTATATCATTTTAACATGAAATAATTCTGAAATGACTGCATATCGTGACCATATGGTGGTCATAAAGTGGCTTCTACAAAATGAATTTGGTGGCCTTATTCCAATTCTACCAGCACAATCAGACCCTATAACTAACTACAGCCAACTCAGGAGATCTGGTTACAACTTTATTGTTGCCCCAGGACCTTCTTACAACACGGTGATAATATGTAGTGTTCACTAGACAGTCCATAGAATGGTAGAAGGCCTTTGACTAGCCATGCCATTTTAACTATATTTGGAAGGAATTTGAAAAAGACTTAGCATGTAGATCACTCTTTTCCCAGTACTGTCAATGGAGGCTTCATTACTGAAGATAACAAGGTGCAATTTTGATAAGCCTATTCATGGTGACTGAATCAAGTGACTTCATTCCCAAGATGGTGATAAGGTGCAGATAGAAGAGTAGCTCCAGGTTATACCTCATGGCACTTTGCAGTAAGCACCATGAGTTACAGTGATCCCCCAGACACAACAGAAATTTTCTGTCAGAGCCCGGGTGTTAGGAAATCCAGCTGCTGTTTAGAACAGCTGCTAGCCTGCAACTGCTCTCCCCTAGCAAGGCCCCTCCTCCCTCCCAGCCCTGGCACTGTTTTCAGAGCAAAAGGTGGGGAAAAAAGCAGAGGGAGCTCACTCCGGAGATTCCTCAGTCAGCACTGAAGGGTGGGGTGGGTGGATTGGAGCCCCTCCACCTCAAGGGGGCTCCAATTAACCTGTCCCACCCTCTAGCGCTGGCTAAAAAAGCCCCAGACCAAACTCCCTCCGCTCCCTTCCCCCACTCCTATCCTGAAGCACCGGGAGCAGGGCTGAGCTGCACCAACCCAGCCCTGCTCCCGGTGTACACAGACAGAGGTTACTGAAAGCACTCCATTTTGGAGCATCTTCTTCTGAACTCTCATGCAAGGAGGATTCAGATGGCTGCAGAATCAGGCCCTTTTAAAGCACTCTGCAGCTGTGCACTTCTGTTTGGTCACAGTTGTAGAGTGCTTTCAGGGCCAGATCAGGCAAAAATTGTCACTTCTGTCTGTGCCTATAGAGATACGGGAAACTGATCCTTTCTTGTTGACAGCTTCAGCAGAAAGATTAGAAGACTGAAGCTAGAATAGTGCCTTCTGATTTGGAGACTGCACCTTCATGATGTGACTGCAGCCCATTAAAGAGGCAGCTTGAAGAATCTTGTTTTGCTAGTAAATTGAAGACTGTATCTCCCATGGTGCCAATTTGGCCCTCTTCACAGGCACTGTTCATTGGGGTTTTATATGAGCCAAAGGTGCTTCTGGTTTAACATACAAATAGCCACCCATCAATAACCATGTTACCACTGTATATGGCTAGTACCAAGGCCTGTCATACTGCCATTTTTCCTTGTTTTCTGATTAAAAGGAAGAAAGAACCAACCCACTGAAACAGGTTCTTTTGCAACCTCTGAACCAAAACCGACAGCTGACTCAATCTGTGGAATTTTGCTGTGCACTCCCCAGGTTCTGGGGCTATAGCCAAGAGAATATCTCTGTCTCACAAACAGACACTCAGGCAGACAGACAAACAGACACACACACAAACGCAAATGATGCAATCAAAGCTGGAAATGAAACAGGATCCCACAGGGAAAAGCCAGTGACTAATGTTCTCAAAGACTCTTGTCTCCAACTCTCTGCAGGACTCGCAACACAAAGACGCGACAAACATATTACCATGCTTTAGGGACAGTGCAAAATTGGGATGAACAGTGTAACAAATGGAGGAGCTAATGACTTTTACTTGGAGATCTAGAGAAAGGTTTTCATGAGATTATTCTTCTATATTTTAATTATTGATCATTTGTGGTTCCCTGATGAGGAGAGATTGTAAGGAAGGGATCTTCAAGACAGAATAAAGCCTTTATCCACCTCTCCAGACTTCAATTGCTTAAGGCAACACAACATATTCAGTATGTTTCTGCGGCACTGTTCCCTAGTCAGTAAAATTTAGGCAATATAAAGAGGAACTCAGTTTATTATTAAACATACCATGAGCATCAGTTCTTCAGGAAGGATTCCTTTCGCCTTCAGCATACTTCCCATCCCATAGAATTTCTGATCATCAATATTCACAGAAAAATACTGCAGATTTTGAATCAGAAGAGGGAAAAGATCTTGGAATTACCTTATTTTTTAAGAATTTGAGAGAGCTAAATTTAACTGCAGTCTCTTTTCCAGATTAGATACCCCAACCATCTCGCCCTCTTATCTTGCTTCTCCTCCCCCATTTGAAAACCATCTGCATTGATTTGAGCTCAGCTTTGTTACTGACTTTCATTGCTAGCTATTAAAGTGTAACTGGAGAGTTCATGTAGCTGGAAGAGAGGAAGTTCATGTTTCCTTGTTTGCTTGTTAAAGATATAGCATTGGTCACCTCACATCTGTTATACCGGTTACAAAACATCCTATTGAGAATTTCTCCTACTCACCTCACCACCCACCAACCACTTCCTGCTGTTTCTTGAGAGCTGAAAACAGAAAACAAGAACCAGGTAGATCAATACAACTGGGCCATAGAGAAGTCCTGTTCAGTGAAAGATATGGTATTCCGTTACCACATTGTGAAAGAAGGCTTGCAATCCACTCTATTTTCATGGGTGTTTGCTTAGCAGAAGGCTATGCTCTTGCCAAAATTATAGCAAGTTACTACTACAACTCCTGCAACTTCTGCAAGGTTACTATGACAGCTCTTTGTAAGACTGAGCCCGTAGTTTATATTCATCTCTCTCTGTTTTTTCCTTTCATATGCATTCCTTTATATAAGTTTGACATTCCTCTTCACTGAAGATGCATAATAGCACTTAAATTCATAGCCACACCCTCTACATTTAGCTCAATTTCCATCTTGGCTTTACACTTTCAAATGCTTTGATTTCACATGCTGGATTAATCAGGATCACGTGTATTGAGTTTCTGAGCTGAAAAAATGTCTTCTTTTATATTATTCTTGTTTATGTAGAGTAGCTTATAATCAGGGATCTGGGTTTTCCATTTGCCACAGAAAAACGGAGAAAACCATGGATTCCTGGTTTTTATCAGAGAAAACGTGGATTTCTCTTTTTAGCAGAGAAATATGTGGATTGCCCGTTTTTGCAAAGAGTTCTTGCAGGCTGGCACAGCTTCAGCCTGCAAGAGCTGATTTGCAAAAAGGGCGGGAAACCCCCAGCCCTGGCCAGAGGGAGAAGGGGGAGGGCAGGGCCTGAGCCTCTGAGGCAGCCAAGGCTGGGCTCAGGCTCAGACTCGCCCTTTGCCCCTGGAGCATGGAGGTAAGTGGGGCTTGGAGCAGGGCTGGGGAAGATGGTTGGGGGCTGAGGGAGTGGGATGTGCTGCCGGCCCCAGGCGGCACATCGCAGCTGGGAGCAGGGCCAGGTCGTGAGGGCAGAAGTGCCCCTCTGCGTGGGGGCTTTGTGGGAAAGCAATGTGGGGTGCAGTGTGGTGGTGCCCACCACGTGCAGGCTGTGCATGCTGCCCGGCCAGCTGCCTTGGCGAGGGGGAGAGGGAGGCAGGCATTTGGCCAGAGCATAGCTCCGTGGCTGACGTTGCAGCCACGGCAAGGGATGGGGGCGGCAGGGGCTTGGGCTAGCACGCAGCAGCTGCTGCCACTTACTTGGAGGGCTGTGATGGCAGTGCCTCCACAACATCCCGCTGCCACTGCAGAGCCGTGCCTGGAGCTGTGCAGCCAAGCAGCAACGGCAGTGGCAGTGTGGTGGAGGCCGGGCAGCACGCAGCCACCACCACCACCACCCCATGCTGCGCCACTGCCACCGGCCGCACAGGTCTGAGCATGACTCCACAGCAGCAGCGGGAGGTTTTGGAGGCAGCAGTCATCACCACTGGCATGGGTGGCCGCTGCTGCTTGCTTGTGGGGCTGCCCTTGCCAGCGGTGATGGCCACTGCATACAAAACCTCCTGCTGCCACTGCAGAGCCATGCTCGGAGCTATGCGGCTGGTGGCAGCAGTGCTGCAAGGGGTGGTGGTTGCCGAGTGGCATGCAGCCATTCCCAGCCCCACCGCCGTGCCACGCCATTGCCACTGGGCACACAGCTCCAAGCACGGCTCCTCCTTCCAGGCAGCAGGAGGTTTTGTACGCAGCGGCCATCACCGCTGGCATGGCAGCCCCACAGGCAAGCAGCAGCACCTTCCCGTGCCAGCACTGATAGCCACTGCCTCCAGAGCCTCCCACTGTGGCATTGGTGCAGCACGGGGTGGTGGTGGCATGTGCTGCCCAGCCACCACCATGCTGCCGCCCAGTGGCCAGCCGCAGAGCTCTGGGCACAGCTCTGTGGCAGCAGTGGGATGTCGTGGAGGCAGTGGCTGTCATCACTATCACAGCCCTCCAAGTAAGTGGCAGCAGGCACTGCATGCAAGCCCCAGCCCCCCTGCCCCATGTCCCCATCCCTCGCCATGGCTTCAGCATTGGCCATGGAGCTGTGCTCCGGCCATATGCCAGCCTCCCTCTCCCCTCCACCGGGCAGCATGTGTGTGGCCCACACATGGTGGGCACCACCACACTGCACCCCATATCACTTGCCTGCAAAGCCCCCTGCAGAGGGGCAACGCTGCCCTCATGCCCTGGCCCTGCTCCCAGCTGCAATGTTCTGCCAGGGGCCGGCAGTACCCCCCACTCCCTCAGCCCCCAACCACAGCCTCCAAGCCCCACATACCTCTAGGATCCAGAGGCAAAGGGCATGGCTCCACGGTAGCAGTGCTTGCCCACCAAGCCCCCGCACCCTGCATTCAGCCACCACCACCCCACACCGCTGCAGTGCTGTGCAGCCAGTTGTGGGGCATGCCACTGCATGCAAACCCCCGTTTCACCCCCTGGCCGGGCAGCACATATGTAGCCCACATGCGGTAGTTGCCATTGCACTGCTGCTGCCACGCCCTGTGCCACTTGCCCACAAAGCCATTCAGGTGGCCATGGGAAGGCTGGCATGTGTATGGCCCACAGAGTGGCGGTCCCTGGCCTGCCCCCCCCAGCCCTGATCCTGGAAGTGGGCACAGGGGCACACTCCCCACTTCTTGATGTACCCACCTAACACCTTCCCTTTCCCCTGCCCTGCCCTGCCCCTTCCTCCCACACACACTTTACCTGCTGGGGTGGGTGTCAGTGTCAGTGGCTGTGGGTCTGGTCTGGGGAGCTCTTGCGAGAGGCTATTGAGATGGGGGGGGGGGTGTTCAGGGCACCAGCAGTAGTGGGAGGGGCTGTGGGGGGCCTTTAATTTTTATCACAGATTTTGGGTTTTTAACCAGAGAATTTACAATTTTTAACCGGAGAATTTGCAAGTTTTAATCAGAGAAAAAACCAGGATCCCTGCTTATCATCAACATTTTCCCATAACAAACTTGTTTAGATCAGATCTATTATGTTTCCAAGAGGAAAAGGCCCAGGAAAAAGCCAGCTAGTGACAGTTCTAATGATTAAGCACCTTTCTGCCTGTTTGCTTCATATTTCCACCTATACCTGTAGAGAGGATCATTCACTGAGATATTATTGTAATAACAACATACACACCACCTTTACTTTTTGCATTATCAATAAAACATGCTCCTCTGAATGATTATAGTGCTGAAGAACAAGTCAGGTCTAAGTGTTCAGACCATTGCCAAAATATACAGGCTGGAAAATGTCATTGTTGCATTGCTACTAAAATTAACCAGAAATATTTTAGCTGTATGTTGAGCAAGTTCATGTCCTTCACTGCAAACCGCAGGTGGAATATAGAAATCATTCCTGTGCCAAAAGTCTAGTGAACTAGTTAAATCCTCAAGCTAGTCTGTTATGGTAGATTCCATATAAAATGTCCGGTGCAGGCTATAATGAGTTGCTGGGTATCCACTTAACTCATAGATAAGTCAGAGTGGGAGCTCATTCAAACCTTTATTGCAAATACTACTACTAATAATAAGAAAAATCAATGAAATCTATGAAAGTTTTCACTGAGCTCCTCTGTTAGTAACTCTTTCCTAAAGAGGTAAAGTGGGTGTTCTTTGGAATTGCCAGGAAATATTATATGAGTCATTTAGTTCTGAGCAAACATTGCTCAGACTCAGCATTCCCAGCAATGCTCTTTATAGGAAAGAAACTGTGCTACCCTGAGCCATCAAGGATTTTTTCTGTTTTCCTACACATCCATAAATGCATCACAAACAGCCACAGAGAGGGGCAAGGACCAAAATGTAAAGCTTTTATCCCAAACCTTCTAAACTTTGCTAGTTAATATAAAACAGTACCCAAAATCAAACTAGCCCTTGCATTTGCCTAGGGATTTAAGGTATTCAGCAATAAACCTGGCTTGTTGAACCCATTTCTAATACACACAGAGACACAAAAGCACTTGGTGCTGACAGATGTGCAGCTCTCCAGTCAGACTCATGGCACTTCATAGAAAGTGCCATGAGTTAGATTGACCCTCCTGACTCAATACACCTTTGCTGTTGGTCGGGAGGGTGGGGGATCAAGCTCTAATTTGGAATCAATCCAGCTGAGGAGCTGTAGACATGAAGTTTTGCTCCCCTAGCCCTGCCCCATCCTTCCCAGCTCTGTTGTTGTCTGCATGATGAGAGGAGGAGAGAAGGGTGAGGAGGGAAATCAGGTTGGGGTTTGTGGGAAATAAGGAGAGGAAGGGTAAAGAGGGAGATCAGGAGAGGGGAGGCAGGATTGGAGCCTTCCTGAGGTTGGGGGCTCCAATCCATCCCCTACCAGCACCCAGCCCAAGCTCCCCCTCTTCTCCCCACTTCCCATCGTGCAGACGGCACTGGGCTTGCAGCTGGGCTGCATCAGCCCAGCGGCCTGAGCAGACAGAAGTTAATGAAGGTGCTCTGCTTTGGAGTGCCTTCATTTGAACCACTGGCCCGGGAGAGCCCATTGCACAGACACACACTTACCTGGCAGGGGAGACACCATGATCTAGAAGGTGGCTTACCTGGCAGGGGAAGCAGCGTGACCACGTAGGCGAGCTCCCCAGGGTAATTGTCTCTGATATGTCCTCCCTAGGAGGTCTATATTGAGCAGATTCTTTTTGGTATTGGGTGGTGGAACCGGAGCGTGCTCCATCCACTCCATGCATTGACCTGGTATTGCAGTGCTTCCAGGACCGGTGCAAAAAAAACAGAAAAAAAAAAAAAAAAAAAGCCTTCATTTGAACCCTCATATAATGAGGGTTAATTCGTTATGCAATTGGCGTGTTCTGAAGCCATGCTCTTCTGTTAAGATATGACTGTAGAGAGCTTTCAAGAGACCGACAGCACAACAAATATCATTCTTATCTGTGCCCTCTTAGCACAACTATGTGCTGGTAGTGGACGCAAAGCAGTGTTATGATGGTATAGTAACTGGTAAAGAAAGTACACCAGGGAAAAGAGGTTAAATACAAAGGGATTAGGACTATCAAGTAAGCAATAGATGTTAACTGGTAACATCCACTGCTGCTATATCCAATGGTATTTATCTGATTGTTTACAAACTCCTTAATAAAACAATACATACATGTGTTGCTACTTCAAACTAATCTAATCTACCCTATCTGATCTAATCTGTAGTTAATACTTATAATGCCTGGCACCATAGTAGTTGCCCACCCATAGTAACACAAGTTATAGCAGTGATTTCATCACCACATGCAAGTTCCGGTATCCTGAAATGCACTTTCTTTCTTCCTTGTATTACAAAATGTTTGCACCTAGGAAGTCCCAAACAGGGCCTTATCATGCTAAGCACTGCGCATACACAGACACGCACAGCTAAAGGTGGTCCCTGCCCAGAAAAGTATGCAATTTAATGGCCTGCATCTGCAAACACAACTTCACATGCTTAATTTTACTAGCATGAGTAGTCCCATTGTGGCTAATTATAATATATAAGATTTTATCAACAATTAGTTCAGCATGAATGGTTAAATTTCTGCACAGCACAAGCTGTTTTTATAGGCCAGGCAGGTAGCAGTGACTGTAATAACGATTTCCCAACAGTTCTTATTGTAATACCTGATTTTCAGTTACTAATAGCTGTGCCAAACTTAAAGCATTTGGACTGAAATTTTTTTGTCTTGAGTATCTGCTTCAGGCTAGGAATAAGAACATTGTTTTGTCCACATAAAAAGTCCTTTCCTCTGAGAAGCTGAAGCACCCCAGTGTTTTGGAACAGGATCTTGGATTTTATCAAGGAGGTGGCCTTTATATCAGCACCCACCTTTTGTCATCCCCATGCAAATATGCCCAAATCCAGTCATGTTATAGGCCTGTGACTGTTCCAGTTTGCACATATTCTGTAGAGACATATTTGTTTCACTGGCCATGCTTACATGTGCAGCAGACTGTGCATATGAAAGTACTAAATGACTTCCATCACTGCACTGTTTTTTCCCCGACACTACTGCATCTCATGTAGATGTGCCCACTGAGAATTTCCCCCAAAATTTTGTCTGCCCTGGACATGCCTGCCCTGCAGCTGCGCAGTGCTCTCACTGCAGTGTGAGCTTCTGGGTACAGTGATCCAGCTGGGATCAAGGAATCTATCTTGCCCATGCTGTCAGTGGTAAGCACCTAGGCAGTAGAGAGGAGGAAGCTGCCTGATTCAAATGAAGAGGAAAGAATAGCTGTACCTAAGGGATCAAGGAGTTACATTGAAAAAGAATTTGGGAGGATCTAGGACTGGAGGAGGATATAGGGAAGGATAGAGGGAACTGGGACTGTAAAGGTAAGGAGAATGAGATTGGAATCCATGGATGGAAACCAGATAAGATTTTGGAGTCAGACTGAGGACATATAAGATGTTGAGGGGAGACTGGAACTGAATGAATAAGAAGTCTGGGGCTTGGAACTAGAAGATGAGAAAAGAAGTTGTGGCAGAAGGGATACAGGTCTGGTCAGGAGCTGGAATCAGGAATAGATCCAGAGTTTTTACTGGGGGTAAAGGGAGACCAGTGTAGGTCTACGAGTGCTATGGGCATGCTGGGCAGTTTGTCTAAGCATGATGCACCCTGGCTTTGCAGGAACATCTGAGCTGTTGTCTGAGCCGTGCCCCCCTCTCCCCCGCCCCCCAATTTCCTTGTATCAGCTCCTGAATGGAGTGAAGGCAAAATTTCTGTCCTTCTCTGCTTGCCTTTTAAAAAGCCTAAGAAAAAAACATTAAAAAAAATTAGCTGAACAAAACGTTAAGAGCAAAGTCCCTTTACTCCCTCCAGAACATGTGATGATATTATGAAAACTATATCATAATGCATACCTACCAGGGAGATGAATTAAGGTTGTGCAAACAGCCTTAGTTACAGCATTTCCTATCTTTTCAATAATGGACTGGATCCTATGCTTTTCATGTAATTGTTTATATATAATATTTTCATGACATATAGGCTTTTATAATTCACTCTTAAGCAGTTGCAAGGATCATTGGTTAAGCTTGTGTTTTTACCCTTTGCCAGCCCCTGTGCAATATGTTGTTGAGGTCTCTTTCTGGAGTTTCCAAAAAATAGCACAGAAGATTTACTACATTTGGCTTTTTTTGCAGTGCTGTCCTACATCTCATAAACTGGACAAGTACTTTCTCTTACTCCTGTTTGTACAAAACTAGCAAAATAATGCCCTGATCTTTTTTGGTAATTTATTTTCACTGCTGTAATACAAAATAAAAAGAACTAATAGTAATGGTGCTAAAGTGCTGCTGCTTTGGTGACCACACATCACTTACAGTGTGTTGGTTCACACAGGTAATGCAAATCAGACTCAGTGCTATGCAGAGTACCTAACTTTAGACAAAATCCTGCTTTCGGGTATTTGAGAGCTGGATATGGCAGAAATATCTCAGGAGATCCTGTCATGTGACTCAGTAACAACACTCTTTGCATGTTCCTTTCTGGGCCTCTAGGTCATTCAAAACGCAATTTGACTGGCTGCTGGTGGGATCCTTTGTGCTATTTACTTAAAATATTGCTATGGAGAATGGGCTGGTGGGAAAAAAATGTAGAGGAAATAGGGAGCAGTAAAAATAGTTTGACCCCTCCCTCCCCCAAATTAATTATGAAACCATATACTCAGTTCAATAGCGATGATAAATTGGAAAAAGATCCAGTGAGCAGATAGTGGAAAGCAGAGTGGTGATAAATCCCTCATCAATCATAGAATCAATCTGATAACTTCTGTTCCCTCTACATTAGTCTGCTATTAAGCTGCTATTAGTGGTAGCGATGAAGCTGAGTATGGCCAGTTCCATAGGTTCATATTGGCAGCCTGGGAGGGCATTAACAAATGCAATTCCTCACTAGCCTGTTATAGGACCTCTGCTCTATTTAAAAGCTATGGCTATGGCTGATACAGCTCTGAAACCTTGACCTATAGCTTTGGTACTGCAGGAGCTTTTGGGCTAGCATTAATCACAGTGCGGGCTCAATTTGTAGATCAATACCAACCAATTAGAATGCTCCCTGCTGAGGACCATCTCCATGGAATACTGGTGACCTTTGACCTTCTATTCCATGTGACCAGTGCTGCCTGAGGGGGGCGGGGGGACACTGATAAGGCTGATGCTTCAGTCAGTAACTCCTTTCATATAAGGTTAATGGTACCAAGGCATCTTCAAGAACGTGAATTTTTCCCCTTTCATATGAGATGCATGCCTGTATGTGTAAAGAAAGGCAGGGATGGGAAGAATTAGGCAAGTAATAAACTCATAGCTTGTATGCTATCCCATCAGCAATGAGTGACCTCAGCCTTGGCTTGAAGGGGTCATGTTTCAGGAGGAGAAATTGTGGGATCAGGTTCCTTAGTGACCCTGACCAAGAAGAACAGAGATTATCCATTATGCTGAGTTATGCTCAGTCCTATCAGAATGCAAATTTTGAGTGTCACCAACCATTCATTTCCTTTAAATGGACACAGGCAAAACCCTGACCCCAAATTTAATGTTTTTGTAAGTTGTTTTGCAAACAACAGATACTTTGACAAAAACATCAAACATATACCCATAATGGTAAAAAAAGCTTCAAAAATAAACTTCCTCTCATGGTGGTCTCAACCCTCCTGTTTGTTAATTGTTTGAGGATCCACCTGAAAGTAAAGACTAGCAAAAAACAAAAACAAAACTGACCAACTTATGTTAATTGTCCAGCCAAAAAAAATGCACAAAGCAAGCAAACAGCACTGGTGGTGAGAAGTGTGGTATTTGTAGTTATGTGATTAAAGAGTCAGTGGGTTTTGGGAGCAGCACCATTAAGAGAAAAGTTTCCTCCCTGTTTCACTGCCAGTAGGTTCACTATGACTGCTGTGAGTCAAGCTAAGGCATTTGTCCTTGCAGAGTGAGCTGCAGACACTGTTCTTGCATGGAAACTTTATTTCTTTTTTTCCTTGTATTGAAAACACAAGTTTCTCATGTTGAAGATGGCTTTTTTTACTCATTGTCTATTAAAAAACATAATTGAAGCTAGACGAATTTTTTAAAAATTATGAAGTTTCAATGATTTATTAATAATGCAGAAAAAGAAACAGGATTCAAAAAATACGTGGGGCAGATCCTCCCAATTTTCCCATGCTGAGGCTATAGCCCAGCCTTTTGTACAATGGTTGCTTATATCCTCTCTTATTTTTGGAGGATTATTTACAGGCTAGGCGCATAGTATCATCTTGCTAAGTAAGTAAGAACAGCCATGGACAGGAAGTAGAGAAATACTGAAAGGGAGATGAGAACGACATTAAAGGATGGGGATATTATCTCTTTTTTCAATTTTATGCTGTGAGAGCCATGGCAGTCCTGTAACATTCATGGGTGTTGGGATGGGATGCTTAGTATAACAGAGGTAGGAAAAGCTCCTACAATACTGTTGGGGGTGGGGAGTGAGGGGTTTAAGGACTAATTCAGGACAATCTCTGAGTAACATTTATTAATTTATATCTACAACTTTTGGAACAAGTTACCTCCAAGTGGGGAATCACTATAATTTCATGTAACTAAGCTCTTCATGTTTCTTAGAAAAGATAGCTATAAGATCAGTGCATGTCCTGATCTTAAGTCATAACCATTATTCATCAACAAGAGCTTCTTTACTTCTGAGTTCTGGTCCTGGGCTTCTCCCTCACTATCAATACCAAGTGATGCTTGGCCTTGCATTTCTTTGGGGTGACCTCTTCAGGCCAGTGCTGGGAATGAACACCAGAAATCATGTCCAGCCCTAGCTGGAGAAAACTGGTGAGTAGGGGTGTCCTCAAGGAGTCTCCTGATTATAACCCCAGATGTAGGGACTTTGGGGAAGTAGGAGACAGAGACAGAAGGCCTGATAAATCTTTTGTTTACTGTAGTTTTATTCCACTGTCACCCCATTTATTCCAGTAGATGACACCAGTGTAAATGAGATCAGAATTGGATCCAGAAAGACTTTGACTGATTAAAGAGTTTAGGGAGCCTAGATCACTCCAGGGCTCATCTCCTCTACAATGAAGTCATTCAGTAGGTACTCCAATAGATTTGGGAGCATTATTCTGGTGTAAAAGAGAGAGAATCAGATTCACAAAGCAAAAGTAAGGAGAGAGGGGTGTTCAGGAAACTAAGAAAATAGGATTCATAAGGAAAGGGTTGACTGGGGAGAACTAAAAAGAAATAAAAGGACAGAGTGGGGGCTTAGGGATGGAAAGAGGATTAGCAGCAGATGGCAGGTATCAATTATTTACCATTTATGTACAATAAAAAAATACGCTTTAACTATAGGAAGAGCAGAAAACAAGCTCAATAACAATTTAAAAGCATATGGAAATAAAATGCAGCAATTTAAAGGGTTGTAATAAATGTGCAGTGTTCTTTATAATGGCCCTGCAAGAACTACAAATGTTAAGCCTTAGTGAATTACACTTAAAATAAATGTAACATAAAAAATAAATTAGGTACACAAATAACTTTACACTCAGACATTTACAAAAAAAATCTGTTTCCAGCAGCTAATTAGAAAAAGGCTGTAATGAGCATAACTTTTCTTTACCTTAGAGACAAGGCTGAAAATGCTAAATACAGATATAGGTATAGTGGGTACCATTAAAAACTCAACATTTGCAACTTCATAGTGATTGCAGTAATGAGGTATCCTCTGTGGTAGAGATGGGAGCTGAAGTCAATGAGACAGAGGCAGAATTTCACCCATGAAGCTGTAGCAGGTAGATAGATGCCTGCTGATGTGATCTTTTTATTATTATTTTGTGCTCATACTTCAATAAATAACTATTGATTAACAGAAGAAAAATACTAAAGTTGACAATGTAACTCTCAAATGTAAGTAGCTGATTGTTATTATTTTGTGTATTATTTACATTCGAATAGCAACTAGAGGCCTCAACCAAAAAGTAGGATCCCATCATCATCAAATCATTATGTTACATTGTAATGCACAAAGGGCAACAACTCCACATATCTTTATTCTAAATAGTTAAGGATAGTAAAGGCTGAGAAACAGGAAACATTATTACCTCAGGTTTAAAGAAAGGGAGCTCAGGCACAAATATAAAGTGAAGTATTTAACTCCTATTTAACTCAGGCACTTAAATGTTGTGCTGGATCAGGACCCTGTGTCTCACTAGAATTGTTCGCATGCTTAAGTTTAAGCAAATGGCCAATTACTTCGGTGGACTGGGATGCTGTGGCTCGCTCAGGAGCACACAGATTTATATCTGAAGATGGCTGTCAGGTTGGCACATAAAATGCCAATTTTTTAACGGCACACATTACATATGTACTGTATGAACTTGCATAAGTTTTTATGGCTGCTGTACATTTGAGTATGTTGAGAAAAGGGGTGAAGACTCTTTGCTCAGTCACCATAAAGCTGGTTAATTTGGATGCAATATGGTGTCCAGCTATTTCAGCTTTAATAGTGCCAAATGTCTGTTTTAAAAACATACTGGATCAATCAGAAAATTCCCATTAACCTCACATGTGCATTCTTCAGTGTAACACAGGCAGGCTTCAGGGAAGCAACACAGCATGTTCCAGCTCTAAAATAAAGATGAATGATGACGGTTTCAGAGAGAAAGGGATGTTAGGCCCATTCGGAGCAGAAAACTAAAAGAAGAGTGACAGTGACACAGGGGTTGGCCATTGATGTTGCCAGTTCAAGATTTGCTGGACACAGCATAAATCGTCATTGTGAAGAAAATCTTTTGTGTACACTGGGTGGGGAAGGCAGAGAGAGAATAAAGTGAATTTAGTGCCTGTCAAGGATGTCAGATGACAACACTGGAAAATGATGTCTTCTTTTTATCTTCAAGGTAGGGACAGCATGTGCAGCAAAAACACTGATTTCTCTGCATGACCCTGCCCAATATATCTCAGTAGCCAGGGTATTATCTCACGGGATGAGGGGAGAGCTCCATCTTCAGATCCATTGAGTCTTCTCAGCAGAGAATCAACAAGGGACTCAGTCATGATGTAATATAAGCACCTATGTATTTGAAACTCAGCTAGGATGGCTGCTAATCAGTGGTAATCTTACTGCTCATCTGGACTGGATATGAACAAACCACTGGAGGCCAAAGGCTGTATGTCACCAGTCTCTGAGCACTGAGAGACACATACCACCCCATATTCTTGGACAGTATGAAATGTGCAGAAAGCTAAGCACAGGAAACCACACAAAAGATTTTTCTTCTAGCCACATTTCAAATCTTTATTAATCCATTGTTCTTCTAGGCCTTTGAACAAGCTACATATGTCAGGTGTCTGACACCAGAAGAGGCCATTGCTGAAACTGAAGCTTTCTCTCTGGCAGCTGAAAGAGCAGAGGAAATCTTTGTCTATTTTGAATCTGATATATGATCTCTACCTACTTCTGTAGTATAGGAAACCCTCAGTATTTGCGGGTTCAGCATTCGCAGTTTCAAATATTCATGAATGCCGAAACCACATTTTAAATACACCTTAAACACTTAGTGGAGCTCCTTGGGAGCTCCACGCTTGCTGCTGCCGTGCTCCCACCACCGCTGCTGGGCTCCCGCCATTGCTGCTGTGCTCCCACCATTGCCACCAGAGCTGTGCCCCACTGCCAGCTGCCGGGGGCACCACGTTCATGAACGCAGTGCCCTATTCACAGATTTCGCCATTGGCGGGGATCACGGGAATGTATCCCCTGCAAATAGCGAGGGTTGCCTGCATTGTAAATTTATACCTATTGTGTCTCCTGATTTTAAGGGTTGCCAGAACCTACACTTCTTGCTTAAGCAGTACAGACACAAGTACAGTATCTGAGAAGATAGTTTGCTCAGCTAGAAAGTTTTCTGTCTCTTGTACTGGTAATTTGCCACAGTACATGTTGCTCTCTTGACATCAATGGATTATTAGGATGTACCTGGCCATTACCTGCACATCTTACTGGATGGGCCTAAGAAGTTAAGGTGCAAATCAAGAAATGATCTTGCAGTTAATGGCAAAATACTTCCCAGGGTACGTCTTCTCTGTAAACTGACTATATTGCTTGTTTTTCCTCTACCTGCCAGGCTGGAGGTTTTCAAGGGAATCTGCGGACACAAAACACAACCCTGGGTTTGTTTGGTGACATTCCAAGGTAAATCAGTAATGCCAGAATCAGTAGAAGGAAGAAATACTGACTGGCAGCAAAATACTTTTGGAAGCACAGAAGTGAAGCCAGCTATGCTTCAAAACCTTAAGGGCAATGCATGGTTTTCTGTAATGATTCTTATGCTGCCTTTGATTAGCTAAATCAAGAGACTAGAGACTTCTGAATGGAGCTGCATCCCCCTTGTCTGACTGGAAAGCTGGTTGGCTGTCTGGGAACTTAAAATGGGGGAAAGTGAAGATGGAGCAAAATGATCTCCACTTCTCTACAAAGGCAATACTATAACAGGGAGCCAAAGGCTCCTGTCACTTTAAATAGAGTGGCTGTGTGAGGATTGCAACAGAGGAGCACAGGCTGGCCATTAGGTAAAGGAGAAACCCCATGTGGCTGGGAAGACACATGACTGAAAGGGGTGGGGCTTAGAGGTATATAAATTCAGGGCCTGTGGCAAAGGGGGCAGTCTGATGCTGCAGGCCACAGGGATAGGAGCTCCCAAGAAAGATGGCCGCAGGAGACAGACTGCAAGGTACCCAAGTTGTTCTGTAGAGCTGGAAGGAGCAAGCCAAGGGAGACTTATAGCCTGGTGAGGCAATGACCCAGAGCAGGGTGGATTTCAGCTGTTGGGAGCAGATGCTTGTATTTTTCATTGTGATTAAGTTGGATACTGGAGGACCAGGTAGGGGAGAAGGAGACCACTCAAAAGGGTGTCTGGGGTCCTAAACCCTTCAAAAGTGCCAGATGGCTTAAGTGGGCTAAGGCTGAAAGAGCCAAAGCCTCACTGCAAACCCCAAGAAGCTTGAGGGCTGCAAGCAGCACCCGGGGGGGAGTGCTGCTATTGGCTGAAGGGCTGTAGTGTGCAGCAGAAAAGACTAGGGGCACAAACCCAGAGCCCACACAGGGTGAGATAAGGACCCAGAGCCTGTGAAGGGTGAGGCTGGAGCTGGGGCCCAGAAGCCTAGGGTCCTGGGACAGTGGACCTTGGGCAGAGGGGCCCAGCCAGAGTAAAGTGAGCCAAGGCCAGGGAGCTGCAGCCCACACAAGGATCTAAGACCTGAAGCAAAGCCCCATGACCTCTAGGGGCAGCTTCCCAGTCCAGTTATAACACCAAGAATGGCAGCATGGGATCCTGAAAGACCGGGGGGACAGAGTGGGGAGTAGAAGGGGTCCAGGTTCCTGATAGGAGGTAACTTGTCTGTCCCAGGGCCTGACTTGCTGCAAATGCGTATGTTTATATGGACATATGCACCCTCCAAAAGGTGTACATATATGCCACAAGGGGAACTACAGAGCACTGAGCACTAGGTTTATCCTGTCAGGCCATTTTCCTTTGCATGGCACTAATGCAAACCCATTGGCTTCTTTGGGGAGGAAGGAAAATAGCGGGGTGTCTCCCAGGTATATGTAAGAGACAAAATTAGACCCCACTATTCTACATGGTGCTCACTCTTTTTCAGTTCCTGTGAGACTCTCCACCTTCAGTATTTTACATAAGAAACAGACCACAGAGTGCATTGACCCAATGGGTTTTCTGCACCAAGTCTGAGTGCACCTCAGTGTGCAATATTAACCAGTAATAGTCACTCTGCTATGTCATTTTGCTTAATTAATAAATAAGCAAAGGGTGATAAGCAAACATAATGACATAGCATGATGATTATTGAAGACAGATGTGCCTATAGAAATAGAAGAAATACATGGTTTTGTCCTTTTAAAATCTCCATGTGAGGCATCCATGAAATGATGAAAGCTCAGACAGATTTCCTTTAATCTGACCTTTGAGGGAGCAATATCTCCATGAATACTGAACCATCAGTCATACTTGGTCAGTGAAGTGTCAATAATTGAATAACTGTGACAAGTGCTGGAGATAGTCCAATGCAAAGGCTTGTGCGTGTGTACCAGCCTTTCACCTCTGTAGAGCTAAGTTCAAAGACTGGGTTAAGTCACAAATGGAGATGAATTAAATGGTTGCAGCTTAATCCCTAGGGTCCATTTGTCCACACCACAGAACTTGTATTTCAGTACAATGGATGGTTTCTATTTGATAGAGAAACTGATTGGAAAGAATTTCTCAAGAAATTCTGATTAATTGAAACTAAGAATACTAAAAAAAACCTGCTGAAATATTTAGAAATACTGCAGTGATAGGATCAAGGGAGAATAGGGCTAGAAGGTACCTCACAAGGTCATCAAGTCCAGATCTCTGCTCACAGTAGAATTATCCCTGATTATACCATTCTAGGCAAGTGTCTGTCCAACCTGCTCTCAAAAACTTCCAGGAATGAAGTTTCTTCAACTTATCTACATGGCCTGTTCCAGTGCCTGACACCTTCATAATGAGATAGTTCCTCCCAATCTGCACTCTAAATTTCCTCTGCTGCAGCTTGAGGCTATTGCTCCTACTCCAGTCCCCTCAGCCACAGAGCAAAGGCTTCTGCCTCTTTATAATCAGCCTGTAGGTATCTGAAGACTGTTATCAAATCCTGCTGTAGTCTTCTACTCTTTAAACTAAATAACCTTAGCTCTTTCAGCCTTTTCTCAAAAGTCATGCCTCTTAGACCTCTCCTTTTTTTTCCTCTCCACTGGACTTTTTCCAAGTATAGGGCCCAAAATTGGACACAGTACTCCAAGTGAGTCCTCTTCAATTCTGAATAGAGCTGAAGAATTACCTCTCTTGATTTGCAGATGAGATTCTTGTTAATATAAACCAGCAAAAACCTCCTGTTGACCTTTTTTGCAACAATGGCACACTGTTCGTTCATATTCAGCTTACCATCTACAGTTAGCCGTTAATAAGACTGGTTGAGCATGATGATCCAACGAGTTGTATATCCACCATACAGTGCTTTTGATGCCCATTGGTGAGAAGTGTTGTGGACAAGGGGCATATCTGTATGTGCAATTAATGAGAAGCAATAAACTCTGGTGCAGTTTATGCTGGAGTTCATTGTGCCTGGGTGCACCATTTGCACGTGCCTGACACTGCAGCACGTTGAGCTGGGGCAGAGCAGCCTCAGCTGGCAAGGGGTCCCAGGGGTCAGCCTGCTAGCTGGGGCTGCTCTGACCTGGCTCAACTAAAGCACCCTCATGCCTCAGCCAGCCCTGTCAGGTTAGTACTTGTATTTTCAAGTACTAACCTATGGCAAAGTGAATTACTTTACTCTATCCTAATAACATGGCATGTGTAGATGCTGAGACATTTGCTGTGGAACTGATTTGGCAACTCCACAGTAAACATCTCATGTAGACACACCCAGAAACTGCTAGTTCAGAACCGTGCTGATAAAAATTTTAAAAACTCTGTACAAGATCTAATCTAGAATGAGATCCTGTGTACTGTGATCAGGCCCTGCAATTCATACCCTTAACTTAAATTTGTATCTCATAGATAAATCTAAATTTGGAATCTCCTAACTTCCTTCAGGATCTTTCTCTGTGAGTGGTATATGAGACATGGTGCAGGAACTGCTTGTGTGGCTTCCATGACTTGTCATGATGGTTAATCCTGGCTTTATAATCTATGCATTTAAGAAACATGCATGTTTCCAGCTGAATTCCTTGAGAGGTATATGGATCACCCTGAGTCAGGCTGTGGTAAAGAGCCATACAATGTGATAATGAGCTGTGTATGAAGGAATGTTGAAGGTTAGAGCCCTGTGGTTTCCAAGAGAAAGAAGGAAGCTATACAATAGGGCCATATGCTCCAACATTAGTTATCTGCTTAGGAGGCTTTTTCTTTGTAGGTAATTCATAATAAAAAAACCTGATAGTTATGATGTAATAAGAATGGCTGCTCCCATGGACCTGAGAAGGAAGCCTTTTTTACCCTCTATTCGGTAGAACAATTGCTCACCAGAGAATGAGATCACGATACCAAGAAGGTGGAGAGCAAAATTCAGCATCAAATTTCCCACTTAACCATTTCATTTCTCACATTCAGAAATGTATCCCTGTTAAAAACAAAGCAACTTAAAGAGATCATTTGTTCTCCAGGGCTTCTGAAGATTTAGTTCTTTAATCCAGACTGTAGTTTAAACTGAGCTTCTGTTTAGAGAAATGGAAGCTTGCTAATGCACAGGTTACACGCCCAATTTTCCTCTCTGAGTCACCAAACTAAAGGATATTTTGGGGCCCTGGGCAAGAAGAAGATAGGAGAATCCGGGGGGCGGGGGGGCAAGGTGTTCTTCCCATAGGACCTGGGCTCCAGTAGAGGGAGAAACTTCTTTCTCTCTTGGTGCTGTTGTTGCAGAAGTGTTCTCACTCACTCACTGGCAAGTTACGGATCAATGTGGAGTAAGTGAGGGGGTAACTTATTTCCATGTGTATTTGCATATTACCAGTATACGCAAAATGGATCTTCTTGTTTGCTTTGTATTGCTCACCGAGGTGGCCAGTGAGTGAATGAGAACTGGATCAAAATTGAAGAATAATTACATTTACCTGGCAACGTCGTCCCCCCCAGGCATCTGGGGGGTGTCTATCCCCAGCTGACCTGTGCGTTAATCTGCCTGTGGGCACCCTTCAGTACTTTTTACAAAATGACTCATCAGGACTCATTCAAAGTATCTCCTTTGATAGATAAAGGCAATCCTGCTGAGCTTCCTAGGTGCCTCTTCCTCCTGAGTTTGGTCCCCTAAGATTAGCAGAACAATCAAACAGGAAATAGATTTAAGCACTTTCCATAAACTCCCTGGGACAGTTCATTGAAAACCCAGACTGTTGAGCTATGTGAGCCAAAGTATTTGGCAACTTCTTTCTATGAGACATTGAATAGTTCCTTTATTTCATGGCTCATGGGGAAGCAAAAGCTAATATTCAAACTGAAACTTAACAAGAACAGAAAACATCATCCTCATTCTACCCAACTTCAGTACATAAAATATGCAGTAATAAGGGATTGTACAGAGTTACATAAACCCCAGATTGATGATAAACCGATCTCAGAACCACTTCCTACAGAAGAGGAAGTCTTTCCAGAAATTAAATCTACCTGTAAGGACAGGTTAATACTAAAAAACATTATCTTGGGGACTCCCATCAAGACAGAGAATCCCACCCTAATCTGCCACTGACATTAAATCCTTATTAGTTTTGGAGAAGACTGTTTATCTCATTTTTTGTGCCTTCTGAGTCTCATTTCCAGAAAGAAACATTTTTGGGAAAGCTGATTACTAGAATATATTGAATAAAACTGTGGAAGGGGTATGGTCATGCTTGACAAGCTTAAAATGTGACACTCCTATGTGGCAGCTGATGAGCTGGCTGAGCTAAACAAAAAGAAATCCAAATGCTTGTTAAACTGCCACTCTGTTCCTGTTCTGTTGGTTACAAGGGGATTCCCATTCACAGAAATCCTTTACTGCAGAAAGCTCAGACAGTTAAAAAAAAATGAAGCCTGGGACAATGTTGCATTGTACCTAACCCCCTCCATCACAAGGACTGTACCCAGTTGCCCAGACCTGACAAATGTGGCATTTTTTGCTTTGGTCATTTATCTGAGATTCAACATTGGGTGGGGCAGAGGACAGACCTGGGAGGGACATGTGGGAAAGAAAGAAAGAGACAGTTGGAGTTTCTCAGACATATTATGAGGAAAGAAGAAATTGAAAGTCTGGTCATAACTGGAAAGGTTGAAGAAAGAAGAAACCATGGAAGACAAAGATTGACTTATGTCAAGAGTCTGTCTAAATGAATGATGTATTGAGACTGGAAATTCTGTATGCCTCAAAGTGAAGATCATGGTAGAAGACCTGTGGAAGACCATGGTCACCAATATCTTGTTTGGATATGGTACCTAGAGAGAAAGTATAAAACAAAGTGACAATAAACTGTGGTATTATTGCACCTCTCCTTTTCCTTTTGGTATGTGCAGGCCTCTCTCCGCACATCTGTCACAGCCACTGACCATTGAACCGAGAACCTGGCAGAGGGATCCTTCAAAGCTCTTGAAGGTCATCCTGTCTATGTAAATAGTTGCTGCTGAGTCATCACAGCATTCTGAGCCTGTGCCAGCTGAAAAAACAGGACTGGAAATCAAAGGTATCCTCTGCTCCAGAGCATTGCCGTTAGACCACCAAGAAGGAAATGAGTTATTTCCTCCATTGTACAACAAAGAAAGAGAGATGAAGTATCCTTCATTTTTCTCCTGCTTTAAATCTATTGATTCCAGTTGGATTCCACATTGACAGTGCCCAGTGTCCTGCTAGCCTTGAGAGATGTAATGAGAAATCCTTGAAACCCTATACCTCCTGCACCTGATGTGAGTATAGGGTGCAATTACAGTTCTCAACCCCTGTTGACCATGGGAAAATTGAACCCACATCATGTACGTGGCAATGTACATCACTACCAGTGCACTGTGAGAGCGTCCTTTGTCCTCTTTCCCCCACCTTTAAGTTGGTCCATTAGAAGGGAATAAATTAGCTGATATCCTTCTTTTTATAGTTCAGAGCATTTGCAAAAAATGTTCCTATGCACAATAAGAGATTCAACAGAGCAAACAAATCCATCCCATGTCTCAAGTGAAGCACAAGGAATTCTCCATTAGGCTGCATTGTAGTGGAATGAGTCTGAATGCTATGACATGCACAGGCCACAGTCTCATTCCTGTGGCTGACTTAACAGTCACTTCTACTTCTGCTGTAGAAAACACTGCTCCTATTCCTGACTGGCATTTCCCTTTGGAATTTTTCAAGTAAACAGTGCTCTCAAGACAGTGCAATAAATACAGTGCAGTGGGGTAGTCAATGCTGCTGCCTAGCCTCCTTGAAAGGATGTTATAGGCTTTAATGTCATTCTCCAATGAATTCTGGAAATAGCTTGTACGCTAAAAGGAAAATCAAAAGTTCTGAAAAGTGATGTTTGCACCATGCATCCAAAATGGGTTCTAAAACTGCATCTGCATTTACTCACATTCAGCCTTTTCCACATGCAATATCAGGTGTCTGTTTTATTTCTGTCATAATGTGTTGTGTTCATTCAGAATTTAGGGCTTGTGCACGTGTACTGAAACTGTGTACACATCAGACAGATACCTGACAACCTGATGTGCACTCACACCATTGTGAACAAAAGGGTAGGTTGTGATGGCCTTACATTGGCTTGCGTGATATGAATAGTCCCCCTGAAACCAACAGGCTCATTTATGAAATAAGGTACTGCTCCATGTGAACAAGCATATCACAATTTGTCCATAATAAGAGCTTTAGTGCATGCAGAAGTTTGGAGATAGAAAAACTGAGTGTAGTTGGGATTGGGGACAACTCTCTTTATAAAAATTGACCCTTTTTGGCTAAGGGATTAATATTCCACCGGAACTAATACTCTACTCTTGAGTCTTGCTTTATTTCCTTACCTGTTGTATGTCACTCTCTGTTTAACACTAAAATAAGAAAATAGTTTGTACTGTCAATAATAGACCTGGCCAGAAAACAAAACCTCCACATGCAGAATGTATTTTTGTTCCAAATCAGGATGAAATCTTAAAAATGTCATAGAATAAAAAGCCAGAAACAATTTGAGTGGGAAACGTCAAAATGATCTTATCAAAATGGACAGTTACAAGGAGTCAAAATGTTTTTATGGTACCATATCGCATGTTACTGGTAGATGAAACATGGTAGATGTAAATAGCAGTTATAAATAGCTACCAGGCCATTTGTGTTATGGAGTCAAAGGAAGCTGGATGTAATGCTATTTGCATTACTCCTTTGAATACTGTTAGCTATAGCAAATGACATGTCTTCTTACACTTGCCTTTAGGCTTGTGTGGGCCTGTGACTGTGTTAATAATATAAAAATCAAAACAAAATGAGCAGGTTGAAATGAAATGCTTCATTTCCAATTTCAAATGTCCAAAAACTTTTCCATGAAAAACTTCATTGGAATCAATCAATACATCCCTACAACATTGCACTTATCATGAAACAGTAGTTTTCAAGAGAAAACAGCTCCATCAAAAATGTTACACAAGAGCTGCTCAACAATTTTTTCCAAGAAGTTTAATGGCTAAGCATTGCAGACTGTATCTGGCCTGGAGAATCTTTGAAATACTCAACAAATGACATTCCACTAAAACAAGAAGCAAGAAAAGCTTAAAGCAATACGGACCTTGCTTAAACTCTACCGGGATTTCCCTTTAGGGATGTGTGCTTGTAGCAAACTATAAAGTGACTCTACTGGTGACTCAGCTTTGGAATTGTTTCTCATTGGAAGCCTGGGAAAGTCCATTGCTTTAAAACACACAAAACCAAATAAAGATCTCACTTGAGATTACATAGCAGGAAGATGAGCCAAATGTTCAAATAGGTTAGGAGCAGTGTTCTATTAATCTATGTGTCCAGAACTTTTGGTTCCTCTGGAAAGCACCACCATGAAACCATAGTTAGCTCACCTTTTTCTCTGTTCCACCTATTACTTTCAGAGAAGACTGCTTACTTCATTTTTTGACCAAAAGCTCAGCAGAAGTTAGTGATAATGTGAGAAAGGGGAAAAAAAGAATGAAGGATTTAAGAAAACAGAAGTGCACAGAATATGCGGAAGTTCTTTTTTACACATGAACAAATGGCAAGATGGAAAGCTGTATTAAATATCACTCAAGGGACTGGCAAAAACTGTCTGTTAAAAGAACACAGAATTGTTCTTGTACAGTTTAAATGAATCCACTAAAAGATGACGTCATACTTTTTCAAGCAGAAATGTTTGAAACAGCTCTTAAAATAAACTGCCTCATAAAAACAGCCATGGTATATGCTGACTGCTTGGCTTAAATTAAATGGACAAAGTTGTGAAGCTAAAAAGAGAGAGCTTGATCGGCATTGTAATTCTAGAGAGCTGCGCTGGACTGTTTACATGAAAATAGTAGGGCTGTGCAAAGCTTTGGTCCCTGATTCGATCTGGTGGCCAAATCTATGAATCCAAATTGAATCAGAGGACCCTTTAATGTCTCCGATTAGAGTTGGAGCCCTCTGAATGGATTTGAAGAGATTTGAAAAGATTTGGAGATTCAGACATAGAGACAGCTTTAAATGTTTTTTCTACATACCTCTAGGTAGCAGGTGGCTCATGGGTGTTGTGATGCTGGGGTACATGGAGTGTCCCATAGAAGTGGGGGGGGGGGCCCCGCTGTGGTCCCCAGCACACCCGGAAGTGGACCAGAAGCACTTCCAGTCCACTTCTGGGTCTACCAAGGAGCAGGCAGGGCAAGTCACGTCCCCCCGACTTGGTGACTGGTGCCTCCTGGGTCTGGGGTGGGGACACCCAGGGTCTCCCTGTTGCTGAGCCAGGGAGGTGTTGGGGGGGGGGGCCCAGGGCGGTCCCCAGCTGACCCAGAAGTGGACCAGAAGTAATTCCAGTCCAGTTCTGTGTTCACCACTGAGCATGTGGAGGTTCCCCCCCCCAGCCACTCCTGTGGGATGCTCCACATGCCCCAGCATCACAGTGATCATGAGCCATGCCTGCTACCTCAAGGTATGTAGAAAATGTTTTTAAAGCTGTGTCTATGTCCGAATCACTGATTCTCTGAATCAGCATTGAATTTTCAGATTTGTATGTGGACAAATTGAATCAGGGACAGTGATCTGAATCAATGAATTGAATCACTGTCCCTGATTTGGGCTGAATCCGAATCTGAATTGAATAGGGCCTGCTTCACACACCTCTAAAAAATAGCTGAAATGGCCATGCATTGAGCTATGCTGGTTTGATTGATGGATGCTCCTAATTATGCTTGTCTGCATGGGTGCTGTTATAGCAACCAAACATCACATGTACAGCAACTTCCAGCCCATCACTTAAGCCTAGTGTACAACACTACCAAACTTTGCCAACAAAACTTTGTGTGAGTGCATTGCACCCAAAGCTTCTCAACAGTGGTAGAATTCCCCTTCTCATGTCAGAGTTGTTACACCTCTGCCTAATGAAGTAAAGCTTCTGCCACCACCTGGCAGCCAGCAGAAGGTATGTGAAGACACATCTTCATCTTCTGCCAGCTGCTGTAGTCTGTTCAACAGCTGGTGTCTCCTCAGGGTGCCATTCATGGGCAGTTACACAGCTGCTATAGTGGAGCTCTGCCAACAGTGCCTGGGTGTGCACATACTGGATGAAGTGGGAAGCCAATCTCCTCCTAATGATTACCTTGCATTGAAAAGTGATGATTGAAGAGATTATGTGATGTTCACCTAAGAGAAGTGATTGCCAGTGAAGGTTTCACAATGCCTAGTGCTTCCACTGAGCATATCTCTCACCCAAGTTCTAGAATCAGCAAAAGAGTACAAGCCCTAGCACTCCTTATAAAATATTGTGACCCACCATAAAAGCACAACAGCATCACAAAGCCCCCAAAGGTAATAAAACAAGTGCCAAGCTCATTTTTCAGGGCTATTGCCCTCTCTGGTACCCACTTTGACACCTTCTGTCCACATCCTTTGCATTATGTGAAGGACTCAGTCATAGAAGGTGTTCAGGAGACTGAATCCAACAAAGTGCATGACTGCTGTCCTTGAGTACGGCTACCTGGATACAAGAGTCCACCTTTAAATACATTACTGCAGGATAAGATCTGTAAGGGGCACTTGCATGTACTATTCAGGTAGAGATGTAAGGAACGCCCACTGTCGCCTGCTCCTGTTCTGTTGCTAACTGCTCTTTCTATCTCAATGTCTGATTGTAGTTTGGATTAGAATAATCATTGAAATAGCACAGTTGCCATGGATCACACAGCTGCCTGCTTCACATCAGTGGAGACATGGAGACACTAACACGCTTTTTTAGACAGTGCATTGTAATTTCTTTGTTTAACTTGCATAGTAAAATTTGGTGGCACTTCTTCCATTGTTTAGGATACTGCTAAAAAAATAACTCCAGTTTTCCTTTGGAAACATGAAACCACAAGCTTTCAGCCAGTCCTGTGTCATATGTGTGCTTTCACTGTCATCTGAGAATGGGTATGTCATTGATCACTGCACTTCAGATGTCAAAGTGCATCAGTGCCACGTCTCCAACTCTGGCTCAGAAAGAAGTGTGTTGGAAATTGGACAGACTGTAACTTACCTCAGGTCTGTATCTGAGTTTTTTCAAGGCACTGGCATGCCACTAGTTTTCTGATCTATTCTACTGAAAGATCCTTGTCAAAATGCTGCATAAATCTTATGTGACCCAGGTACACCCAAGGGTGTGCCCTTTTCTCAACTGAATGGGATGGGCAGGAAGGAAGGGGTGCTGTGAGAGAGATGCCACAATCTCGAGCAGATCCCTTTCCTCTATAGAGTTAGCCCGAGCCCAACTGTATACAATTTATTGAGTTATAATATACATAATCATAAAACTAAATATCATATACATATATTTACATAGTGAACATTAACCAATAACCAAGGTCAAACCCTAAATAACACCTATTCCTTAATATAGGCCCTGACCCATGGCAAGAAATAGTCCTCCTTCCAGTGGGGTCCCTTGTGAGGTGTCCAGAAAGCACCAGGGGCCCCTCCCTTGAGGGCCTTGACTAGGTGAGGGGGCCCTTCTCTGGGTTTGCCTGCCCCAAACGTCTTTCCCCTGTGGGATCCAGGAACCCAATGACTCACGCTCCTTCAGGTGGCAGTGGTCAGGGCACAGCTCAATGGGGCCTCCTCTTCTGGAGCACCTCTCCAGGCCTCTCCTGTGCCACTGGGCTCCCCCCCACCCTGTGCCCTGCTCTGGGCATCGAGGGCTCAGCTCCTCTCAGCTGCACCACTGCTGCTGGCTCCTGGGCATCACCCTGCAGCACTACTATTTCCCCATGCCCTGGCTCAGCACTGAGGGCTCTTTTAGCACAGGCTGGGCCCTTCAGGCTCTGGCCGGCTGTCCTTTCACCAGGTGGCTAACCCAAACAGCCTCTGCTGCTCCCTGGCTCCGCTTCCTTGTGCACCACCTGTGCGCCTCCCTGCCTAGCCAACTGCCGGTGTTACTCACAGTGATGTCTGAGCTGCCCTGCCATGGCTTCCAAGGCTCGGGCCCATGCGCCGCCCTGCACACCATGTGGCCTCCTGGCCCTTGAGGGTGGCAGGCTCGAGCCGCTGCTTGCAGCTCCCAAAGCCTTGGCTCTGTGCACCAAACCATGCACCATGATGGGCCCAAGTGGTCTCACACCACTCCCAGGGTCGGGTCTCTGTGTACCATCCCTGTGCACCGTCAACAGCCCGGGCGGTCTCACACCACTCCCAAGGCCACTCCTCCAGTGGCAGCTTCAGGAGCCTTGAGGCTATTGCCCACTGGGGGAGAGCTCCCCAGCTTTTCTTGGCTCCGCGCTTCTTGAGTCCCTTGCCGCATCTGTCCCTCGTGCTGGGCATGCAGCTCCTTTTATATGCTCCAGGGCTCCGCCCCAGGAGTCTTCCGGACCTGACGGTTTGCAGTCTTCAATCAGGTCGGAGGAAGCTCTTCTCCCCCTCCCCTCAGGAAAGGGGCGTGACTTTATTTCTCCTGCTGCCTCCTGATTGGTGGATGGGCTCCACCAATCAAAACAGCAGGATCTCAAGCCTGGGACTCAGCCCAAGCTCTGAAAGGTGAGCCTGCTACACTTAGTTCCAGTCCATCTTTCTGGATGTATTTCAATCCTGACTCAGGAGACAAGACCATGACTCTGCAGTGCAACACAGTTTGCCCCAGATGCTCAAATTCCTTTCTGTGGAAATGGGAGTTGAGGTGGGGTGGACTGCTCAAACTACAGTGTAACTTAGAACAGTGTCAGGATGGCTATAACTTATGCTTTGTTTCCCAGGACACCCTAGAGAGAGAATAGCTACTCATACCCTTATGCACAGTCCCTAACTATCTTCTCTTTTAGGAACTGGAAACGGAATTGATGCAGGATTCCTAAGATAGCTGTGCATCATCAGGTGAGGTTTAATGAAGGATCCTGAAGGCAGAAACAGGCCAAGATTTAGGACAAATGAGAATCAGGCCTAATGTATTGAGTTCTGGAGTTGATGATAACCAAGGCCAAACCTAGCTCTGGTCCCACCAAAATTCTGCAGTTAACAGGAATGAAATCCTGCACTGATTTACACCTGGGGTAGCCCACGGGCAACTGTGGTACCAGCATCCTCTTCCCAATGCAGGATTTACCTGTGGTAAAAGTCATCATAGGATTTAAGGATAGGATCCCAAGCTCTCCACATCACCTCAGTAACTCAGTTTTACTATTATCTTTTAGGTTTATGAGGTGGAAACACTACATCATGTTCTAGAATAATTGGGACCACGAATGGGATGTACAGTCTTACTTTGGAATAAATCCAATTGGGTTGTCTATAGATAGCAGTCTCCAATGGACTGCTCAGTCCTTACAACTCAGATGAAGTGGGATTATTTCCTGCTAATTGGTAAAATTATGATTAATCACCAATTTCAAATCACCAGTGCTTTTTAAAGCAATTTATATATCTTTTAAAGAAGGCCATAACCAGATGATTAAATGAGCTGAAGGGTTATATTTGGGTAATAAATGCCTGATCTGAAATCCTTGGCTGTCATAAAGAAGTAGCCCAGTGTAGTATACCAGACTTCTTGTAATGTTATCCCCAGGATAACTGGCTTCATTTGGCCAAGGGACAGACTGCTTTTGTTTAGTGGTGACTTAGGCTACAGAACTGTGGCCAGCAGGTACCAAGTCAGTACAGCCCTCACCCACTAGCTTCCACCAGTGTGGCTCCTGAGGAGTTTGCATGACCCCAGGAGTTGCCCTCTTGGAAACCCTCTGGCAGCATAGCAGGATAAGTCTCACCTGGACTGCAGGTGCCCGAGCTGGAGCGGTAGAGTGTAAGTTATAGGTGCAAATCAAGGTTATCATTATACCCATAGATCTTGATGCAAAGCCTGGTGAAGTCATGGGAGTCAACGGGCTTTGGATTAGTGTCTTTCATCCAGTCATGTAAATCTTTGACAAACAAGCCTATACATATTACCATCTGTGATGGCGAGAGCCGTTCAATGAGTTCTGGAGTCATGCAATGAATTGCATTTCTCATGCACCATTTTTCCTGCACTTGGCACACAAATGTGCCTCCTTGTACTTAATCTATGACGATGTCATTGACACCATCATTATGTGATCCCGAAGTGGGGATGGAAGAGAGCAGCAGTGATGTGGAGGAAGAGTGCCATTCAGTGGGAGCCATGATAACTATCAAGGAAAATAATGTGAAGTATAGGAGGGAGGGGTTTTCCACAGCAGAGCTACTCCAGCTCCTTTAGTCTCCTGGGCACAAATTTTGGGGAGGTTGCCCACAAAGTCCCATCCCCCAGAAAGACGTGACCCCTGGAAAGGCTGGAAATGGAAATGCCACTCACTCTGAAGATGCAGGGGAGGTTATATTTGGCCATTCTACTACCACACCATAAGGATGTCTGCAGAGCTACAGAATCTGATGATGTGGGAAGGGAAGCTTCTGGAAGATAAAGAAACGTAGGACCTTCATGCAGAACATCTCTTGCTTCAAGAGAAGCAACCAAGAGTCTGGATATGTTTGCAAATTTTTTGAGGCTCTGAAACACCATAATTAAAATGGTTGTTCATGTTCACCAGCATGTGTATAATCAGTCTCAGCAGCAGCCTTAAACCATTCCTGATGTGCAACTACTTCTGCAGCTGTTTAACTCAGTAGCCACTGATAATGTTCTGCAATAGTTTAGAACTTAGACAGAACTGTACCCTGGCCAGGCACCAAGGCTAATGCTTTTCATCCAGCAAAAATTACCATGAGCCCTAGAGAGAAAAAATCAGGACCTCAGTGTTAGCTGGGTCCAGAAGTTTGTAATTGAAATGTCTTTCCAAACCAATATATAATTACAGTCTAGCTTACCACAATGAGGAGTTTGTGTGTGTGTGTGTGTGTGTGTGTGTGTGTGTGTAACATCATGTACCATTCAACTCTGCAGGCTGCTGAGTATCTCCTCAGCTCAGAAAGAATTGAGGCAGACAAAGGCACATGAATTGTCCATTTTAGACTGTAAGCTGGCTGTGTGTCTAGTGCACAGCACAACACTGTGTTATGCTGTTTGATTATTCCATGAACTAGCGTGTCAGAGAAAATTCTAAAGAAGCCCGGATTTAAACAGATGCAATATTTAAACTTTAGGAAAGCTGCTCAGGCTAAATGTTTAAGTTATTCAGAAGACTGTTTTGATCTAGATGTTCAGGTTTTCAAATACATTTTCCACATCTAATGAAAAATCCTGAGATCAGCAACACTGTGGCCTGCAAAGTTGGAATGTTTAGATGCAGTTAAGTCAGATTCATTCCACTTCTTAAGAATGACAGCTAAACGAATCTGTGTGTGAGAAACCCCTTTGGAAACAGCAGAGCCTAACAATTTTTTCCATGCCTATGGTCCATGAATCAGAGAATTAGTGTTTGTTGTTTTATTGGACCATGCAGTCTTTTACATTGGCTGGATAGGTACTGAAGGCAGAACCTTGGGAACTATTCCTCTTTACCAGTTGTTTCCAAGTTAGCAAAAGGTATTGGTGCTTAATTTGAAAGGGCACATGGTACAGAGTGCAGATCATAGAGTAGCATTGTACCTTGTCTTAAATCCTAAATAATGTCTCACCATTACTTAAGCTCTTTAGAAAAAAATCTTGCCTAGGCCTTCCCCACTAATTTCAGATTTAGTCTGCAACAGACCACAAATTGGTCTAATCCAAAATTACACCTTGCTATTAAGTGGCATTGCCTAACTTGCTTATTCACTGATATTGCAAGAAAATGTCTCCAACTGGGCAACCACAGCAGCATGTTAACCATTGTTTGTGAAAATAAGCATAATTCAATAGCTTTGTGGCTTAACCCTTTAACAGCTTGGTCTTCCTTACCTCTAGTCCTATTTCTTTGCAACCATTTTAAATAAAAAGGTGTTCACTGATTTGCAGTTACCATACATATTCAGGATATTTAAGGGTACAGCAAAGGTGGTGCTCATTAGCTTGATTCATATGACCCATTCCCAATCAGTGGTACAGCATATATCTGACTAGACAAGTGTCATCTGTTTCAAAGCCTGGGCAAGTTAAAATAATTCAGAAATGTTTCCAGGGAGAATTCCCAAATATCTTGGTCCTTGATTCTTTGCCAATGACTGACAGAGAGATCTGGGCAAAACACTTAGTGCTCTTGGGTCTCTCTTTGCTCTTATGTTAAAAGAGGGTAATAAACAGGCATAGAGTTTAGATGAGAAAGTATTAAGATTAGTTGATTTGATAGGGAAATTGTGAATTAGATGGATCTCTTGGAAACTGTGTATTTTGTTGATTTCTAAGTGGCTGGCCTCCAAGCTCATTTGAATTTATGCAAAAACTCCTACTTATTTCACTGGGCTTTGAATTGGGGCTTTAAAATTATACTAGGATATTTCAAAACTTTCAGCATTGACCAAGATCTCACCTAATTGACTTTGATAGCAGTTTTATCACTGAATGCAATGAGCACAGAGTTAAACCAGCTTTGAGTATTTCCAAAAACCCCACCTAACTATATATATTTTTCCAAATGTAGGCATCAATACACTCATATGTGCACATGCACACACATACGTATATGTTCAGTGATAAAACAATATATATGTGTATATATAGCTCGCTGCTTACATTTGGAAAGCCGCTGCATATGTCTGAAAAAATCTTCCCTATCCTCTGACTTTTAATTTTTTTTAAATATATTTTTTTCTGTATGAAAATGACTTTTAAAAAGGGGAATTTTCTTGCCATTTTCCAGTTGGTCTAATAAAAGGTATCATTTTGAAACCAAGAGTTCTAGTTTTTCATATGTCTTAAAAGGGGAACAAGCACTTAGAAGTCTAACAATATCTGTGATTTACCTGATGAGATGTGAATGATAATTTCCATGGAATTGACCATAGCCAATCTGGATGCCCTCCAGTATGTTTAACATTGTTCCCAACCTCAATATTATTTGACTTCCAAAAAGGTAAACAAGAGAAGTTTGATGACTCCTCACATGACCATTCTCCGTCAGTCATGAATCACGCATTTAACTGTTATGTTGCTTTGGGAATTAACCAACATTTGCAAAACATTTTAGATCCAGGTGGAAAAGGCTTGTAAAAGAATGATGCTTTATTAACTCTGGGACAAAAGGGATTAGTAGGGAGCATAGGAAATACAGGAAACATTTTAAAATATAGTGGGTCAGAATCTCAGCTTGAATAAATCAGCTTGGTTCCATCGACTTCAATGCTATACTGGTACTATACTGGACTACACCAGCTGAAGATGTGGTACAACGTAAACATAAAAGGCAAAGGGCCAAATTCAGCTCTTGCATAAACGGTTGCAAGTCCTTAGACTACACTGGATTTAATGCCTGTTTATACCAAGGCACTCAGATTTGTTTTGTACTTAAGTGCCAATTCCATATTTAAAAATGTTTACCTTGTGAGGTGAATTGCTGTAGGAACTTAATTCAGAACCCCATCATTTCTTTGTGGTTAGAATCTTGTACTTTGGTATTGCATTAAAATTGGATATTTTGAGTCTATATTCACATGCATGCTAATCACATATGGAATTAGTATATTAACAGGATAGGATTATCAGAGGCATTTTGCAGTGGCAGCTCTGCTCTCATTGATGTCAATTTTACCATTGGCTTCAGTAGGGACAGAGATGAGTGTTTTTGAAAATTCCCATCCAAAAGGCATGTGATTATGACATAAAGGTCATCAGACAGCCCTGAGATCTGATGGGAAAGGAATCATGGGATTCCTGTGAATCATGTGAAAGGAATCTTTTCTATTACAAATGGAAAGCCTGTAAGATAACAATCTACAAGGTGACTGTGACATGTTCAGAAACAGAGATTAGGCCCTGATTCTGCAAACACTTATACATGTGCTTAACTTTACCTATGCAAATAGTTCCTTTAATTTAAAAGGTGCTACACACATGGAAAACTAAATATGCACATATGTATTTCCAGGATCAAGGTGTGATATCGCAGAATACTTTTGTTTCAATAGCTGTATATTTTTCGCATCAGAAAAGGTGGCTTACCAATCCAAGTTTTTCTTACGTTGGTCTTCAGAGATTTTGTGATACTTGCTCCTGGGACTAAAAACAATGGGATTGCTCTACATTTCCCTAATAAATTCAAAACAACAATTACTGAGCTTGTTTCAATGTCAGTGGCTAATCAAAAAATGACAAACTCCATCTTGAATCTTGGAAATAGCAGTAAGTCACTGATGGTGCTGGATATTTTTGAACTGGCTAAATTAACCAAACAGGCTAATGACTGTAAAAAGACTAGGCCCCATGTTAAAGACATGAAAAAACATATCTGTTCCATTTCAAGTGTTTCTCTTACCCTTCATGGGTGTAGGTTGTAGCCGTGTTGGTCTAAGGACATAGGCAGGCAAGGTTCTTTGGGTAAATCTGATATCTTTTATTAGACCAACTAAATAGTTGGAAAAAAATTTCATAGCAAGCTTTTGGGTTCAAAAATCAGAAACAAACTTCCTACAACCCAAAACATACTGAATGGATCCAGACCATGTCATAACAAGAAATATAAAACTTGCCAGCAGATCTCTCTCCCCCACCCCCAGTTACTACACCCCGCAACAGAGCCATCAACATTCCTGGATCTTGCAGCTGCACCTCCAGAAATTTAATATTGCACCAAATGCCCTGATAAAAAATACATAGGAGAGACCAAGCTACAACTGCACACCAGAATGAATACACACTGGAAATCTATTAAAGACAAGAATACCCAATTACCTGTGGGTTTTCTCCCAAGAAAACCACTCTCTCTCCAATCTCTCAGTTCTAATCCTGAAAGAGAATTATAAAACACTTTTCAAAAAATAAACCTATGAACATCACTTCATCAACCTACTAAATACCAAAAATCATGGATTAAATTTAGACATTGGATTTATGACACATTATAGCCTGCCTGACATATAACTCTCCAGGTACCTTTCCACTATTTAATTGCTACTTTCATCCCCTTTTCCTTCCCCCCCACCACCGACTCCTCAATATACATCTTCACTGCCTGGCTTTCTTGCATGCATACGAGCCACTGGCTTCTTTACTATTCATTCTATCCAGGAAGAGCACACACCAACGGCAGATGCTTCCTCAGCCTGATGAAGGGTTTTTAAACCCAAAAGCTTGCTAAGAAATTATTTTCCAACTATTTAGTTGATCTAATAAAAGATATCAGATTTACCCAAAGAACCTTGTCTCTTACCGTTCATCTTTTTTGATTCACTGTAGGAAATGTTTGCCTTGCTCCAAAGTAAAAATACAGCAGCCTTATGCACATTAATAATTAGATGCATTTCTTGATTTGAATTCTTTCCAGCCATCTTCTGTTCTGACATGACTCTTATAATTAATTGTCCTCTAGCTGAGATACTGGTAACTGAAGTCTGACCAAAGCACATCTTCTCATCCCACACAGATGTTGCAGTTACTCCATAAAATGTAAATTAATTATTAGAGGTGACTGAAAGCAGGAGATACTGAAAGAAACACAGAACCAGCTACTGGCAGCATACAGTATCTGCTTCCATATTTACTGCTAGAAAGCACATATAGAGGGAGCAGAAACACATTTTGTGTAAACAATTTAACTACCTGAAATGACTAACCTGGTGTCTTTTGTTTGGCTCACAGTTATTCATTATCATTTCTAATCCAAAACAAATTAGTAGCTTCTGTTTTGCTTTTTTTCTGACTCATGTTCCTCCCCACCCCCTCTGCCACTTAGACACAGGGTGTTTTTTCCCCACTGAATATAGCTATTTCTGGCATCATCCCAGAAGTTCTCTACACCCCTGGAAGTCCCATCAATATGAATGAGAGCTCCGTGTGTAGAGGCTTGGTGGATTGCGTACTTTCGTAAACTTCAGTGGAGTACCAAAAGAGTCCACCAGGTATTCTGTGTTTCTTTTTCATCAATTGCCTGTGACTGTCATGTCAGTAAGAGTGAGCCCTTTGTAATTCAGATGCTGTGTTTCCACTGGTGGCTGAAGTCAATCCATTATACTGTACATATAACATCTAAATGGAGATGGTGCTTGTCAAGGCTTATTTTCTTGGATTTGGTGTTCCACAAGGGGGTGAAATAGTATACTGGTAATTTTTTCCGTTATCTAGGCACTCTAACAGTCTTTGTCATCATAGGAGAAAAATACCTCCCAATGATTTTATCCACACATAAAAGGATTGCTAGGGAGGAAAGGATTGTCCCCATTTTACAGGCAGGGAACAACTGTGATGGATACTGGGGGCATCTACATGAGACACTGACTGTGCAGGAGCCTAATAATACTGCTCAGTAGTGCATCGCAGCACAGACAGTGCTAATACACTAATGCAAAGTATTATTAGGCTACTGCGCAGTAGTGTCTCTTAAAAGATGCTTGCTGGCACTACTGTGCAGTAACTCCAGTTACTGCGCATTTATTTAGTAGTTGTTTATACAAGTACTAAATAAATGAGCAGTAACCACCTCTCAGTAGTGTTTCATGTAGATGGGCCTAGTGACAACATGCCCGCTGAGTCCTGGTGCAGAAGCCTGTCAATCAAACCGTCCTTCATTGGGACTGGCTGATTTTAAAGTCATTTTTAGAATGAAAACCCAAGATTTATTTTCATAAAACCACTTCTCTTGCAATTTCACTTTTCATTGGGGTCTTCAATGCCTGCTAGCAAATTGATCTTTAGGTTTCAACAAAACAGATATGCTCTAGCAAGGGCCAGCATTGTGAAATTTGTCTGGCTAAAGTTTGGCACCTAAATCCACATTTAGGCATGCCCTAATCTTTCAAAAGGGCTCACCATGTCTTACTCAGATGATGGTGTAAACTACAGGTGCTCAGCATCTCTGAAAAAGCAGGCTAGTAACATAATAAGTGCCTACGTTTGGAAATGTTGAGAATATTGGCCTGTAGTTCTTCCAGGAAGAAGATGTAACCTTAATTAGAAAAACTGCAGAATTGGAAGGAATGGCCTGATCCTGTAGTTTAAGCCAGATAGTCTCTTCCATCAATTTTTGACGGCAGGTTGCTGGAATGGGCTTTATTTTAGCCAAACCGAAGAGCACTGACAAATGCTTACTCACAGCCTCATCATTTTCTTTGAAAAGGAATTCAAATGGCCTACTTATTTACTCTGCAATCACAAACTGTCTGGGTTTCATTGTGCCTGCAAAGTTCTCCCTGTCTGTCTTTTACAGCTCAACTTTGTTAAGAGGACAGAAAGAAATTAAAGGGGCCTTTTTTACTACTATCGGAGATTTCCAGTGCATCTCCCTCTTGGAATTTGCCTGCTGTTTTTTTTAAACATATTGCCTCGATCTATAGTATTTGCTGGGCAAGGTTAGTAATGTAGTTCCCCTAGATGCTGGTAGCATTTTGCACAAAATTAGGCAATAGAAGGAAAATGTTTCAGCATTTACATGGAAGGAGAATGGGAAGCCAAAAGCAAAATGTATGCAAAAGGTGTTCTATCCTGCCAGCAAATTAGGTCTACATTACAGAGTCAGGGAGTCTTCAGATAAGTTAAACATTGTGTTGCAAATTTAGTTTCAATTAGCAAATTAAATAGAAAAACAATATGGAAGTCTAGTAGCTGTAGCATGCAGGGAGGCATATTGCAATGGGTGACCTTTTCTCTTTGTTAAATAGTATTGTTTTAATTTTTTTTAATGATTTTCTGTTTGTATTTGGCAACCCTCCTCCAGGACTAGGCTTGCTTAAGATCACACAGCAGTCATCCAACATTACCTACTTACTGCACATCCCTCTTTTCAGTGTGCACACAAGCACATCTGTACATGCATGCATGAACACGAGGAAGATGATCGACTTGAACAAAGCTGCACTTAAGCAACATATGTAGGCATGTCCTAAACCAGGGCTGTTCAACTCGCAGCCTAGGTGCCTCAGAGGACCCACAGGGAGTTTACTTGAAGACTGCAGGTTCCTGCCTGGTTCCTGCTCCCCTCACCTGCTGCTACCACGGGGGTGGCCAGGCTCTTCAGTCAGGTCCTCCCTCCTGGTGTGCCCACAAAAGTCAACATGTCAGGGAACCCTATGCAGCTGTGGGGTCTGCTGAGCCTGATCAACCCACATGGCATGTGGCCCCCAGCCTCTCAGAAGGTGGACAGCCCTGTCCAAAACTGTTATCATGGGGCTGGAGGCACATACTTAAAGTTTTCATGGGGATGGAGGCATATATGCTTGTTTAAGTGCTTTGCTGAATGCTGGGCACAGTGCTCAACTTTCCTATGCTGAAGTCAACAGCCTAACTCCCAGGCACTTCATTAAGATCTTAACACACCCCAAGCCTGATATCCAAAGCAAGATTCTGAACCCAAGTGGATTCTTCACATAGCCATTGCTTTTTTCTGTATGCAGGTTTTCTACTGCCTGCATACGTGTTTCAGGACAAGGATCTGGAAAACAGAAAATTGGTGCATGACCTCTTGGTTTCCATAGAGGAGGTTTTAATGCTCATATATTCTCTTATCTAAACACAGCATCCATATGGCTGCTAGCAGAAAACTACTCTGTCAGCTGGCAGAGGTTGGGCTCCAGTGATTATAGTTATTTTCAGCCACTAAACACTGCCACTAAAGCCTGCCACTGGAATAACATGTATTCTCTCCCTAGTCCAATTCCATATTTACATGCTGCCATCAGAAGAAATGGTGAGATTTCATGAGCTCTGATGCTTCATAGTAGATGATGCACAACTCTCTATTTCCTGCTCTATTGGGCAAAGATCAGCACAAGAGCAAGGAAAAGCTGGATGAAATGAAGCCCTGGTGAGGTGGAGATTAGGCTGATAGGCAGAAAGAACCACTCCAGAAACCTTCTGCCACAATACTGTCCTTAAACTATGAAGACAGTTAACAATTTAGAGAAACTTTCCGACTTGTCACATAGATCCCCATAGGGCTGCATTCATGAGAAACATTTTGTCACTTCCAACTTGCTAGAATATTGCACCACAGCCTTGGTGACGATGGTCTGTTTTCAATCATACATCCTTCATTACCTCCCAGCTGGATTATTGCAATGCAATTTATTTAGGCTTGAAAGCATCAGCCCTGAAGACACTACAAGCAGATGCAGCAAGCAGCCATATGCCCCCTTTGCAACACGGATCACTGAGAATACATCCTCCCACTGCTCAGGCTTTTCTGCAAGAATTTTGCATCGAGTTTAAAATCTTGGGTTGAGATTTGAAAGGCCATCTAGAGGATTTAAGGAGAGACCTTCAAAGGCACAAATGGGATTAGAGACCCAACTCCCATTGATTTTCAGTAGGGGGTTGGACACATAAATATTGGACACGCCTTTGAAAGCCCTTTTTAGTCACATTGAAAGTTAATGGTAAAATCCCTTAATTGGCCTCAACCTTGCAACTTATTCTTGAGGCTCCATATGGACAAGGTGTAGGCTACTTAAAGAACACCTCCTCCCTATAGTTGTGCCCTTGACTGCCATCTGTGTTAGAACTATCTAAACCAGCAGTGTCAAAGATCCAGGTCATGCAGCCTGATAAGTTTGATAACCCTGATCTATACCAACCGTGGAGCTAGTAGAGGCATGAGACAGGACGTTTCCAGGATCTGGCCCAAGGTGGTACAGTTCACTGTCACAGGAACAAAGAATGAGAGTAAGTTACACGGCTTTTCAGCGCAAAGGTAAACCTTGCTCCATTGATCCTGCTTTCCTACTGAGTAGCACAGGGCATATTCAGATATATTTTATGCTGTTTACCTTAAAAACTAGGAAGTCCATCATTTCATTACATTTTTCCTTCAGAGGCAAAACATGGGAAACCTCACATGAAGGGTGGTAATCCCTTTGGGGCTTTCAGTGAGTTAGGCACCTAACTTGCTTACACACTGTCAGGAATTCCACTTCCTAGCTGCAGGCACCTATCTGCACTCTTAGTTGCCTACATATTTTTTGTGTATCCAGGCCTTTGTTTATTCTGAACACCCAAAAGGTGCCCAGATACTAGGGTGATGGGTGCAATATGAGAACTCAAATAGAAATGAGTAGAACACACGTCAGTATACTGTCTACTGCAGCAGCGGTTCTCAACCGGAGGTCCACAGCCCTCTGGGGGGTTGCAAGCAGGTTTCAGGGGGCCCACCCAGCTACCTTGGCTTGAATGCTTCCCTCTCTCAACTTATTTGAGTTGAGGAACATGTAGGATTAAGAGCAACTATGATTTTGTAATATGTTCAGGCCTTAATTCAGGAAAGTGACATGAGAGAGGCATCATGCTTTACTGGATAAAGCAGTGGCCTACAAGTCAGGAAAGCTGATACACCTTCCTATCTCATCTACAGCTCTCAGGTGACCCTAGACGAGTCATTTCACCCATCTGTATCTTTGTCTCTTCTCCCATGCTCTCTCTGCTTCATTAACTTTGTAAGCTATTTCATTACATTACATTTATGTACAGGAGCCAAGCCTGCCTTCCACCCTATGTGTGTACAATAGAGTCCTGAAGCTTCTTGGAGCAGTGCTAGAAAAATACTCAACAAGCATTTCAGTACATGCCTAAGTGCTTTTCTGGATAGTCTTGATTCAATTGGGGCATCAGAGAGGATCTCATTTCTTGTTGCTTTCATGTTCATAACTATGTGTAATATATATTTCTTCCAGGTCCTGTGCAGTCAATATTTGACTCCTGGCATCTGTTCATTATTCCATTTTCTGGTGGTGAATAAGTGAGTGAATAGCAATCAGCGTTCCCGTTAAAAGTTTTAGGAGATAATTGCAATGACGGGAAGTGTGCTACAGTCATTATAACAGTCATGCTGTGTTTGTTGTGATACCACTAATCATATTGAATTTTCTGGTATTCATGTAAATTACACATACACTCCGACAGACGTTCTATATTAATATATCATTATGTTAATAGATACTTAAAATGTCACTCAAAAAAAAAAAAGTCAAGTGATCCCCGGAAAAGTATCCAAAGCCAAGAATAATCAAGTAAAAAAAGATTTTTAGGTTTAAAAAAACTCACTTTTGATTATGTTGAGAATAATTAGATTCCCTCTCCAACATCTCTACTCTCTTCTCTTCCCGTGTACCTTTCCGGCAAACAGTGACAGAACATGTGGGGTCCATGGGAAGTGTTTCTATATGTTCAGCTGGGAAAGGCATTCACTTAAGCTTTTACTGAAGAACCTGTGAATTTCCAGGCAGTGAGGAGAGCAGTCTTGACTTGTTGTCAGGGCTGATGGTCCCCTAGCAATGAGAGGTTCTTCTTCAGTTATCACCAGTAAGGCATTGTTCTTCCCTATGAGTCCAACATTGTGGAAGTCATCCTGAAAGGGGAAAACACTGTTTCCTTCTACTATATTTTCAATTGTAAACCATATCTGATTCCCAATTAGTAATGAACTTCCTAACTTACTGAGACAGAGGGTGGCAGAAGAGCGAGTACCCACTTTGCCTCAACTGTTACCTGGCTGGAGACAGCTTCCTTTACATCTTTCTTCCTTCTCTCTTCCTCCATCACTAAGCTGTATCCTCACATCACATCACATCATGCTTAATAAGATGCCTCAGAAAAAAAATGAGACCATTCCCATTTTACTGAAGGTTACTGTACTGATGATTAAAGCGGTTCGTTTCTCTGGAGGCCACCAAAATCACAGACACACACTCATTAGATGGCACAAAAGGTGTATTTGCAAATAGGGTCAGAGCAGAGTCAAAAACTCAGATTACTCTGAACCCACCAAGGAATTTTGCAGGCTGTATTTATCTTTTTCCTCCTGGGCACGTGTGCAGAAACAGGAACTCTTACAGCTCACTTCCGTTTCATACAAGCAGACATGTGGTTACATCACTACATACATTGCATGTATATTATAATTAACTACTTAAGTATGCAGGGCGGAGAGGTAAATATGCATCAGCTAATTAAGGTCACCAAGAGTTTAAACCCCCCGCCCTTTCAAGGACACAGTCAGTTGAATTCCAGCTTCTGTAATCTGTATGAGAAAGGCTAGGGAGAAGCTGGGGAAGAGTCTGCGATTTAGTATAAGAAAAGCTGTGGCAAGGCTAGGAAAGGAACCAAGTCCTTGGCAGTGTTTCTTTCTTATCGGGTGCAAGATGCAAGCTGTGCATTTCTAACAATACTCCATTTCTAACAATATTCCATTTCTAACAATATTCCCCCCTCAAGATGCTTTCTGCTCCCCATTTTCATTTAGGCAGATCAAGATAATTACAAGGAATTTTTCTGAGTACCATGACTTTTGCTACAGTCTGCGCTTTGAGGGGGGCTGCCGCAACTTGCATCCCTTCAACTGTGGTGGTTATCAGTCTAGTGACAGTACTCTCCTAATGCCACTTGGGAAAGATCCCAGCTGCAGTTCTCATCCCATTCTTGACCAGTACTCTTAACATCCTCCTTATCACTTACCAACCATTTTGGGGCCAAAGGAAAAGCCCTCCAAGGCCACTGTTCTCTGGCCTCTCGGAGTCCCCCACAGGCCCAGCAGTTGGTGAGATTGAAGGTACCTGCAATTCTTTCCATCATGTCAACATACAAATTTGTCCCTGGGGGAGCAACTGGGGGAAGCGGGGATATAGGCTGGCGGCTAGGGCTGCTCAATCCTGCTTCTCTTACTACATAGATAACAACAAAGCATATTAAGATTCCCACCATATTCTCCCTTTCTTGAGATCAAATACAGCCTAAACTTTTTCTTTTTACTTTCTTGTCTAATTTTCTGAACTTTGATTAAGCCGTCTCAGGCGCACTTGGAGATCACCAGTGGGTTCACAGCTCCACTTGCTGGCTTCTTGTTCCGAGGATGACTCAGCTTCCGGAGTGTGTTCGTCCTGGGAGTTGGTGTCCTCTGACGCTCGTGGATGTCATTTCACACGGGTATGGTGTATCCAACGGTCATGGCCAGCAATCTTTACAGCGGTGTGGGTTGTTAGAAGTACCTGGAAAGGGCCACTCCACCTCTCAGTCAAAGGTTCCTTTTTCCACCGCTGCACCAAGACCCAGTCTCCCGGGCAGAAGTCATGTACCGGTACGTCTAAAGGCAGACACTGAAAGGAGGCTGCATACCTGTGAAAAGAAGACAAGACAGACTGCAAAGCAATAACGTACATATGAAGCTCGCTATTACCTAATTCAAAAGTTACATTTTCTCGCATCCCAGGGGGTAAGACTCGAGGGGGCTTGCCAAACATAATTTCATATGGGGTTAATTTAATGCCCCGTTGGGGAGTGTTTCGAATGCAAGTAAGAGCTAGCAGCAATGCTTGAGGCCACTTAAGGTGTGCTTCAATACAGATTTTGGTGAGTAGAGTCTTTAAGGTCCTATTCATGCGTTCCACTTGTCCTGAACTCTGTGGTCTCCGTGTGTGTAGTTTCCAAGTGATCTTGAGAGCTTGTGCGACTTCTTGAACTACCTTTCTCACAAAGTGTTGTCCTTGATCCGACTCGGTGGATTCAGGCAGAGAATACCGGGGAATGATCTCCTGCAACAAATACTTCACTACTGTAGCCGCAGTGGCAGTCCTGGTGGGCCATGCCTCGACCCAACCAGAGAGCTGGTCTACCATGACAAGTAAAAACCCATGATGTCCGGACCGTGGGAGCTCGGCAAAATCAATCTGCCATGCTTGTCCAGGGTATGCTGCCCAGGGTCTACCTCCCATTGGCACAGGAGGTTTCATTCGAGGGTTTACTTTCTGGCATGTGATGCACCTGGTAGCAATATGCTGAGCTTCTACATATAGCCCTGGGGCTACTGCTTGGCGGATCACTAGATCACCCATAGCCAAGCCTCCCATATGGGTTCTTGCATGGAGCTGATGCAGCACTTCCCAAAGCAATGGCCTGGGTATCATGACCTTTCCTCCCGGTACTATCCACCACCCCTGGGAGTTCTTTTTTGCACAAGCTTTCTGTGCAAATTTATCTTCTTCAGGGGAATACTGCAGGACTAAATCCCGGACGTATGGCCATATGGCATGGGACAAGGCCTGCCTGGATACTTCCTCCGCTTCTCCACCAATAAATGTGGCTTCCTTTGCTGCTGCATCAGCCTTTGCATTTCCAAGCTTATGCTTTTCCTCAGCAGCCTTCCCATGAGCCCGCACATGAATGACTGCTACCTCTTTAGGCTGGTGGAGTGCCTCTAGTAGCTTGATAATCTGGGGGCCGTTAGCAATTTTATTCCCAGAAGCCGTAATGAAACCCCTTTCTTTCCACAATAGTCCGTGTGCATGAACCGTAGAAAAAGCATAGCGAGAATCAGTATATACATTAACCTGCTGGCCTGTCCCCAGCTGTAATGCTCGGGTGAGCGCAGTGAGTTCCGCGGCCTGTGCCGACCATGAGCTCGGCAATGACTCCCTCCACACTACCTTGTCCAAGGTTACCACTGCACATCCTGTTCGTCTTTTTCCATCGATGACAGAGCTGGAGCCGTCTACGAAGTATTCAGCATCTGGGTCTTCAATTGGGTCCTCAGCAAGATCAGGCCGCACCCGTGTGGTTTGATTCAAGACCTCAAGGCAGTCATGCGTCTGTTTCCCTGGCTCCGGCAGCAAGGTTGCAGGGTTCAAGGCTGTAGTATGTTTGAAAGTAAGTCCTGGATTAGAGAGCAAAAATATCTCATACCGTGATTGTCTGGAGGGGTTGAGAAACTTTCCTCCCTCAGTCCCCAGAATCTGGGTAACTCCATGTGGGGTGTGTACTTCCATGTCTGCACCCATGACTATCTTCTGGGCTTCTTCGACAACCACTGCTGTGGCTGCCACAGCCCAAAGACAGGCTGGCCACCCGAGTGCAACTGGATCTAGAACCTTTGAGTAATATCCCACAGGTCTCCAAGTTGGGCCTGATGGCTGTGTCAGCACCCCTAATGCAACCTCTCAATTCTCATGAACATACAGTCGATATGGCTTTTTACTATTTGGGATGGCCAGGGCAGGGGGCTGGGTTAATGCTGCCTTAAGCAGATCAAAGGCATGCTGCATTTCTTTATTCCATTTCCATTTAGTGACACTCTCCTTAGTCAGTGAGTCATACAGTGGTCTAGCCTTCCCACCATAATCTGGTATCCATAGTCGACAGAACCCAGTTAGCCCTAGGAATGCCCGCAGCTCCTTGAGTGACTTAGGTGGGGTTAGACCTTGGATTGCCTGTATGCGATCTGCACTCAGGGCTCTGACTCCTTTTGAGAGCTTATATCCCAAAAATGTGACTTCAGGCTGACATATTTGGGCTTTCTCTCTAGAGACTTTATATCCTTTTCCCCCTAGAGTGTTTAACAGTGACCTGGTGGCTTCCTCGCAGAGTTGCAAGTTTGGGCTTGCAACTAGCAGGTCATCCACATACTGGAGGAGAGTAACTGCGGGGTGTGATCCCTTCCACTCCTCCAAGTCCTTCTGAAGGCCAAGTCTGAAAATATGGGGGGCTGCTATGAATCCTTGTGGAAGAACTGTCCACATGAGTTGGGCTTTATGGAAAGTATCTGGATCCTCCCATTCAAAAGCAAACAATTTTTGACTCTCTCAGTGAAGGGGAATGGAGAAGAAAGCATCTTTCAAATCTAGCACTGAAAATATTTCAGCTTCTCCCGGTACTTGTGTCAAAATCGTGTGTGGGTTCGGGACTACAGGATGGTCTGAAAGGACCTTCTTATTTACTGCTCGCAGGTCTTGGACCAGTCTGTATGAGACCCCATCTGCCTTCGGCACTCCAAGAATGGGGGTATTATATGGTGAGGACCCTTCCACTAGCCATCCGCACTTCTTGTATTTCTCTATTAATGGCTTGAGTCCAGCTCTGGCCGCTCGGCTGAGTGGATACTGCTTTACCTGAACGGGCCCCTCCCCATCCTTGAGTATGATCCTTACCGGGGAGACCGACTTAGCTCTTGCAGGAGTTCCATCAGCCCATACCGAAGGGTCTACTCCAGTCATGTGATCTTTAGAACTTACTACAGGGGGTCGGTCCTCCAGGAGAGCCATCTGATACTTCGAGCTCTGCTTGACAGGTAGCTGGACCACCATCTGGTCGTCTCTGAAAAATATCTCAGCTTGCAATTTTGTGAGTAGGTCCCGCCCAAGTGTGCAACCGGGCAACTTGGAGAATATACAAAGGAGTGCTCAAGCAAATGATCCCCCACTTTGGTGAGAAGTGGCTTACAAACAGGGAGTCGGGATTGCGTTCCCTCAATCCCTTCCACAAGTACATGCTGTTCACTAGTTCCTGCACGGGGGCGTTTTCTGGAATCATTGAAAATGTAGCCCCAGTATCCACCAAGGCTTCAAAGTTTTTGCCACTAACCCTAATGGTTACCATGGGATCTTCTCGGGCTCCAACCCGAAGGGTAGTGGTCTTATATCCCCGTCCCCTTCATTCTGTGTCCTCACCCTTTTCCTCTGCCCGCATGAGGTGACCTCTTGGTTCACCCTTTCTCTTCTCCTTTAACTTTGGGCATTCCCTCTTCCAGTGTCCTTTCTCCCTGCAGTAAGCACAAACGTCTGCTCCCACTCTTTCTCCTTTCCCTTTCTGCATCCCAGCCTTTCTAGAGTTACCTCCAGTTATAGCAGCTGCCAGCGCTGCCATCTGTCGCTGAGCCTTTTTATCCTCCTTGCGCTCCTGCATATGCTCACGATTCCCATATACCTTATATGCAATTTCCACCAGCTCTGAAATCAGTTTCCCAGCACCTCCCTCAGTTTTCTGTAACTTCTTACGAATATCAGCAGCAGACTGACCAATAAACATAAGATTTACCATGCGTTGATTATCTGGGGCTTCTGGATCTAGGTCCGAAAACCTGTGGAACGCCTCATACAGCCTCCTGAGGAAAGCTGAGGGATCCTCTTCTCTTCCCTGTCTCACTTCATACAATTTAGACAGATTAGTAACCTGAGGCACTGCCTTCCTCATTGCTTCCACTATAATTGCCAGATACCGTGCACTCAGCTGTCTTCCTTCTGCAGTATGATTATCCCATCTCGGTTCCTCAACAGGGCAGGTATCATGCAAGGTACGACCAGCAGCTCCCTCTGCTTCTACCCTGGCTGCTGCAATGCGCTCTGCCATCCCCAACACTAATCTCCTCTCCTCCAGGGTCAGGAGGGTTTGGAGCATTATCTGGACATCAGCCCAAGTGGGTCGATGGGTTTGCCCAATGGATCGAAACAGGTCCCTCATCTTTTCAGGGTCTTCACGAAAAGAGGGGCTCTGATTCTTTCAGTTAAATAAATCTGAAGTACTAAATGGGGTGTAGACAAAAGTTCCATTGCCCCCTTCTCTGATAACCTCTCACATCGGGCAATTCAGCACCGGCTGTGATTCTACAGTCTTGCGCAAATAATAGCCCTTATTCCCTGATTCAGATGGGGCACTTGGCTGAGGCTCACGCTCTGAATCATTAGGTATGCTTTGATACGCTGGTGGTGGTTTCCCTGAGGGAGGGATCGGTGGTGCAGAGGGACTGGATCCCGAGGAGGTGTCTGATTCATCCTCGCTACCTGACAGGGTGACCGGAGAGCGGGTCCGATACTCAGCCAATTCAGAATTCCCCCCCTCATTAGACTCAGGGAGTACAGGCGGTCCTCCTCGAGTCTTTCCTTTAACAACCATCACATGAGACTTTACTAAGCATTTCTTAATCCAAGGTGGCTGATTTTGAACTACCCACAACCAACAATCGATATAAGGAAATTGATTCCAATATCCGTTCTGCATAACTATTTCATGGATAGCTATCACTTCTTTTACTACAAAGGATCCTTTTGGGGTCCAGTGGACCCCAAATGTTGGCCACTCGAGTTGACAAAACTTAATTAAATCACCCTTTTTCATCTTCACTCCATAATCTGTCTGCTTTGCAAATTTACTGAAGTTTTGTAATATATAACTTAAAGGCGTATCCGAGTTTTCTACACGGGAGCAACCCGCACCCATATGCCCACAAAAGTGCGTCCAACGCACACCAAATACCAAAAGATCCTAGTTACAGACGGTTCGCATATACCAGGCTGAAAATTTCCCAGTATTAAACCAAATCGAACGCGTCTTTGTTCCCAGATCCAGACCAAATTGGGCAAGGGAATTCGTATACTCACTCAGATACCCCAGAGATCTCGATCAGAATGCCGGAATGTGTGTCTGGCATCCTCAGAAACCAAGAATTTTGCACAGGAGCCTTTAATCTCTCGGGTACCCCGACTCACGTCTCAAACCCCCTGGGCGAGCCCAAAAAGGCAGCTCGGTGTGCACTCCCCGTGGTGGCAGAGACGATCTTGTCACTGAGCCCTGAGGTGATCCAGAGACGTCCCATCTGGCGGTGCCAAATTGATTAAAGCAGTTCATTTCTCTGGAGGCCACCAAAATCACAGACACACACTCATTAGATGGCACAAAAGGTATATTTGCAAATAGGGTCAGAGCAGAGTCAAAAACTCAGATTACTCTGAACCCACCAAGGAATTTTGCAGGCTGTATTTATCTTTTTCCTCCTGGGCACGTGTGCAGAAACAGGAACTCTTATAGCTCACTTCCGTTTCATACAAGCAGACATGTGGTTACATCACTACATACATTGCATGTATATTATAATTAACTACTTAAGTATGCAGGGTGGAGAGGTAAATATGCATCAGCTAATTAAGCATGCTCAGAGACTATTATAGGTCACCAAGAGTTTAAACCCCCCCCTTTCAAGGACACAGTCAGTTGAATTCCAGCTTCTGTAATCTGTATGAGAAAGGCTAGGGAGAAGCTGGGGGAGAGTCTGCGATTTAGTATAAGAAAAGCTGTGGCAAGGCTAGGAAAGGAACCAAGTCCTTGGCAGTGTTTCTTTCTTATCGGGTGCAAGAAAGATGCAAGCTGTGCATTTCTAACAATACTCCATTTCTAACAATATTCCATTTCTAACAATACTGTGAGAAGTCTCAGACTGGATCAAATACAGATTCTATGATCCAGTTACTCTTAAAAGCAGATCAGTTTGGTGATGAAAGCAATGTTTTATACCTTCAACTCCATTTCTCAGGAGCATCTCAAGTAATTCCCAAGCTGCTAAATAGATAAAACCCCAAAATAAAATATGGAGGTGAGACACATGAACATAGGACTGGAAGGGGCCTCCTGGACCACTGAATCCAGACCCATGCATTTACCCAACAAATCTCCAGAAACGTCACTTTTTTTAATCCCCACAGTTGACTACAAGGCACAATACCCAAATCACCAACAACATGCTATAAGATAGGGAAAAGCAGAAGATATGAAGACACTGACAGTAGGGAAGCATAGCTTTCCTGGAGTCATAGAAGCTAGTGACAGAAAATCCCCAACTAGGCCCCAAGTAGTAATATCCTGCAAAGTAGTAGATAGATAAAATAATTCTTCTTAGATGTACTCACTGCAGGGACAGCAAGAAAAAGATTATATTTTTTCAGGGATAAATATAAATACAAATAATATAGAGCTAGAGAAATAAGAAAACATGAATGCAGCTGCTAATAAATATATATGACTTGACTGCTTTGCACTGGGGCTGAGTGGACATATATTGCACTCACAGGATACCTGGTAGGCCCTGTACCTAGGAACATAGGACTGGAAGAGGCCTCCTGGGTTAGCAAGTACATCCCCTTTGATCACAAGCAGTCATACTGTATAATCTCTTCCATAAACTAAACAGGGGTTGTCTTAAAACCAGTCAGGTGCTTTCCTTCAAACTTCCAATTGGGAGGCTCTTCCAGAACCCTTTTTGATTAAAACCTGGTTCTGCTACCTCTAACAGCATACAAGAGCTCAAGGGAAGCTCACCACCCACTCTAATCTCATGCACCCTTTGTACCAAGAAGTGTGTAATAAAAACTCATTTTAACTGGCCACTCTGAGGAACACCCTGGCTGCAGCTACATGTGCGCTTTACTGCAGAGTTGACTAATTAGCTCCACAGCGGGCATGTCTACATGAGATACTTAATGTGCAGTGTCCTAATAACATTGTGCAGTAGCATGTCACAGCACAGACAGTGCTAATATACTACAGCACAGTATTAAGCTACTGTGCAGTAGCGTCACTAAAGAGGAATTTCCAGCACTACTGCACAGTAACTCTGGTTATTGTGCATTTAGTTACTACTTCATTAAGCAAGTACTAAATTAAATGCGCAATTACTGCACATTAATGAATGTGTAGATGTGCCTAGTGCAGAGTCACTATCTACATGTGTGCCAGCATTAGGGCACAGTAAATTAATTAACTCCACCATCCTGTAACAGAATCATTTATTGTCCAGAAAGCATGTGTGGACAGTGACTGGGAGTGCAGCATTTTGAGTTGGGGTGGAGCAGCCTGGGCTGGCAGCAGGCTCAGGGGGTCAGCCACACAACTGCACTTTGGGCACTCTTGTGCCCCAGCCAACCCCTCTGCTGGCTGACACCACCACACAGCACAGGGCTGACACCCCAAGCCTACTGCCAGAGCAGAGCTGTTCTGTCCCAGCTGTGGTCCCAGGCACAGCATGTTCACATGCACCGGGGAGCAGGTGACTCAGGCATGAACTGCACCAGAGTTTATTGAAGGGCGCTAATTGTATGTGTAGATGTGCCCCCTAGTGTGCTCCCATGAAGGAACTGGGTGCAATCTAGCCTTTAAGAAGAATTTTTCCAACTATTTGAGTTGGTCTAGTAAAAAATATCCATATACCCAAAGAAGCTCATCTGCCAGCTGGCTTTAAAGAATTTTGTTTTCCTGGTATTTTGAAGGTACATCTGTACATGCACAGACAAATATGCATGTAAACACATAATATAAGACACATTGTCACTGATTTCATTTTTCTCACTACAGTTGTCTCCCTATGTTGACTTTCTGTCCCTAAACCAATTCAAAACCACTTTCCCTGAAAATTTCTCAGTTACTTTCAGGCTGAATCAGCTGATGTTTCAGACTGTGCCAGCTCTTATCTATTGGCAGAAATCTATTATCAAGGTTCTCAGGCCTCAACAGCCTGTAACGTCCAAGGGTCGAGGAACTAAACTGCAGTGAAATAGTTAAGTGTTTTTGCTAGCTTTCTCTTGGGTGAATTTAGTGAAAGGAAGCAGAATAAGAACCTGCAGGACAACAAGTACATCAAAGGCACCAACAGCATAAGTAATTGTGCACCTTACCCCAGGTCCCTGGAGAGACCCTGTGTGATCTCTTGCTAAGATAGGGGGACTAAGGTGAGGTAAGAAGAAAGATGGGTTAAATCTGGAGAATCCATAGTGACACCAACCCTTGAGTACTTGCATCCCTACTGTGGAGAGAGTGGTGTGAGGATTATAGTAACTTCTGGAGCAAGAGCTTCAGTGTCAGTTCATACCCTTTTGTCTTCTGCAGGTGTAATTCCTCAGGCAACTACTTTGCCTAGACACTAGGGAGATGATTTTGACCCAAATACCCAGTTCCATTATATAGTTCTGTATCATTATGATAGGTGTAACAGTTTAGTCCCCTCGGTTTAATTCCAAGGAAATTATTTGTAGTTATGTGCATTCAACTGCCTGTTCTTTATGATTTTAAGTGCTAACTCACCACCTCCAGAAGTGGCCAGAATTCTTTGCACGACAGATCTTGGGGGGGAAAGCTTCAGCAGTTGCTATCTCAGGAATTCTCTCATACTGTTAAGTAATGTACATGCACAGTTTCTCCCTTGGACCAACACAAATGCTATTCAGTTCCCACTATTCTTGAGTGGGTGGATTGAACAAAACCCAATTTCCTTTTCCTATCTTAGACAGACTTTGCTCTCCTGTAAAAGATTCTTATTATGTTATGAATATTTTTAATAAAAATTCCCCATAACCTTACTGCAGTACAGGATCTCTGGATTTTGTAATCAGTCCAATATTTTGCTAAGCTCTTTTTTTAGCAGAAAACTTTGAAGTTAGGAAAGGATTCTCATTGGGTGCATCTGCCTGTGTATTCTACTGCAGAGTTTCATAGTTGTTAGGGGCTGGAAGGGACCTTACAGATCATCTACACTTGGACCCCACAAGGTGGGCAGCAAAACGTTTTTGACTACTTAGCTCCACAGTAAAGCATCACCATCTACATGTTCATTGGTATTGGAGCACAGTAAACTTTGCCATAAGATAGTACTGTCAGTACTTACAGTGGAGTTATTTACTGAGCTGCAACACATATGTGGATGGTGACTGGGACAGCAGTGCTTTGAGCTGAGGCAGAGCAGCTGGGCTGGCAGCAGGTCTGGGGGAGTCATCCACACATCTCCATAGTTTCAGCACTCTTGTGCCCCCATCACTTGATACCACCACCCAGAGCCTGGGGCTGATCCCTCCCCTCCCCAAGCCTGCTGCCAGCCTGGGGCTGCTCTGCCCCAGCTCAAAGTACTACTGACCCAGGCGCACATGTAGTAGTGTACTCCGACACGAACTAAACCAGAGTTTATCACATCACATTAATTGCATGTGTAAATACACCCATTAGATATCGTCAGTTTGTTTATTTATTGTCATTGTTCATTTCCTCATGGTCCTGGTCTGTCTTGCTCTCAGATTTCATGGTCTCCCCTGTCTCTCCTCTGTCTCTACTGTGTCTCTTCATGATGCAGAGACCAACAGAGAATATAGCTGCAGCTAGTGCAAAGGAAGAAAACTGGGATTTGCATTGGCTGAACTTACCCTGATTACCAGTGAGGCTTAGGTGTAAATGCAACTTGGGCTCTGCACTGGTGCTGCTGTGCCATTTACTTGCCACAAAACAAAACCTTTCTGTATCCATTTTGTCAGCTCTCCATCTCTTCAGAACAGCTGTAAGTGCATTTTTCCCCAAACTGTTTTTGCCTCGTAATGATATGTTGTTTAATTGGGAAACCATTTAACAATGGGGATAGAGTTTTAAAAAGAATACCTCATAAGGAAATACAGTGGTGTTGTGCGACTGCCTGTTGTGGTTGTTTGCAGACACGGCACCTGCACTGCCCAATATCAGGGCCTGAAAAATACTGGCAGGGGACTTTTGATTTGATGTTCTGACTCTAACAAGCTTGCCTTCCACAGTGCCGTGCTTTCAGGGGTCAGGTTCCCATTGGTCACACTTGGAATGGAGTGTCCCCTCCTACAATGTTTCAACAAACAATCCACTTCTGACTACCCTTTTTATGACTTTACAGCACAGTTTTTCCTCGAATTTTATGGCATTTCATTAAAGCCGCCAGAAGGTGATACTGCCCCCTTTCCAGAAGTGAAATAAATTCAAGTTTTATTGCTTCTGGAAATGCTGGAGCAGCTGTCAGGACGTTTGATGGATTTTCTCAATTACAGGACTTGTGGAGCATTTTATACTTACATCCTCACTGAAGTCTAATATACTGTGGTAGACATTTGCTCCCTCTCCCTCTTTCCCTTATCCCTGTGCATCTCCTTTATAATGATCAAGTTGTTATTTTTCTCTTAATTTTTTTTTACTGTAGACTTTTTCTGTTTTTTTATAGTGATCTAGAGTTTCATTTTTTTTTCTCCCATGATTTGGCATAAAATATTTGGGGTGGGGAGAAAAGAACATTCAGAATAAAAATGGGACATTATAGTTCCCATCAAGAGTGAATTTTAATGGGTTATGTATTTTGCTCCTGCAATATTTATGAATGCAAGCTGAAATTTTCAAAAGGAACTTGTGATTGGGCCACAGTTTTGGGTACCCAACATGGGATACTTTAAAGAGACCTTAACTTCAGAAGCAGCCAAGCAATCACCCCTTGAACATCTGGCCTCTGTGTAAGTTCTCCTTAGCTGGAAATCCAAAAATCACTAGCTTCTTCTGAAAATCTTGGCTACAGCATATGCTAAGGAGATTTATGACCACACCACTCTTAACACTAATAATGCTGTATCTGTCATTGTTGTTCTTTACCTTGAAGTTCCACTTGCAGGCTACAAGAGAAGCCAGAGTACTATTGTGCTAGGTGCTACACAAACACACAATCAGAGCTGGCCAGAGTTCTTGTTTTCCCTAAGGAAAATGTTGGCTTTTCCTTTGAAATCCAAAATCTCCTTTTCTCCAGATTCTGGGTTCTCAATGGAATATCAATCACTCTTAAGAAAAGCAGACACTTTTACAAAAAATGTTTATTCATTTGAAAACCCCATTTTTGGGAGGTGGAGGGTGGGGAATCAATCCTTCCTGTACATAGTTAATGAGCACCCTTACCCAGAATAGCTTACAGTCCAAAGAGACAGGAAGTACTGTTGCCTCCATCTTACCAATGGAAAACTGAGGAACAGAGGAAGTAATGTCACAAAGAATGTCTATGGCAGATAGAGGAGCTAACATCAAGGTTTCTAAGTACCAGGCTAATTAATGGCTTCATCAAAAAATATCCTTCCCTTAATACTAGTAGCATTTGTTCTGTGGGACATCAGGAGATTTAGAAAAAAGATAGCAATATTACTGGAAAAGGCTGCATCTCCAGTGTGAACAAACATGAGATGTTGCCAATGGTCTCAATATTGTTCAGGCAAAAAAAGCTTATAAAGAGATAGATGTGACAGGCTAGCTGGCAGTGTCCTAACCCAGGGTTTTGAAAGGGCAAAAGATGATTGGATTGCCTTTCCGCACCAATCAGGCCCCAGAGACTCACCCTGCCCCCCATGGAGGGGGATAAAAGGGGCACTGTGGGCTGACTCAGGAGAGAGACCATCAAGGGACAACAAGGAAGGAGCTTCACAGAGCTGAGCTAGTGGGGCAGGAGCAGTGCCCCAGAACAGCCTGAAAGAGCAGGACCTGCAGGCAGCAGTGGGACCATCAGCAGTGCAGCGTGTGGCTGGTAGGAGAGGCTCCCTCCTCACTGGACTCCAGGATCCCATGAGAGGCTGCAGCCAGCAGGAGAGGCTCCCCCCACTACAGGAAGGATCTGAGCAGCGACCTGAGAGGTTCCCAGCTCTGCTTCCAGCTCCTCCAATCAGAGGCCAGGCAGCTTGACATGAGACCAGGGCTCCAGGAAGTTCAAGACCCCTAGCAGACTAGAGCAGTGGTGGCTGTGTAGTAGCATTCCTACCTACCATGTAGGAGAAAGCTGGGTTCAAGTCCCAGCTGAGATGACTTGGGGTGAGTGAGATAACAAGAAGTAAATCTTCTTGCAGTGGAAAGGGGCCATTGTGTTTTCCCCACCTTTCTCCCCCTCCAGGTACCAAGGCCTTATATTTCCTTGTCATTTGACATTTTGCATTTTGTGCCTTTTTATTTTTCACCAACTTGTATTGTTTGTTCTGTTGTTTGTGTTTTATATTTTGTTAACCCTGTTTTTTGTCAGTGATTGTAAGTGTCTAACCTTTGTTGAATCCTGCTCCCTTGGGGCATTGTAGTGTCCACTATACTGTCTGATTTATGCCTGTTATGTTCCCACTATTAAAAGGTATATGGTTAAGTCCCCATTGGTGGTCTGGCTCTGCTCTATGGGGGAGGAGAGTCCCCACACCTCCCACAGCGCTCGTGCACCTGCTTTGATCCCTTTAATTGGAGAGGGGGTACCTGTTGGAGTACCACCCAGGTTACACACGTATCAACATGCTCTTCATCTTTTAATTCTAAGCATTACCACCGAGCTCAACAATATGAAGATATATTAGGCCCGCTCTACACATTGCAGGTACTGCACAATTAACTGGCTAATTGCACAATTACCACCTACCCAGACAAAGTACTTATCATGCCATAGAAAACTCCAACCAGCTATAAGGTTAGACCTTGAAAATGTTTATTAACTTTATAGCTGGTTGGTATCCAGCTTTAATTTGCAGGGTCTCCCCAGCAGCCAGGAGCCCCTCCTAACCACAGGGGTGCACCATGCCCAGCCAGGGCTAGGAGGCCTGCTGCTGAGGGGACTCTCAGCCCCAGGCTGAGGGGACTTTCAGCCCCAGCAGCTGGGACCCAGTAGCATGGGGCCGCAGAATCCCACAGCTGTGAACACTGGGTGCCAGGACCCAGCTGGGTCTTGGCAGCTGCAAGACGTGGCTGTGATATCCCTCTAGGGTTCATGAAACCCCTGAGCAACCACCAGCTGCAATCCCCTAGCCCTGGGGGTTTCATACACCCCTGAGAGACTATGGCAGCTGCAGTCTCCAAGCCCCAGGAGTGCATGGGGCACCTCCTGCAGTTGGCAGCCCTGCAACTGAGGAGGTTCCCAGCCACAGAAGCTTGCCTCTTGCTGGTACAAGGAGAGATCAGGTTCCCTTGCACCATCAATAAGGTACGATGGAATCTAATGCATGATCCCATAATCTCACCTGCTGCCATGCACGCACACATTAGACCCCATTGTGCTTTTACGTGCTCATGTAGAGGGGCCCTTAGAAGCAGTAGGTAAGCAATAGTAGCAGAAATTGATTGATCTAGGCTTAAGGGTCAGCTGTCTTCTGTCCCTGAATGGGTAAAGGAGTGGTAAGCAGCCTTCTTCCCTATATCTTATATATAAGGACAAGGTACAATCAAAGTAGAGAGACTACTCTCCTTTCCTATCACTCCCGCATGGGAATTCACCCTCACACAGCAGTTAGGAAGGAGTATGTTTGAGCTCCTGCAGGACTGATATGCCACATCACTCTGGCATAACCAGTGTAATAACCAGTAAGTGGATCTAGTTTCATTGGAACTGCACTCTGGCCTTCACTCTTTCCCCAGTTTGAGCACAGTATAGTAGAGGGCTTGCAATGTCAGTAGACTACATTACAGCAGGTTCGTGCCCTGACCATTGTTATAACCCACCTTGGCCTTTCCTGTGTGGATGTGTTCAAACCATTTATAACTATGGTACCAAAATGCATTTCAGCCATTGAAAGACCAGTGCACAGTGGAAGGGAACAGGACTATAAGCAATGTTCATTTGAGCTGCCACAGTTTCTACCACCACTGGCCACTGCTATTGTCCTGATGAGTCCTTTTCTCTTCACCCTCTCCTCCCTCCAGCCCCAGGGAAACCCAACCAGATGGTGACCTTGGGCCTTCCAAAAGCATTGTGGAGGTGGAACTTGCTGCCAGTGGCATAAGGAGTGCTAGTTTAGCTGGCACCTAAGGCATATGGCCCCCTTGCCCCACCCTAGTTATTCTACTGCTTGCTGCACTAGGTCTGGACCTCCTCTTTGACATACCTGGATCTCATTTGCTTGGCATTTGTCTCCTCTCTCAGCTGCATGGCACAGGCAAGCTTTCAGTCTAAGATTGTTAGCAATATTGGGTCTTCCACAACATGTGAATACTGGTCAGTCCACTACAGTAACCACATTTAATTCTCAAATTAAAATCCATTTTTTTCTCTTCCCAACAGCATATTCCATTGGTTAATTTTTAATGCCTTTGGAAAGACAGGGAAAAGAGTGGAGGCCAGCCTCCCTGGCAGATGTGCCAAAATTAGCCCCACACCACTCCAATCCCCTTCCTGTCTGATCTACTGCTCTGCTTTCTGCTTCCTGTGTTCCCTGCCCAATCTGCTGTTGTGTTGCCTGCACACTCCTAAATCTGCCACACACAGGCAGGCTGTGCCACAGCCTATCTGCCCCTGATCTAAACTCCTGTAATGATCAGTGCAGCCAGCACCTCCTCCAGTAGGTGGTGGTGTGTCTTATGTTAAGTTGATGTCTTGTTTTGTATTACGGTATTATTTCTGATGGAGAGAGGAGCTAAAAGGAATTCTTTCCTATGTTTGCTGGAATTCTACTTGCAGCATCCAATAAATCCCTAAATTTCTGTAAGCAAATGTTGCATTGCCTTTTTTTCTTTGATCCAAGAGTCCAGCAAAGGCCAAGTTAGTCCTTGATGTAAGTTTAAGTAACCTCAAGTTTGCTCTAAGTTACGTCCACTATAACAAGGCCAAGAGCACATTCCAGAAATGGAGTATCTTTGCCATGCTGTCCTCCTCCCAAGAATACCTCCTAACGAGAGCCCCAGAAGGAGGACTGTGGAGAACCAGCACTAGTATTCCCCTGTTGGGAGCTGAATCCATCAGCCCTCTGACTGTTTTACAATTCCAGAGTGGCAAAAAGCAACCAGAGACGGCCCAAGAACAGGGCTCTAAATCTTCACAGTAGATTTTTCTATAAAATATTTTGTTTCGTTGTCATTGTAGCGTCTTCCTTTATATATTTATGTCCCTTAGAGAAAACTCATTATTGGTCATTGTAAAAAAATGGAGCTATTTGTTTGTTATTTTCAGGTTTCCAGCTAGAAATCCAATATTCAGTCACAGATGATTTCTGATGGAAGAGAAGGGGGGGGAGGATGAGGGGTTCACATCTTTTTCCTATTACCTTGGCAGTATTGCTGTGCAGGCCAGTATTTTGGCCATCCACGTGGCTCTGAATTGCGTTATTTCTTTTGAAATAAATCCCACGGTCCCCATTTCCTGCCCTATTCTAATTTGCCTAGTTATTGATTTCATAACTTTCCTGTGTGGACAGGATGGCAACATTTCAAAGGCAGGAATTCATCTCCATACACACTGTCACTCTATCATTGCAGTATAGCAAAGGAGACAGTCTTACAGCAGTTTAAACCTTTTTTTAAAGATCTCAGTGATATATGAACATTCATTTCAGAGCACTCCCAAAGGAGCCATTCTAATCCACGTTGCTCTAGGGACTATTTTCAAAATGGTCTATATGAAATCATTTCTCAGACTCTTCTTCGTGCTGTCATGTACCCGACAGGCTATATCAACTCATGTGTGGTAATGAAAATGTTCCTGTATTTATAGAAGCATTTCTCTGTGGTGCATCCTTGGGCAGAAATACCCCCACAGAAACCTGGGAACTGAGGGACACATCTAAATTATCTTGGCATGCCAGTAAAAATATGAGAATGCCAAATAGAACCATCCATTCTTTCCCTTGGCTTTAAAGTGAAATGGAATGGCAGCTTAGTTTATGGCTCTATGCCTCTGACCAGCCAGGGGAAGCCTGGGTTTATTGTAGAGTTCATGCTATGTTATTATAGTTAAAAACAGCAAGGTTCTCTTTGTCTGAGTTAGTTCCATGTATTAAAAATATGCATAGGAAGCAGAACTGAGGGCTGGATTTCACTTTAGAAAAGCTACAATTTTTTTTGTTGTCTCCCCTCTCAGCTGCATGACACAGGCAAGCATTCACTCTAAGGATGAGAGCATTTTCGAGAACATCTCATCATACTTGTGGCTGGCACAAAACTCCTGCCAGATGTACTAGGATTAAGGCCAGCTGGTATCCTGACCACAGGATGGGTGGCAACCATAGTTATTCGTGGAAAACACTCCCCTGTATGCAGTTCTATGTCTCAGAAGTATCTCCTTCCAATGCACAACTTCATCTTCTCTCAGAACATTTTTTAAGTTTTAGTTTACTCTATGAATATGAATAAAATGTTATACCTGAACCTGTAATGGTCATTAGAACAGCCCTCATTTATTTATTTTTTGCAGATATCTTACATCTTGGATTTTTTGAATTGCTAATCTTGTTCTTCGTTTTAGGAGGCTATGAGACTTCGAGCCATTTGGTTCTGAACACAAGCTTGTGTTGTGATAAATTCAGATTATTGCAGGAACACTCACCCACTGTTCCTTGAAAAGTAAATGGAGACTCCTAAAAGCACAACAATAATGCATTAGCAATTTCTGTTGTAGAAAAATGGAATCAGGCAAACCCCATCTAAAACCTGTAAGAGTATGAACTCTATGTCATTCAGCTATAGAGGACCCCTGGATGAGGCAATTGAGGAAACAATCCACTCCTCTCAGCCAAAAAGGAATAATAATTTTGTATGTTTGTATAGCTCAGCTGATCCAAAACTGCTTTACAAACTGATACACAAATGGTACGGGGGTACTTTTATTCATTAGTGATATGCAGTCAGCTGTAGGGTGAAATATAACAATTGTAATAGCAACAATCTTATATAGTAGTTCAGTGACAAGAATACACTTTGCAAGTGAAACTGCAGGGAAAAAGTGTTTAGGTTGGCCAAATGCAATTGCCTATCTTGTAATATATCCAAAGCACTAGGGTTATCCACCTCAATTCTCATGAAAGTGCCATGGGATACTAGTAATCAGGAAATATAACCTGAGCAACAAATCCCTCATGACTATGTTGGGGTGTTGTTTTGGTAGAGAATGAGTGTTGAGTGGTGGTTATAGTCCTGGACTTGGGACTCAAGGCATAGTTCTACCCTCTGTCACTTATCTATTAGCTGACCTTGGGCAAGTCATTTCACCTTCTTGTGGCAACTTTAAGACAACTTAGGCAAAACAACCAGTGAAGAAGAAAGTGACACTCCCGCTGTACTCAGCACTAGTGAGACTGCAGTTGGAGTACTGCATCTAGTTCTGGCTGCCGCACTTCAATAAGGACATAGAAAAACTTGAGAGGGTCCAGAGAAGAGCCACCTGTATGATCAGGGACTTGCAAGGCAAGCCATACGAGGAAAGGCTGAGGGACTTGGACCTCTTTAACATAAAGAAGAGAAGGTTGAGAGGGGACTTGATAGCAGCTTACCACTATATCAAAGGAGTGCTTCAGGAGCTTGGTGAACAACTGTTCACTAGGGCCAAAAGAGATAAACTCCCGGAAGGCCACTTCTGGCTTAATACCAGGAAAAACTCCTTCACAGTTAGTGTGTCCAGACTGTGGAATAAACTCCCTCCAGAGGTGATGCAGTCAGCTACCCTGGAGGTTTTCAAGAGCAAACTGGACAGTCATCTTGCTGGGGTCACTTGACCCCAGTTGTCTTTCCTACCTAGAGCAGTGGGGCTGGACGCAATGATCTGTGAGGTCCCTTCCAGCCCCTAACAATCTATGAATCTATGAATAAAAGAAGATAAGACCTGACCTGCTATTTCTAAACTATTATCATCGCCAATCTCAAAACCTAATACTGAAAAAGAAAAGGAGCACCGATATTCACACACATTCATTTAAATGTGTATTTATGAGTTGTGGATTAACGTGGTTCAAAAGCAATTGCATTCAGGCAACACATCTTCTAAGGGGAAAGAAAGAGATATGGAAAGCATGCCTTTGCAAGGTGAGAGGATTAGCCTTGGTATATTCTTCTTCTAAGGGGGGAAACCTTTGTATGAAAAGCTTGTGCACAAGCACGTGGCACTATATAGCATCTGGAACTGCTCTAAGAGCCTGGGATACAGGTGGAGAAATCAGACAGACTGCTTCCTACTGTCAGATTTTATAGTCTCGCCTTTTAAGAATCTTACAGGGAAAATGGGTCAAATTCTTTCTTGCATTACTACTATACGTTTGGTGTAACAGAGGGAAGAATTTGACATGTTGCATTCAGACGATTAAATGTGGGTGAAAATCCGATTTAGGGTGCAATCCAGCTCACACTAAAGTCAGTTTTGAATAGACTGCAATGGGAGAAAGCTCAGGGATTGTAACATTATAAGGCCTACAGCAAAGAAAATCATCTATTATTCATTCCTTTTCTATACATATTAGAAGTCTTTGAATTCAAAGCACTATTGAAACTCAGTTGCCAGAGGTGTCAAGGCTTTCATTTAATGTAACCTCCCATTGCAAAAGGCATTGGAATGGCTCCTTGAACTATGAAGGCTCTTCCTGGCATAATTCCATCAGTGATTAAAAAGTGTCCTTTAAATAGTGATTGTTAGATATGCAAGAAAAAGAGAAATTCAGATTTCAAGGTATGGCAAAAGAAGAAATCAGTGTATAGGACCTGATCCTATGTCCGTGTTCAGGTAAAACTCTCAGTGGGCCTGATTTTGATATGTGAAATATAGCCGGTCTGGAAAGCCTATGTGCTGCATCCACAGGCATAAAGAACTACATGGCATGCAGGGCTGCCCCACAATTTTTGGTGCCCCCCTGCAAGAAATAGTTTTGGGGCCCTCTGCCCCGAAGAAGCCAGTGGCAGCATCAGGGTGGGGCGGGGTGGGAAGAAGTGGGGGGATTGGTGAGCGGTTGGATGCAGGGGGCCGGTCCCCTGTGGCCACAGGTTTCACAGTATAGGACAAGCTGGCCCTGATGGCATGGATCAGACCCAGCCATAGTTATTACATAGTCTTTGCTCCAGCTACCTTCCTGCAGAATGCAATGTCACTATAAGAGCCTTACAATCATCTGTGGTAAAGCAGTCACTTGAAAGGCTGGAGTGCATCCTGGCATAAGATATGCAAAGCACTGAAGAATGGGTTTAGCTCCACTCTGGCCAACAAAGCTGGAATCTACCTGGTACCTGCTTAAAGTTAAGCATGTACTCAAGTGCTTTGCCAAATAGTGATGCCATTGTATGATACCAAACATCCTCAGCACCAATTTCACCTAGGATACCATCATAAAAAATGTTTACACTTATGTAATTGGGGTAACAGAGATGTAAAAAAAAAAAAATGGAGTGGACAAATTATGCAAGCCTCTATACTGGGGTAAGTTTACCCAAGTTAGTGGAGAATTACTGAAAAAAGTGGGTTAAAATACTGTTGGTATAAGCTGTACTGGTTTAGGTTTTATCTATTCATGTCCAAGGGGTTGTCATTTGCTATTCACCTAGCAGGAGCCACAATACATTAGCAGCCATCTACTGTATGAGCTACCCCAGGATAGCTGCAAGTTGTTGTTCCTGATCTCAGTGTTATTTACCACAACATGATAAATCACACCAGGTTATGTGTATATATGCATGGCTATCCATGTCCAGAGAAATGTGACTGCTCTGTTTTATAATACTGGACCCATAATTTATACAAGTATTTTTTGATTGACATAAAGTCAGGATTCCCTCCTAACCAATCATAATTGACAATATAAGGCTGTAAAAGAAGATTCAGTACCGAGTAGATAAATCTGTAGTGAATTAAAAAAAAAGCAAGGTGCTATCCCAGATTTATTCCGATTAGGACAATTAAGGCAATTAAACACAAAAGAGATGATTCTGTAGGGGGTGGGAACTGCCACAAAACTAAATTGCTAATATAATCTATCAAGTTTACATAAAAAGATTAAAAACCTGATTTACATTTAAAAAAAAAAAGATCAGGCATCATCTAAAATAGATAATACATCCCACTGAGAAAATCATTCCATACATAAAAGAGAAGCAAAGGTGATTACATATAACAAAACTAATCTTTTCTATTGCTGTAATCACCTCAGACCATTTCACCTGTTTATTTGGAAACTGTTACATTGAGAAAAAAAATTATTGTAAGAATGACCTAATTTCCAGGGCAGTGCTGAAACCGACTTGGTTTTCTAAACATCCATCCCTAGAGTCTTTAACAATGGCCATTGCTCTGGAAGATAAATGTTTGCTTAAGACTTCTCTGCAGTTAATACATATATTCCTGACATGGGCTTCAGATAGAATGAACACACAACTTGATGGTTGGCTGTTAATTAACATGGACAGGGATGTGATTCTGGTCTTTCTTCCACCAATGTAAGTCAGGAGTAAATTCCATGGAAGCCCTTGGAGCTATATTTGTGAGAGTGAGGGCAGAACCGGACCCAAATCTTTTGGTGTAATCATCATAGTGGTGAACTGGAGTATTTGCCTGCCTTGTTTTGTTGCTGATGGGTGAAGAGAATGGAAGCCACAATGCAAAATGAGAAAAAAAAAAACCCTGTTCGATTTATGAAGAAGCAGAGCAAGAATGGCAAGGCCAGAAAGCTTTGATATATGCCAACACCATTGTGGCCTAAGACAGCAGGGCTGCAGCAATTTCTAAAGCTGGAACAACTGAGTGAACTGAACAATGTGATTTAAAACTTGTTACAGATGAGGGGGAACACAATTCCCAAAAACTGATGTGCACTTTTTCCTTCTGTAAATCTTAGATAATAGAGTTAAGTAGGAAGCTATCCCAGTGCTTGTTCAGAGTTATCAATGTGAGCATGTGAAATAAGAATGGTTAGTGGTAATAAACTCTTATTTTATGCCCCCTCTTTCATCCTAAAGGTGTACATGGCTCTTTATATACAATGCATACAGATATCACTATCTCTTGGTAGCAAGGAATGTACTAGTAAACAGCAGCTATTCCGTGGCATATACCAACATTCCAGAACAGAGGAGGATGGGAAATGAATAATATTTTATTTTCCTGAAATTAAGAGAAACTTGAAGTAAACAATAAAAAATTCCCAAATTTGTAAGTGTTTAAGACACTGAGGCTAGCAAGTAGAAACAGGTAAATAATGCCACATATATATTACAGACACTCTTTTTATGAATTTTGTGATGTTTGCATATGTCCATGAGGGTTGATACAGCTGATCAATTCAACAAATTGGGTGAATAATAACCCAGTCCAACTCTGCAGTCTGAATAAATTATTCAGCTACTAATTCTTGACCATCTTGACTAACAACCCTACCCTGAGGAAAAGAGCTTTAGGTGCTTTGGGCTAGGGACAGATATTCAAAAAGCCTGAATTGATTCAACCTCTGCAGGCTAGTCTAACCTGGCTAGGCTGAACCAGTTTTTGACCATACAGATGATCCCTTTGGTCTGAGGAAATTCAGGCAGATGCCTGCAGTGGCTCAGGCTAGAAGCCGGGGGGGGTGCTACAGCAGCCCTCCCTGTCCTTCCACAGAGCTAAACTGAGGGCAGCATGACCAGGCCCCAGCAGGACTGTGATTAGGGAGGGATGTGAACCACCATGCTGCCTGCAGTCCCAGGCTTTTCCCCACTCGCTGCTCAAGGGGCAAGGGTATTGTCAACATGCAGCTCTGGGCTAGCACTCTGAGGCAAGGGGAGGTATTCAGTGCATGCATCTGTTGATGATGTGGAGCTTTTCACTCCCCCTCCCTGCTTCTGTATACTGTCTGCAGCAACCTGACAGGCAAGCAAACTGGGGTGGGGAGCAGGGGGAGCTGATAACAGTGTGTATCGCCTTTATCTCAGTGTTTATTGCCCCATTAAGAAAACAGAGAGACATTACCAGCTATCTGTTGATTCAGCACAGACCCAGCATGTGGTCTGCTGGCTAATACACAGACACCTCAGCAAAGGCAGAGGGGAGGGGGGAACTTGTGCTTAGCAGAGAATGGTGAGGGGGAAGGAAGGGAGCAAACAGCTCTTCTCAAATGTTTCCAAGGAAGGACATTAAGCTACTTGTTGATTAGCTCCAAAAAGCCTTTCTGCCTTTGTGTCTCCCCTAGCATGGACTATAGCCAGCATGTGGTCTGCTAGCTAATCTGGAGGTGTCTGCTAAAGCAGAGGGGCATGGGGGAATAATCCCTGTTTAGCACAGAGAAACCAGGCAGATGCAGAGGGAAGGGGCCAGCCCTGATGTGGAGCAGAGAGCCCCCCCAGCCCAGAGAGCATGCTGGGATGCTGGGGGTATCTGGTTTATCTTAAACCAGCAAGGGGTCTGGGACAGACATTGAGTAAACTGGTTTGAGCCAAATCAGTTAAGTCTGATACTACATTCAACCGGGTTTCCTCAAACCAGTTTCAGTCATTCTCAAACTGGTTTATGTGCACTGAATATCTTCTCTATTACAGGTTTAAACCAGTTTCTGATCACTTAAACTGGTTTATGTGTAATGTCTCTCCTTAATCACCACAGATAGCAGGAGACCAATTAATTTATGTTTTATTGAGGCTCCTAGAATGAAAAGAAGCAATAACCAGAACACACATGGAGAAGTAGTGATGTTAAAATAAATCATTCCAGTACACAAGAATAGTCATCTTGTCATGATTAGGTTTGAATCAGAGGATCAGATCCACAAGTTTAGGTTACTCATTACCTTTAGTTTCTTTCATCTTATTTCTACTCATCTCTAGAGCAAATAGGTGTCCCATTGAACTCTGAGATACTGTGATAGGTCACCAGGAGTTCCATTAAGAGATTTGGGGTCATGACAGAGTAAACCAGGAGGCAGTGCACCACCATTGTCAGGCCAGGTCACCTGGCTCAGTGGGTAGGTGTAGGGATTCTGTAGGGGGCAGAGGAAGTAATCTGAAAGGGTTGCATAACTTTAGGAAATTTGAAAACCATTGCTTTAGAGCACTTTGAAATACTCCAGGGACCCAAGAAATGATGCCTATGAAGATTAATATGCTGGCACTATGCCTGGTCTTCTTGGTTATTTTAATATGGAACATATTTGCTTCCATGATACAAACATTTTGGCAAAATAAGACCCTTGATATTAAACCCTGATGCTTTCTTGGTCTGTCTGTCTTTTGTTGTTGTAGTTATATTATATTACAGGTCTGAATCCAGAATTCAGTATATTAACTAATGGATTTTGGATCAGTGTCTAAATGAGCAAATTAGATTTTTATATGAAGCAGGAGTTCTCAAATAAAGTTTACTTTGATAATCAGGGAGACCAACAATGTTAGTAATCCCCACATTATGATGGCAAATGATTGTCCCATCCCATGGTCTGCAGTAATGTACACACTTCATTTTTGTTAGAAATGCAATTTTGCTAAGATCCCAGAATTCAAGATTTGTTTGAGTGATGCCTGCTATCTTGGGTTGGGACCAAAGGGAAAAAAAACTGTTTCAGTTATTGGTATACAAATCAGTTTAGTCAAGAAATATGTTCACTCCTCTTTCTAAGACTTAATTGCTTCCAAAGCCCAAAAAATTCAGAAGAGAGGGAAAAAATAGGGTTGGGGCAGGTGGGGAGAAATGGTGAGAAAGACAGAGGAAAGGAAGTGTCTTTATCTTAGTCATAAATCACAGAAATTGAATTAGATCATCTCAAATTGAGGGACAAAAAGGCAGTTATAGATCCATTTTGCAACACTGGCTGACATGGATTCCATTTGTGACGCACTGAGTGACATTACTTATTCTGAGTGCTCCTCTGACAATATCAGCACTTAATGTGAAGACATGTGTAAAATTACAGGAAAATGAATGAAACCCAGGAAATTATGTAAAGTTTATGGGTTTTTTAGTCCTCTCAATTTCTCTCTTCTAATTTAGAATGTGGGTGATGTATCAACTGACAATGACTTTCCAGACTGAGGGTTTCCTTCTCATCTTGATGCATTCAAGCAACTTTCACTAATACCAGTATGTATTGAAGGGGGTGGATAGGCCATTATGTTAATGAGGCAAATACTCAGGCACTTAAAATAACTATACTGAAGTGTACCATGTATCTCAGTTTTTCAAGTGCAACTCTGTTATCAAAATTACAGATACGCTGATGCAATTTATCTGAAAGATGTTACAGAGACATATGAACCTGATTTTTTCAAATAGATAAGGTCTGCAAAGGGTTTAAGGAAACATCTATAAATTAAAGTATGAAATAAAGTTCATTCTGCCTTTCTTGCTCTCTTTGTTGGCATTAATATCAAGCCATCACAAGTGCATATTTGGCAGGCTGTCGAGCATCCCTGTCTTGCACAGCAATCTAAAACAAAAGGAATGAGCCTGGTTAGCCTCCTCCACAGCAGTCTGACGGGCAGTTCTAAAGGTGTTGAAAATATGGCACTTTTCCTGGTTTATATCTAAAATTTAGACAATGAACCATGAATGCCTCATGCTGGTCACATGCTGCAGGGAAACAATAATAGTGAGTCTGGCCAGATTTTCCTGCCAACTGGAAGAGACAGATTTGGAGAACAGATGTGTTGTGAAGGTGATGCACTCAGCCTTCAGCAAGGGAAAGGTATGACGCTCTCATTGCTCTTCTGAATCAGCACCCCTACTGGTCACCTCATAGCTCAGCATAAATGCCAGCTGCTAACACAACTGCTATTATCTGTGATCCTGGCCACAGGGAAAAGGAGCCATCAATAAAGAGGTTGGGAGTAGGGGGAAAAAAATCTCAGCCTTGATATAGTTACAGTCTGTTGTTTGGAAGCAGCAGTGAATGCACTAACTATACAATGCAGAGTCACCATTGTTTGCCTATTTTAGCCACTACCATGAGAGAGATTGTCAAAGGCAGAGATTTTCAAAATGGCAATGTCTTTCAGCAGAATCAAGTGCCTGATTCTCACTTTTTTCTTTGAAAACCTCCTCATCTTTGCTGTTTGAAAATTCATGACAGCCGCCTTGCAGTAGGCTGAGCACAGCTAAAGCCCCAATCCATTGAACCCATGTCAGCTTTGAGCTGTCAAATGCTACATGATCAATATGCCCATCACTGACATGCTGGAAAGAAACATAGCGTAGAAGCCCCGTCATAATTAGTATCTATCTGCCTACCAGCTCCTTAGTCAAAACCTTTGTTATTGTTTGCATGATCTAACTATACATTAGCTCAATTTGGTAGCTAATGGGCAACATGACTTAGGAGAGGATTTCAGTTCCACATTTAACCAGATATGTAGCAGCTTCAGCTGGACGAGCTGTATCCAGAAGAAGTCTAGCAAAACGTCCATGTATCTGATGCAACATTCCATGTGCCTAGTATCAAGTTGTGTGACATGACATACATCTGTTGGACCAGGTAGCAAAATACCAGCTGTATTGGTAGTTCTCCACTGTACCTGAAGATGGTGTCTCTTGCTAATAGCAGGTAACTCAGTAACTACTTGCCTACAGCTGACCCTTCAGCCATTTTCTCTTTTTATTACAATTAACCCATGCAACAATGAAATCTAAAAGAGATCCATTGTTTCTTTCACTCACTGCCCTTAAAATGTTAATTTTTTTTTAAGCCACAGTTTTGGAAACAATCTTGCTTACAGCAAGGATGCCACAAGGAACAATCAAATTACTCACTTGTGAGTGATCTTTGTGAGATCATTCCCTTTATCCTTGAAGTCTTTATCATCCTGCCTTTAGTCATTAAGCATTCTCTCATCTACAAACATCACCTGATAAGTATAATTCCATATGATATATACTCACGTCTCACAGGGACACTGCTACAGTTACAGCTAATGAATCTTGTCCCCAGCGCATCCTTTTTTGTTGTATTATTTTGTTAATGTATACAATTTTTCCCACAAACAGTGTGACTTTAGGAATTAAAAGCTAATTGTAAAGAGGATCACTTTCAACATGGAAATGCAGCCATTTCTGGGGTGACACATAGCAGCTGTTATATGACTGTAAAATCAATTCAGTTAAATCAGGTAGGTCTTTGTAGAGATTTCTCCAGAGGTGGTCTCTTCTAATAAATTCAAATCCCACATAGAGATTTCTAGTTTTATTATTTTGTGTGAAACATTGTTAAATGGGAAGGAGGAAAGTTTGCCTTTCCTTACAATGACCTCAGGAATGTTTTGATAATACCCATATTCCAATCACTATTTATATTCTGAAATAGCATCACCATATCAGCTGCTCCTATGCGCTGTGTTTTCCAGTATAAATTAAAACACCATTGAGTTTCTGCTGCCACCCTCAGATCATCCATGACAATGCATTTGTTTTCAAATAATTACGTGTGTGTGTGTGTGTGTGTGTGTGTGTGTGTATTCTAGATCAGGAATCAGCAACAGTTTGGGTCAGCATGCCAAAAACACCCATAACCTTGACTTGTAAGATGATTGGTGAGATATTATCATGCCAGGAGCAGGTGGCGAGGAACCTGCAAGGGGCGTGATCCTTGTTGTGGCAGCACAGCCCTGGCCACTTTCCTACCATCCACCCTAAGGCATGAATGCCAAGCAAAATGCCTTCATGTGCTGGGGGCTGTCCAAACCCATTGTAGGTAAACAAAAAAGACCCTTGACTTTTTTTTCTTATCAGGATCTGATCTTACTAAATGACCTCAGATTTTTTTGTTTATTCGTTTCTACACAATCTCCCAGTGCACCAGAAGCCTGACCCAAATTCCTTGCAAGTCAGTGGAGACTCTCCCATTGACCCATGGACTCTGGCTGAGAAACCAACCAGAGGAAGAAGTGGGGACCTATAATTTGATGCCAAACCTCTCAGATGAGATTTTGCTGGAGAAAGAAAGCAGCAGCACTGGAAACTACGAGATGGAGTAAAAGTGAACATTTTAAATCAATCAGAAAGATGCAAGACCTCAAAATAGCTCCCCTAGGGAGGGGTTGCCAGTCAGAAGAAAAGCCACATAGTAGCCAGGCAGGGCTTAAGAAAAGAATGGGGAAAGAGGACAGGCTCCCTTGGTAGTATGGCCAAGAATTGTTAAAGCCGAAACGTCAGAAGGGTTGTCAGGTGGAAGTAAGTCCCATGAAAGAAAACATAAAAGAGTCTATTTAGAAGTGAAGGAGAGGAGCAAGCAGAAGGAATCAGTGTGGAAGTGAGTGAAGTGGATAAATTGTTGTTTTGAGAAAGAAGAAAGAAGCTGTTCTGCAGCCCTCATAGATAGCCGGTCTGCATCCTGTCTGACTATGATGAAGGCATGTAGGCAACACACAAAGCAGGGGATCTACTAACTCATCAACCAATTCCCTTAACATTCATGGATTTTTTTGCTTCAGACCCAGCTCTTTCGCTCTCACTGCTTCCCAGCAGCAAAGCAACTACAGGATAGAGTTGAATAGACTCTCAGAGAAATAGTGTAGGGAATAATTAAGAACATGTTCACTGTTTTCTTCAGTTAAGTACACTCATAACCCCAAATGTATCCCAGAGGCAGTAGTAGCGGTTGCTCATAAGTTTCCAGTGCTTCAGTACTGAGCAGTTCTCGGCAGCAGAAAACATCTTAGCTCCCTGTTATTTATACAAGCATAGCCTGCCCTTTAGTGTTCATCGACTAGAACTGCAGGGACCACTCTGAAATCTAAGGTCTGAGTGTGTTAATTGTGCACAAGTTTACACAGCTTTGGATGCTGCTGTTTTCAATGGAGAAATCAACCCTGATTTAAACTGGTGTAGCTGAGAGGATAATCAGGCCCGTTTCTTTTATCTCTGCTTGCTTCAATTCATCAAAGTCAGAGCAGGTAGAGATGGAGAAATTTACCTCCATTGAGGACATTATTTTCTGATTAAGGAACTCATATCAAGTGGATACTATACGTGTCCATCACCAGAGTAAATTAAATGAATATGAAATACATATTGGGGGCCCTGTAACAGGGAGCAAGAAGCTCCTGTTATTTTAAGGGGAAAGCAGGCTAAACTGGCTGTGGGGAGCTAGCTGCAGTCCCTGTGAAGCACAGGAGTAAAGACTGTAAGCAGCTAGGTCAAGCTACATCAGAGAAGGGTAGGCAGGTTATCAAGCCAAAGTGGAAGTCCCTGTGTGTGGCGGGGAGAGGCACCAAACAGAAAAGGGTAGGACTTTGGAGCATATAAGATCCGTGCCTTAAAGCAAGCAGTCTGTCTGTCCCCTGCAGGCTGCAGAGAGAGGAGTAGCTGAGGGAGATGATTGTAGGAGATGGGCTAGCAGGCATCTGATCTGTCCCACAGCAGAAGGGAGAAAGCTAAGGGGAGCTTATGGTTTGTGGTGAGGGAATGGCCCAGTGTGGGGAGAAATTTTTGTTGTCAAACAAAGGGGCATGGGAAAGGGGGCAGGCTGGAGCCAAGAGGGCTAGAGCTGGTTCTAGGAGAGGGGACAGGCAGCAGCTGATGGCCAGAGCCAGTACTGGGAGAGGGGGCAGGCTGAGACTGAAAAGTAAGGCCAGAATAAGTGAACCAAGACTTGGGAGTCCACAACTACAGCAACCAGTGGGCCAATGCCAAGAGGGCTGAAGCCTGTACAGGCTGGTACTTGGAGTAAAATTAACATTTGCGAGGCATGGACATAGCTACAGGGGAAGCTGGAGGCCACAAATACCGTCCATAAGGAGACTGATGCCCTGCAGCACTAATAGGGCCAGGAGGGCCACTATTAGTGCCCAGTGGGCAAGGATGGGGCCAGCTGGCTATGGGGAAGACCAGCTGATTGAGGAACTGAGGCTTACTTTGGAACCCTGGGGGTGGCCTCCTGATATAGTAGAAGAAACATCAAGATATGTTGGGTGAGGTAAAAAGGGAGGCTACCCCAAGAAGGCAGAGTGGGGCAAGAGTTGCTTGGCCATGAGGGGACCTCCTCTGGGGCCCTAGTCCTGCTACAGGCCCCAGTTGATTTTAGGTCCCCAAGATAAACATTCACAATGATAATATAATTCAGACTAGAACAAATCCTTCAAGCGAGCAAAAACACCATTAAATGATTTGTCTTAAACTGGCTCTTAGTGCCCCATGGTTCTGAGCACTATACAGACATAGAGCTGACTGAAATTTTGGGGAGATCAAAATGATTCAACCATCATATCAAAGAGTTTTGGTCAAGAAAAGGGAGGAAAGAAAGAAAGAATCAAAATATTTTATTTTGATGTTTTGAAAAACAAAACCATTTACTTGGTTTCAAAATAGGGAGGGTGGGAGTGGGGGTAGGGGTGGGGGTTAGTTTGAAGTTGCCCAGTCTTTTTAAAAAATGCTAAAAGACAGTTAAATAAGCCCAAAATTAAACAGGACATTTAATTTGAGATCTAAGGAAAAATTTCAGGTCAACCCAAAGCAAGAATGTTGTTAATCTGCCAACTCGCAAGAAATCCATTGCTCCACATAGTTCTAAGTAAATGCATGCCAAGAAACAGCACCTACCCCAAGGGCTGGGAGCATGTGAAAAACTAGACCAGTGATTCTCAGCCAAGATGCCTCTCTAAGCCCCTGAGCCAGTGCTCTGCCCACTGGACTGCACTATTCTCATTAAATCCAGTGAGAAAGGAATGACTGAGGACTGCAGCAGTTTGTCCCCTATGGTATTGCTCCTGGTTTTAAAACATGTATGCCAGGGTAGCAGGTTGAAAGGGGTTAATGAATGGCATCGTTATTTCCCTCATGTGTCACCAGACAGTCAATTAGATATGGTTGCTGTAAAATGATGCAACTTGGGAAGGGGATGTAGCAATTGGAGAGACTTTAGAAGAGTTTTGGAAAGAGCAGTGTGGGGAGAAAGCATTCAAAACAGGGAAGCAGCCCATAGAAATGGCAAAGAATAGGAATTAATGGCTCTCAGCTGCTTAACTGATTCTTGGGCTGGAGCACAGAGGAGAGGAGGGGCCTGGGTTCCTCTGCATTAGCGGAAGTGATGTCCCTGAAGGTAAAGAATTCAGGAACCAGTGAGCTCCAGACTGGGGAGAGATCTATGTCTGGGTGTATCATCTCTGGCCTCTGAGGACAATTCTAATTCTCTCCTCCCCCTCTTCTCCCCAAAAGGCTTTGCTGCTCAGTCCCAGAGGCAGGTCACAAAACGGCCACTATGCCAGAACTGAACACTAAGGGATGCCATGGACACTGGCAGCCTTTTTGACCAACTTAGGGCCTCAGCTTTCTTTTCTGTAGATACAACATAGTAGCAAATAGTTAATCAGACAAACCTAAAGAGGACATGCTTTTGGTAGAATTGACAAATAGGCTGTCTTGTGAAAAATCCTCCTAGTTGCAAGCGGGATAAAACTAGAATGACTGCACTTCTCCAAGGTAGGAAAAACAAGGAAAAAGAAAAACAAGTGAAGATGCTTAAAATATTTCTACTTGTTTTATTGCAGATAACAAATTGTGGCTACCACTTCAAGTGTGTGTCTTTCTGTATTGAAAACTTTTGGTTGAAAACTCACCAGTAATTCACTATCTACCATTAAACAGATACAATATTTTACAGCTTTTCTCTGCTTGCCTCTGCCTCAGGGCTTTTTGCTTAGGATGCACAGAAGTTTTTTGTTTGATTTGTTTAGTGTGACAGGACTGGCCCCCAGGGTGACCATGCTGGCCCCTGTTAGTCAAACTGCTACTGCCCGACTTGGTTTCTAGGTACCCTTTCTTCTGCTCTCTTCTGCCACGCCTTGATGGAAATGTTACATTGTTAACAGAAACACACATCCTCATCCATCTTTGCCAGCAGATCCCCTCATGGACCCCACTAGCCCAGACCTGGTCTGTCAGTAGTAGGGCCCTACTGGCCTGTACGTGCCTCAAGGCACCCATTGCCTTATAGGCTATTCATGGCCTCCGAACCTCCCCTACATCCATGCCCATGCCTTGCAGATGTTTTGTATCATCACTCAGTTGGGACACTTGTCCCCAAAGTCACCAGGCCACTTCAGGCCTTTAGTCCCTCACTGGGGCTTCAGTCTTCCCAGCTGTTCAGTCTTCCCAGCTTCCACTCCTCTACTCTAATTGGTCCCTTAGCCAAGGCCAACAGTCCTGGATTTGGCTTCTGGGCCCCAGCCCTGTCAATTATCAGTATCTCTGGGTCTGTGGCCTTTGTCCCTCTCTCTCTGGGCCCCTGGCCCCAGAATTCACCCTCTGGGCTTATGGATCCCTGACCCTGCTTCTTGCCTCTCCTGGGCTCTGCATCCCAGCCCCTGGTTCTCGCCCTGCTTGAGCACTGGGCTTCTGGCTCTTTTTCTGCTCCACTTGCTATTTGAGCCCCACCCCTGGCTGGGCTTAAAGCAATAGTGTGCCCTTTAGGCATGACTGGGGCCTCCAAACGTGCCCTGTATTTCCAAACCCAAACCACTGGTTTAATTATAATGAAAGAGTAAGCCTTCTGGCTGTAAACTAAACTCCTTCATACTGGGTTTCAACATGGCATCAGCTCCTTGGCTGAACCATCAAGCTCCTTCTCCATACTGGGTCCTACTTCCCAGCAAGCTGAAGACATCTTGCTTGCAGATCCCAGAGCACCTCAAGTCAACTAGGAAATCCCTTTCAGCCTTCCTGCCCAGAAGTTCTTTCCCCTTAAGCTTGTAGGGGCAGACTTACTGTCTGCGCCCAGGCCCTGGTTTTATATCCCTCCTAAGCCCTGCCTATCCAGTCATGGGACTCTTTAGACACTTGCAAGTGTTCCTTCCCTGTTCCTTATGACCCTTCTGCTCTCTGTACTAGGGCTTAGCTTACCTTGGCTCATAGACTACCTCCCTGTCTACCTTAGCGTAGTTTCCTGTTCTCTCTTCACTTCATGTGTGGGTTACCCTCCTGGTGAGGACCTCTAGCTAGATCTAGCAGTCTGCTTGCTGACAGCAACACCGTTAGCAGCTAGCTTGCTTCCAAGCTACCAGCCTCCCTGGTCCAGTTTAGTCTGCTCTAGTTTTCTCTTAAAATAAAAGGAGCCTCCTACCTCTCTGTTGCACTTAAAATATGGTCATTTTGGTAACCCAGAAAACTACAATCTCTCTTAATTCACTTTGACCCAACTGCTTATGAAAATGTCTGGACTCAAGATCCTAAACTGTAGTGATTCCTGGAGTGCTACAGAAAAGGCACAGCATGAAGCAGCCATACCAGCCTTTACCTGGATCTGAGGGATTGCTTAGAAGGCTGGGATTGCAGTTCATTCTCTATGCCCCTTTACACATTGTCCTCTTTATTACTTCTGGCAACAGAGGCTGTCAAGAATAGTCAATCTCAGTAAAGTATCAAAACGAGACCTCCAACTCATATCACAACAAACACCTATTGGATATGGTTACAACTGAAAAGCTGTTAAGTTGCAGAAAAACAATAGAGTTCCCATTTTAATGGGAAATTCCCACCCAAAAGCTGTAGGTAGCTGCTCCATAGCTCACTATAATCAATGGAAAAATACCTGTTGACTTCTCTGGCATTTAGATCAGGCCCTGGAAACTGTTGCTTGGCACCAATGCACTGAAAATCACATTAGCACAAGAGGAAGGCTGGAAAGAACCTAACATTCCCAATGATTCTGAGTGACCAGCTATTTATTAATGATATGTTAGTGTAAGAGTCCTCATCATATGTATTTTGATGTCACACACAAAGGAAAACTAGCAATCACTAAAATAAAGTTGTGCCTTATTGTCCTGAGGGAAGAACAGCCACCTTGCTAAGAGAAAGATACACCAAAAATATCCTAAGAAAGTAAAGCTAATAGAAAAGGGAGGATGAATGTACTAGATGAACCAATATGAAGATGCCAGTCTTACAGCTAATCCAGTATCTGCATATCTCATGGGGAAAGATGTAAAAGAATAAGGATCGTTGTGTGGTAAGTTAGATAATCTACTTGTTATTTATGATTCTATTATTTTGAATGGTTGTGTGGATTGGTACAGTCTTCCAAAAGTTGAAACAGAGACCATATTCGAGATGGTTCAAGTTAGGAATTTTGTTCAAGATATAAAATATTTTGTTACTAAGACTTAGGGCTTCCTTCCTAATTCTTACTTATTAAATTTTTCCAGGCTGAGATAAAAAGGCAGGTTCTTCTGAGGAGAATATTAAGTTTTCTCTCTGCCTCAGCATGCAGAGGCAGGCAGCAGCAGGGTAGCTGCCAAGATGGCAGAATCATGGCAAAGCAGTGGCAATGGGCAAAGCAGTTGGAGGGTGACTGGGGATGATTGCTATATCCACCAGAGCTCAAGGACCCCATATTCTGTGGCAGGCCACTCCCTCCAGTAGCCACGGCCAACTTCCAGTCTTCCAGAAGACTCCCAGTCTTCTGTCCTATTCACTGGACACACTGTGTCCATGAGGTGGTGCCAGCCAGCAGCCCAGTAGGCCAGATAAAATAGCTCTACAGGCCAGATCCAGCGCATAGGCCATATGTTGATGCCCTTGGCCCAATTCATTTAGGGTTGAAAAAATGATTGAGAACTGAAAAGGTAAAAAAAATGTTTTATTCCTCTTAACCTAGGAAAAAAACTATGTGATGAGGTGAGATCTAGTTCTAAAAACTCCCCCAGATTGAATGGTCACAAGAAAACAATTAAGTTCCCTCTGAATAGCTAACACTTACTTTGCTTTGTAAATCAGTTTTCAATACAAAATGTATATAGGTAGATTTATTTCCTTATATATCCTACACACTTAAAATGTTATTTAAAATCCAGTTTCATTCCATACAGTTTGACATAAGCCTAACAGAAAACAGTGAATAATCTGTTTATTTTAACATAACAAAAAAATATGTCAAGCTATATAATTTCTTAAATAAATCTGCATCAGTATCCACATTAGCTAACCTCCTGGTTAGCAAAAGGTGCAAAATATAAAATAAATGTTATTTAAAGCAACATATATTAGTGCTTACCAATCAGCAGAATCAATCTTCAAGGCAGTAAACAAGTTCAAATGCTAAACAAGTTTAAAGTCAGTTATTTAAATCAAAGCTTCCTGCTTGTCTGTTTTAATTATGATTGATTTAAGTCAATCCAGCATGATAGTTTCAAATGTAGTTAATTGCATAGAATTATGGTGTCAACATCAACGATGAATCCAGAGTTAAGTAAATTAAAGGCCCCAGGACAAAATAAAGAAGTACTAACAACTACAAGATGAGGGGAAAAATTGCATATCCATCAAAATAGAGCTACACCTACAAATCAGCCAGTTAATCCTTACTTGAACTACATGTCATCTGAAAACAGTTCAAAGAAAAGATCCTGCAGTTAGTTTTATCACTCATGTTGCCATACAAAGCTGTTTCTTTTCTTAAGAACACCAACTCTTTTAATTTTAAGCTGGTAAATAGTATGCAGTAGGGACCTTACTTGTTATTTGGGTATCAAAGGCTGAAAGATCATCCAGAGTTCTGAAAGTCCTATATTAAGAATGTTTATAGGGTGAATTGCGTATCCCTAGGGAACCAAGATCAGTCACAAATGTATTCACCAATAGCACAACTATGGTGGGTCCTGACCATGGTTCTGCCAGCCCACAATCCCCCCAGTTTTTTTATAAGAGCGTCATGGGAGACCATATCAAAAGCCTTTTTAAAATCCAAGTATATGCCATCAACTGCTTCTCCCACATCTAAGTGGTTCATTACTTGATCACAGAAGGAGATGAAGTTAGTCAGACATGCCCTGTGCACAATTAAACTATGTTGTCTACTTTCTCTCAGCATCATGCCTTCTGTCTCTCACAAATGGTCTTCTTGACAATCTTTTCCAAAATTTTATCCTGAATCAAGGTCAAACTGACAAGCCTATAGTTTCCTGGATCCTCCCTTTGCCCCTTCTTAAAGACTGGCACCACATTGGCCCTTTCCAGTATTCCAGGACCTCTCAGTATGGATTTGGTGGGGGCAGGAGGATCCCACAGGGCATGACACTCCCATCATCAGTGTCCCCTTCCCCACTTCTCAGGCACTCAACAGCCTCTCTGCCCAGGGTGCCTCTCTTGGCCACATTTACATCAAGCTTTAATCTTTGTGTATTTTGCAGCCCACATGCTGCTTCACATGCACAAACTTTAGTTCTTTAATTAATATTTTTTCAGTCACTGTAAGCCTTATTTCCTTTCTTCTTGTTGCTTTATTCTGTAGCACCATTTTTATTTTCTCCGACTTAGACTGGGTATATTTTTCAATAACAGTGGGGGCAGCTACATGAGTGCCCCATGGCACAGCTGGTACTGTGCAGTTATTTAGTACTTGCTAAAGCTAAAGCAAGTACTAAATGACTTTAGTGGTCCCATTAAATGGACAGAAGTACTTTCTCAGTTTTCGTCTCTCAATATTATTTTGGTTCTGTCTTGTGTAGGTGGGAAAAGAGATGCTGAAAAAGAGGAGGAGCTGCAGGGAGAAAAAGAGGAGGAAGTTTAAAGGGAGAGATGGGTAGGTGAGGTAGCAGGGGATTGAACAATAGAAGTTTGGGAGAGGGAATGGTCAGGGAGCTCCTAAGGAGTGCATTTTAATATCTCTCTTTATCCAGTGCTTCTTCCACCAGTCTGAATGTGTGTTATGGCAAAATACAGGAGGATCTGCAAACTTTATCCAACTTCAAAAAGATAGTTTAACCCCAGAAACCAAAACTATTTTCATGAGATTTGGCATGAGGAATAAAGGTAAGCAGAGATGTTGATAATAACTAGGGACCTATTTAAAGCATGTGGCGGCAAAGTAAAAATGGCAGGCTGCTTTACCAAAAAATGGCCTGGTGCCATTTTTGCACACTTTTTGAAGTGAGCTCCCCCTGCCTCCAAACTGCTAATTTGCTGAGGGCCCCTGACAGCCCCTCCTCTGATTGCTGACTGGACAAGAGGGGTGCCCTTCATGTGGCATCACCCCTTGCCTGCTGCTGATTGGCAGAGAGGGGCAGGACCATGCAAAAGGCAGCCCCCTCAGCCAATCAGCAGCAAAGCCAGGAGTGAGTGGCCACCATCTTTGCTGCTCCCCTTCGTGCTGACGGTTTTCCCTGCTAGTCAGCTGAAAGGCTGGGCTGCAGCAGCCACTGGCTCTCATTGGAGAGCTAGGATTTTATTTTTAGTATGGTGTTTTTTCCCTGGAGACTCCACACAAAATTGTTGGGAATGGTAGTTTTCACTGTGATTGCAGAAACCACCCTTTTTTTTGCAGTTTCCACAAAAATCATGAATTCACAAATTGAATAGATCCCTAATGATAACCAGTGTAATAAAAACAATGCCTTTTCATATGTCACTCTCAAAGTACTTTACTCTGAAGGGCATCAAAAATGGCTATGGGGCTGGGGCACATGATTTATGAGGAGCGGCTGAGGGAACGGGGCTTATTTAGTCTGGAGAAGAGGAGACTGAGCAGGGATTTAATAGCAGCCTTCAACTACCTGAAGCAGGGTTTGAAAGAGGATGGAGCTAGACTGTTCTCAGTGGTGGTGGATGACAGAACAAGGAGCAATGGTCTCAAGCTGCAGCAAGAGAAGTTTAGGCTAGATATTAGGAACAAGTGTCTCACTAGGAGGGTGATGAAGTACTGGAACAATTTACCCAGAGAAGTGGAGGAATCTCCATCCTTAGGGGCTTTTAGGATCCAGGCAGACAGAGCTTTTGCTGAGATGACATAGTTGGGGTTGGTCTTGCTTTGAGCTAGATGACTTCTGAGGTCCCTTCCAACCTTCGTTTTCTATGACTCTATGGCGAGACAAACTGGCACAGACTTATTAGCCCTATGGAAGAAAGAGACTTGGGGGTCATCATTGACCACAAGATGAACATGAGCCTGCAATGCAATGCTGCGGCTAATAAAGTGACCAAAACGCTGGCTTGCATCCATAGATGCTTCTCAAGCAAATCCCGGGACGTCATTCTCCCCTTGTACTCGACCTTGGTGAGGCTGGTGATGGAGTACTGCGTCCAGTTTTGGGCTCCACAATTCAAAAAAGATGTGGAGAAGCTTGAGAGAGTCCAGAGAAGAGCCACGTGCATGATCAGAGGTCAGGAAAACAGACCTTACGACGACAGGCTGAAAGCCATGGGGCTCTTTAGCCTGGAAAAGCGCAGGCTCAGGGGTGATCTGATGGCCACCTATAAGCTTATCACGGGTGTTCACCAGGATCTGGGAGAATGTTTGTTCACCAGAGTGCCCCTAGGGATGACGAAGGTGAACGGTTATAAACTACTGCAAGACCATTTCAGGCTGGACATAAGGAAGAATTCCTTTACTGTCTGAGCCCCCAAGGGCTGGAACAGTCTGCCAGCAGAGGTGTTTCAAGCACCTACATTGAACACCTTTAAGAGCAAATTGGATGCTTATCTTGCTGGGATCCTATGACCCCAGCTGACTTCCTGCCCTTTGGGCGGGGGGCTGGACTCGATGATCTTCCGAGGTCCCTTTCAGCCCTAATGTCTATGAAATCTATGAAATGTATGAGATGATTGCCCAAGTGGCAAAACACTGACTGAACCAGGAATCCTGACTCCCAGTCTTCTGTCCTATTCACTGGGCACACTGTGTCCATGAGGTGGTGCCTACTTTTAGATTGTGAGAAAGAGACTCACTGTTGTTTTGGATCTGATCCATAAAAACATAGGATCGGTTTCAGATTTCCCTACAATTTGAAGGGCCGTACACCTGAGGTTCAAGCTTTTGATCATATCTGAGTATAAATATTCATTGTGGGACTGTTTTACACTAGAGCTGTTAAAACCAGAGAGCCACTGAGAGACACTGTCTGAGGGATACCTGTTAGATTTATATAAACTGAAAAACAATCAAATATATCAAAGTTCTCAGATGTTACCCATCACTGGGGCAGCCGATGATGATCCCAGACATTACAAACATGGAGCTAGCTAATAATATTCACCTCCAAACTGGGATAGTTAACTGTTACTTGTAGGCAGGGAAATCAGAAAGGTAGTTGTAGTTCTAATTCAGTTCCATAATCTTTAAAACATCAAAAATACAAAAATTAAGATAAGGAAGGAATTAGGGTCAGAGATAACACTAGTTTATACCTGTTCACTGTACACTTATAGGTGAAATTATATTTTGCTGTATGTTTTTCTAGTAGGAAAGATAGAGTGCTTAAATACTTTTAACTCTATCAGCTGGCAATGTCAAAGGGACTGAACTGGTTTCTTATGCCGTTATCTTTCTTCACCCAGTCTTTAATGTAGACTAACAGCTTTTGAATGTGAATACAGTTTCTAGTTGCCAAACTGTTGTTTTTGTTGATGTTGTATGAGGTTAACACTGTATATTCCAGTCAAATATACTACTTGGTTTTGCAGAAAACTGAAAGAAGACATCAAATACCTTTCAGGTATGGTGTTCATATATTTACCTGGGATCAAAGCCATAATACGTATTTTCTCACATACAGCACATCCAGGAATGTAGTATGCACCTCGTTTTTGAAAGGCAAAAAAAGATTTTTCCAGAGTTGTGGCTGCAAAGAGTAGGGACAGAATCTAAAATTTTAGCTGACTCCCCACTTCTCCCCGCCTCCCCCCTACCCCTTTCCTACTTAACTAAAGCTGAAACCCTAACTCTTGCTGACTGGTCTTCATGTGTGTATCTATGATGTTGAAAAAAGCTACACATTCTCCAAAGCTGTGAAATAGGAGAGGGATCAGGAGCAACTATCAGACAACAACACAGCAGTAAGAAAAGTTGGCTTGATTAGTGGAACATCAAGACCATTAAAAAGGAGAGGCAATTGTCAACACATCTAGAGCGAAGAACAATGAGCCATTAAGTCAATTTACTCCTTCAGCTGTCTGAATAGTAATGCAATTGTTGCTGCACTGTGGAGACCGAATCAAATTGGGGTGCTTCTATGCTGGTCAGAAAACTAGCTTCTACACATAATACATGCCCCCCAATTTTGATGGGGAAGTGTGTGTTTTATGCAGGGTTTGAATTACACTTTGACTCGTAGCGGGGTATGCAAAAAAATTGGTCTGCCCATCACGATGCCTTAATAAAATCAGAGACCCCCAGGTTATGATATTCAAATCTTACATGGAGGCTCTCATCTCTTATGGAGAGGCTCAGCACGCCCAGGCTCCCCTGTAACTTGAACCCTAGTTTTATAGAAGAAAATGTGGTATTTTCTGAATCTATGAGTTCAGCCAATTCAAAGATCCTGAAAGGTGTTGCCCTTTTCTGAAGTTCTGTAAGTTTCAGGTTGGTTAATATCCTCAGACTCCAGGCCAACTTAACCCTTTTAATATCTGTCTCTGCAATGGAGTGCACTACTGATTCCTGTTAGCTTTCTCTGCACAGCCACTGGCATCAGGAGAATGGGTAGATAAAGGAGATAAGGGACTCACACTAAATGAGTGTCATACTAAAGTCTCTCCTGGCAGGCAATAATACAAACTAGAATTGAATACATAATATTACTTCAATTTGTGTAACCCTTCATAAGGGAAAAGTCATTCAGTTCCATGTAGAAAGTGAAAACTATAGAACTATGAATAGTAGCAGTCAACTGTAACCCATAAATGACTACAGCATATTTTTCCTCATAATTTTAATTTTCAAAATTTTGCAAATTTTTATTATAATATGCTACGTCTAAATAACTTTGGGATAGAACTGATCAGTGTTTGGGTATATATATATATATAGTGATATATTCTGAAATAAAAGAGAGATAGAGAAAAGAAGAAAGGAAAATTGTTTTCTGACCAACTTATTAACTTATTGATCGAGTAAAATATTTTCCTGACTGAAATTTTCCAAGGAAGTGCTGGTTATTTTTATTTCTACCTTTTATAAAAAATAGTTAATATTTCCACCAACCACAATCAATTTGAAACTTATAACAAAATATGTTTTTACTATTTGCAAGTCACTGATGCTTCATTTTACGCAGTTTAAGGAAACTGCGGTATATAGACCATTAAGTGGACCCACATCATCTGGTATTTAAAGAATGAGGAACTGTAAACATTTACAAATCAGCTACTTCAATGTGAGTTAAAAAACTGAAAAATTTCTTCTTAAGAATGTTTAGTATGTTAATGTAGTATTACAACATGCCTGCCTTCCACTACTAGTAAGATATTAGTATCTACCAGTTAGGAATGTATTCAACACATACTGAAAAGTATTGTTCATGTGGTTTCTTGAAAAATAATAAAGTCACTGTACCTATTAGTAGCTCTACATTTTCAGAAGTGACTAGTCATTTTGAAAGCTTCAGATTTTGCAATACCAACTAGAGATGTTTTAAAGGGGTCTGCCAATAGAAAACTCTTTAAAAAATTCTTCCAGTAGGGCTCTTCATTGCAGCAACCTTTAGAAATGTAGAGCAATTGTTCTTATATGCTCTTTTTAGTTTGTAGAGGCTTTCTTTCATTCAAAAGCCAAAATCTGTGATTTTTTAACAAAATATTTGAACTGTAAACCAGATTGTCTTGAACAGAAGAAGGAAACAATTTTCATCAAAATCACTAAAATAAGCAAAACTATTGGAGAGTAGAGTTCTTCCAGTTCTCATCTTTATTGTGTAACAACAGTTATAAATATGTTTTGTTATACAGTTTCCTAATAGGGAATACTTGGTGATGGCAGGGACATTAAACACTTTAATTCTGCAGCTTGGTAATGCTGAAAGGGCTGAATTGGTCTATTGGAACATTATATTTTTCTCCCTGAATTCTTCAAGTAGACAGATTTTGGATTAAATAGGTTTTCCATTTGCTGAATCATTGTTTTGTTCACTTGGTTTGAGGTTACCTCTATATTATACTAATCAAACTCACTATTTCCTTTCTTGTAAAACCAAAACAAAGCTTTATATTCTATAAACAGTGAATCTGTATGGGCTTAAACATTTCAACATTTCAATGCCCTTTTCCTACAGTTGTGATTATAAATTTGGAGGTCAAACTTAAGGTTCCTATTGAAACAGACTAGCCAATTGCCCATCAAGAATGATGGCGGGGGGTGCGGGCAGGGATGGAGCACCGCCACCCACCACCCTGCACTGTTGCTGCTCTGTCTCAGGCCCCTTGTGCCTTTTGTTGGGGTCCAGCGGCTGTCAGGACCTGGAGGCCGTTCAGGCCCTGCCAACTGTCATGGCGGTGCTCCGCCATGTGTATCTGTCTGTGCAGAGCACTGAATGGTTGTTTCAGTCAGCATTGTGGTTGGCTGCCAAGACAACCAGAGTGCAAATAAAGCATTATGGACAGGCAGACAGACTAAGGCTTCTATTACATTAGAATAAGGGAAAAATAGAAGGAAAAAATGGCAGTAGAGACAGAAATCTGGAATGCTGTTTAAATGATGAGAAACTTGAAATAAATGGGAAAGAAAATGGAAAGCCTTACAGAAACTGAAGTAAAAGAAAAACAACCTGAGTAGCAGGAAAAGAGTGTCTTCCAAGAGGAATCTTGGATGGACTGAAGGAGAAAAATAAAGCTACAGAGGATGAGTTCAATAACCAACCTAGAAAACAACCAGAGCATACATTAAAAATTTGGCAGCTCTGATTTCAGCAGGTTGTCTAGTAGGTCTTTTTCAAAAGACTTCTCTTTCTGTATATATTTGAAAGATATGGTACCTTGACAAGATATACATTGAATTTATGGCCCTGGAAAATCTCCTGCATGTCTGGAAGGATAACGTTCAATTTCAAAACTCAGACGAGGGCTTTTCTTCAGTTGGCCGTGTAATTGAACTTACTACAAACTAAGAAGTTCTGCAGAACTCCTTGCTGGGAGTTTATAGTTTCTTGCTCTAGCTCTGAGGACATGAGTTTGTCTTGCTGTGGATTTGGGTAAAGGTTGCTTCCACTCAATCCAACTGTAAATGGGTACTTGCACACCGTAAATGGGTACTTGGCTGACTCTCTTGTATATTGTTGACTATACGAACTGATGTGCCTTAAGCATATTATCCCAAAAGTTATGAAGCATGCACAGACTTTTCACTTTTTTAGTGCATAGCAGAGCACTAGGATGCTCGCTACTGGTGATGGTAATAAGGGTCCAGCTGCCAATCTTCAGGGCAGCACAGGTGAGGGTTGCCGGGGCAACCAATCTGGTCAGCTGGCCAGAAGGGGGCAAGGCCTGGCCTTTATAAGCAGTTGGGCTGAGGCCAGAAGGCAGTTCCCCTCTGGCAGCCTGAGCAGTGGGAGCTCTGCTGCAGAGCAGAGCAGAGCAGGGCAGGGCAGGGCAGGGCAGAGCAGCCTGACCGCCCAAGTATCTGCATGATGGTACAGGGTGGAGAGAACCCTGACAGGGAGGTATGAAGGAGAGCCAGGGTGGCACAGAGTTTACGTTATAGCCAGGAGGCTTATTTTGCGTTGCAGCCGGTTGGCTCATGGCTTTGTATTTTCCGTTCGGTTGTGTGTGTAACACCGGAGGACCGGGAGAGGCTGTAGGGGTTGGAGGAGGCCTCAGGGGAGCTCCACAGTAGTGGTGGAGTTTCCTGGTGCTGCAGAGGGCGCTGCGTTTTGGGGTGTCCCGACCCCGGCCTCAGCAGGTCGATTATCGGGACAAGCCCAGCGGGCGTAGGACCTGGGAAAGGGGTCTGGGGGCCAGGTAAGGCTGAGGCCGTCTGAGCCCTGAGCACGAGAAGCACGAGCAAGGCCACAGTGCAGGCGAGCGCAAGGCACAGGCCCCGGTTGGGGGGCGAGAGAGTGAGATAGACCCCAGTGTGGATGGGAGCGCAAGTAGAGCCCTAGGGAGGGGCGTGCAAGTGAGAAGCCCAGTGAGGGTACAACGTTCGGGGGGGCACTGCCCCATTCCCACAAAAGGGGTCTTAAGGGCCAGGTAAGGCTGAGGCTGCCTGAGTCCAATTGTGAGAAGCCCGAGTAGGGTGTAAGACCCATGAGGAGGGTCAGGGGGCCAGGCAGAGCTACGGCCACCTGAGCCCCAACCGCGGGAAGCATGGGAGACAAAGCCCAGTACGGGCATCGCGATCGCGGGAGATGAAGCCCCCAGTGTGGGCAACCCAGGAGCGGGAAGCGCAGGAGACGAAGCTCCAGTGCAGGCAACCCGGTCGCGGGAGGCACGGGAGACGAAGCCCAGTGCGGGCAACGTGAGCACAGGGAATACAAGACAGGCCCCTGTGGGGGTGAGCACGTGGGGAACGCCGGACGGCCCTGATAGGAGCGACTGCTCTGAGGTGAGCACACTGAGACGCCCGGTGAGGGCAAGTATAGAAATTAGGAGCCCAGTGAGGGTGAGCGTATGACTAGACGCCCGGTGAGGGCAAGTGCAAGACTAGAGAGCCCAGTGAGGGCGAGCGCATGACTAGACGCCTGGGGAGGGCAAGCACGGGAATGAGGAGCCCGGTGAGGGCGAACATATGAGTAGAGGCCTCGGACAGGGCCACTAAGGAAAGAGCATAGACGGGATAACATCCAGAACAACTGAGAGGCTTGGGACATGGTATTAGGGGCGGAAGGAGCCATGCAACACCCATAGGGTGGGGCACCAGAATCCATTTTTGTATAGAGCAGGGACTGGAAGGGTAAGAGCACTGGGTCCAAGGGGTCAAGTAAAGGCAGCCTCCCATTAATACTACAGAACCATCAAAGTTGTGGCGGGTGAGAATGAGGGTGCTAAACGGGCAACTTGGCACGGTAGGGGCGCCAGGAGAGATCACGGCCGCTCCTGGGTCCCCGCCCCGTGACACAGTGCAACTCATTGCCACACAATTACCAAAGATGAAAGTGTTTCATACAAATTCACAGGAACTATTCATAAGACACACTCATGTACACACAGTTTGCCTAAAATGCATCCATTTTTAGATTTACATTAGAATCTGCTTCTACTGAACTCTAATATAGTGAAGTAGAAGGAAAATCCTAGATTTTTTCCATGCATTACAACACGCAACTGTCCTCACTGGCCCAAGTAAGCATGGATGCAAGCATGGCTTCTGTACCTCCTGGATATCATGGGATGTAGCACCATGATAGCCTGTGCACCACTAAAGGCTTATGTGGTGAGTTAATATGGCATACAGTTGATTGTTACTTATGGACAAACTTCCATGCATAATGGCTTAAAGTCACTCTGGCCCACAAGCTGCATGGGCTAGAGCAGTGGTTCTTAACCTTTTGTACTCGAGGCACCTCTCATTTGTCTTGAGGCACCCTCCCAAACTTTTGTTAATTGAGTGGCACCCAATTTCAGAAATTAATTTATATATTGCAGTACTTGCATCCTTGCAGAGGTGCTAGGTAGTAGGGGTGAATTAGCTAGGCGGGGACACCTGTGAGCCTGTGCTTATCTGGTTATCTTATCTGTTCAGCACGCCGGTTAAAAAACACAGGGCCTGGAGGCTTAGAAGATTGACTGTTTTCTCCCTCACCAGTCTCTGCATAACCTGTCTATTTTGGCTTTGCTTAGGTAAAAGGGTTTCCCCAATTTGCTCTGTGGAGAAGAAGGAAAGATAACTTTAGCAGGGTTTTGCTGTAGCAAGATCCGTATTTCAGATTGCAAGGGTTAAGCAAAATGACCAATTTCCTCTGACTAATCGAGCATGCAGTTTGCTTTCTTGTAAAGCCTACATTTGGTTGGAGAGATTTATTACTTTTAGCAACAATAAATGTCTACATACAGTTAGGGCAGATATGAACTGCACTTCATTAACTGTAAGTGGAAGATGTTGAAAAACCATTTCTATTTTTGGTTACTTTGTTTCAAGATTGCTGTGTATTTCGATCTATTTAAGTAATAAAGTGCCCTGGGAAGTTCAGTGAATCTTACTCTCTGTGGGAGATACTAATTCTGTGGGTTTTGTTCTCATCTAGATGAGCAAGCAGTTCTTCCTAAATCAAGAAGAAAATGAGATGACAAAATGCTTTTCCTGATAGTAAAAAGCTTAAATTAAATCTCCACCTTTTCTGAGTCAGAAACAAAATGGAAGATGAACCTATCTGAGGCACTGTCTTATAGAAATGCACCTTTATAATGTATTTTTCTCCATAGAAAGTAACTTTATTTGACTCTAAAGTTCTGTTAATGCAACAAATTTGTTATATTTTTTCACAATGATACCAAACACAGCAGTCCATCCATTTCCCCCCAATTAGATGTCCCAATTAGTTGTGCAAAAGTTAGACACTTTTCCCTTTTAAGCATCTAACAGTTTGCTCAACAGCCGTTGCTCAATACTGTTACCCCGACCATGCTGGTTATTTTCAAACACTGTACTGTGGAATGACCAGAGGATGCTCTATCTCACATCCAGAGAGATATAATAATCTATAATGTAGATGAGCAGTTCCCAATCTGTAGTACACATAGCACCAGTGGTACACAGACAACCTGTCAATGGTACATTTTAAAAGATTATGACTTTATATGACAAAAATTTGCTGGTGGTACTTAAGGTTGTATTGTTTTAAATTGGTAGTGCGCAATCTGTCAGAGCTTGGGAGCCGCTGATGTAGACATATTTTAGGGGTGGCAGACTGTACTGGGGAAGGTGATGTTGAGGGGCTGGTGCAGGTTATTTGGTAGCCTAGAAAGGGCAGAAACTAATTTGGGGTTGTGGGATAAGCAGACCAGATGAATATTTCCACTAAAACAATTGGCTGAAAAGTGTTGACAATATTGTCATTTGAATTATTATATTTTAGGCCTAGCCATATAAAACTTATTGAGTGGCCTTGGCAATTTGTACAGACCCTTTGCAAATTCTCAATACAGTAATGTACCCATCTCACATCCAGAAGGTTTTGAAATCTTAAGGGCTAGGACAATAAGGAAGAAAAATTCTGCAGCAAAGTGTGGATTCTGTGATAAGCGTTATGGTTACAGAATCACAGAATACATTGGATTTTCATTATAGTCCCCTGAAGGGTCTTGATTTCCTCCTGATTGCTGCTAAAAGCAGGCACTTGGGAGGTTAGGCCTCTATGGGTTTGGAGTCAACTCTCCCTCCTCTAATGTTCCCAAAAACTTAATTGTACATGGGAAGGAATTCTGCCTTTCCTTCCAGTCCTCCTCAGAAGCAGCCTCAAGGCTACAATGGCTCACACACCTACAGCCTTCTTCCTTTCCCTTTTTCGCATAGCTGATGAATAAGTGCTGCCCAGTGGGATGCCACTACCCATAAGTGCCAACTTTTATTTTTGCTAAGATGATGGACCTGTGGAAACTTTTGTGCATTTCAGGTGACAGCCCTCTTCCTTGGGCCCCCACATACTTGGTACCTCTGCTGCCACCACAGTGGGGGTGCACAATAGGGCTGTGCAAAGCTTCGATTTGGAGGAGATTTGGCCCAATTCGGTGGCTGAATCTCCAAATCGAATTGGGAGACCAATTAATCTCTCTGAATCTTGGAGTTTTGGCCATACACAGTACAGACAAGCACTAGACAGTGCTGGTGGGAGCAGCTGGGAGAGAAGCCAGACAAGCCCCAGGAGAAACCATGACTTGTCTGGCTGCTCCCCTGGTTTCCCCCACTGCTGGGGTGAGGCAAGAAGTGCTGGCAGCACCGGGAGAAGCCGTGGGGGCTGGGGGGAATGATCAGGGAGCTGGGGGATCGAACCGGGAACTGGGGAATCAAACCAGGAACTGAGGAATTGAACCAGGAGCTGGGAGAAGCCCCTGTTCATTCCCCCAGCTTCCAATCATTCCCCCCCAGCCCCCATGGCTTCTCCCAGAGCTGCCAGCACTGCCTGCCTTGCCCGGGGTGGGGGGCAGCTGGGGGAGCAGCCGCACAAGCCATGGCTTCTCCCACAGCTGCCAGCTCAAGCTGGGGCTTGTCCAGCTGCTCACCCAGCTGTTCCTGCTGGCACTGCCTGCCTGTATAGTCTATGGCTGAATAAGATTTGGCACCAAATATCTTCAGATTCAGATTTGGCTGAATCGAATTGGGACAATGATTCGAATCACTGTCCCTCAGTATTGCTGAATCTGAAGCAAATACTTTCTGCTTCACACAGCCCTAGTGCACAACCCTGCCCTGCTGCCACTGGTACCAGGCATTGGATTCAGCCAGGCTGCAACCCCATGCCCCACCATTGGCACAGAAATCTGCAGGGCACATCCCCCTTCCAATGCATTGTCATTGTCTTGTCTTGGAAGCATGGCAATTAATTTGCGTAGCTGAAAAGCCAGAGAACTCATTCCTGTGCCAAGTAATTTTTCCATTCAGTGGACCAATTGCCCAAGCTTCACAAGTCCTGGCCCTACTTTGTACTATCACCCTGCTTCTGCTGCATGGGTCTCTAGATTTTTCCCTTTACATCTTGGTAATTAGAGATTTGTTTTTTCTGGTGCATGTCCTGAGGGCAAAGTGCCATGTAGAAAATACCTTTGCATTTATTTTTTTCTGAGTGCCTTGATTTCATTTCAGATGTCTAAAGGGAAGATCTGAAAATGTGTGTGGTTTTAGCAATAATATTTATTTTACACTATTAGTGCTAAGGGTGAGGGGCAAACAATCAAGTCTGGGATATTACTTATGCACAGCTGATCTTCAAAATCTGGAAGCTACCTTTCTTGATCAATTCTCTTCCATTAAGCTGCATGTGTCTTGGACAGTGGACAATCATAAGTACTACATACAAGGAGCCAGCTGCACAGGAAAACTGACTTAAATTCTATGAAGTTAATTAACTTGCCTGGAAAGCTTAATAAGCCTAATCATGACGAAAAAGTAATGAATCTTTCTGAGTTTCACTCATCATCAAGTAAAATGAGCCTTTGCTTATAAAAAGGAGGAACAGAGAAAGTGATGAGAAGTCTAATCCATTTCCCCAGGTCCACTCTTCTGTATTTTTGACATTTCAAACAATTGGCATTTCATTTTTTCTCAGTTTTACAAGTAGACAAGGTTCCCTGCAATTGCAATGAAAATCAGGGTGTTAACTTTTGGGAAACATCTATTTATTCTTGATCAAAAGTGGCTTTGCATCTTAAACATTCCAAAAGTCCATTTTTGACTATTTTCAAAAGTTTTGCTCAAATCTGATAAACAGAGGCCAGCTTCCTATGGCTCCTGATCTGGATCTGATTCATGGAGCCATCAGATCTGGCCTGTGGATGGGGGGCGTCAGCAGCATTTGGCAGCAGAGGCTTCTCTCATGCTGTGCTACAGAGAAGTGGGGAAGAAGAAGGGTGTTGGTGTTCCCTGTGCTGCAGTGGGAAGAAGCAGCAGTGGTGGCAAATGGGTCCTTTTCTGCCTTTACCCCAAGCTGCAAGGGTCAGGGGAAGGAGAGACAGCAAAGTAGCTGGCATATAATCTCACTAAAGCCTGTATGAAATGTTCACACAGTTATACTAAGGTTTATGCAGAGAGCAAGTTCAAGTTCAATTCCATTGCAGAGGTGGTCCTCACCCTTAGGATGAGGAGTTAGGAGACCCTGTAACCAAGGTCACAATCAGGATCTCAGCAGCGAGCCAAAGGACTTCATAACAAAGCTGATGAGGATGAGTCCGCCTGAGAGACATGAGTGAAATCAGGACTGAAAAGGGCCTAGTGGGAAAGCACCAGGTGGATACTAGAATCTTAGCAAGTCTTTTGGGACAGCACTTTCAAAATGTGTGAGAAGTGTCTCTTAACTCTGTGGCTGCTTTCTACACTAATCTGAGAGACTCATGTGCAACATATTCCAATATTCTAATCTCTAAACTGTAGTCTGATCATCACATAGGCTAAGTAATAGGGTTCATAAACTGGTTGGAAAGGTTTTGGATAGATAGTTTAAGATTCTAGAAATCTACAAGACTCAGTTAAGAGTTTGGTTATTTTTATGACTCCTTAGACCTGTCACAAAAGAAGGCAGGTGTTATGGGAAAAGTGTGAGGGTGGAAGACTTGAACAATCTTGTCATTTGGGGCACATTTGGAGCTCTGGAGGTGGGAGAGGGGGACATTTAAATTAGAGCAGCTTCAAGAGCTGCTCTAATTAAAGTGTTGCAGTGTCTTGTATATTAGTGTTCCTGTGCTTCAAAATGGTGGTGGGGGCATTGAATGAGCTTTAGTTCAAGTGCCCACACCACCATTTTGATGCATGGGGACACTAACACATGAGATGGAGAGGGTAGCTGGAGTGTGGTAACTATCAAACTCAATCCAGTCTGCACCGACACACTGTAATTACAGCCTGTTGGAGCATCCCTGCAGCACACCTACAGGCATCCTTGTTGAAGACCAAAACTGCCATATGACAAAACTGGTAAAGTGATGCAAACTGGCAAAATTGGGAGGGAGGGAGGGAGAGAGTGGAGGGGGGAGAGGGGGGAGAAAGGGAAAGACCAAAATGCATCAATTCTCAAAGAAAGTTGCAAATGGGTAAATTAGTTCTGATTATGAATAACTCTTTATTCTACCACAATATATATTGCTGTAATGGGAAAGGCCAAAGATATTTTAACAGAGGCTAAACATAAAGCTAAAATAAAAATGATCAGGGATATTTATGGAAATCCACTTCTTTACAAAAATAGTTTGACAGTTTCATAGTTTCACAGTTTCTAGGGTCAGAAGGGACCTGATCAGATCATCAAGTCCGACCCCCTGCCATGGCAGGAAATAGTACTGCGGTCAAACGACCCCAGCAAGATGTTCATCTAACCTCCTCTTAAAGACCCCCAGGGTAGGAGCCAGCACCACTTCTCTTGGAAGTTGATTCCAGATTCTAGCTGCCCTGACCGTGAAGTAACGCCTCCTGATATCTAGCCTAAATTTATCCTCTATCAGCTTGTGACCATTATTCCTGGTCACTCCAGGCAGTGCTTGGGGGAACAGTGACTCCCCCAATGCCTGACCCCCCCTGACTAGTTTATAACAGGCCACTAGATTCCCCCCTCAGCCTTCTCTTTTGGAGGCTGAACAGGTTCAGGTCCCGTAGCCTCTCCTCATAGGGCCTGCCCTGCTGCCCCCTGATCATGCGAGTGGCCCTCCTCTGGACACTCTCCATGTTGTCCACATCCCTCTTGAAGTGCGGCGCCCAGAACTGGATGCTGTACTCCAACTGTGGCCTGACCAGTGCTGCATAGAGGGGGAGGATCACCTCTTTGGACCTGCTTGAGATGCATCTGTGGATGCATGACAAGGTGCGGCTGGCCTTCCTAACTGCCTCCCCACACTGCCGGCCCATGTTCATCTTGGAGTCAATGATGACTCCAAGATCCTTTTCTGCCTCCGTGCTGACAAGAGGGGAGTTCCCTAACCTGTAGGTATGGTGCCGGTTGTTCCTCCCCAGGTGCATCGCCTTGAACTTGTCCGTGTTGAACCCCATCCTAGTCACATCTGCCCACCCTTGTAGCCTGTCTAGGTCTGATTGTAGCCTGTTGCTTCCTTCTAGTGTGCCCACATCCCCCCACATCTTAGTGTCATCAGCAAATTTGAACAGGGTGCTTTTTACCCCCTCGTCCAAATCACTGATGAAGATGTTGAACAGTGCAGGCCCGAGGACCGAGCCCTGCGGAACCCCACTGCCCACGTCGTTCCAGGTTGAGAAGGACCCATCCACTACCACCCTCTGGGTGCGGCCCTCCAGCCAGCTGGCGACCCAATTGACTGTGTGGGTGTCAACACCGCAGTCCCCCAGTTTCTTAATGAGAATGGGGTGAGAGACTGTGTCAAAAGCCTTCCGGAAGTCTAGGAAGACTATGTCCACTGCTACCCCTGCAATGTTGAAAAGAATACAGCAAATGTATGTAATTCCCTTAAATTATAAATGCAATATTTAAAAGACCCTAATACTTACCTAATATTTATTAAGTGTACCTAGTAAATATTAGAGGACTAAGTAATGTGGTTACAAATGCAGTCAATGCAGACCTAACAAAAAGCTTCTCCCACATTTGTTTCTATAGAGGACAGGCAACAGATTTAAAAGGAGAGAGGAAAGTGGCCTTAAGCCAAGTCTATTGTGCCTCTGCCGGCATTTAAAAAGCTACGCAAGTATTTTTCTTCTTTCCACATTTGATTTCAACTAATAAACCATGTTGGAGATACTAATGCTAGATCTTTACCCTCAAAAGAGATTTAAGTGGCAAAAGTTATTGGATTAAATTATGCTCCTAACTAGAGTCTAAAAGATATTTTTAATAAAAAACATTAGAATTCTGATAGCCCTTAAAAGAAGAAATTATCTTAGGAAGGGATTTTAACTACCCATATATTCCTAGGTTGAATAGGTCACACATGTTAGAGATACAAATCCAGGAGACTGAGATAGATCTCACTTATACCAGGCTGTGCTTTCTGTTCTTATTCCTGCCTTAGATATGTTGGCCTGGAATGAACTTAAAGACCTCTTAGACTGTTTTACTTTGATGTAGGGAATAATTTACTTAAAAGCCTAAAAGACTGACTGAGAGGGAGAGAGAATATATAAAAGCCTAAGCCATTTTAGGTAGAGGTGCACTGATATATCGGTCCATAGCATATTGGCACTGATACAAGGAAAATTGACATCATCGGCAATCAGCTTTTTTGGGCTGATGTGGCCAATAATGCCACCAATAAATGCCATATGCATGTGTGTAGCTGCAGCATGCATGCAGTCAGGAGTGCAGCCCGGAAGCTTGGAGAGCAGCATCTGGCCAGTAAGTCTGTGGGGGTGAAGAGGTGTGGGGGGGGAAGATTGAGGCCCCCATGGTGAGATGGAGTGGAACTAGGGCTAGGGCAGGGCCAGGAGCAGGTGCTGCCCAGGCAGGGTGGGGTGCAGAGCAGAGCTGCGGGTGGCTCACCTGGAGTGCGGGGGTGGGAGGGAAGTTCCTACCACTTCACATACCCCTGGGGGAGACATGGAGGACATGTGCTTCTGGGTCTGTTAATGGGGCAAGGGTGGGCTGCCCACTCTGCTCGTGGAGCCAGGAACTGGGCTGGCCCTTTCCTGGCAGGAGATTTGGGCTAGGGCTGTGCTCAGGGGGAGGGGGAGTGGAGTAGGCAGTGGTGAGGCTGAGAGAGGGGTTATGGGGGGGCACTATGGGGAATTTTGGGTGGCTATAGCCCACCCCACAGCCCCCCATCCCAGTGCCTCGCCTGTCCTGAGCACAGCCCTGGCCCAGACCTCCCACCAGGAAGAAGCCAGCACAACCCCTGGCCTTGAGCCCACAGTGGGTAGCCCACCCTCACCCTGCACACAAATCTGGGGGGCACATGCCCCACATGTCTTCCAAGGAAGCACTCAGCAGTAGGCGCTGCCCCTCCCCACCCCCCGCACTCCCCAAGCAAGCCACCCATGGCTCCATCTTGCATCCCACTTTGCCCTGGCTGGGCAGTGCCTGCCCCTGTTCTTATTCTAGCCCCACTCCCTCCCTCACTGTGGGGGCTTTGATCTGCCCCTCCCCCCATGCCCCTTCCCCCAACAGACTTACTGGCCAGACGCTGGTCTCCAAGTTGCTGGGCTGCATTCCTGGTCACATGCATGGTTTGGCTGCACGAATGCATGTGACATTTATTGGTAACATTATTGGCCACATGTGCCAAAAAAAAAGCCGATTGCTGATAACGTCAATTTTCCTTTTATCGGTGCCAGTACAATATGGCAACTGTACACATCTGTAATATTCCCAAATTAACCAGTAAGATTTTCACTGTGTTGTATAGTCTGGTTCATTTAGTTATTTTTTAGAGCTAGTGCTTAGACTATAAGACAGGTTTCGGACTGGACAATGTTATACGGAGATTTATAATATATCAGTGCACCTCTACCTAAAATAGCTTAGGATTTTTATACATTCTCTCTCAGTCTTTTAGGCTTTTAACTAACTTGTTTGTTAATAATAAGGGACCCTGTCCCTACTCCAGTCCCAGCCCCACTCCCTCCCTCACCGTGGGGGCCTTGATCTGCCCCCCTATTCCCCTTCCTTCCCCCATATCCCTTTCCCCCCACAGACTTACCAGCAGGATGCTGCTCTGGAAGCTGCCAGGCAGTATATTGGCAATTGGATTGGTATTGGCCGATATGGCTGGTTAAAAATCAGCCATCAGTATCAGCCAAAAAAATCTTTACCAGTACACCCCTAATTTTAGGCCTTATCTAAACAATAAAGATTTACCAATTTAATTTAAATTGTTTTTTAAGATAGTAGAAACACTCTTGTTTTTGTTTCATAGTAGGTTATTTCATTTTATCTTAAAATGTGTCCTAAATTATTTAACAAAATTAAACCTGCAGTAAGAATATCACACAGTGTTTTAAATTATTCAAGTTAATTTAAAGAAAAATTGGTGCCACTTCGTCATAGCCTCACAGTCTAACTTTGCAGTGGATTTGGTAAAGTCAAAACTAAGTTAAAATATTGACTATCAGTTTGTGGTGCAGTACTTTAGTATTAATCTGGGATAGTCATTGCTGCAAAGTGGTATTTTGTTGTAACTACCTGCAGTGGATTAGAAATAGAGTATTCCAATCTACTTAAATTTAAGTTGCAAGATCAAACTTTTAAACCTTGGTATACAGTGCCATCTGGTGGTTTCATTACACAAATAAACATAGGTTAAGTAATTTCTTTAAAACATATATAAATTAGGCCTGTGAGAAGCGGCAAGTATTCATTTCGGACTCAGGTTTGGCTGATGCAGAGGGACAGTGATTTGTTTCAGTGATTCAAATCACTGTCCCCATTCAATTCAGCCAAATCAGATCCAAAGATTCAGCGCTGCTTCAGAGATTTGTCCATTGACTAAACAGGCAGCAGTTCTTACCATACTGGATACAGCTGGCTGCCTCCGGGGTGGAAGGTGTGGGCAGAGCCATCCCTAGAGGTGTGCGGGACCCAGGGGGGTGGGGATGGCAAGCAACCAGAGGAGCGGTTGGAGCTGGCAGACTTGGGGGTGTACAATCCCACACTGGTGAAGTGTAGGGGGTGCATGCAGATGCACATGCATCCGCTGAAATTGGCGGTGCACCCCCTGAGATTGGCCACTGCCACCGCTGCCAGCGGTGCCTGCAGGTGGTTGCTGCTAACCACCCCCTCCCTTGCCACCAACGCCACCGGCAACGTCTGTGGGTGGTCACTGATTACTGGTTGGCACCAGCCACCCACCCCACCCACTACTGACACCACTGCAGCTGCCTGCGAAAGCTCCCTGCTCACTGCCACCATGTACCTGCCACCAGCACTGCTGCCACCACTTGCAGGCAGTCACTGTGCCCCGCCCTGCCCCCAGTGATGTTCATGCGGTCCTGTACAAGACCCAACTCAGCTGCTATGCGCTGCTGCTGCCAAGAACCGCTCGCCACCCACCCCCATTCCACTGGCTCTGGCCTCTCCTCCAGTCACTTGCCACTCCTCACCCCCCACTCTGGTGGCTCCGGTTGCTCACCACCCCAGCCCCTGGGCTCTGCACACCCCTAGGGATGACTCTGCCTGCACCCCGCTGCCTCAGCTGGGCAGCTTGTCCCAGCCCAAGCCCCAGCCTTGCTGTGGGGATGTTGATCTGCCCCCCCCATGCCTCTTTCCTCTCTACTCTGCCCACCATGACAGACTTACCAGCTGGAGGCAGCTGTGTCCACTGTCCTTGAGGACAGCTGCCTGTTTAATCTATGGCTAAATCTCCAAATCAGGCTGAATCTTTTCTGAATCAATTCAGAGTCTTCCAGTTCAATTTGGAGCTTTTAATTGGTCTCCCGATTTGATTTGGATTCGGAGATTCAGCCATCAAATCAGGCTGAATCTCCTCCGAATCAAATCAGCTACCAAAGCTTAGCACAGCATTAATATAGATTACGCATCTGTAATATTCCAGTAAGATCTTCATTGTGTTGTATAATCTGGTTCATTTAGTTATTTTTTAGAGCTATTGCTGAGATTGTAAGAGAGGTTTCAGACTGGGCAATGTTATAAGGAGACTTTTTTCCCCAAAAGACAATCTCATCCTGTCCATAGACAAGGAGTCTATATCTCATATATCCTGATGGACTGCTCCACAGCATATAGGAACACAGAACTAGAAAGAGCCTCTCTAGTCACTGAGTTCAGCTCCCTGTGTTTGCAAGCAACCATGTACCCAAGGACTCCAAAAAATTCACCACTTCAAACCCTCACATAGAGTTATAAAGAATTAAATCAGAAATACCAAGAACATCCTACAACAGTTTCCCAAACTTTTGTTATTTAAACCTCACTGAAGTAAAGTACCAGCAAGACCATCAGCAAAGCCCAGTCAACGCCTTGCCTCCTCAGTCTTAGCTGTGGACAATGCTTCACAGAAAGGCAACCTCTCCTAACCCCACCCCAAAAGTCAGTAACATTCAAGGTGGAGGGGTGTCAGGGAATCTTTCCAGGCCCTTACAAGCAAGCAGCAAAAACTGTGAGGCATGTGATTGCCAGATACCTACCACACTATTAGTTTCAAAATACCTTGAACTCCCTGGCAGATGAATGATGAGTAGAAATGCCTTGAAATGGCTCAGGTACCCTTCATAAATTGCAGTCAGATGATCACTAAGGAAAACTATTGCTCTGCTTCCAAAGTCTTCAGCGTCAGTCACATGGGGCTATTAAAAAAAAGTGGTGAAATAACATGGCATATAGTGCCACTGCTACACAGCTGACATCTAGCTATATGTCTTCTCTGCCCCAATGATGCATAGCAGCATCTCCTCTGCCTTTTTCCAGGCTCTGACAAAATTGGCTCTGGAATGAAAAGGGACTGGCTAAAACTAAATGTGGGCAAAAATGAAGCAAGTTGGTAGGCAGAGTATAGTATTTCGAGGAGCCTGCCTTTTAACATTTCCCAGTATCAAGGTCATCTCTCTGAGTAAGCTGGTCTGCAACCTTGGGATCCTTTTATATTGTGTATTTTATTAGATAACTGAATAACCATAACTAAATAACTTTGACTTCCAAATGAGACTGACCAAATTTTTTTCATATCTTGCTGGAAACAGCTTTGGCCATGTTGATCCATATTTTTGTGAAATGCAGGGTTAAGCACTTCATCTTGTTTCTCTAGGAATATGCAGTGAAAAGGCCCCAGACAGTACAAGATGCAGCAGTCCTTCTGCTTTGCAAAACATTGCCATAAAAACATCACCTTTGTGCTTGGTAGTGAAAGGAAAGATGATTCATTTCTAAGGGTGCTAGCTGAGCACTTGGAAGACCTAGGTTCCATTCTCTGTGCCTCAGTTGCCCATCAGTAAGAAGGGGCAAGAGAGGGCTTTCACATATTGTCGAAACAGGGCCATGAAAGTATTGAGATGAATTCCAAGCCTTGGTCTAAATTGTGGTGCAAATCTGCAATTCCATTCCCTACAATACTCTTAACTGAAGGAAACTACCAAGAAATATAAATAAAAAAGAATTGTGGATCTAATCCTTAGGTACCCTGCATCTTATATAGTGATCAGAACACTACAGAGAGACTGCAGACTAGACCAACATTACAGCTGCTAAAATGTTTTTTATTGAAATTATTTTTGGATGGAAAAATAAGGGTTTGATTGCATCACTTAAATGAAGTATTATGAAAAGTCTTTCTGATGCTGCTGTAAATTTCAAATTGTTGATAAAACGTCCAAAGTCAAAATATTCTGGCCAAAAATTCACATGGGTAACTCCTATTATATGCAACCTCCTCTCACCAAGAATGAAGGTAGTTAACTGTGTTAGTGTGAAATCAGACAGGAGACAGGGCAGGGTGGCACCTTAGGATGCCTATACACGTGCTCAGGGTGGGGAGGCATTTTAATTACAGTGATTCTTGGGCTCTTTGTACACTGAAGGCAGCTGCTGCCGCTGCCACTGTAGCAGCATCAGCTCCGGTGTCAGTAGCTCTATAGCACACAAGCCCTCGAGCCATAGCTGATGCCCCATTCACTCCCTGCCATCTGTGCTATGCTCCTCAGTGCAGGGTTATACCTGCTATGACAAAGACTCTCCAGGGACCGTAGGAGGAGTAGCATTCTGTTCACCCCACTTGTCCCCCAGATACACTGGCTGGTGCCCCACTCATCTCCTTCTAGTAACACTGAAGAGCATGAGCTTTCATACGTAACAGCATCTAACAAAGTAGATTCTTGCCTACAAAAACCTCTCTGAATCAGTAGTCTGCCCTACCTTTGGCCTAAGCAAGAGAAGAGACTGTGTTTTGACATGGGAGATACAGTCCAACCAGAGAGCCCAGACAATGAAGAGCAGAAGCCTGAGCCACCCAACTACTCTGAGACGATACACGGGTATTTCACAACCTAAGTGTTAGGGGTTTTCAATCTTACATTGAAACTTGATGCATTTTGTGGAGAAAAAAATCCAAGCAGCTGTAATTACTATGCTGATTTGCGAATGTTTTGAACCCACTTTGCAAGGCTGTAAATGACTATGCCAAGCACAGTGTAAATTGTATTTCACAGCTCTTTTCCAGGCAGCTCTTTTGCATGATTTCTCTGTTATGCTGAAAAGAAAGGAACTAGAAGATTATAAAGGTCCTGGTGAAATGGAGGTTGTGCTGACTAAGAATGTTGTGTTCTTAAAAAAGTTGTTTTGCCAGTGGCACCCACAAGATTGCATGCCAATGATATGCAGACTGAGACTCCTGAAAACTCTTTAGTATATTACCTGAAGCTCACTACAGAAAACATACATGCATTGGGCATCTTTCCTGCAGTCAGTAAACATGGACGAGGTTTACCATTTTTAAATGTTTTCTTCTGTTGTCTGGTAGAAATGTTAACAAAAGCACCATAGTTATCATTTTTGAACTGGAGAGTGGTTGCCACAATTCACTGGAGATGAATTTAATGTGTCTTTTTGGACACTGACTGCGCATGCAACTCCTAAGCCAGTCAGGCCTGAATGGCAATGCTCTCTGCCCTTTCCAAATAGAAAAGACAGCCTTCTAAATTTAATCTTGAGGCAGGATGCTCAAAGCTCTGGAGTTTTTAGGCGTATTTTTTTCAGAACAACACCAACCATTCACCTAGGGTACAGGTTGTAGCTGTGTTGGTCTAAGGACATTGGCAGACAAGGCTGTTTAGGTAAATCTGATTATCATGAAAAATGCAGGCCCCTGGATGCTGGGGGGGGCACGGCGATCACCCAAAGGTGGCAGCGGTGGTGGCAGTGGCGCTGAGCAGGGAGCTCCCACAAGCAGCTGCAGCGGTGAGCAGCAACCACCCACAGGTGCTGCCAGCAGCACTGGCGGCACTTCTTTCAAGGGGTGCACTGCCAATCTCAGGGGTACACTTGCACCCGCATACAGCCCCTACACGTCGCCAATGCTGATTATCTATTATTAGACCAACTCAAATAGTTGGAAAACTATTAACACTATTGACCTAAGCTTTCAGGGCACTACATCAAGTTATTAGAGGACTAATTGATTTTGCGGTCTCAACTGCTAGTTATTATTTTCTATTATTTTGAGGTATGTTCTTTTTTATTATCTATTTCATCTTTTAAGATGCTTTACAGAAATAAAAAAGCAGGGTCCCCAGCCAAAAGGATTTACTACCTCAGCTCCAGTTCAGAATGGCAGTAAAAGCAGTTGCCCTTGCTCTTGAATAATCTTGAAGGACTAGAGCCTAAATCAGAAAATTATACATGGAAAAGATAACAGTGTAAGTAGGGAAGTGAATTGTAAAGATTGAAAATACCGAAAGACATTGGAATAATTTTGTGCAAGAAGCGTTTATGTTCCAATGTTAAGGATGGGGTAGAGCAGACAAAAACAAGTATGAAAACAAGTATGAAAAACAGGAATCAAGGTCAGCAGTGAAAAAAAGGACAGAAACAGGCTTTGGAAGGAAGGGGAATTTGAAAGATAAGTGAGAATTGTTGAAACTATTCAAGGTAGAGTCAGTACAAGTTAGGGGAGGATGGAGAAAAACACAAAAGACAATCGTAGGTAAAGCTGACAGTGGAAGTAACAAAGAGGAGAGTGACAAAAACTTAAGGTGTTTAGATGTAGCCGGGGCAAAGTTGTGCAGGATCTTCAAAGTGACAAAGAGAAAGTTGAATTAAATAAAGTAGCAAAGAGCCAAATTTTTCTTAAGAGATAAATAATGCAAGAGTCAAGAATTCTTGCGGTGAAAATTTTTAATGGACCAACTGTATGGTTGATAGAACCATAGGCAAGCATTCAAGTATCACATCACCCTTCCCCAGGACTGAGACAGAAGCAGACATGACTGAGCTAAATATCAGATGGAACAAAACCTTGTTAAATAGGGTCATTATCACCTGTGAAGTGCAGGGGTTGGGGTATCAGGATGATTATAATGGGCCATTACATCTTTGCCTGTGTTAAATCCCTGGTAGTTAGTGTCCAATAGGCTGATGAATTTCTGTTCACACACACACCTTGTAAAGATTTTGGGGGGAATTACCTTGAGCACTAGAACTATCAGGTCAGAAGAAGAGTGATTTTCCTATGAAAAATGTTGTCTTACTACCTGAGTTCTAATGTCTCTGTCCTTTATCTTTTTTTGGTGGTTATTAATTTTGCTGCACAGTTTTTGTCTGGTTTCACCCATACAGTTTCCATGAGGGCAATGGATGAGGTAGTCCACATTTTGGGATAAGCATATGTCTGATCCATGGATTCTGATGGTTTTGTAGTGGAGAGTGTTGATTGTTGTGGCAGCAGAGATCTACTGACAGATTTTGCATTTATTGTTGATTCTTAAAGATATAAAGTAATTTTCAGTGGGCACCTTTACATATGCATTAATGTGCTGTAAATATGGCACATTAAGTTTAGTACCTGTAATAAAAGGTACTAACTTAATGTACCATAACTGGCACTATTGCGCATTAGCGTCGGCTCATGTCTTTTGCATGATTGATACTAATGCTCAGTAGACTAATTCTACTGCACATTAGTGCGTTAGCATGGCTTTCACATGGCTTTAGTCTACTGTACTTCTGGCATCTTGTGTAGATGCACCCAGTAGCAATAAAAAAATTGGGATGCAGAGATGATTTGGTAAACTAAGGACATGTCTACATGAGATGCTACTGCACAGTAGTTACTGTGCATTTATTTAGTACTTGTATAATCAAGTGTTAAATAAATGTGTAGAAACTGGAGTTACTGCACAGAAGCACCAGTGAACACCTTTTAAGTGACACTGCTGCGCAGTACCCTAGTAATACTGCACAGTAGCTTTTTTAGGACTGTTGGTGCTGAGACACGTTACTGCGCAGATTATTTTGCTACTGTGCAGTCAGCACCTCATGTAAATGCACTCAAATATGTGCTTTCTGCCTGATTTAGTTTGAGAAAGCAAAAGGATATCCAGGAGGAATTTTAGGAGATACATAAGGCTGTACAAAGAGAGAGATATCCGAAGAGGAAGAGAGACAGCAGCATAGAAACAGAAAATGAGAGTACCTAAGTTATCAGGAATGTAAAAGCAAATGAAGGAGCCCGGGTCCAATAACAAATCCTTGGGGAACAAGAACAAAAGGAGAAATTAGAGAACATAGTAGTGTACTTAAGGGGAGGTGACCAAGACAGATGCCACAAGGGCTGCCTTAATCTGGGGAGGGAGGTAGAACAAAAATAACTATGACTGCAATGGTAGCAGATCTCACCACTGTGTTCAGCACTGTTGCAGCTACCCTAGAGGCCACACAGTTGCCCAGGGCATGGAACTGACCTGCTATATCCCTGAGATGACAGATCTACACAGCCCATGAACAGATCTAGACTTTTGAAAAAGGGAGTGCAGTTGGCAAGGTGCGTCCTCACATATAAAATAACACATTTTTCTCCAGTTAAAAATAAACCTGAAGCTTTACTAATATGTTAGGGGCCTAGGTCTGTATTATTCATTTTAAGATTGAAGCAAAAACGAATATAACTTCATTGGAATGAATTAAAAACAATCTATAGGCCTAGGCAACTGGTAGGGGGAGCATGGGGGGACATGTGCCCCCCTGACAGGGCTGTCCCCGCCACCACCAGCCACATCTGCAGGTGCTCACCAGCCTTGTCGATGCTGCCACTGCTGCCGCTCCCACTTCTGTGGGTGACCCCCCCCAGACTCAGGAGGCACCAGTTGCCTATGCTTATAGGACTGTGAAATAGGCCTATTTGATGCATTTTGGGAACATGGGCCTTATGCCCACAAAGCAACGGTTAGCTTTCCCTGTAATTACCTGCCACACGAAAGTCTGTGGGGGAAGGGGCCATGGGAGGAAGGGAGTGAGGCTGGGGCTGGCACTGGGCAGGGACTGGGCTCAGGGCCAGGGTCCACTGCACCCATGCAACTGCCCCTTCCCCCACATCAAGGGGTCATTACCCAGTGCCGGCGTCCGCTGTCCCCCAGCCCTACACTGGCCCTGGTTGCCTTCCTGCACCAGAACCGGTTTGGCCGGCTGTGGCACCACACCAGAGATGGAGCCCGTGGGACCCCCACCCCACCCCATCTAAGTCATCCCTGGAAAGTGCCCGATGGATCCTGCAGAGTCCTGGTGCTGGGGAGCCAAGGCCCCCTCGTTCCCTGATCATTGTGCAGGGCAAGGGCAGGCTACAGCTGCGAAGTGAGCTGGGCTCTGCCTGCTCTGCACCTTGCTGCAGCCTTTGAAAGCAGCGCACCGCCATGTGTGTCCCTTAACTGGCCAGGCCAAGCCAGGCAGCAAGGCACATGGCGCTGTGCCATGCCACTTTCAAAGGCTACAGCAAGGCGCGGAGCAGGCAGAGCCCAAATTGCCTTGCAGCTGCAGCTTGCCCTTGCCCCTTGCAAAGATTGGGTGGGGACATATGCCCCCCTTGGCTCCCCAGCACCACAACTCTGCAGGAGCCACTGGGCTCCGCTTAGCCCACGACCCAGCCTGGCCAGGGCTCCATTCACCATGAACGGGGCCCTGATCAGGCTGGGTTGTGGGGCAATCAGAGGCCCGCTGCTCATCCAGGGCTGCAGCACACTGGGACCAAGGGGTTGGGGGAACATGCTGCCACACCCCCAGCTCCTCTGCAATGCACGCAGCGGCAGGAGTCACTGGGCTCCAATTGCCTCGTGACCCAGCCCAGCTGGGGCCCCATACTCCATGAATCAATCCCTACAGTGCACCACAGAGCTAGGCAGGGGCAGGGATAAATGATTTGCCCCTGCCCCTACTCTGCACCCTTCTGCACTGTGGGAATCTTGATCTCCCCACCCAAGTAGAAACCTTATCTACCTGCCTCTGCCTGCTGTGCTGAGCCACTGTTCCCCCTGCTGCAGCAGTCTGCAGGCGGGTTGCCCAGCAGCAAACCTGGAAGCACCACCTCAGTGGGGGCACGGCCAATCTTGGTGAGTGCGCGTGCACCACCTACACATTGCCAATACGACATAGCTGCCTTACAGCAGCCCCAAGCACATGATGAGAAGCAGGCCCAAGGCGTGGGCTGCTGCCAGCCCAGCTCAGCTTCCCAATTCGGCAGATGCTGAGTGAAGGGACAGGGCCTGCTCCTCGCAGGTGGGCCTGGGGGCAGCCCTGTGCATGCCTTCAGAACCAACCAGGCAGCAGAGCCATGGGAAGTTGGCACCAGGGTTGAATTACTGGGGAGCTGGGGGGAAGGGGCTGAGCCCCACATAAGAGATGAGAGGCCCCCCTGTATCACTGTAACTTGCAGGAAGGGTCTCCGATTATATTAGAGCATGGTGATGGACAGCCCAATTTTTTTTGCAGACCCCCGGGGACTCCAAGTGCAATGGCTGCCTGGGCTGCAGCAGCCAAGGGCGGCGGGGCCTGGGCGGCACATCTGATGCCCCCACAGCTCTGCACTTCGCTCATCTCCGTGCGCACTCGGAGACTCCCGCGCCCCGCGCTTCGGCTTTCTCCGTGCCCCTTCGGGCCCCTCCGCCTGGCGCGCGGCGCTGCCCGGCCCAAGCGCTTCGTGAGGCCTTCGGGCGTTTCCGCCTTCGGCAGCGCTCGGGCGTTTCCGGCAGCACTCGGGCGTTTCCGCGCGGGGCCGCGGCGCGCTCGGCGCTTGCTCCCTGGCTGGCGCTCCTCAGTCGGCCGCTGCCTGCCTGTCGCCGGGCTGGGAGAGCCCGTGTGTGTGAGTGACGCGGCGGAGGTGTAGTTTGACGCGGTGTGTTACGTGGGGGAGAGAATAAAACTGCGGCGAGATCCGAGGCGCGAACGAAAGCAGTGACGGTGCCGCGCGGAGCCGGTAAGGGGAGGACGAGCCCGGCCGAGGGGGGGGCGCCGCCGGCGGGGACCCGGCGCCAGGCGCCCGGCGCGGCCCGGCCTGCATCGCCCGCCTCAAAGATGGAGCCGCGCCGAGCCCGGCACCAGCCCCGCCGCCGCCGCCGCCGCGAACAAAGAGTAATGGCGGATGGAGCCGGCCCGGCCCGGCCGAGGCCGCTCGGGCTGCGGGGGGGCGCCGCCGCGGGGCCCGCCGCTGCCTCCCTCCCGGAGGGGCCGCCCCACTCCGCTCCGCTCCGCTCCGCTTTCCTCCCGAGAGCGGCCCCGCGGGCGGCGGGTCCCGGCCACGCGGGGCGGGGGAAGGCGGGGGGGTTGTTTTGTTTCGTTTTGTTTTCAAAGCGGCGCCGCCGCCTCCCTCCTCCCGGCCCCGCACAGGCGGATCCAGCGGCGGCGAGACGAGTCCGTGGCCGCTGCCGCTGCCGGGGGGAGGCAGGATCGGCCCATCCCGGCCCCGCGCCTGCTCTGCTGCTTGCCGCCTTTTTTTTTTTTCCTCCTTTCCCCCCTCTCCCCTATTTTTCTTTAACTTATTTTTCATTCCTCCAAAGCAAACTGGACGCAGCTAGGGCTGTAGGGCCTGGTCGGTTGCCTCTGCCGCTGCTGGCTTGGCTTTGCCGGGCTTCCCCTCCCTGTCCCCCGCACACGGCTCTGCAGGCCTGGCCCGCCTGCTCTACGTTTTGGCCCCCCCCCTTTTTTTTTTCATTCTGGCTCCCACCTCTACACTAGGAATTACCGCCCCCCCCCCCAATTTCCAGATTGCTAGGGCTGTGCGGTTCACCATCCTCCTCTACCGTTATATTAAAATATTGTGCCGCTCATTTTAAAGGCACAGTCTTTCCAGTCTTATTATTCAGTCTCATTTGTGTGGGGGGGTTTTTCTTTGACACCCACAATTGTCACATTTGTAGTTGGTTTAAAATGGATTTTGCTTGTAGTTTGACCGAAGTCATGTGACTGGTCTCTTCAAAAACCATTTCCACCCCACCTCCCCTTTTAACACATAAACTCTTGCCAGCAACTTGCTGCTCCTGGGAAATCTCTGGTCATCAGCCAGTGCAATGAAGAAAGTTCTTAGGGAAAAAAACACTTCAAGTTTTCCAGGTCTTGCATAGAAGTCTGAAAATACTGAGCATCTTTCAATCCTACAGAGAGAAAACTAATAAAGGTTTATAATACCATGTTTTGAAGGTTTTTTGTGATTAAACAATACCTTCCTCTGCTGTCAGGTACTGGGGGATGGTTGGGGGCGGGGTTGGTGAGTGGGTTTTGTCTTGATGGGCTTTTTTGGAGCCATTGCAGTCCTGAGTCCTGCACTAGATCAAGTTGCAAGATGAGGGGCCTTTGAAGTATAAGAAGATTTATACAACTGAAATCCCAAGTTTAACTTTTTTCCCTAAGCCAAATTACATGCAAAATGGTGGATTTTAGTATGTGAATTTCTCTTTTCTGTCATTCTACTGCATTGTGTCTGGTAACATGTTTTGGTACCCTGGAGTGCTGAGAGTACCATGCGCACCTAACACTGCTAAGGCTGTTAGGTCTGCAAACATTTACACAATTCACTCGATTGAACCCAAGGATTTCAAATAGGAATCTATTGTGTCACAAATATTCTGACCTGTGTTGTCTGAGGTCTTTGCAACAGAACACTTGCTTTATGTTACTTTTGCAGAGTCAAAAAAATGAGTAAAAGCTAAGAGCTGGCATTTTTGGAGTGGTGCCTTGTGTCTAAAAAGGTTGAGAGCCACTGCTCCATTGCTTTTCCTTTTGGAAAGGAAACCAAAAAGCATTTGTTTTGTGCTCTTCTACCGTCAAGTTCATCGTGCATATCAGAATGTTAAAATTAAGAGACCTGGTGCAAAACCCACTGAAATCAATTAATGTTTCCATTGTCTTTCATGAGCAGTGGACTTTGTCCTCGAAGTATGGATTGGCTAATAGAAATTTAAATACAACATGCTGCTGTTAGGTGTCACCATCGTGGTAGGAGGAATATGCCTTTATTAATAGAAAACAGGATCATAAACATTTGTACCTTGGTATACAGCTCCTTTCTATCCCCAGAACGTTCTACTTGATGGAAGAGTAGAAGTACCTAGTTCATTAGTTTTATGTCTTCCAAGATATATCGTTAAAATATTTGTATCCCTCAAAACTGCTAAAGCTTAACCTAGTTTGCTTTGAAATTTTACTCATGTTTTGCCAATTAAACTAATGCCCTTTTACTGTTTTGTGGGGAATTTTGCCCTGGGAAAACACTGAGCTCCTAAGTGTGTAAGAAAAATGCCTTAATCTCTTTGGAGGTTAGGTCTTGGCTACCCTACTGGACAATGGCTCTAGTGTGGTGAAATAAGGGTGTCACTTGAGCCTTGTAGCTTCTTGGCTTTATGCCTCAGAGGGAGGAAAGGGTTAGTGCTGGTAGAGTTTGTATCCCCCCCTTCCCCCCCCCCACCCCCAACCACGACTCGCTCAAGAGCCTTAAACTGAAATCTCTCATCGGTTGGGCAGATGATCAAATGTGATTGTTCTTCGTGTACTTTCTTCAGCAGTGCCAAAGCCTACGATACTGACCTTTTAGACTATTGTCATTTTTATAGAAAATAGAGTTGCACTGATATATCGGTCCGATATTGGATCGGTACCAATATAAAGAAAATTTGCTTTGTTGGATATTAGCCCAGTGGGGCCTGATAACTAGGCTGATAAATGCCTGTGCTGTGCGCAGCTGCAGTGCAGCATGGGGCAGAGCCGGCAGCTTGGAGAGCTGCCTCTAGCTGGTAAGTTTGAAGGGGAGGGGGCAGATCAACACCCCTGTGGTGAGGGAGAGAAGGGGTAGGGAAGGCCTGCGCTGCCTGCGGGGGCGTGAAGCTTGTGGGGGGGGGAGGTACAGCGGCTCCCACTGCTGTTTGCACCCCAGGAGGGGGGTGGGGTGTGCCCCCTGGGTCTGCACAGGGTGGGCTGCATGGAGCTCCTCTTAGTGGGGTCTGGGCTTGGAGCAGACACCAGAAACACTGGGAAGGGCTGTGGCCACCCCAAATTTAATTTCTGCTCTGCTTCCAGCCCCACGCCACTAGGTGCAGCCTAGCTCCATGTCCCACCTCCACCCATACATTGGGAAGAGCCGAGACAGTGCCAGGCAGCTGGTGGCAGTGGCAGTGGTGTAGGCAGAGCTTAGGCAAAATTTGGGGTGGCTGCAGCCATGCGCAGCACTGCTGGTACCCACTCCAAGCCCAGCCCCCGCCAAAAAAAGCCTTGTGCAGCGCCGGCTCCAGCCCACCCCGCCTTGCCCTGCACAGATCTGGGAGGCACCTCCCCTCCTGGGGCACAAGTGGTGGCAGGAGTTGCGTACCCCCCTCCGTCCCATGAGCTGAGCTGTCTCCTGTCCTGCCTAGGCAATGCCTGCCCCCTCTTTCCCTCACCATGGGAGGCATTGATCTGCCCTCCTACACCCCTTCCTTCCCGCCTCCTCTTCCACCACAACAGACATACCACTTGGAGGCAGCTGTATCAGATCAGTATCAGCTAATATGCCTTCTTAAATATTAGCTATTGGGATTGGCCCCCAACATCTCTATCAGTGCACCCCTAGTAGAGAACACTGCATCTGCCTTGGGTGAAACTTGCACCAGTGTGGCTATGCTGGTGCAAAAATGTAATGTACTGCACTGACCCATCTTATTTTAATTAATCAGTCTTCTACTGGAATAAGTATCTCAGCCATGTCTTGCAACACTAAAGAACAGGAGTGCTCAGTCTGTGACCCATGTAGTCATGTCATCTGGCCTGTGGAGCTCCTCATGTAACCTTGGTGACAGGGTAGTGGTGGCAGTTAACTGCCACCGTTTCCCTGTTGCCAAATTTCCAAGCCCTGAGGGCCAGATGACATGGTTGTATGGTGTGGCTCAGGTCATACGAGCCAAATTGGGGCCCTTGCTGTATCAGGCTTGCAAACTGAGACTGTATTGCTCATCAGACCCATGGGGTCAAAAGGTTAGGCATCACTGATAATGCAGCATTCTCATGCTATAGCTATGTAGATGCATATTTTTATAATGTAGACACGGTTCTAATCAGGATTCAGTGCTGCCATCCCATTGAACACATTTCGCAGTCTTTTAAGATCTGTGCAAGCAACCAGATTTCAGTTACTCATGTCATGTATTTTTCAAAGTTTCTACAGCTAGAAGGCCTGGCTGGAGTTGTGTGTGCATACTTGAAAGCTGAATTCATAGAAAACAATATGGCAGCATTTAAAAAAAACATCAACCTGGCCCAGTTTGAGCCTTGATCTGACACCAATTTTGTGCTGGTATTTTACAACACTTTTTGTACTGCCAATTTGTTGATTCTTTTTAAAATAAAGTGTCATGCTACTTGTCTTGCATGTGAGTATAAAAATCTGTAATCTTCTCAATAATAAGAAAACTTTCTGAAGATGACAAGTGTCTCTTGCCCATTTCTCTAATTTAGTTGACTGGTAGTCACTGATAACTGATTTGGAACATTGTATTTAGACCACATGTGCATTTTTATAGAAAGAGAAAGTTGGGATGAGGAAAAATGCCTTAGCTACATCTCTTGCATTCTTCTAAAACTTCCTTGTGATGCCTTGTAAAAAAGACTCCTGAGTGCACATTCTCATGCTGCTTTCCCATTGATGCCAAAAGAAGCAATGGTGTGAAACAGGTGAGGATTTCCCTGGTATCGTATTGCTACAGATAATTCTGTTTAGCCTGAGCATAGAATGGTATCCTCAGAATAGAAAGAAGACAACAGGTGATGGAAGAGCCTCTCAACACGAGAGGCTAAGGAAATTGAATGAAGTGCTATATATTTAGTTTCAAAATACAGTGACGAATATAAATTTGGTACTGTGGCTGATTCAGTGACACACGTGATCTCAAGCAAATTGTAATTAGCATGCTTCAGTTTCCCCCTTGAGTAAATGAACGCATCTGCCTGTCGCACAGTATTTTGAGATTTGACATTTGCTGTGTACTTTGAGATCATTGGTTACAAGGTGATAAAACATGTACACTTCAGTATGTCACTCTAAAACTTACCATTCTGGATCATAACAGTGGACAGTCTGGTCTGATTTATTTCCAACTCTAGAAAATACCAGTAGCTTCAGATAAAAGTGCAAGGCACCTTCTTATTTATTTATTTACACACTGCCTATGGGTTTAGTCTACATCAGTGGTTTTCAACCCATGGGCTATGCCCCCCCAAGGGTCCACGAAAGATGACTGATCAATTAGAAAAGAATGTGAATACATACGTTTGCAATTCAGAGGTGTTTGCACCTCCGTTCAACATTTCTTCCATTTGAATTTTTTTAGGGGTCCACAAATGAAAAATGGTTGAAAACCACTGGTGTACATTAGAGGCACTGCTGCCGTAGCTGTGTCAGCATGGCTATGTTGGCAGGTCACCCTGGTGGAAATGCAGAATGTAGTGGAGATGCCAGCTGGCAGAAGCAGTTTTTCTTTTCTGTCAACTTGACTATACTACCTGAATGACGAAAGCTGTGGGCTGACAAGTCCTTTTCTGGTGTATGCCAGCAACAGTTTGTGAATTCAGCTCTATCTCTGTTGGCCCAGGTGGTGCAATCTTTTCACGCCTGTGGCTAACAAAGATATGCTGTGAAAAATTTGTGCCATAGATTATACCTATATCGTTTGTACTTTTTATAGGGTATTTTTGTATGTATTCTGATAAAGACCTAATATTTAAATGCTAGTTTAGCGATAGCCTATTAGGTTGAGGACAGAATTCTGTCCCTCATTCCTATGGGAGTAAGAGTTGAGATAGGATCTTTCTGCGCCTAGAAATAAAAATCAGACATGGATTAGAGAAAAAGTGTTATCATCTGTTGAACTAGGACAAACAAGGGCATAGTCTGAAATTTGCTTGCTGCCCATCAGATTTATGTTTATAAGTTAGGATAAGCAACATAGACTCTGATACAAGATTTTATTTATTTGGTGGCAATACTGATCTTTGTTTCAATTTTTATATATGCACAGTATAAATAAAAATGGGAGGCAGTAGATTCAAGTTATTTACAACCACATGAACACATGTCTTATCATAAATACATATTTATTTATCTTGCTCTGACATTTTCCCTTTTTCATTATTCTTCCTAGCCTCCATAGACACTTCCTTGATCCTATTGTTTTCATGTGGTCTATGCATGATGTTAACCTCTACCCTCCCTGCCTGTTCCATGTGCTTAGTGTTGTTGCAGTTTCCCCAGTTTTCTCTAGCTGTCATAAAACTTTCCAGCTTTCCATCCCTTCTGATAAACCGAGAACACTCTAATCTTATGTTTGATCTCTGTGGTAACAGAGAAAGGGACCTTTTCTTCAGTTTACTGTTATTACCACATCTCATCTGGAGATTAATATGAGAATTCTTCCCATCTGGCTTTCTGTTAAAACCAGTTGACTAATAGAAATTCTTCATTTGCCTGTCTTACCCCATGTTGTGGTAAAGACTTCCTTTAGTTCTGCTCTGGCTGGCATTTATAGCAAGGGCTTGGGAGCTTATGGCCTGCATAGCTATTCGATCCAGCCTAAAGATGTGGGGCTTCAGTAGCAGTTGCTTTGCCTATGCTGCCGTGGGGTGAAGCAGCAGCAGATGGATTCTAGGGCCTGCCTGCCTCTGACCTGAACTAGGTCCTGGCCTGAAGCCTGAAAAGGTTGCCAACCACTTTATTGTGGGATAGAAGCAGAGTTTGAAAAATCTACATCTCAGTGCAGAAGATTTCTCTAGAAAAAAGAATTAAGCCATTACCATGAGCATAGGAGTCTAGTCTTTTCCCACAAAGCAGGTTGCAGGTTTGTCCATTTCATTCTTGTTGCTCCAAAAGTTCCAACAAAGTTAAGATAAGAGAAGGTAAAAGAGGAAGTAATTCCCCTTCTACCCTATTCCCACAGTGATACCAGTACACAAAACAAAACAGGTATATTGTTACTTCCAAGTTAAGGCAGAGGCAAACTTCAGTGATTACTTTCTTTCACTGTTTTTGTCCGTGGTCATGTTGGTTTCTCTTTTGTGTTGTAGGGAGGTGAAGAAAGTGAGGCAGAAGTTTCAGAGGCCTAGGACATACTTGTATGGGGAAAATAGCTGTTCCTTTCCCAAATACCAAGAATAAAGTGAAAAGAGGAGAGAAAATGAAATGGAATCATCATCCTCTTGAGTAGCCAGGTGACAATAGATGGGAGATCAAAAATTTCAGGGTCTTGCTATCAAAGCTTATATTATGAAAGCATCTTGAGTTTTATATGTGGTCCATACATAATACACTGTTTTGTGAAGATACCAAAGTTAGTTCTGAATGACCTAGCTTGGGTGTTCAAAGCAAAGTAGTTTTATTAGCAGTTTTCGGGGATAATTCGCACTACTACGAATGTAATACAGCTCTGCACAGTACTACAGTGTGCTGGATGGACATACCTTTTATCTCATCAGTTCTGTTGAAGATTTGGAGCGAGACAGATGGTATGGGGGTTTTTGGTTTTTTTGTTTTTTCACAGAACACTGCCCCTGTATCTCATTGATTATACTTATATTTTGTCAGACATTGGTGAGTGCTTTCAATATTACAAAATTATAGGCCTCTTGGCCTTTCTTGCTTGCTTCTTCTTCCTCTCCCTCCCATTTTTAAAGTAAGAATAATGAGTAGAACTGGATTAGCAGGAATGTTGCAAGTTAGGTAAAGGCATGTTATAGAGCAGTTCATATCTCCTAGCTGATGAAAGCCACGGAAAATAATGGTGCCCACTGCTAACAAATAAGATACCACATTAACTTCAATATAAGACAAAATTTCTCTGCCCCTCCCCCCATCAGTATGGGGGGAGGGGCAGTGATGCAAGATGAACGCGAGGGGAAAGCCTCCAGACCTCAGGTTGGGGAGGACCGGGTTGGAGAGCTTCTAGAGGGGGTAGACGTGTTCAAATCAGCGGGTCTAGATGCTCTCCTCCCCAGGGTGTTGAGGGAGCTAGCAGGAGTTATTGCAGGGCCCTTGACACGGCTTTACGAGGGCTCATGGTGCTTGGGCCAGGTGCCAGATGATTGGAAGATAGCCAATATGGTCCCCGTCTTTAAAAAAGGGAGGAGGGAGGACCTGGGCAACTATAGACCCATCAGTCTTACCTCAATTCTAGGGAAACTCTTTGAGAAGATCTTCATGGAGCACATCTGCAATGGGCTGGCCTCAGAGATGATGCTGAAGGGCAACCAGCACAATTTCATTAGGGGCAGGTCATGTCAGACCAACCTGATTGCCTTTTATGATCAGGTCATAAAAGCATTGGATGCAGGTGTTGCCATGGATGTAGTTTTTCTGGACTACAGCCAGGCCTTTGACACCATCTCCCACCCCATCCTCACTAAAAAATTGGGTGACTGTGGCATTGATGCCTACAGTCAGATGGATTGCAGATTGGCTGAAGGGTCACACTGAGAGGGTGGTGGTGGATGGGTCATATCGACCTAGGGAGAAGTGGGCAGCAGAGTCCCCCCAGGAATCGGTCCATGGGCCCGCGCTTTCAATTTCTTTATCAGCGATTTAGACGATGGAGTGAAAAGCAACCTGTTTAAATTTGCTGATGATACCAAAATTTGGGGTGAGGTGAGCACGCTAGTAGAGAGGGAAAGACTGCAGCAAGACCTGGATAGGTTACAGGGGTGGGCTAACAAAAACAGGATGCGCTTCAACACTGACAAGTGCAGGGTGCTACAGTTGTGCAGTAGTAACCAGCAGCACACTTATAAGACGGGAAACTCCCTTCTTGAGAGCATGGAGGCAGAAAGGGATCTTGGAGTCATTATTAGCTCCAACATGAACATGGGCCGACAATGCGAGGTCACGGCTGGCAGGGCTAACCGGACCTTGTCATGCATCCACAGGTGCATCTCTAGCAGGGACAAGGAGATAATCCTCCCCCTCTGTGCAACATTGGTCAGGCCATGGCTGGAGTACTGTGTCCAGTTCTGCGCTCCCCACTTCAGGAGGGATGTGGACAACATTGAGGGTCCAGAGGAGGGCCACCCGCATGATCCGGGGACAACAGGGCAGACCCTACAAGGTGACCTTCTATAAACTCGCCTGGCATAACAAGGAATAACGGCCACAAGTTTTTGGAGAGTAGGTTTAGATTAGACATCCGTAAGAACTACTTCACAGTTAGGGCGGCTAGGATCTGGAACCAACTTCCAAGGGAAGTGGTGCTGGCTCCTACCCTGGGGATCTTTAAGAGGAGGCTTGATGCCTACCTAGCTGGGATCATTTGAGCCCAGTTTTTTCTCCTGCCCAGGCAGGGGGTTGGACTTGAAGATCTACAAGGTCCCTTCCGACCCTACTTCTATGATTCTATGGGGGGGGAAAACCCATTGTCTTACATTTGCATACCAGGAAACCTCACTAAATACGTTGTCTACCATCAAACTGCTGCCAAAAGCAGCATGTGCTTAGAAATCAAGTATGAAGTTGACTAAATGCAGCCAACACTGAGCATTACTATAAAACACATGGTTTATATGGGGCAAACATACAGATGTAAATCCTTTTATTTTTTGTGTGGCTCTTAAAAAAAATGAGTGGGTGTTCCCTCTTCAGGGAACTCACATGACCTGGAGGTATTGCAATACCAGGCTGGCACCAGGAGGGTCAGCCCTGACACCCTACCCCTGCTACCAAAAATGCTACATTTAATTATAGCTAAAAGGCTGTGATGCTAATGGGAACCCACTACAAGAATAGGTTATTGCACCCTATCTGAATAAATAGTGTCCATTGTGCCCAGTCCCCCTCAGAATTTTCCATCATGGTGAGCTGCTATACTGCATACATTTTGACTTCTTCACTTCCAAAGGTGAGCTGTGCCTTTCTTTCCCATACCCAATGAGTCCTGTTTTTTAACCAGCCTTAAATGTCTGGCAAACATCATTGAACAAGGCTCCAAACAGTCACCCAGAAACCAAATGTTGAATCCTCTCTCAACCTGTTGCATATGATTAGTGTGGCCCTACACTCTATGAAATGTAGTTGGACATGGACCAAGTTGTCCTGCACCTCATCTGCATATAATTTTTGGAGGATCCCATGATTTGTGACAAGAACACCTGGTTCCAGTCATGAATGGGAGGCTACATGGGTCCTTCGTTGGGCGGGGTGGAATCTGACCTACTGAGTAGTGCTCAGCTTGGGGGCCACCATAGCTTGAAATGCTGTTGTCTCTGCCCAGCCCAGTGAACCATGTGGTAAGTCACGAGCCTTTTGGTTTTAGACTAATGCAGGAGTGGGCGAAATGCAGCCTGCCAAGCCATTCTATCCATCCTGTGGGGCCCCTAAAAAATTTAGAAAATTAATATATATCTACCCCTAGTTGATTTGTGGCCCTTGATGGCTTGCCCCTACTCAGTAAGCGGCCCTGCGCCTGAAATAATTGCCTGCCCCTGGTAATGTCATGCATAGTTTGTAGTATAAACAAGTAGATGCCAAAGTGCTGCCTAAAAGCTTGTTCACAGAGTATGCATGCTAAAGCTTGCAGCAGTTTCAAAAGAAGTAAAGTGCATCAATTCTGGATGAACTATGGGTACCTGTAGTAATTTCCCTCTATGTAAGTTACTATAGGTGTGTTTACTTCCAGGTCAGTGTTTTTAAATTTGCTTCTCACTTCCGTGTGCTCAGGAAGAGCAGCCTGACATTAAGGAATTGGAGAAGGGGCTGCAGGGGAAAGAAGTTCAGAGATGGGGAGCAGAGGACAAGGGGACTACCTGGCCCCAGATTTATTTTCTCTACTGTAGCAGTGAGAGGGGGACAAATTCAAGGCAAAACTCCAAAAGTTGGATTCTGTACCTGGAAAATGATAACAAATTTATAAAATTTCCATATGTGGGATCGAATATTGGGCTGTTGTCTTATAATCAAAGTTGTCTTGTATTTGAGTAAATGTGGTAGTCTTTTTTTTTCCAGAGAAGTTGCATGAAAAATATACTTATATTTCTGAAAAGCTTTGAAGTTATCCTATCTCCATCCTTCTATTGTTTAGCAATGTCATATAGTGATAACTGAGGAGGAGGAAGAGTTGTCCAGGTAGTGAGTATCCAGCATGTAGCCTCTATCAGTCTCCTGAATGCTTAGCAGTCAGGCTTCATAACTGAATGCAGCCAAGTCCAGCAGAGTTGGGTAGCTACCTGTTTTTAATACTCTTACTGTTAGCTGTGGCCCTGTAGCTTTGGCCACAACTAGCCACCCACTTTTCTATGCAACATAGTTAAAGCTGGGAGCAGAGAATTACATTGGCTCAAATTATTCTCCAGCAGGACATGGAGGGTAATGATGCTTCTTGTCCCAAAAACCTTTCCATAGAAGATCCCTTGAAGATCCCTCCTGTATCCTCCCCTCTTTAATATCTACATCGGACTGCATTGCAAGTCACTAAAGACATTGGTGCCAGTGGAATGCCAGTGATACCTAGTTCTTCATTTTCTTTCCCAGTAATGCAGCCAACAGCACTATAAGGAGCTACAGTTGCTTTAAGAAATAAATACTAGGTAGCTTGCTTAAACACAGTTAAGTCAAGGCAGAAGTGATGCTGGTTGGAACCAAGGGAAACGCATTTAAGAACTGACCTACCTGAACGTTTTCTTTCATTACCATCAAAAGTATCCCTTCCTTCCTGCACTGATGAAGTAGAAAGGTTTGGGATTCTGTTTTGAGTGCACGGTTAAAACTAAGGACTAAATGGCATTGGTGCTGGAATAAAACACCTTATTAAGCAATTCACCTCTTTGTCACAAAGGAGGAACTGGACACAATTATCCATGCATTTGTTAATACTAGATTAGTTTACTGTGTTTCACATTATCTGGGACTTATGTGGATGCAAAGCAGAGGCTCCATTTCATATAGACTGAGACTTGCCCTTCCTGAACAAGAATAGCTGCTGCTAGCTGCTTTTCTGTATGCCTTCAGCCCCAGAACCTACCAGCTCCCAGTCTGTTTCAATTACTACCATAGTCTTGATTTTCAAAGTCATCAGCGTTGTCACGACCACAACTATCTCCTACCAGGCTATGCTGCTGTGAAGTAATATAGGATACATAATAATGTAATACATAGTCCAAGATAAAGCATCATGAAATACATAGATCAGTTGTTCTTGATTGAGGCGGTTTAGGCAGAGAAGTCATATTAATTCAGGGTGTATCCATCTGTACAGCACATTGCAAGAACCTCCTCTTTTGAGAAAGCGTTCCTACTGTGACCACAGTTTTAAAAGATGTGAAAAATAAAAACAAAATGCATTGAATGCATGTTAAGGCAGAGAAATTTTGACTGAAGCTAGGTAAACAGGTTTTTTTAAAGGGGGAAATAGTACTGGAAGTGCTTCAGAAGAATTTTCACTAAGTTATAAGTCGGGGTGGGCAATTATTTTGAGTGGAGGGCCACTTAACAATGTTTGGTGAGCTTTCAAAGGCTACCTGAGTAGCCCTGCCCCTTGACAGTTGCCCTGCCCCCTGGTCATCATCTTGGGACCAGAAGTCCCACCCCTAACCCCTCACTTTTACCACCAGAAGTCCTTCACCTTGCCCCTTTCAAAGGTGGGGGAGGTTGCCATCTTAGAACCAGAAAAAAAACCAAATTATACACTAAAAGTCAAACACCTACTATAACATTTTAATTTTATTACCAAAACAACTTGTTTTGTCATGATTTGAGGTTGCATAGTGTATATAGAGGCGATTGCATAATAACTTGAAAATAAAGTCGTAGTCTTTTTATGTTGTGTGTGAGGGGTGTGGTTGGGTGGTGTGTATGGGGAGTTGGGAGGTGGCTGTGTGGGGGTGCAATAGTGTATGTTGGGGGGTGTTTATGTGGGGGGGTTGGGAAGACAGGGTGTGGGTATGTGGCAATTGTAGGTGTAAGGGAAGGTGGAGTTGTGTGGAGACCCCCCTGCACACTCCCTCCATGGTGTGCAGTCCTGCAGGAAGCTGCACCATCTTCAGGCAGGGGCACTCGGGGTGCCAGGTGTTGGTGCCCGGCAGCATACAGTGCTGGCCAGTGCTGTACATGGGGGCGAGGAGCACAGCCCAGCCAGGTCGCTTTCATTGCTGGGACTCCCCACTGCGCATGGGCAGCCCCCACACTGGAGGGAAACTCCACAAGCTGGAGGCAGCTGCCTGTGCCGCTTTCTGCCATGCAGTTCCTGGGACTCCTGGGAAGTGGAAGGGAGCCCCAGCCTCACTTCCCTGCAGAGTCCTGGCACCTGCCCAGCAGGAAGCGGCACAGGCTGCCGGCTCCAGCACGTGGAGCTTCCCTCCAGTGACATGCGAGGGCTGCCCACGCGCAGCAGGAAGCCCTGGCAATAGAGACAGCCCAACCGGGCTGTGCTCCTTGCCCCCATGTGCAGTGCTACCCAAGTTGCACACTGCTGAGCACCAGTGCTTGCACAGGGTGCAAGCACCCTGAGTGCCTCTTGCTGCTGCTTCTACCACCTGTGGGGCTGTGTGCCATGGAAGAGAGTGTGTGGGGGAGAGTCCCCACGCTCCCCCACCCTCCCTCATACCCTGCCCATCCAAGCTCTGTGCTCCCATCAGCCCCCCTGGGTGCAGGCTCCGTGCTGTCACCAGCCCCATGCTCCCTGCTCCAGCCCAGCTGCATCTTTCCCCCCCCCGCCCCCACTGATTCACTACCTGCTACCCAGAGCAAGCAGGATGTTAGGGAAGCCAAGCAGGTCCCCTGGCGACAGCAGCAGTGGCAGCAGCTGCCTCACCAAGAAGCTACATGCTGGTTGGGCCAGGCCTTTCTGCCCACGAGGGTGGGAGTGAGGCGCAATAAGGTATGTTGGCGGGTGTGTATATGTGGGTGCCTCCCACCCTTATGGGCAGGGTACAATGCTTTGGTGGGCGTCGCAGGCTGGATGACGTGCCAGATTCAGCCCGCGGGCCATATTTTGCCTGCCCATGCTATAAGTCTTCACATACTACTATAGAATGAATTTTAAAAAGTAGTTAATTGATGCAGCTCAATTGTAACAAGATGCTGTTACTGATAATTTTATTTCTGGAAGCTGAAGCTGTTGGAGGAGTAATAAGCATGTTACAATTTGAGCTGTGGCCTAAAATGCACAAACATTGTCTTTGGTTTAACACTAATACATTTTGTGAATAGAAATAATTCAACCAGAAATAAGAACCAGACTTGTAGAGCCGTGATATTTTTTCCATGTGTACTTGGGATGTATTATACTGTAGATTTTTTGGCAGCATAAAGAACTAAATATACATTGCCAGTCTGTAAAGTTAACAAAGAGGCACTTTGTATTTAAGGAAGAAGTAAAACTTCTAAGTTTTAACACACTTTTATATTGGCCATAGGTTTTCACTTTAGTGCACTAAACACAATTGCCATTCTTAATGAGATAGACAGAAGTTTCTGATAATTACCAGCTTCTTGTAAATAGCTGTTTAATTTTAACCATCTCATAGTTAGAGTAACCCATTAGAGAATTTTAAAAAATCATTTGGGGGCAAATATTCATTTTTGTTTAATTTTCCTTCTGAACCAAGAGGTTTTAAAATAAAGTCTTGTCAATGTTCCTTACGTGATGCAATTTAATATTCTTGTCCTTTGTGTTTGAATACTTAAACTATCATTTATATTTTGGACATCAAACGGATAGAAAAAGTTTTGACATTGTTTATGCCTGTAAAAGCTGGGAGCTTATACATGAAACTATATTTTGTATCAGCTGATTCAGTGTGACCAATGGATTAAATACATAGCAAATGAATCTGAATGTTCTTACTGATGACCAAAATCTGAGCACAGAGACAAGAACTGTTGCCTGAAATATGTTCCATATTCCCTTTTGATACCATGTAAAAAATAACATTCCTGCACTGAACATTTTAACTCAATTTGGTAGCTTTCTGACACAGTGGGTAGGCTTACAAGAGACTCTTTATTGCGCAGTAGTGTAGTTTACTACCCAGTAAGCATGTGCGCCTATACATGTACATACTTAGTACATGATTACATTTTTAACCTGCAAATGCAAGTAGCAAATTTATGTGTGATTACTTATGGCACAGTAGCGCTCATATAGAAGCCTGACTGGAAGCAAATCTGCTCTTGGTCAGCTCGCCACCAGGGGCCAGGAGATTGCTCCCTGCCCCGGGAGCTGCCACCGAAGCCTGGTCAGAGACTATGTGCCCCTGCCCCAGGAGCAGACAGCTCCAAGCCCCCCTGCTTCACCATCATGATTGGGATGAGGATATAAGGTCTCTCAGTGCCAGCTCTGCAACCATGTAGCTGGTGCTGAGAGGGGGCTGGGGAACCTGTTCTCTGCTGACCTCCATGATTGCAGAGCTGGGCGGGCAACAGACTCCCCAGCCCCCAACCTGCGATCATGGAGTGGAGGCTGGGAACTGTCCCAATCAGGGGTAAGTCCCAGTCCTGTGGCACAGTCAGGTGATTGAGGCATGGTGCTTGGAAAGAGTTGCAGGTGTGAGATATTTCCCAGCTTCCTGCTCTGATCTGTGGGGTATGCAGACAACCTGTCAGTGGTACATATTAACAGATTTATTATAATTACTTTTATATGACAAAAAATTGCTGGTGGTACTTAAGGTTGTATCATTTTAAATTGGTGGTGCACAGTCTTTGAAAGTTTGGGAACCCCTGACTTACAGTATTCAGAATCCGTGTATTAATATAAAAAATAGGAGTGGCCTGGAGAATCAAATTTAAGCTTTGCTGCTCGTAGTTTATCATTTTTGGAAGATTCAAGAGTTGGAGCTGTCCTGTTCTGGGTAGGGAGAGAAGATGTTCCGTTGTCCACCATCCAGTTAGTTCCCAGAATGCTGGGATTTCCTTGAGGACTTTTGTTTCAAAATATAAGTCTACATATTTATTAGATCAAGGTGGCACTTTTAATCTCATCATGATCTGAAACGACCATCAATTCCATATTATAGTGCACCAGTCTGATCCATATAAGGCACAGGTGGGCAAAACGTGGGCTGTATGCAGCCCACCAGGCCATTCTATCTGGCCCACGGGGCCCCCCAAAATTTAGAAAAGTAATATTTATCTGCCCCTGGCTGCCTGTCATGCGGCCCTCAATGACTTGCCAAAACTGAGTAAGCAGCCCTCCACCCAAAATAATTGCCTACCCCCAGTATAAGGTGTGCATTCTAGTTCACACTATAAAGATAACCAACGTTCCACAAACAAGTGAGTTGAAAGTTTATAAGTAATGTTACATTAAATAAAATGTTTTTGGTAAGAAATGCATGTATGCATCTGTGATGCTAGTCTTGTTAAGTGTAACCATTTAAATACAAGGAAACACCTGTGTTGAGGCAGTTTCCTTGCTCTTTATTCTATCTACCATCATTTGTAATGGTCAGTCCAATTACAATATACTCTGTTTATACTCTTAAACAGTATGTGCACACTTACCTAAACTCAATGCAAGCAATGCTCATTAACGACAGAACCGTTCAAACTTTTCTGATCTTATTAAGGCTCCTCCTCTTATTACTTAGGGAGCCTCAGCCTCTCAGTAGCAGACTTGAAATTGACAAGGTTTACTTAGTCTGTTTCACCAACTATACACCTAAGCAGAGTATAGAGTAAACTGATGTTAAGAATCTATTGCTTGAGAGGAACCTATTCTTTACCTGGAGTTATAAGTTTCTACCTTTAAGTTACATTGGCCAAGTGGGATGTAGTAAATTATTCAGTGAGCTATCAACCCGCCATGCTAGGAAAATGAGCATTCCTAAATTGTATTACCTTTAATATTGGCACCTTTTTAAAAAAAGATGTGCCCTTTATATACTTTTGGCCAAAAGGAAACTTGTTACTCATATTTAAAAGAATCACAAAAATACAGTAGAGCTGAAAATGTTGGGCTTCCTGATTAAAATATACATGAACTGGAAAGATACCAGATTCAGTGAAGCATGGCAAACTGAAGTGGTCTAGGTTTACTCCATAAATAGCAAAAAATTATCAGCAAGTGAATAGCGCACAAACCCTGCAAATATTTGTGCATGAGAGAAAAATGTTATGTGTATTAAAGTGTTTAAAGGATCTCAGCACAAAAGCATAGTTGTGCTTGCTCTCTGAAAGTATATAGTAAGAAATAAATTGCAGTTTATTACCAAATTCTCTCTTTCTTTAAAAAGTGTAATGCAGAAAGTACTAGGTATCAATGTAAGATTGAAAGCCATGAATCAAATGTTCAAGTTAAATTCAAACAGTTGAGAATGTTCAGGCAGCAGACCCCCTCCTCCCCCCCTTCCTCCTTGACAGGCAATTTGCTAGTCTGTATATATAATATTTTCCTGCCTTAAGTACTTTGTTCTGTAGCTCTCATGAGCAAATCAGAAACTGGCCTCTCTTTTTTGTGAAAGCAAAATTTAAGGATATGAACAACTGGAGCTCCAGTAATTTGTGACAGAAGTTTTCATTAAATCATTAATAAACAGATTAAACAACACTAGCCAAGGACAGAACCTAGAAGCATTTTACTGTTTGCCATGATTTCATCCTACTCTGCTTTCCTGCAAGTTAACCAATTTTTGATCCATGAAAATGGTATATATTCATGCATCCAGCATGCCCCAGAACAAGATATGTACCTTGTTTTTGAGCTACTCATTCTGCTCCCTGTGGATTGCATATAGGCTTACTTTTGTTTTTACCTGCCAGAAGCTTAGGTGGCAGAAATTGCTGATGCTGTATTTCCTTACTTCCCATTTGCACCCCAATAACCAAGATGCTGTTTTTTGAAAAACAAGGTATATGTTGTATATGAGAAAATATGGTATATTGCCTCTCACTCAAGACCATTTAATTGGTAATCTTTTTTGAGAACCTTGTCAAGGGCTTTTTTTGAAAGGTTAAATAGATGAAGTTAGCCAGTTTTACCTTACTTGCTATGTGACTGTCAGTGTAATGGAGTTTGTCTTTGCATAAATGATCCTAGCTAAAACCTATCATGTCACAATATCCCACAATAGCTGTTTGTTTATTCTATAATTATCATTTCAACTAGTATACAAGTTATATTTATATGACTTAATAGTTTTTAAAACCATGAAGACTTACTGGATTACTGTTAAAGCCTTTTTTAACTTGTTAGTATAGCATTTACTATTTTCCAGGTCACAATATCCATTTTTAATGAGCTCATGTTTTAGTTATACCCATTCAGAAGTCTTGGATGTGTATGATCTTAGTGTAATGACTTAAAGCTTGTTAAATGATCTATTTGTTCTAGCACCTCTCTTTTCTGGCACCTTATCTCTAATTGCATTTAAAGTTTTACTTGAAAAAAGATCTAGAATAGACATTTCTTGGATTGAAGATCGATGTAAAGAAATCATTTAGCTTTCCAGCAATGTTCTTTGTGGATTCCCTTAGCTCCTGATTTATGGTTGAATTTTGGATCTGAAATGATCAAACATAGGAAAGTTGAAGAGTTCTCCATTTGGGAAAGTTTTGTTATAAATAAAGTGTTCTAACCATACCCTGACTAAGATGGTCTCCTAAAGTTGATTTTTTTTCTCTGTTGTTCAGAAGTCCTATAGACAAAATTATTTAGGAAAATCAGGCTGGATTTAAATCAGATCAGTTTAAATCACTGGTCAGGAAGCCTCAATTTAATCACTTTTAATTTAATACACACAAAAAGTGTATTCTTGTTATTTTATATCCTTTATTCATTTAACTTCTGGAAACTTTGAACTTTTAGAAATGGGTAATTATTTGCATTGGATCATCATAAAGCAAACATTAACATCTACTTAATAACTCTAGGGTCTCCTCCACACATGCAGGCACATGTGCGATGGGATCTAATGTGTGATCCACACAATCACACTTCCTGCTGTGCTACATGTGGCATGGAAGAAGGCACAATTGTGGGTTTGTGCATCAGACCCAATTGCACCTTATTTCCAGTGTAAGGGGAGCCCAATCCTGTGTGTTCCCCCTGCACTGACAAGGACCAGAGTCCCATGGCTAGAAGCTGCCTTTGCTAAGGTGGTTTCCAGCTGTGGGAGCTATGTTCAGCCAGGATTAAGAGTCCTGTGTGGGCCATGAGTTTCACGCGTCCCTGAGCCTTGGGGATCACAGCAGCCATGATCCCCAGGGCTCAGAAGTTTCACATTGGGCACAATGCACCCAGCAACTAGAAGCCCTAGTTGGTGACAGGGCTCTCAGCTAGTCTAGTCAGGTGACAGGGCTCTCAGCTACAGGGGAGGCCCTGCTACATGTGCAAACTAAAGCTCAGTAACAACCAGCTATAAAGTTATAATACATTTTTGAGGTCTTCATTTTATAGCTGGCTGGAGTTTTTTATTGTGTGATAGCTACTTTACACATGTAGCTGGTCTTAAGGTGATTGCACAAGTAACCAGTTACTTGCATGATATTTATGTGTTGAGAGGACCTAGGAGATCAGGCCTGTTAAAGAACTAGACTTCATGAACTAAGCAATACAGAAAGGTAGTTCAAAGTTAAGGTTAGATGACATTTAAAATAATTTTGAACTATAGAATAGAAATAAAACCCCTACTTAAATATATCAAATCATGAGTTAAATTGTCTCAAACTGCCTCATTGCCTGTATTATTCTTATTATACATATAGTCAAATTCCATTCATTGGATGTTTTTGAGCAAGCAAATCCTGTACATTTCAAACGGGACAAGATCATTCCCCATGCATACACTACATTATTCCACAACTGGAATACGAATGTTTCCCTAATCTGCCAACTGAATGGCCAGGGTATCTCTAGTCTGGTGTCCCTGATTAAGCAGCAACAGCACCAACATCTTATTTTCTAGACTTCATGTGCATAAAGACCTATCCAAACTTAATCTTATCTTCCTAATATTGTTTCCTCAGACCCACCTTTGGATGCAAGGCAACAATCTTAAACGATTATGATCCTCATTGACAGGCTTCAAGTGGATGCTTATAGGTGAAAACTTTATTCTGTGTATGTACAGCTAAGTAGACCCTACAATCTAAATTCTGTTGACATTGTTTAGAACAGTGCTAACAGTTTAGTTTAAAGGGGAAAATATACAAATGGCCGTAACTATTCAAAATGTTGTTTTTTTGATCAGAGTAGAGAACAAATTTTAAATTTGTTACATTTCTGAAGTCTCAGCACTATAGTAATACAAATAAATAGCATATAAGGTTATTTTAATGACATTGTGATTTTTGGAAGAAGTGGAACATGAAAAAATATAGCAAAAAATAGGCTTTATAATGTTTCCACAGCCATAGGCAGCATATTCCTTGAAGTTGTTAAACCAGTTATAAATTAGGCTTAATGAATCTTAAGCAGTTTATGTAAGATTCAGGCAGATTGCCACATTTGAAATCCTTAAACTAATATTTGTCTTATATAGAACATATAAATGATGGTAGGTGTGGGAAGCAAGGCAGAATTTGGGATGCTTAGGAGAATTTAACTGGTTATTTCCACACAAAAAAATTGAGTTTTTGTCACTGTTTGTTTGTTTTAATTTAACTTAACTTTGCTTTTTTTTCCCTTCCTTGTTACAGTGTTTGGGCTTGAGTTTTTTTCTTTTGTTCCCAGTGTTCTAATATTTCCTTTAAATTAGCAATATTTAATGACAACCTTGATTCCATCTTAACCAAGACTCCTATAATTATTCCATACTGATACCAAACTACATCTATAGTACTTAAAAACATCATCAAGAAATGACAGTTAGATTATTTTCTATTACTTGTATGCCCAGGGTTCGGTTTATTCACTAAGTTAATTTCTGTATTTTAGCAAAGCAAGCAAATGTATTTATACAAATGGCTTTCATGTACCATAGCTACAGCAAACTGATCCACAGTTATATTGTGGTCACTGTGCCTGAAATTCTATATTTAATGTTCTTTGTGTCTTGTTTTTCTAATAAGCAGTTAATATAAGACAGATTTCATATTTTACTCAGGAGAGACTGTCCCTATTTCATTCAGTATATATTCCCAAAGAGCATACTTTCCAGTAATACTGAATCACTGCTTTTGTTGAATTAGAGGCTTCTCTGATCTAATGTTTAAAATTAAATATTTAGACCACTAAAGAAGTAGTTAATTTTTCCATATATATGGTATCCAGGTGCTCATTGACTGCTAGTTAATTGGAAGACATTATCAAACTTTATTATACTGTAAATGTTTTATTTAAACATTTAAAGATTAGAGCAGCATTTAGCTTTCATTACATTCTGCCTATAAATTTGCCTTTTGAAGTTATGCACTTATTTTTATAGAATTTTTTGTTCTATGGATACAGGCCTATTCATTTAACACTTCAAAATAAATGTGTTAGGCGATGTCTAGAATGCATAACTTAGCCTAAGAAAATTTACAGTATGCCTTTTATAAAAAATGTGTTTGTGATATATATTCCAGACAATGGGATGTTTATGAGAAATCTTGCCAGATATCTTACATCCATTCCTTTGGCAGATGAATTTTACCCAGTGTAGTTGTGGGTAAAATTTTGCCTGTAGGGCACATCCTTTTCCCTGGAATGGATCATGATGACTGGGGGGTGGTTCCTGCACATTTTTGTAAAGTAGAATTTGTTTGGGGATAGAGCATGTTCAGTGCACACAGAATATAGCTGCTAAACACCAAATCTGTTACTGGTCATGTTCCAAACTGTTTTTAAGTGATTTATCAAATTTGGCCAGATTTCGGCAGACTTTCATGGGGATGGCAGAAGACAACCACCCCGCCCCTTCAATTTTAACTCAGTGTTTTGCCATATGGAGATGTTAGATTCTCAACAAAATGGCAGTAACACTTTTTTAATGTGGGCAGAGAACAGAGTACTGTATATTCCCCAATTAGTCCTTAGTGAAAATAATTGAATTTTTTTTCCTTCAAAGCTTTACAGAAAATTTTGCCCAGGGCAGAATACTCAGCATTAAAAAAATTCAGCCTGAATGGTTCTATTTTGCCAGTTTAATAAGCAAATGAAAAGAGTATATTGTAATAGAAATTTATGGCTATCCTACGTATGAATGTGCAGATGCATGTCATGAAAGAGAAAGCCTCACTCATACATATCACTGCAATTGTAGGTAACTAAATGACCATGGAATCTGGTGCAGAGAACCAGCAAAGTGGAGATGCAGCCGTTACGGAGGCAGAAACCCAACAGATGACCGTACAGGCACAGCCACAGATTGCAACTTTAGCCCAGGTATAAAATGATTTTATCCAATATTTCTACAGTTTTGTTCCCAAATTATAAAATATCCAGAAGTTAAACTGTCTTCTGATGAGGATGTTCCATGTTACATGATTCTGGAACAGCTAGTACATGCATTTTCTTTAATCTTTAAATTCATCATATTCTAGTACAGTAAAATCTCTGTTACCCAGTACTTCACTAGCTGGAATACTCTAACTGGAGTTTCCAGCCAGCCAGCTATGCCAGGGTTGGGGGGAGCTTGCATACAGCAGCCACCGCTGCCACCCACCACTGCCCCCACCACATGTCTACCCCCCCCCCACCCCATCCCTGCTCCTCCTCGTCTGAAAACCCTGCCAAGTTATTTCAGATAACCAGAGTTTTTATGTAACCAACATTCCCCTTACCCCAGGGATGCTGTATAACAGAGATTTTACTGTACTGGATGGTTTAACTCTAGAAAATACTGGAGTGTGTTGTAGCTGAATTATTTCTTTATATATATGGAAACTAATGTTTTAACAGATTGTTCAGTTGTTTGTTTTTCCTCTGCCATCCCTGTTGCTGTTTTTTACCACCATCCTTGGAAAATTCTGCAAATTTTGACTTGCCGTGATTCTGAAATGACTTGCTTAAACAGTTTGTTGGTTTTACTTTTTTTTTTTAATTGGCAACTTTTCTCTAACATTATATTTATATATTAGGAAAACAAACTGTAGACAATTCAGAGACTTCATCAGCAATCAGACAGGACAAGTATAATAACCATTAAGAGCAACTGGAGGACCATTTTATTTGTTTGCTCATGTTTCCAGAAACCCAAATTTGGCAAAGCGGTATATCTTTTAGCAAGGCATTAATAGAGCCTCTGTTGTCAAGATTATTTTGAAGAGGCAAGAAAGTATGCAAATGAAGCATAATACTGTATTTTCCCAAATCCAAGATGACTTTGAATTTAAGATGCACCCCCAGAATTAGATTCTGTACATGGAAAATGATACTTTTGTTATAAATTTCCACATATAGAATCTAATTACTGGAGAGTTATCTTAAATTTGTTGTTCCTCCCCCTCTCCCCTTCCCCCCACTACAGCCAGGAAAGCAGCAGCAAGGGCTCAGTCTATAGAGAAAGCAGCAGTGGGAAGGCAGATGGCTTGACCCCTTCCCCTTTACTCTCCCCAAACACCTGCAACCCTGGCCCCTTTTCACCAATTTCTCCACCCACCCAACTGACTGTTTGCCCTTCTGGCATGGCTCACCCCATATGAAGTGCTATATGCAATGGCTCTGGCCCCAGAGGCCTGGTCAGACAGTTGCAGCAGCTGTAGCAGCTGCAGCGATGGCACTGGGCCCAGAGTGGTGGTCAGGGTTGGACTGGGGCCAGAGCTGCCACCTGCCCAGAGTTGGTAATCCAATCCAAGACAAGCCTTTTCCTCCCCTCCTGCCCTGTCGTGTTGAATGAAAAAAAAAACTTGTCTTGGATTTAACTAAATACAGTATGTGAAACCAAATTCTGTCCCTGATAAATATTGAATAAATGAATGTAGAATATGGCCTGTGGGCCTTGTTTGCATTTCTCCATATATGTAAAGTACTGTGTTTTTCATATTTCTTTATTTTTTGAATTTTTTGTCTTTTATAAGGTAAAATTACTAAATCGTTTACTATTTTTATAAAGTACTTCCATGCTCACAAAAATACATGCCATCTTTTAATAAAAAACTGTGTTTTCATCTTCTCTTCTATTTGACAGCCTTCCTCCATTCCTATAAGCATACAGGTTTTGTTTACGTATGGAGTTGTACACAAGCCATTGTTCTATCTGCTACTTAGCTCAAGCCAGATCTCCTCCTTTGCCAGACCTGAGGAAGGGTACCTTGTGCCCAAAAGCTTCTCTGAGATTTCTCCCAACTTGATCCAGTAAAAGATAATATCGCTCCAAAAAATCCTTGCCTTTCATATGTGTCCTGGATCATCATGGCTGCAACATCACTCCAACACTACCACAACTTTTAATAAAGCATAGTTGAATTCTGTGCTGGGATTATAGTCTCATGAAATTGAGGGCATTGTAACACAGAATTATGGGCTCATCTGTATGGGGAAGGAAGTGCACAGTAAGATAGGGTGTGAATTTATAGTGCACTGCTTTTGTGAGAGGTGGTTTTACTTTCAGAGTAGAGTGAACTGCTTCCTTCTTAATATATACAAAGTGTGTTAGGGCAGAATAAGTGATATGCAGTAAATTCAAACCTAAGTTCGCTGCATGCCAACCTTTAGCTGCCTAGTCAACACTATTTACTCTTGCAAAATAATGTTATATTGTTCTAATATTTTCAGTATATAGTATGAGTATGCCACACTGGATGGGGTAACCAATAGAGGTTTATGCGTACCTACATAAACTGTATTATCAGTTTAATTCTTTCATTATCTCCTTCACATAAAATCGCTATTCTTCAATTACTTCAATGTCTATATTTTTAGTGAATTCGGGGAAAGTTCTGAAATAGAAAGAAAAATTATACGGGCTGTTTTGAATGAGGTAACTGGTCTCATAAAGTATAAGTTAAACACATCTGCTGAAGTCATGTTTGGCTGTTGGCTTAGTTAAACAGCAGAATGGCTTTTAGTTGATCAGCTTTGTGATCATTGGAAAGGACTGCTTTAGTTAGTTGGATGCATTATTAAAAAGGAAGTTTGATGATGGAATAACTTGTTTAAAAATTATATTAAAAGAGGATTTTAATGTAGTTTAAGGTTTAATAGATTTATAACCTACTGACTTAGAAGTGTATTGCATGAATTGTTCACTACCTTTTCTTCAGTTATCTGAAATCCATGAGGCAGTTAGTCCCAACAGCTGTTAAAAAGCAGTGCCATACTAACATTTGTCCTAGGTTCTCTCAGGACCAGATGTCAAATCACCTGAGTGTTATTTTATAGAAATGCATTCTGTACAAAGAAAGGAAGCAAAAAGAGAGGCACCAAATCTGGAGCTATTAAGTACAGGCACAGTCAAGTGCACTTTCCTTTTATTTTCTTGATAAGCAAGATTCCATAAAGTAGGGGTGTGTGAAATGGGCCATATTGGATTCGGATTCAGCCCAAATCAGGGACAGTGATTCAATTTGTTGATTTGGCTCACTGTCCTGATTTGATTGGGCGATATCTAAATCTGAAGATTTTGATGTTGATTTGGAGAATGAGCCATTCGGCCATAGACACAGCTTTAAATGTTTTTTCTACAGAACTCAAGGTACTAGGCGCGGCTCATGAATGCTGCAATGGTGGGGCGAATGGAACGTCCCACAGGAGCGCGGTGGGGCACCCCGCGTGCTTGGTAGCGAACCCAGAAGTGGACTAGAAGTACTTCTGGCCCACTTCTGGTCTGCCTCCAAGCATGTAGCGGGGCCACTGCATGTCCTCTCTGGCTCAGTGATGGGCCACAGGGTAAATTCATTTTGCTTGATGAATGTATTTACCTATGGGACGCTCCATCTGTCCCAGCATCTCAGCATTCATGAGCTGCCTGGTACCTTGAGGTATGTAGAAAAACATTTAAAGCTGTATTTAATGTCTGAATTGTCAAATCTTCTGAATCGATTTGGAGGGTTCCGATTCAATTCAGAGAGATTAAAGGGTCTCCTGATTCAATTTGGATTCAGCCACTGAATTGGGCTGAATCTCCACTGAATCAAATTGGTGACCAAATCTTTGCACAGCCCTACCATAAAAATTCAGCTGCCAAAACCCATCATATATCAGGAGGCATGCTTGTTCATTTTTGCATTTTGATCAAGAGTTGGCAGTGTTTTTGGGCCAAAAAACACCTGCAACCTTGACTTGTGAGATGTTGGCATGTCAGGGTGGACAGCAGGGGAGCCATGAGGGGCCTGATCCTTGTTGTGGCATCACAGTCCCAGCCCCCTTCTCCACCATCTGCCCCAAAGTGTGCATGCCATGCAAAATGCCTTCATGTGCCATGCTCTAGTGCCTGTGTTGGGGGTTGTCTACCCCTTATTTTGATAAATATTTTTGAAGATATGTATACGATTATTTGAGACTTGTAACAGACAGAAATAGAATGAAGTTAGGCATCAGCACCTAGGTTTCAGCACTCAGGATTTTAAAACTTAGAGCATTATTCTGTGTACTAATAAATCAAATCTCTTAGTTGTGTTCCTTGTAGTGCAGAATTAAAACAACTGTCAAGAAACAATTTGTTTTCATTGAAAATGTGCATTGTTGTTCTAGCTGAGCGGTTGGTCATTTAACTTCATTTAGAAATACCTCGCTAGCTTCTTTATTGAATGCACTTTGTGTGGTTATACCATTAACAAATGTGAAAGGTTTGACTCCTTACTAATTTTGACTTTTTACATCTGACAGATATTTTTTATACTCTGTGAACAAAAATAACTTTTCTGCCTTTGTCAGTAAGAATAAGTTCCAGCAATGTTTAACTCCAGAAGCAAAAGGTCTCTCACACACACACACACACACACACACACACACACACACACACACACACACACAAAATGGAGATGATTGTATTTCCTTTTTTTTTTTTTAAGGGATACTTAGAGACTAGTAAACATTCTTCCATGGGTTGTAAACAATAGGTCAAATGTTAGGCTTAATGAGATGTTGATGTTAACTAATGTATATTTCTTCTCTCTTTTTTTTTTTGTAGGTATCTATGCCGGCAGCTCACGCAACATCATCTGCTCCCACTGTGACATTAGTACAGTTGCCTAATGGGCAGACAGTTCAGGTCCATGGAGTTATTCAGGCAGCCCAGCCATCAGTTATTCAGTCTCCACAGGTCCAAACGGTTCAAGTATGTATTACAGGATTTCATACTGTATTGTACGAGTCTCATTCTTCTAATTTCTGTTCTAATGTATGTTTAGTCTTTTACAGACTTAGTACATTTTGAAAGAACGATCTTTACAGAATTTATCACATCACCTTGTTCTATTTTTTCTTGATTTGACTTTCTTTTGAATCAATGCGTTACTGTTTCATTTCCTTCTAGAACTTTGTTAGTGAATGTAAGTCTAGTAGTTTTCTTCTGTTTGCTACACGTACTGTATTTGGCTTTTATCTGCTATTTTGCATGCTTGTTTATTAACTGAAATGTCGTACCTGAGTATCTGAAATAAACCATGACAATTTTAGGGGAATTATGCTTCTGGATTACTAATGTCAGCTAATGTTTGCTACTTGGGAAATATTTATAATGATTTTTATCTCTGTCAGGTTGCAACTTAATGGACCTTAAAGAAGAGATTTCATATACTTTATTAAAATTATTTTAATATTTGTATTTTGATTGTTAACTTTGTAAAACTTTAATTTATGCTTTATAAACAATAAAAGATAATACAGTTAATGACATGTAGGATGAAGGGCTAATTCTAAAATAGTTGAAATGTATAGGGGGAAAGTTGCCAGTAGTCCACAAGCCTTTGCTGTCATTCCCTTTTTGAAAATTCTGTAATTGTCCTTTAATCCATTGTTGTTGAACTTGGGAATAGATACGAATAAGGATATCACCAACTGTATGGGAAAAGAATGGTCTCTCATTTCTCTGGTATTAGGAGCTATCATGATAAGAACTATCAAGATTTTAAAGCTAACTTAATATTTTTCTATACAGATATTTAATCAGATACCAAAAATTGATGATACATTCTGATGACACATTCAAATGTTTATTCACTCAGTGTTGTATTTTTACCAGTCTCTGACTACTTCTGAGTTCAGTCTTTTGCTTATTTGAATGTGGAGTTGAGCAGATTTCAGATGATATGGGGCACTGGTTTCCAGCTCTAGTAATTAAAGATAAGAGGCTGATAATGAAATCATACTGGAATTCAAAAGAGTTCATACTGAAAGGCCAGAATGTATTTGGAATATTTAGAGTCCAGCACTTCAGAGTCTGCCATGGTTATAAGCAAATATTGTCAGTGAAAGTTAAGCACAAAACTGCCATTTGTACCTGTAGGCCATCCTGCATGTGTTTGTTCCTGTTGGCTAATAGCCCCATTGGTTTCTATACATTTAACGATTACATTTGCTAGAGGGGGAGGGGAAGAGTCTCCGTGTTTATACATTTTATAACCTGAAACTCAAGCTTGTGTCATCTTTCTGATACAATGAACTGTCAAAGCATGTCCTCCTGGCCTCAAGTGGCCAGGTCAGCCTCCTTGTCTGCCCTCCAGCTGGGTCCCCAGTGCTGGCCCTGGCAGGCTTCTCTGCCCTGATCTCACCATTAGTCTCACCAGCAGAAGTCTTGGTGTTTCCTGTTTAAAAACTGCAAATTCTCTGATAAACCCACATTTTCTCATTAAAATACCCAAAATCCATGTTCTTCTGTGATTAAAATGAAATGCTACTATGTATAGAGACATCAGTTGGGCAATGTTTTATTGATATATTTACAATTTTAAAGCTATTTGGACGCTTACCAGTGCCTCTGTCATAATCATAAACAAATTCTAAATAACTATACACTTTGGCACTTGCTTTGGGTTTTTTTTATCATGGAAAAAGCAGAGCTGTCCCTGCCCCCTTGGCTTACCAGAATGTATGGCGCTGAGCAGCACTGATATGCCAGTGCCCTGCTCCTGCCCCTTGCCCCTCATGCTCAACCCACAGCCTCCCACCCCCGAGTGCCCCTCACTCCTGACCTATAGCCCTGGCCTGCCTGCACTAGCTCCCTTCCAGCAGCTGATCCCTGGTCCTGTTCCCAGGCCCCAGCAATCCCCATGCCATTCTTGGGAAGCCCTTGACTGGGGCTTAGGGACTGAACTGGGCAATTCCCTTCCCTTCCAAGCCGGACTTCCCCTGCACAGGCTGCTTTAGGTGGGTGAGGGGCTCTGAGCCTGACTCAAACAGCCTTTCCTACTCAGAGCACTCTCCCACCCCCAACCCCCCCATATCTCTCTCTTTTATACACACACACACGCATGCACACTGCTTTGAGACGCCGCAGCAGGCACATGCGCACTTGTCTGGATGTGCCCTATTAAACTATGGAAGCCTTCTTCAAGTTCCATTATACTCTCAGTGTTTTGTAATTGGCTCCATCGCAATTTGCATTGGTTCTCTTTTTCTTCAGACCCTTCTATTTTCAATCCTGTGTTGCTTCTAGTTACTCCATTTCTAGGCTATCTATTCTGCTTGCTTATTTTTTGAATTGGATGGAAGCAGGTTAGAAAGAAAGAATAACAGAAAGCAAAAAGTCGGTAGAACTCTCTCTAACCTTTAATAAGTGATCTACTGTTACTATTGATTTCCTAATTGGAAGGCATGTACAGTTGTTGCATTGGTGGTGCATTTCATGTAATGTTTAAAAAAGTCCTTTGTATGTTCTTTACTGTGTGCATTTTGTTAAAGTTGATTACAATGATAATTATTCTTGCTTACAGATCTCCACTATTGCAGAAAGTGAAGATTCACAGGAGTCAGTAGACAGTGTCACAGACTCTCAGAAACGCAGAGAGATCCTTTCCAGGCGACCCTCCTACAGGTATAGAGATTAAAAGTGGAAGTATTTTGCTTGATGAATGCATTTACCTAATGGACAGACAAATAGTTTGATTCTGTAATTCAGGGGTTTTGAACCTTTTTGGATCAGTGTACCCTCGGGGGTGGCACACAACTGAACACGGAGTGGAGGCCACTGCCATGTGCGAACTTCCCTCGTGTCCAGCCAGGCAGGCAAAGCCTGTGCAAGGTGGTGCATGGCGGTGCTCCATCCCTGCCTGCCCGCACGTACCCTCTAGGGCCTTCTTGCGTACCCCCAGTTGACAACCCCTACTGTAATTCATAGAATCACAGAATCATAGAAGTAGGGTCGGAAGGGACCTTGTAGATCTTCATGTCCAACCCCTGCCTGGGCGAGAGAAAAGACTGGGCTCAAATGAGTCCAGCCAGGTAGTCATCTAGCACCACTTGCCTGGGAAGTTGGTTCCAGCTCCTAGCTGCCCTAACTGTGAAGTAGTTCTTTTGGATGTCTAATCTAAACTACTCTCTAATAATTTGTGTCCATTGTTCCTTGTCATGCCAGGGGGCACTAGGGGAAACAGGGTCTCTCCCAAACCCTTCTGGTCCCCCCTAGTGAGTCTATAGACAGTCACCTGTTCAGCCTTCTCTTGTGAAGGCTGAACAGGTTTAGGTCCCGCAGTCTTTCAATGTAGGGTCTGCCCTGTAGTCCCTGGATCATGCGGGTGGTCCTCCTCTGGACACTTTCAGTGTTGTCCACATCCTTCCTGAAATAGGGCGCACAGAACTGGACGCAGTACTCCAGCTGTGGCCTGACCAGTGTCGCATAGAGGGGGAGAATCACTTCCCTGGCTCTACTTGAGATGCACCTGTGGATGCATGACAAGGTCCAGTTAGCCCTACCAATCGTGACCTTGCATTGTTGGCCCATGTTCATCTTGGAGTCAGTAATGATTCCAAGATCCCTTTCCGCCTCCGTGCTCTCAAGAAGGGAGTTTCCCATTCTATAAGTGTGCTGCTGGTTACTACTGCCCAAGTGCAGCACCCTGCATTTGTCAGTATTGAAACGCATCCTGTTTATGTCAGCCCACTCCTGTAACCTATCCAAATCTTGCTGCAATCTTTCCATCCCTACTAGTGTGCTCACCTCACCCCAAATTTTGGTATCATCAGCAAATTTAAACAGGTTGCATTTCACCCTGTCGTCCAAATCGCTGATGAAGAAATTGAACAGCGCAGGCCCTGGGCTGCCCACTTCCTCCCAGGTTGAATATGACCCGTCCACCACCACCCTCTGAGTATGACCCTTGAGCCAATCTGCAATCCATCTGAATGTGTAGGCGTCAATGCCACAGTCGCCTAGTTTTTTAATGAGGATGGGGTGGGAGACGGTGTCAAAGGCCTTGCTGAAGTCTAGAAAGACTACATCCACGGCGACACCTGCATCCACTGCCTTTGTGACCTGATCATAAAAGGCAGTCAGGTTGGTCTGACATGATCTGCCCCTAATGAAACCGTGCTGGTTGCCCTTGAGCATCATCCCTGAAGCCGGCCCATCACAGATGTGCTCCTTGAGGATCTTCTCAAAGAGTTTCCCAAGGATAGAGGTAAGACTGACAGGCCTATAGTTGCCCAGGTCCTCTCTCTTCCCTTTTTTGAAGATGGGGACCACGTTAGCTATCTTCCAGTCATCTGGCACCTGGCCCGAGCACCACGAGCCCTCGTAAAGCCGTGCCAAGGGCCCTGCAATAACCCCAGCTAGCTCCCTCAACACCCTGGGGTGGAGAGCATCTGGACCCGCTGACTTGAACACATCCAGCCCCTCCAGAAGCTGTCTAACCCGGTCCTCCCCAACCTGAGGTCTGGAGGTGTTCCCCTTGAGTCCATCTGGCATCACGGCGGGGAAGCCCCGGTCCCTGCACAAGAAAACGGGGGTGAAGAATTGGTTAAAGAGTTCCGCTTTCTCCTCTGACGCATCCACCAGATTGCCCGGCGTACTTTGCAGGGGTCCTACATTTCCCGGTGCCTTCTTCATCCTCCCTATATATTTGAAAAAGGACTTTTTATTATCCTTGATCTTGGATGCTAGTCCTAAGTCTATGCCTGCCTTAGCTTTCCTGACAGGCCCAAGCAGAGGAGGTATACTCCTCTTTGAAGATAGCACCCCCCTTCCACTGGGTGTACGCCGCCTTTTTGGTAAGCAGGCATTCCCGGACGCCCTTGGGCACTCTTGCCCCCCTTGCTTCTTGTTGGGATGGATGGACTCCCCTTGGGCCCTGAGTATCATTTCCTTAAGGAATGACTCGTCCTGTCCCCTACCCTCAAGGGCCCAAGCGCCTCATCCACTAGTCTCCTCAACTTGTTGAAGTTGGCCCTCCTAAAGTCTAGGGCTACCGTCTTGCTGCAGGCCCTTGACACCCTGCGCTGGATGGTGAATTCCAGCAAGCGATGATTGCTATCACCCAGGTGGTCAATAACCTGGAGGCTCCTTACCGGGTCATTGCCTGTGGCCAGGACCAGGTTCAACAGGGCGTTTCCTCTGGTGGGACCATGCACCTCCTGGATTAAGTGGAGGTCCTGTATCTCAGCCAGGAACCTCCTGGAATGGTCCGTCCTGGCTGACTGTTCCTCCCAGCAGATGTCCGGGTAATTAAAATCACCCATGACAACTACATCCCTTGCCTTACGTGCCTCTGCAAGTTGGCCCGAAAATTCCCGGTCCAGCTCCTCCCCTTGGTTGGGGGGTCTGTAGTAGACCCTCACCGTCAAATCGCTCTCCCCACGGTCCCCTTGAATCTTAACCCAGAGCACTTCAGCCTGCCCGTTGTCTAACCCCATTCTGCTGGCAGAGGATGTGTACTGCTCCTTGACATAGAGTGCCACACCCCCACCTTTCTTTCCTTCTCTATCCTGCCTGTAAAGCCTGTAGCCCCTAATGCTAACTGCCCAGTCATTAGTATGAGAAATAACTTTTTACCAAAATACACCTTGAGTAGTGCCTCTCCATGATAGGGGATGTCATATGATAAGCAAAATAAGCTGAAGAAGAGAAAAAAAATCTTGTATTTCACTGAGATAAGAAAGGAGGTCATCTGAGCATAATCTGAATTCTAAATAAGTCAGATTTTGGTATATAGCTTTATAAGTGTTGTGTATTCAGAAACCACTATGATTAGTGCCTTAGGAGTAGCTAGAATAGAAATTTAATATTTGCAGTACTACTGGAGCGTGTAGGTAAACTCTTAGGGTACACTCTGTAATCTGTGCATAATGACCTTTTCTGTTTATTATTAATGTTGAAACACTGGCAATAGTCAAATTTTATTCTTTCCACTCATGAGACTTTCAATGAAAACATGATGCTGCAGCTCATTAAAACTGGTGCCATTAGCATTTCTTAGAATTTTCTATGTTTCGTAAGTGGAAACTGGCTAATTCCTAAGGGAGATTCAGATGCTCATATCAAGGGAAATAGTTTAGTCAATTTACATGGAAGTCTGAAATTAAAGCTAAGCATGAATAGCTTCATTTTGCACAGCAGGTACTTATGCAGCAAAACAATTGATGTGTTTCTTCAGATCACGCATGCCTGTCTTAATACTCTTAATAAGCACTCATGAACACTGCAAGGAACAGCTTCTATTGATATGGTATCATTTTCTTGTATTGTGACTACTGTATTTGCTCAAATCCAAAACAAGGTTTTTCCCCCCATTCAGCATGGGTGGGGCTTGGATCCAAGTATGGGGTGGGGAGGTGGCAGGCAGTGACTGTGGCTCTGACCCCAGGCTCAAGGGGCTTGAGCTCAGAGCCACAGCCCTCCCACTGTTTACCCTCCTATCTCAGCTCTAGCCCTGATTTGACATAGAACACATGCTGACTCCTGCCTCTCTGCGATCCACCTCCCCTTCCTCCTCCTGCAGCCAAGCAGCAGCAGTTGAAACAGTGGCAATTCCAGCCCTGGCTGGAGCTGCTACCATCCCAGTCACTGCTGCCTGGCCTTTTAATTTGTCTCTCACATGTGAAGTTTTTAGAATGATTCCCGAATCCTAAAAAACTATGAAAGAACAACAGTGGCAACATCAGATCAGGCATTTAGATTGGAATGAGCCTAGAGACCTGTGATTTATGTCTACTCTAAATCTCTGATTTTGGGGTCCCCAAAGTAAATACAATCTGGCCTTTCATTTCAAAACCAGCCAACTATAAAGTTCTAAGGAGTAACCAGCTTCCTTTCTCAGGCCAGCACATGGGCCATGGTGGAACAGGATGGCTATGTTCAGCCAGTTCTCAGCTTATGTAATGTGGCTGCTCTAATTTGTATCGTGGCTATTGAGTGCAAATTGAGTTATAGAACTGAGGAGCTATAACATTGTTCTTGATGATCCATCTCTCACCCTGTTTCTCCACTTCTTATTTTCTGTGCCAACTTCATACATATAGGAAAGGCTTAATTTTGCAAAGCCAGCTCTTTAGCCTCCTTTAAATCCCTTTAAACCTACCTCTGCCATGATGCCTGCAGATCATCTCTGTCTGGCACTGTTTAAGCAAGTTGTGAGCTGTAACTTCTGCTACATATTGATTATTTGTATTGTTATCCCATTCTCCCAGCTTGGGATGTATATCACAACAAAACTATGCATCTACTTTGGTGTTTCTCTCACGTTGCTTGGTAAGCTGTCTGTCATCCTAACATAAGGAAATATGTGTATTTTGACTACCAAAATCTTAAAAAAATTATGCATGAAAATGCAGTGTAGTTTTGTGCCCAGGATCCTCAGCTTTTTTTTTTTTAACTTTACCACAAGCCAAACTCACTGTGAGTACTAGGTATAAGTTCTACCATAAAACTGAGAAGAGGGTGACAAAAAAGGCCTCATCCTGTTGTTTAAAATGTGTATGTCTGTCAGTTGCAGTTCGTGGGTTACGTAGTTAATAAAACTGTGTTTGTCAGTCTTACATATTCTTGGTAGAGTTCCTAGTCAAATTATAGCAGTTTGGGCACCTGTTAAATGCTAAACATGTTGGGTAGCTATCCCAGTTTGTTCAAGAGTCATGTTCAAAGAGATCTATGGTCTTTATGATTGTCACATTTTGTCCCATGTTTGAGTGTCCATGTTGAGTTTTGCATAATCAAGCAAAGTCAGTAACTAAATCAAAATTTTCCATTTTCCTCTTTATACTTGTGAATCCCAAACTTTTCCAGAGCAGAACCGTTACATAACCTGTGAACTCAATTGTGTGACTTTTACTCAGGTGCTCAGCATCTTCCTGAACAGGTGCTAGGTCATGAGCTGATAACTCTTTACAATTATTTCTGCTAGGTTTTTTTGTTAAACTAAGTCTTGGCTAAAACAGGCTGAGGCTTCTATGGTGTTTGAAGCAAGAGCATTTCTACTGGGAGTGAATGGCTTAAACAAGAAGGTTTGTTGCATTGTTTGCTCACGCTTTCTTTTACACATCTTACAATAGAAAGAGTATCAGAGAGAGAAGTTTTTGAAGAAAGAAGGAAAATACAAGTACTTGATACAAGTATGCAGAAATGAATATGCTGTTTTAGGGACTCTGCCATACCCTCTTCTTATGACATTTTTAACAATTTCTCTACACTGTTTTAAAGTTTGTCTTATGTTTTATTCCCATCTTGCATATTTTATTTTTGGATTTGCTGCACTTTCTGGCTTTCCCCAAAGCTGTGTATTCAGTAGAATTCATTTAACTTTTGTATTAAAAATTTCTGCAACATGCTGTCTTTGCCAGAAAAATTTTGAATGACTTGTCCTCAGACGCCCCAGGAGTGCCAAGAATTGAAGAAGAAAAGTCAGAAGAGGAAACATCAGCACCTGCCATCACCACTGTAACGGTGCCAACTCCCATTTACCAAACCAGCAGTGGGCAGTACAGTATGTAGTCTAAATCTATTGGTAGTCATAGTAATTGGGTGCTGGAGTAGAAAAAACTGTTAAATTTTATTTGCATGACTGTTTATGCTGGAAATAATACAAGGGACCAACATAGTATAATTTAATTTGCCTTTGATGCCTTGTACCATGCTCAAGGACTTCATTAGTTCCAATCGTACCAAAAAGTATGATTTTTTCTTTTTACACTTTCTCACTGTAAGTGTGTGTAACGTACATCTTACACATACAGGGAGGGCCTCCAGGTTGGCAAAATAAAAACCAACCAGACTGTTTATTATTACAAACTTTGGTGAGGAATCTGTTGAGACCCTGCTTTCTTACTGATATTTTAGTTATTTTAGTTTATAACCTTTTTCTTCTTAAATATAAACCAAATATAAGCAACTTTCAGCTAAGAAGAAATCAGCTTAACCTAATTTAAAAAATATAAGTATCATGTTCTATGTTTGCAACTATAACCATTACATTTTATGGATATATGGTACCTTTAAACTAAAGCATTGAGGGAAGATGCAGTAATGTAACTGCAGTTCCAGAACTGTGCAAGCCAACAAATGCACTCAGTGTTGAGTATACAAGAAAGGAAAGAAAATATCTTTTTAAGCACTTAACTCCTTAGCTGGCTTCCCCAATGTCTCCCTCGATTTTTATTGCTGATGCTAGACATCTGTTAGTGCGGAAATACTGTTCATGATTGTACACATACACACACATTGCACACACACGCCTCTCTTTCTCTCTCTCTCTCGAAACTGGAATACATTAATGGTTTGAAGGGGAATCTTTGTGATTCCCCTTATACCTGCAGCTGCACTGAAGGAGAGAGAAATAAGAAAGCTGATACAGGATGAAAATTTTTTCTATAAGGAGTGGAGAAGCTGGATGTGTGCATGTACAAATGGGGGTAGGAAATGGGATATAAGCAGGAGAAAAGAAAAATGGTCAAAGGGAGAAAAAGTTGAGGAACAAGATAGTTAGGGCTAGAGGAAACTGGAGAGGATAAGCATGTGATTGTGAAATTACAAATGAGAGAAACAAACAAGCAAAGAAGATGGATGCTTGCTAGCCAAGAATTAAAATTCAGCACTGAATGAATAGAACAATATTTGATTCTACTTTTGAGGGGCTTGCAGCTCCTCAGTGACATGATCAGAGAAGCAAAGGTGCAGGTTGAGCTACATTCTTCTCCAACAGAAAGGTGGTAACCTTAATGTAGAGTGGAAAGTTATTAGGTCACTATTGAATTGTTCTTTTTTAAAATAGTCACATGGACATGTATTATTTAAAAGGTACATAGTTGTGCAAGGGATTTAATTTACACAGTGTTTCAAGAAGCTCCTCCACATCTGAGTTGTCATACACTGCAAGTAACTATGCATAAATTAATTATATTGAGTACATTAATCTTTTAATTGCTATATTATATTTATTTGTTCTCAGTTGCCATCACCCAAGGAGGAGCCATACAGCTAGCCAACAATGGTACAGATGGAGTACAAGGCCTCCAGACATTGACCATGACCAATGCAGCTGCAACCCAGCCTGGCACCACCATTTTACAGTATGCACAAACTACTGATGGACAGCAGATTCTTGTACCCAGCAACCAAGTTGTTGTACAAGGTAAGAGACATCATACTAGATCAAACTGTAACGTTTTCTCCTCAAAAATCTGATTGGCAAAATAATTCCTGTAAATATGTCAGAAAAGGAATTGCATGTTTTGGCGCATATCATTTTATAAAATGAGCAAAAGAAGTTCTACACAAACCTATTTGTAATATTTTCTTGGAGCTCTTTCCCCTCATTCAGAACAAACTAATATATTTGTGGATATAAAAAGTACTTCTGTCTTAATTCCTAATTTACTGATTGCTCTTTGTTTACTTATATTTCCTTTGTTCTTTTAAGGGAATTTTACACTCTATGCCCCAAGAATTCATAGTGCAGATTCCTTTAGAGCAGGGGTGTCAAACATACAGCCTGTGGGCTGGATCCGGTCCACAGAACAATATGATCCAGCCCGTGGGTCACTGGACCCAACCCTGTGCTCTATCCCTGGTTCCACAAGCTGCATGCAGTGTACAGGCTGGGTCCGGTACACAGGCTGGACCCAGCACAGCATAGAGGTTTGGTCTGCGGCATGTGCTACGTGTGGCACTCCACCAGACAGGCCCTAAGCATTGACTCCAGGGCTAGTCCATATTGGGTCATGCTAGAGCCAGCGCTTGGAGAAGATCCAGAAGGGCACTACATGCAGCACACATCCCACGTCAGCCACCCGTGTTGCATGCAGTGTTCATAGCCAGTCCAATCTCATGTGCTGTATGCTGCCTGCACCTGCTGCCAAACTTGCTATGCACATGGCATGTGGGGTCGCTACAGGGTATATGCTGCCTGTAGCACTGGGTCCAGCCCACACACTGTAGGCTGTGCTCACTGCATGCCAGCCCCATATGTCATACAAAATAAGCCCTGGGACCTTCAGAGGGTCAGTCCCAGTTAGGCCTGTAAACCAGCCCAGTGACCCTCATCCAGCATGACTTTGACACTCCTACTTTAGACCTCCTGGTTTCTCTGATGATAGTAGACTAAATGTGACATTTTAGAAATGTTTTCCTCCCATCTGGGCTAAGTTACTGAAAACGTTCATTTTGTAAAGCAGCTTTCCTTTTATTAGCCATTTATTTCTCTTAGAAATAACTTTTCCTTTCTAATGCTGGCATTTTGAAACAGCGATTGTTTAAAAAATTACGGTTTTTAATTTAAAGGATCATTCTAGAGAAACAGCAATATACAATAAGCTGTTTCAAAAGTGAGTTCCTAAATTGCTTCTGTGCCTTTTCTAGAAACAAATCCTCTGCATACTTGCACATGTAATTACCAGTTTGCACCTTCAACTTGTCGTTTTAGAGCACACAGAAAATATTGTTTGCCTAAGAAGATTCAGCTTATTTAGATTTATGACTGTGAAGTCTGTATACAAAACAGAACAGTCAAAAATACACTGAAAGACGGCAGGATCAGCAGCTGCAGTTAACAAACACAATTAATCCCTCTTCAGCGAGAATAACTGCAACCATGAATATATTAAACTAAAAATGAATTGCCATCGATGATCCAGATGTAATCTTTCATACACTGTAGTCCAAAACTTTTGCCTCACTTTTTTTGGTTCACATGTTTAGATAATGACCAGGTGTTGTTCACACAGTATTTTAACAGTGAAGTCCCACAACGCTGTTAAACCTAACACTATGCTTCCTTGTGGCTTTTTTATGTCAGCTGCCTCAGGAGATGTGCAGACCTATCAGATTCGCACAGCACCCACCAGCACCATTGCACCTGGTGTGGTCATGGCATCATCTCCAGCACTGCCTACCCAGCCAGCAGAGGAAGCTGCACGAAAGAGAGAAGTGCGCTTAATGAAAAACAGGTATATGTGCTTAGTGTGATTGTCTAAAAGCTTGCATCTCAAAGCTGTGTATAGAATTAGTGTTGAATATTTAATATAGTATACACATCACATTTCTCATAGGTATGGAACAGTGGGAATGTAGCTGTCTATGCAAGAAGATTTGTAGTCTCTCATCTTTTTCATGAAACACTGGGGCTAAGTACAGACATTTGGGGATGTTGGGGAGGTTAAATCAATTAAAAATGGCAGCCCATATTAGGTAAGTCAGGATGAGGATAATAGTGGGGGATTTGGGAGTAAAGCAGGCTGTAGGGGATCAAGGGATGGGGGGGCAGGCGCAACCCACAGGTGGAATGAGAGGGGTTCCCCTCTCCCAGCGAGCTTACACCCCCATCCCTCCCGCCTCTCCCCCCCACCAGGACTTAACTTGCTTGGCTCTGACAGCGGCAAATGCTGATAAAAGCAGCTGCATCCAGAGTGGCTTGTGGGATGGGGGTTGCAAGGGCTGGCTGGTTCAAAGCAGGGTGCAAAAAACAGACCAGTGTAGGGGTTGGCAGGGTGAGGGGGTGGTAAAAAGAACAGCCCCAGGGCTAGGGCCAGTGGCTGGGTTTTCCCAGCCCCAGAGCTGTGCAGAGAAAGTGTACAGTAGTGTAGTTTGACCTAAATTGAATAAGTTTGATACTACATAGATCCAGGTTTATCTTAAACTGGGTTCTGCAATTTTTAGACTGGTTTGTGTGCCTGGAATTTCTATACAGTGACAGGTTTAGACTTACTGAGACTGGGTCTGTAAGTGTAAGGTCAACATTGGGATGAGCTAAGTTTAAATTGGGTGGCCATTTTGGACCTGATTTAACCTCCTCAAATGTTTGTACTTATCCTATATAAAGGTTAATGTTCTCTAAAAAAGCAAAATAAGAAATTGCATCAAGTAGCTCTGTGCATTGTGACTATGAAACCATATGCCAAGGACCTTCTATGAGAGCTGAAATATCCTTTCTGTCAGAGTGTGTGGTCCACAGTAAATAGTTTACTAGTAAAAGGGGAATCTTGTGGTCTTGTTTTACTGAAGAGAATGTCTTAGGCAATGACATTAAGTATTTTTCTTCAAGGTAAAATTGTTTTTAAAGTAAATACATTCATGCAGTCTCCTTCCTTCTGTCCTTGATGTTGATCTTCTCTTTGTTCCCCCTCAGTGCTTCACTTCTAACTCTGGATTTTCTTTGTCTCGCCCCATTCTCATTTTTTGGGACTTTGGTTCCTTTAGTGTTGATCTCTGGAAGTGGAAGGGACCAAGAAGTGCATCTACATGTGCAATTAATGTGAAGCAGTAAACCCCAGAGCATATTGCCCCAGAATGTATTGCTCCTATGTGCTCCGTTTGAACGTGTGCACAGGACTGCAGCACATTGAGAGGAGGCGCTGGCTGGGGCACAAGGGTGTTCCAGTATGGAGCTAAATGCCAGGCAGCCCCCACACTGAAGCACCTATATACCCCAGCCAGCCAAGGCAGCATCTACATGTGCGCATGCTGTGGAGTTAATTAGTTTATTCCAGCCTAATAGGGCACATGTGTAGATGCGTGACATTTACTGTAGAGCTAATTAGTCTACTCCACAGTAAATGTCTTGTGTAGAAACACCCAGGGAGAAAGACTTCTCTGTTCCTCTGATAGTCAACAGTGGTAGCAGGGGTGCTAGAGTCTTTACTCTGGGCCTTGAATGGTTGGAACAGCACAGACTGTTGATGAAAAGAGAAACGAACGCTCCTTGATCCTGTTGCTGAGGCTTGGTTGTAGGAGCAAGAAGTAAGAACAGAAAGAAGCTGTGAAAAAAATTCCTTAAAGCCAGATGACATGATGAGCAGATGTGGCTACTTGGAAAGGAGAGGAGAAGAGGGCTTAGTTGATTTTGCCCCATCACGTTTGAGATTTTTCTCAGGTCCCCTCAACTGGGATCCCACTTAATCGCAGCAGGCCATGTGTTTGATACCTCAGTTTTAAACACCATATTTTAGGGAAATGGCAGTGCTTTTGGCATCTCTGTTGCTAGCAGAGGACATTAAAGGTTTAATTGAGAGTGGCTTGAATGAAGAAATAAATGCTGAAATGCAGAATTCACTTTTGTTCAAAAGTTCACATGCCATCTTTCTCTGTGGCTTGTCAGATACTAGTAAGTAGTTGGTATAATTGTTTACCTTGCTGTGCCTACTGCTTTTAATAAAATGTAGTTAAAATTCTCAGACCCTTAATTTAGTCAGAAAAGTTACTGTACAGAAAGCTTTACTACTTGGAGAATGCCAGAAAAAGATGGGAAATTAACTCAATTTGTGTTAAATAGATGTTTTCTACAAGAGTTATGTTATGCAAAGTTTTGCTTAGCTTGCTCATTAAATGGGTTTTCAGAAGCTAAGTTTCATAGAGAAGTGGGGAAAATGAGCTGGGAATATCTGAGGTGGATGGGAAGATGAAACCTACTGAAGCAATACATCAGATATTTACAGACAGTACTGTATAGTGGTTTTAAAACATTGTAATCTAGCCTAACTTCCAGGATTCTTAATAGGAAAAGGATGCCCAGAAACTTGGTTGTGAAACAGTCACAGTTGCTAAATACATAACATGACTAGTAGAGCTGTGCAAAGCTTCAGTCTCTGATTCGATTTGGCCCAATTCAGTGGCTGAATCTCTGCATCCAAATCAAATCAGGAGACCCTTTAATCTTGCTGAATAGAATCAAAACCCTCCGAATCAATTTGGAGAGATTCAGACGTAGACATAGCTTTAAATGCTTTTTGTACATACCTCAAGGTACCAGGCAGTTCATCAGTGTTGCAGTGGTTGGGTGGATGGAGCATCCCACAGGAGCGCGGGGAGTGCTAACCAGCATGCTCAGCAGCAGACCCAGAAGTGGACCAGAAACACTTCGGGTCCTCTGCCGGGAAGAGCATGGGGGGGGGGGAGCACCCAGGGTCCCCCCACAGCTGAGCCAGGAGGACGGAGGGGCCCCCCTGCATGCTTGGCGGTGGACCTGGAAGTGGACCAGAAGTGCTTCTGATCCACTTCCGGGTTCACTGCCAAGCACATGGGGGGGCCCCCCCGAGCTCCTGTTGGATGTTCCATCTGCCCCAGCATCGCAGCATTCATGAGCTGTGCCTGGTACCTTGAGGTGTGTAGAAAAAACATTTGAAGCTGTGTCTGTGGCCGAATTGCTAATTCTCCAAACAAGCATCAAATCTTCAGATTCGGATTCAGGTGAATTGAATTGGGGACAATGACCTGAATCAACGTATAGAATCATTGTCCCTGATTCAGGCTGAATCTGAATTGAATACAGCCCATTTCATACGCCCCTAATAACTAGTACAAAGCCAGAGAAACAGGGTATTCAAAAGCTGTCATCCAGCAATGCAGGCTCTGTAGGTGCATAGACAAACATAAATGTACCACTTTTAGAGGCTTCTGATTCAAACTGTTAGGATACAGTTCTTTAGTTTGCATGATTCTGTAGCAAACATGGAAGTTCTGTTGCTCCAGACTTTAACCCTGCTTCATCCAGGGGCAAAATCAGGGTGTTTTAGTTCACTTATATCACTAAAGGCTCATGCAGCTATAACAGGTGCAGCATAACAGGTGTTCCATGCTCCTGAGCAGCATCTCCTCGTCGCCTTTTAAAACCTTTACAAATCTCTGTAAAGCCCTAATCCTCTACCTAAAAGCATTATTTAACCTTGCCCATTAGTGCATATAGTTTCACATATTACAAATTAAAATTGCCTTAAACAAGGGGTCCTCAACCTCAGCCTGCTGGCCAGATCCAACTCCTGGAACCATGTCCTCCAGTCCATGGGTCTTCCCAGAGAATTCACAGTAAGCCCATGGGCCTTGGCCCTGCACACTATATCAGGTGCACAAGGTGGTGTGGGACCCAATCTGGCATGCAGGGGCAGCCCGTGGACTGGCCCTGCACCATTCGTCTGGCCCTCTGAGTCCAAAGCTTTAAGCGTTACATTAAGCCACATCCAAGTTTCAGAACTGTGCATTATATGAGCTTCACTTACAGTTCATCTCCCTACAAAATTTTGGTTAGAATGTAGAAAGCATTCTTCCACCTGCCCTACAGAAGAAACGCAAAAAGATTAGGAGAGATTCACTAGTAATGACTCCATGGTAAGATTGAATCCTGAAACAGGCTTAAAACACAATTAATTCCTGATTTTGTACATGTAGAAAACTGTCCAGTTTTGGTTTGACTTCTTTCATGAATTTTCTATAGGAAGCATCTGAAATTTGTCTGAGACTGATGTCTATCTATGTCAGCCTGAACATTTCTTGCTTCTAATTGGTGATGTGAGGTTTGACTTAATTATTTTAAAATGCTTTGATATTCCAGAATGAAAGACTTTCTGGATCCCAAAGGCATCCAGCCCTCTTGCACTCTGACCCCAAACTAGCATAGCCACACTAACAGATTCCCCTAGCTGGGGGGGATGGTCACAGCACCACATTAACTGGGGTACACCCAGCCAGCACAGAAACTTCACATTGACTGTCACCACTTTCCTTGATGAGGTTAAATATTGCCCTTCAGAAATTCCAGTTACTCCAAGTATCTATTGGATCCAAGTAAGCATTAGTTACTGGTCTTTTCAGGTGGAAAAAGAAGTTGTCTTTTGTCACCTTGGTGTTGCCTTAAAAATTTTTACAGCAGTACAAGAGTGAAAGCAAATGGACTTCCATACCCTTTGTCATACCACACATGCCCAAATTTGTGGTCGTGAGCAAGTTAGTAATAAGCTCTGCTGTTTTATGGTGGCAGGCATCTACTTCCTTTACAGTGAGGGAGCACAGGCTTGGACCTGTCAATCCTGAGGTGTATCTGCCTGGCTTTCCCTGCTTCTAGTGACATGACCAACAATCTTTGGGACTCATCTCTAGAAACAGGAAAAGGGGAGGCTCTGACTTTCCCTGCTTTCAGAGACATGTCCCAGAGATTTCTAGGGATATGTCTGGAGGCAAGGAACATGTCACCAGTTGTCCTACAAAATTAATGGGTGACATGAGTTTCACCCAATGAAGTGATCAGCTGTGTCAGCATAGCTGATCTGCTTCATTTGGTGACATCTATTTCGAACCTTAAGTCTGATATACACACATTCATTTTTGAGTTTGTTTCCCGCATGTGCTCTATTTCAGTGTTGTAACTTCATCTTTTTAACTATTTTTCCTCTGAATGTTGTTGCTGTTAATTTTGGTGCCAGGTTCATTTTTTTGCTTCCATTTTAAGAATGCTTAGCAAAATGTTGGCATTACTAAGGCATTTCCATTGATGTTCTTAGCATTTTGGCACCAGCAATCATGCTACTCTACTGTCTGAATTGAGCCCAGCACTACAGTTTTTATAAGTGTTGAGGATTCATCAATGCTTCTTGGTTCTAACATTATCAGTACAATTGACAGCGGTAAGGTAATGAATTGTGCCCAGGTAGTTGCTAACAATGAGTTATAGTCTCTTAAAAGTGGGGATGGGGGATGATCTATCATTTGAAATATTTTAATTATAAATGCAGTGGCATGAACCATATCAATGAAATGAATATATTGTTAGCAGGGTTTAAAGTATTGCAAATATATGAATACCTTAAGTCTCACTTCTGTTGTATTAGGCAAGTGAGTCTAATAATAATAATCATTGTGGTCATTACTTGGTTTTTATGTACAAAAAGAAAAATTAAGCTGGGTCAATGGATGAACATATTTATTTCTTTTTATAGAACTGGTAGTAAAATACCATATTCTATACAAAGGATGTTGTGATATATTAACAAAAAGTACCTTTCAAGGTTACATTTTGACTGGCAGATTTTTTTGGTGTTGACTTTGTTGGTACATTGAATGTAAATCCTTGTGATTTCGAATGTGGACAATTTGAGATGCGATTCAATACAAGCCTACCATTTCTTCCTAAATTACAGTCGTGTGTAGTTCTACATCCATGTTCTAAAATGGGTCACGTGAGTTTGACCAGAAGAATCAATTAAAAAACAGCTCATCCAAATTCTCATAGTTTGAATATCATCTTTTGCTTTACAGGGAGGCAGCACGTGAGTGTCGCAGGAAGAAAAAGGAATATGTGAAATGTCTAGAAAACCGAGTTGCTGTGCTTGAAAACCAAAACAAGACATTAATTGAGGAGCTAAAAGCACTTAAAGACCTATACTGCCACAAATCAGATTAATTTTGGATTCCCATTTTCATTTGTCAAGGTGGGATAGAGACTAGTTTTGGCCACAACCAGAAAGACAAAGTAAACTTTTTATTTTCTAAACATTTCTTTTTTTCTATGCGCAAAACTGCCTGAAAGCAACTACAGAATTTAATTCGTGTGTGCTTTGCATTAAACTGTGAATGTTCAAACACTTGCCTCCACTTCTCCCCTCATCACCAAGTCTCCTGAGCATGATGAAGAAGAGAAGACTTCTTACTCATCTTCCCATCCTCTTCAAGGAGTAATAATGTTCATTTTGTGAAGTTTTGCTGTGTGGGAGGGTTCTTTTATAATGATTTCAAGAATCTGTGCTGAGCTTTTTTGATTGCCTTAGGGACACAGTCACCCCAGCCTCTTGGCCTGAAGTACTTTGTAGACTACATATATAGAATAGGCCTGGCGCAATGAAGAAGCAATGGTTGCCAAATTGATGCGTGCTTTCACATACTCATTATAACAGTAAAGATATACAGCTGAGTGGCATGCCAAACAAAGGGAGCTCCACAAACAGATTCTTTATATGGAGACATGGGAGGGAAACTTCTTAATAAAACAAGCCCAGGAGGCTTTTTGGTGTTTAATCTGTAGTCTGTCCACCACTCCTGGATTGATAAAACTTCTCCATGCCTCAGAAACAAATGCATTATGGCACCAATTTTGGTCAGCTATTGCTTCTTGAAGCAATTATGTATATTCGGTATTCTGAACACATGAAAAGAAATCACCAACTGAATGAAACATAGTAATATTTGGATGGGAAATGAACTCAGAGTAAACAAAGGTACAGTAGCGGACAGCTTGTGTTTAGAAGATAATTTCATGTAAATGAGAGTAATGCATTAAAGCACTACTTGTTTTTATGCAACTGAACAGTTGAAGTATAGCCAACTTCATGTACAAATTGAGTCATGAAAATGAAATTTCTTGCTGGTATCCCCCATTCTTTCAAACAGTTTGGTTATCTGCATTACATCACATGATCATAGCTTTTCTAAATTCTTTTTCAAAACTTGAGGCTCCTCTGTATACTGAAATTCATATCTTGGAGTGATATCTTGATATCCAGAAGGATCTTGAACATTGAGGAGGACTAAACATGAATAAATTATTCATCTCTAAAACCACTCTTCATTGAGCAATGCAGAAGCTGTTTGAGGAAAATAGCAATTATTAATATGCCCCTATTAAGGTTAAATTACATAATTTATTCATTGGATTGGTATTAATATAAAGGGTTGGACTGAGCAAAAGCTTTACACATGTGAAGAATTTTACTCTCATTTCAAACAATCAGGCTCTTGTGTGTGCACTGAAGGGACAGCTGTCTTTTCCCAGAAATACATTTCAAGAAACAGTAGAGGGTATCAAGTTCAAAAAAGTGAATGCTGTACTCAACATTCGTATATCCATTATGTGTCAAAAACAATCATGTTCAGTTTAGTTTATCGGTCCTTTAAAGCCAGACTGATATGTTAACTTGGTCATTTGAACTAAGTTTGCTTTGGGCCTCAGGTCCTGGTTACTATTTCAACCTGTCTGTATATAGACATGCATACAAAGTCTCTGGTCTGTACAAATACTGACCTATCCAAATATTAGCTGTATCATATATTTTCCCATTCCTTAAATCTGTTTTAAGATAAATTTTCCAATTTGAACTTATTTTAAAGAGTTATAGTCAGTGTGATATTATAATAAAAGATTATTGGGAGGACTAAAAGTAACTGAGTCAAATAACTCTAGCAGTATTAAAGGTTCTGGTTTCCTCATTTGGGAGGGTGCAGTTTCCAAGAGACTTAAGAATGAGCAAGGTTAAAATCGGAGCATTATAATTTAATTTAGGGTTGTTGATAACTTTGGGGCCAGTTTTGTTTGTATGGAAGTGAAACAAAAATGGAACAGAACTTTTGCAAGTATGATAGGATGAGTTTTCGAGTCTGAGTAATTTTTATATGTGGTCTATTTTTATCTGCCGTAAAGGATTGATTGTTCTTTTTTTTTTTATGTAACCAGTTGCAAATTTATTAATTTCGCGATCAAACCTAGAGAAAACCCTAAAATTCTTAAATATACTTTTATAATCAACAGATTTGTAACAATTCAAAATATATATGTTATAATGAATTAATGCCCAACTGTAGACAAATGGCTTACCAAATGCATGGTATTTTTTCAGAAGTAGTGCTACAAGCAGAAGCCTTTATGATATTGCAGGAGTGATCTCTATAATGCTGAGCTAATTTATTTCCTCATTTAAGCAATTAAGTGTAATGGCCCCTCAGCTTTGAGAAATTAAATAATGCTGGATGTGCCCTACATGAAGCAGACTATTTCTTACTATAGATCCAGTTATTTGCAAAAACAGGTTTAGTGATGAACCTGCATGAAATTAGTAGATTATTTCAGATCTGTTCCTTGTAGATAATTGGCACTAATTAGTACCCTTGCTGATAGTCTCTTAGCAAAGCATCCAAGAACTGAATGATCTGTGGAAACTGAGCTGCTAGCCCCAGATATGCTTCTTTATAGGGCAGGGTTGAAATGCTCATGAGGCAAGTAGAAAGCTCCTGTTGCCATTGTCCATGTTGTAAGTGTTCTTTGAATGCAGCTGTTAGGGTTATCATTATAGAACCTGTCAGCATTCAAGTCACACTGAAAAGAATCTCATTTTAAAGTATACAAATATTTGCAAGAATTCTTATTTTTATTTATGCAGCACTGAGGTTTTAGGGACTTGGATTTGGTTCATAGAAATTTAAAAAACAAATGAACAATAAAATACATATTATTATTTTAGACCAAGTACAGGGCTGGCTGAGTTTACCTGTATGCTTTACGTTCATGTTGGCCAAAAAGGGAAAGACAAATACAATCCAGGAATCCTTTCATATGTCATTAACACACCAACTAGCAAATAGTAAGGTTAGGGTAGTCATCTTTTTATGAATTATGGGTTAATTGGCTGTAGATCAGAAATTCTGCTGAAAGTAAATGGAGGACTTAGTTTTATATCTCACAGTTCTAAGTTTTCAAGAGTTGATAGCTTGGTTTAAAGTGAGGGTTAGAAAGGGCTAGACCCATTATGTTCATAATAACCAAGAATTGGTTTCAAATATAATTTTTGTAATATCGTTTTTTTGCAAAACAAAAGCACCAAGCTGGCAGTTAAGATATTGTCCGAGGTGCTCTCTTTAGATATTCTTGGAAAATAATACATATGTATAATATATGTACATATATATATATATATATATATATATACACACACACACACACAGTATATAATCTACAGCTCTGAGAGCTTTTAAGTCAGGAATGCTGAGTATTATAGTATATTGAGGTCAAAAAATTTTTACGTGTGTGTGTGTGTGCGTGCGTGCGTGCGTATGTGTGCTTACATTTTTCAGTAGTTTTGGGCTGCGTTATTCTGGCGCTGATTTTTTTTTTAATTTTGTTTTGTGCTTTTGTTCAGTTATCCATTTTCTAGAATTTTACTTCATCCTTCATGGCTCTTGTGTTTTTCTTAGATGGAGATTTTGAATTATGTAAGCAAATGTTTAAAAACTCACCACCCCTCAAAATTACTCATTTTTGTGCTTTGTCTTTTTGGCAGCTATATAATAAAGGCAAAGGCAAATGGGAGGGTTTTTTAAGGAACCACTGATAAGATTTCTTTTCATCCTGGGTAGACCCTATGCATTTTTATTCAATCAGTGATGTCACCAGATATTGACAGTGGCCACGCAGCGTTGCTAGTATCTGAAAGCACAATTTCAGTCAGTCATGCCCTTCAGGACAAAGTCATCTGTAGGGTTCTGGCTGTTCTGTCATTTGTTTTTGCATCTCAGACCTACTGTCTTTTCTGGTTCTCTGTGTGGACCAGAAAGTTGGTGGGGTGTTTGGAACCCTACAAAGGCTCAGGAATAAAAAAAAGTTTGATTTAACAAGGAAAAACAGCTCTGTATGTAATATTTCCAATGTAAATTTATACTATAATTTTTAATCTGGGCTTCCATTAGACAGACAGCAGCTGCAGGCAGTCATCTGTTAATTAAAACTGACATCTGCTTATTTTTAATTTTTAAAAATTGGTAGCCAGTGCGATTAGCAGGTTAAAGCAAAGACAAGTCTACACTTTGAAGTGAGTTCATTATCAGTGGTTGCAATTGTATGGCAGTTCATAGGAGGGTTTCAGTGAATTTGAGACCCTGTTCTTATTGACATTTTTTGCCCTGAAAACAGGTTGCAACATAACATCCACCCATGACTTAACAAATTGTGTATTTATTTTTGTTACATGATATCCTTTGTAAATGTTTGATAAAATATGCACTTTTAGAAACAAAACTACAAAAAAAAATGAGATCTTGATGTTAGTTTTGTTTGAGAAGCTCCCTGGCATGGTCATTACAGACAGCTATACATGTGTCTCAGTTGTCTCCAAATATCAGTTGATACTTTCATGAATTAACTTTCAGGATGAAGCCCATCAGTACCTGACTTTCAGCAGGTACTTTTTCAGAATGGAAAGGGATCTGAACTGGCAGTACCAAAGTGGTACAGAGTGTAGTGTCTCTCAGCAATATGAATGTTGAATTATTTTAAGACAGAACTAGTGTAGAAATCTCAAATGAGAAAGGGGAATTAATTTGGAATAGAAAATAACACATCTTCAATCTCTTTACTCCTCTTTCCCTCATTTGTGAGTTAACTGCACATTGCAGGAGCTGCAGCCCACGAAAATAGAACCGATAGGATTTACAAGATCTTGGTACTAGGAACGTGAGTTGCATTTAGTGATGATATCTTGTCCATTAAGGTAAAAAAAAAAAAAATTAAAAACTACAATTAACTCTTTGGCAGGGGCAATGAGGGGAGTTGATGACTTTATTTTAAGGAAAGCAAACTTTTTAAATGCACAGTAAATTTAATTTATGACTGTGGGTAGGGACTGGTTTCCTTAATTTTCTGAATTTACTAGAAATAAAAGACACTGATCATAGAAGAACCTGAACATCATGAAGCTGAATCATTTTGGCAGGTTAAACCAAGGACAAGTTTACACTTTGTAGTGATATGAAATAATACTATGTTGAGAGGGTAGTGTCTTTGCTTGTGATTGGTTCAGCTCTAGTGGTTTTATCACAAAATCTTCATGTCTTTGGAGAAGAGGGACCAGATTCAGTTTGTGAAAGAGGTTTGTATTTCAGGTGTTTTACCTTGGAATGTGTTTTTAATGTATTAAAGTATAGCCTGTTAAGAGGGCTGAGCCCATAAATGTGTAGCACAAATTAAAGACACTGATCTGTCTGCATTCTGATACTGCAAGTGCAGGTCCCAGCTAGAGTTTTTTGGCTCACTGTGTAAGATAGTAATTTTAGATCTCATTTTCACCAGCAAAAAGTGGAGGGGAGTCAACTGTCCTCAGGAGGCTTACATTGGGCAGGAAAAGGGGTGGGCGTAGGGGGCAAAATGATCCAAGGTTGGCATACTTTAACATAAGCTGACCATTTACTGGACCTGGAGCATTCAGTTCATTGAGTCTCAGCCCTCACTCATGTCATATTTATCTAAATGAGAGAGAATTGGAGATAGAAATTAAAAGCGGGGAGAGGGACACAACAACAAATAGGCATTGTGCCAGTTGGCCATCTGGAAATGGCCAGTTAAGACCTGGGAATAGTAGGATGTTCTCCACAAGCTGCATTTTGATCCAGGTGCCACTCCATTTTGTGTGTGTGATGAAATTATTTATATTTAAATATAAAAAGAAATAAAATTATAGAACTGCAAATTTGTATGAAATTTGACACTCTACTGCTTATATGGACTTTTGTGGGGTGGGGAGGGGAAGGGGCAGAAAGAGGTGCTAATTAGAACCTGTCCCCCCTCCACTCCTCAAGAACAAACTTGTCCACATATCAGATGTTAATGTCTAAAATAAATGATTTCTAGTCCAGATTTATAATTTGAAACTTTTTTAGAAAAATGTTTTTCAGGGAAGTTTCTAGAGTGAAGGTTGTTGTTCATTATTATTTTTAATTTAAGAATGAAAATGTAAAGCTCATCTCATCCCCATTTTTGATTCTTCACCCAAAACTATCAGCACAAAACAGGGTATTCAAAATTAACTTCAACATTTCTCTGGGAGTTAAAACTACTAAATAAAGAAATCTTAATGGGGGAAATAAGTTCTGTTACCATTTCCTACATTCTAGAAACATCCCTGTTTTATTTTTTTTTACTTAATCTTTTTGTGCTTTATCTGTGTTTAAAAACTATTGTACTGAGTTATAATGCATTTTATTAACACTATGTACATATTAGCCGCTTTGTGTTTCAGAATGGTAGTAATTGCTTTGTATATTAAAGTGATCCTTGTGAATTTGTGAATTATTGTCATAAAGAAGTGCTTTTTCTTACTGTAACCTTTTGTGTATAAACTGTCATAATGCCCTTTTTACACAAACATTTATGTGCAGTCACATAAACATGCTTTTAAAAACTTTACAGAGTCTCTTTTTTGAGGATGGATGTTCCATTAAACTACAGGAGCAAAGGCAGCTAGGTAGAAACATAGGAATATCTGCATTTAATCAAAATTTTGGTCTATCAAGTCCAATATCCTATCTCCCTCAGTCATAGCCTGCTGTAAGTGGTTATGAGAGAAAATTCCCATTGGGAAATTTATTTTAACTTTCGTTTACTAAATGAAATTAATGGGAGATTAGCTTATGCCATGAAGCACAGCAATTCCTGTTCCTTCAGAGCCTGGATTTTTTGTTTTATTTTCAGTCCTCTGTTGTTTTATCTGTATTTTACTCTGGTGGCAGAATCTGATGTGCTGAATAGATTATGTTGTATATAAAAGAGTTTCCATTAATTATTTTTAAGTTTGCTACCTATCGGTTTATAATCTCTGTAAGCTCTGTACTTTTTTTCTCGCCTACCATCCAAACTAAACATCAGAATAAATACAGTGAGGTGCTGTGATTGTGCATAACTGGATTGTTTAGTCTACAAAGTTAGTTCAGACTATAGGTATAAAAGCCAATAGACAAAGTCAGCATCTATGTAAACAGGTACCTTTCCATTAAAGTCAATAGAGAGCACTACGGTCTTCATCACCACCTCTTTATGGGTAAGATCTTTTAAGTTTTCAGGGACTACATATTTTCTTAATGGTACATGTATTTCTGCAGAAAATCCATCGTTCCTTCAGAAAGACAACGGTTATTTAGTGAGTATTGAAGCGAAAGATGGCTTGAATTTCATTTGAAAGAAACTGGGTAATGATGTAGTGTGTGAAGTCAGTAGTGGCAACTGCTAAGCCAACAACGGGTCATTTCATTTATGCTTTTGCTTATTTGGTAGATTATACATTCATATTTTTTTTCTGATTTAAAATATTAAAAGTTTTACCCCTGTGTTGCAGGTGTTTGCAGCTGTTCTTCTGACTAGAATGGCTTCTTTGTGTGACCAAAAGAACCCCATAATATACAAGCTGCATTTTCCTGTGATAAGGCCAAATACTGCCCTTGAGTTTCAGACACATTATTTGATTAAACGAGCCAACTGGATTTGGCAAAGAGCTGAATTTGGCATTTACTGTTAAAAGTTTATTAAATGTCATCTTAATCTTATTACCATTTTCAGTTGTTTGCTGTTTTATTGAATGGCTTGCTTAAATTTTCAGTAGTAGCCTGCTCAATTTCTTGAACATCTGTCTGTGGCTGTGTTTTTCAGTAGCTAGTAATTTTCTAATGGAACACTTTTTTTTTTAAACTACAATTCATCATCTCATCAGTGAGGGTACAATAAGAGCCAAACTATCGATATCAAGCCAACTCTGGGGAAAAGAAAAATTGTTCTTATCCACTTTCTCCTCGGTTTTATTTACACCTGAAAGATGAAAATGTCGGGTCTTTTTTCATGCCTAACTTTAATGTCAAATATCCAAAGCTTTTAAAATAGAAATGTAATAAAATAAAATGGACACATGCCTGTTTTCTCCCTTTTCCTCTTAAAAGTGTTAACTGCTAAATAGGATTGATTGCTTTAAAAAATTATTCTTAAGCATGCATTAACTTGTATCTGCTTTCCCTTGGTACTTACTTTTATTTACAACTTTTGTACTTCAGCAGGTTACCTTTGTGGTTTCTTTTTTTCCTCTACCAACACTCCCGAAGCTCCAAGCAAGGCCAAGACCACGCCTATTGTTCCTTCAGGAGACTTTTATAGTATCTGTGTTCACTCATGCTTTTTTTTTTTTGGCTGATCACTGTTTGCTGTTGCAACTCAATGCTATATTATTTAACTTAAAAAGCAAAAACAGTTTTCTTAACACCCTCTCTATGTAGAACTGCATTTCTGTAATTTCTTAGTGGTATCCAGATCAAAAGATATTCAGTATAGAACCGGGGGTAGGATTTTTGTTACATTCAACCTGGGATCTGCAAATTGAGTGTCTATCTTTTTTTGTAAATCATCATCTTTAATTAAAGGTTGTTTGGGACAAATTGTTGTTAGGGACACCTACATATCCTGTGGGTGTGTGTGGGTGTGGGTATGTGTGGGTGTGGGTGTAGGTGTCCCTGACAACAATTTGTCCCAAACAACCTTTAATATATATTACACTTGAAGCACTTCAAGGCAAGTATACCAATATTAGTATCATTAGGTATATATATGTTGCCTTGAAGTGCTTCAAGTATAATGGGCTAGACCTTAGAACAGGGGCGGCAAGCCACATAGGCAGTTCTGGGGAGCTGTTGTGGCCTGGTCAGCACCCCACCACTCCCCCCCACCAGCCCAGAGCCCATATGCCCTGTGGCTCCTCCCTGCTACCACCAGTGTCCAGCAGCAGCTGAAAGCACAGTCCTAGCCCTGACCCTGCTCCAGACCAGCTGGCACCTGTGCACATGGCCCTGACCACAACCCACCCTGCACCTGCTCTGGACTCACCCACCCACGCTGAGCAGCAGCAGTGGCTGAGCAGAAGCTGCTGCTAGGAATGGGGGATAAGCATCTGCCTTCTCTCTCCCTGCTGCTGGGCCTTTCTTGCTGCCTGGAGCCTGTGCTTGGTGAAAGAGGCAGCCACTTTTCCCCCATGCCTAGCAGCAGCTCCTGCCTGGCCACCGCCACTGCTGCTGTTACTCAGCATGGGTGGGTGAGTCCGCAGCGAGGGTGGGCCAGGGTTGAGGCTGTGCACACAGGTTCCAACTGGTCCACTCTGGCCAGTGTGAGTCGGGGGCAGGTGCAGGGTGGGCCAGGGTTAGGGCGGCGCATGTGGATCCTTGCCAGCACAATGGGGCTAGGGCCAGTGCAGTGGCAGCTGGAAGGAGCAACCACCACCTAGAAATGCACCCCAGCTGCAGAGCTGCCCCAGCCCTGCTGTGTGCCTGGGGATGGTGGGACGCACCATAGGCCAGGTGGGACTGAGGGACCTGCTACAGGCCTAATCTGGCCTGCAGGCTTTTTGCCCACCCCTTTCTTAGGGCAGTGATTCTCAACCAAGTTGCCTTTTAAGGGTGCCACACAATATTAGTATCATTATCATTAGTATTAGGTATACAAACACCGACACATAATTCACAAGGTAAACCCAAAGATTCCTTAGGAATCCTTAGGGTATTTTTATACGTGCTCCGGGAGGTGTGGGGGTGTGTTTTTAATTAGTCATGCTAACTAAAAATACCCATACGTCACGTGTCGGTGTCCCCGTTGATGGAAAAAAGGCAGCATGGCACTTTGAACTAAAGTTCATCGAACAAGCTTTAGTTGAAAGTGCTCAGTGCAGGGAGGCTGATACATGTGATGCTAGAGTCTGCTGGAGCATGTTTATTTCTGTGCTTCAGCAAACTTGATGAATCTGCTTGCGTAGAAGAGCCCATAGTGTCCAGTACATTCTGATCTGTTATGATCTTTCTGATTTCTTTGCAACAGAAGAATCACTCTATTCTCTTTCCATAGTTAAGAAAAATGTGAAAGCACAGAGCTGGCATTTTCCCAGGGGTGGCTTGAATCTAAAAAGGTTGAGAACCACTGACTTTGAAAGTAATCGTGGTGGTGATGATGTACAAGAGGAAATGGACTCCACTGCTACCCTTTAAGCTCTGAGGGATCAGCAAGGCTAACAAAAACCAGGCAAAATATCTTGTAACTGAAATCAGCTGCAACTGATTACATACTCAAGGAATATATCTGAGAGAGGCTTCAATTTTGTGCAGATCTTTTTTGGTAGCACTGCCTGTATACTTTAAGTACTACTGTTCCAGTCACAAGCCTTAACTGGCTGTAGGTTTGTTGGAGATTTGTACAATTATTTGGGAGTAACAGGGGGACAATTAAAAAAAAAAAAAAATGAAAAAATCCTTCAAATTTGGGGAATTGTTTCCTGACAAAATACTTACTTTTCTATGCATCAGAAAAAAATTGAGGCTAGAATACTATCATTTAAGAAAAATAATTTGAGGAAACAACTTCAGATGTGGCTGTCTGAGACTGTGATTATTCTATAACAAAGATTTAGAAAAATGAGGTATGTATGAATCTATGGTTGTTTAATTTTTAGTCAGTGTTACTGGTCCTTTTTAATTTCCTTCTGGTCAGAAGGAAGATCTGAAAAGTAAAGAAAAAATATCTGTACAGATGAATGTTCTTAATGGCTTCTATCACCTTGCTCATTCAATTTAAATATGAGGGAATTCAACCACAACAACTTCCTTGTAAACATCCTGCAGGGATGGTACCCAAGTAATTTCAACGTGTACATCCAAGCAGGAGAGGAGAAAAAAACAATAAGTAATATTTGACTAGGCATGGCAGCATGAGGAGCTCTACAACATAATTTCTTCTCAACCAACAGATGGCAAGCTGAATACATATTCATACACTGAGTGTCAAGAGTAGTCTGTACTGGTGATGACGCCAATATAGTGCCCCCGCTTCTCCTGGGAAACTTATTTTGATGTCAGGAGGGGAGAAGCTTCCTATCTGGTTTTGAATCATTTCCTTTCCCCAAGGGCGTGTGTCTGATCTTAGCTCTACTTTAAAAGCCTGGGGGAACTGAGTGATGATATGAATTCCCCAAGGCTGATGATGAAAGTTGCCTTCTGTATTAGGGTCTTTCTAATAAGTGCTGAAAAGCAGCTGAGCCCAAGTTGTACTTAAAAGGATAGTGTATATGTAAGCCATCTGTACTTTCCCCAAAGTGCAGTATGCTGAGACACAATCAGCCAAGCTAAACTTAGCCAAATGAGATCAGGGTGGGCAATTTGTCCTCTTTCTTTGGTGAGTACAAGGCAAATAAGACAGGATGGCAGTTCTGATGCTGTTCATACTAGATCCACCAGTGCCCTCAGGAGTTTAAACACAGATCAGCTGCATCTTCTATTGGCAGTAATTCAATTTCTGGGGCTTGATCCTTTATTTTCTTGTACTGTGTGCAGATCAGTATGAAGCAAGTGGTGCTGCCAGATCAAAAAGATAGCATTTTATGTTCCCTTTGTCATGAAAATGACTGCACAAGCTGAAAGCAAATGGAGAATCAGGCCCCTTATGAAAAGATTTGTTGTGTCCCAGCAGGAAGCAAGTTGGATGCAGTAGAACAGAACTGTTCACACATGACCATGGTACTTATTCGCTACTCTGTAAGTTGTTCCTGCCAGATCAGTTTTTCACTTGTGTTTAACTGGACCAGAGAATTAGTTTTTCTAAGGGGGACATAGGAACGTAAGTACCAAAATGCAGATCCTGTAAATCCCTGCCTTCCCCCTAGATGAGCCTAAACTCCTGCTGTTGGCCATGTGCAGGACCACCCAGCGTTTGATCAGTGGGATACACAAAGTAGGCACTGCCCCAATTTGCCTAATGGGCTCAGTCTAGTTCACTCAAAGCCAAGGAAGAGAGGTGCTGTTGGTGGTTACAGTACTTGCTGGGGAGTTTGGAGATTTGAAATCAAGTCTTCTCTACTCGATTGGATTTGAACCCAGCTCTCCCACCTCCTAGGAGAATGCCTGGTTATATGAACCTATGAAGTATTAAGAGTTGATCTATCACCACCCCTGCTACTGAAGCTGTTACAGGTCATATTAAATATTTATTGGATGAGAGAGAGGACAAGTTGTCGGGATGCTGAGCTGGGAAGTTGGAGAGTCAGATTCAAATCTTTAGTGCAACTAATACTTAATTTTTCAGGTAAAGTGGAAAGGTTTTAACACAAGAGACTCACCAAGCTCCAACCAGCCACTGTACCCTCATTGGGATATTCTCCTAGGAGCTGGGAGACATGGGCTTAAAAATAAATCAAAGGGGGAGAGAATTGAACCTGAGTATCTGAATGTGTTTACAGTGTGTATATACCGAATGAGTGTTCTAGCCAAAATGGAGAGGGGTAGCATTCCCTTCTCAACTGTTCAGGAAAGGGCATTCACCTGCCAGCACCTAGCTTCAGAAAATTCAAGGTTTTAAGTCCCAGCCTAAAGTTAATCATTTAACTCTGCAGATAGAGCCGTAAAAGAAAAAACAAATGTACGGTAACCAAAGGCCGTTAAGTGCAAGAAGAGTAAGGATGGAAGGCAACAAGAATGGGGCCAAGGGGGAGCTAACTGAAAGCTAGGCTTGAGAAGATGGCCCAGAGCCATTATTATTATTGTTTGTTCTATAATTTCCTAACTCTGTTTCACTGATCCAAACATTTATTTATAGAATAAATTGCATTTTGTGTTAAGTTATGGATTTAGTTCAGAGGATATTATTTGATAAAAATTTCCCCTTCCTCCAAATGGAATTAACCCTTGTTTTCTGGATGCTAGTTGTCTTTAAACTATGTGTTTACAACTTTAGTGGCATCATGTGGCCTGTTGAGGTAACTGCACCGATACACCAAAGAACAGAGCCACAGAATAGTGCCTACAGGGTGATTTCTTCTCCAGCGCTTCATGGGAACTTTTAACTAACAGGACTGACATGGAATCCCTGGTGCTAAGAAATGTGGTCCCGACTGATTTTTGACCCAGGAAAACATAAAGCATACGGTTAAGTCGACTTAGTCCACCTCCTTAAAGATGAACATGCATTTCAAATTCTATCTTGAACTCCAGCAATAGAAAGACTTTCAATTAAGACAAATAATACTAATCTTATAAACCAGTGGAGCTCAACCTTCAGAGCAGCATTTCTCAACCTTTTTTGTACTAGGATCCATTTGTAAATATCAATGGCGAGTCCCAACCCAGTGCCCCTCACTCCCAACCTGTCCCTCACCCCCAGGATGCAGGCCTCAAATGTGTGGTGTGGAACTCTGCCAGCCCACAAGGGAAAAGCCAGTTTCCCATGTTTTAATCCTTTTAAAGAAGAATCCACTTTTAAAGTTTGTTCATGACTCTTTTGTATGTTCTTGCAACCCATGAGTTGAGAAACACTGCTTTAGAGGACTGGGCCCAGTGCTTGTGACCTAACTGCACCCTGATTCCCCTCTGGTAGGGAGGAGGAGAGAGGGGGGAGAGTGAGGTGGCTGCCAATGTCAGACTGAGGGAAGGGTGGGGAGGGAGATAAGTGCACCTGTGGGTAAGCAGCACCTGCCCTAGGGAAGGAGAGAGCAGGGAGGGTTGCAGGGGGTGAAGGGAGGTCGGCAACATAGAGCAGAAGGGGCATATGGGATCTCCCTTGCTGGATCCAATCAATTTACAGACTAGGATCCAGCCCGCAAGCCATAGTGTGTGCACCACTGTTATAAACCATTTGTGTACCTTTTGTTTCACAAATAACAGCTGTTCCTAGTTACATATTTGAATGCTTTTGGTTTCTCACCTATGCTTTTCTCCTTTTTTCTCTTTGTCACCTTTTCTATTTCCTGTTTGGTTCTCTCCCTCTCCCACCATTTCTTTCCAATTAAATTGTGAAGGAGCGGTACACTTCCCTACAAACAGAAATTGGCACTCAAGGAGGGTGACTTGAGACCCTCTGGGTTAGAATATGAGGAGAACATGGTGAAGGGGATATAACTGTAGGAGTCTGCTACAGACTTCCTAACCAGGAGGAAGAGCTTGACCGCAAATTTACTAGGGAACTGGCAGAGGCTGCACGATTTCAGTGCATGGTCATCATGGGCGACTTCAACCACCCTGACATCTCATGGGAAGAGCATTCAGCCAAATCTGATCGGTTGCGAAGCTTCCTCACTTGCATTGACAAGCTCCATTTGGCTGAAGAAGTCTACGGGCCGACAAGAGGCTTCTGAATTGGCCAAAGGGGATGATCTAGTCAGCAACCTGAGGATCGAAGGGAATCTTGGTGACAGTGATCACGAGTTGATCACTTTCTCTATCCATCACAAAGCTGGCAAATCAGTCAACAATGCAGAACTCCATGACTTCAGGAAAGTGGACTTTCACAAGCTCAGGAGGTTGGTTGTTGAGGCCCTGAGAGACCATGATCTGACAGGGAGGAGAGTCCACAATGAGTGGTTAGTCCTTAAGGACATGATCCTAAAACCACAAGGGAAGTCCATTCCAGCCTGTAGGAAACATAGATAAGGACTGGCTCAGTAGGGAACTAACAGACCTCCTGAATCTGAAAGAGAAGCTTATAAGGATTGGAAGTTGGGAACCACCACTAAGGATTATGCAGCACTGCCCCACACCTGTAAGGAGTGGATCAGAAAAGCCAAGGCTGAAACTGAACTCAAATTAGATATGGGAATCAAGGACAATAAAAAGTTCTTCAAACACGTGGGAAGTTGACCAAAAAAAAAAACCAAACAAGGGCAATGTCAGACCCTTGGTGAACCAAATGGGGGAGCTGACAACCAACACCCAGGAAAAAACTAATCTCCTCGACAATTACTTTGCATCAGTTTTCCACCAGCCCAAGGGGATCACCCTGCCTGACAGGACACAGGACTACCAGGGTAAGGGTGATTGTTCTTTGTCTTTGTCTGTCTGTCTGTTCGTAACACTTGATTAGTACTCTGATTGGCTGACTGAAACAACCAGAGTGCTTCAAGAGCGGACAGGAGATGGCATGGTGGAGTGCTGCCGTGTTGGGGAGGGGTAGGGAGCACAGTTGGCCTGCCCCAGCCCTGCAGGCAGTGGGGGAGGGGGCCCATTTCCCCTCCTCCCAACTGGATGAGAAGTCAGGGTGGGGCCAGACTTGGGGGGATGTGGACCTGTCGGGCCCCAACACAAGCCAACAGGTATGGGGAGGGAGATAGGAGAGGAAGAGGGTGGGGTATGGTGGCAGTGCCCCGCTGCTGCTGTGCTCCAATAACAGCCTGGGGGGTAGGGAGCGGTCCCGAAGTGGCAGGAGTGAGGTGGGGGGAGCAGGCCCATTCCCCTCCTTCCCTGACCGGACAAGAAGCGGAGGTGGGGCTGGACTCTGTCCCTGCCCACCACGACTGTGGGGAGTGCACTGCCACCATCCCACCACCATCAAGCCCTAACAAAAGCCAGCAGGAAGGGATAGAAATGGAGGGGAGCTGGAGGGGGAGGGAGAGGCATGGTGATGGTGCCCCACTGCTTCCGCCACTGGGCTCTGCCAGCATCTGGGAGGGTGGGAGAGGAGCGGGGAGGGGAGGCAGGTGGACATGGGCTGGGCAGTCCCAGAGCGTGGGGGTGGGGGAAGTGGCGCCTGAACTGAAGTGGGGGGAGGGGGAGAATAGACCCAAGGAGGGGGTGGGGTTGAACAGGCCCAGACTCAAAGAGGGACAGGGGAGCAGGTCCAGATCTGAAGCATGGGGGGGCTGGAAACTGGCCTCTGTCCCCCCCCCCCCTTGTCATTCTTGATGGGCAATTGACTAATATGCCTATAACTGGCAAAGATCTTGTGAGGGAACAGCTTAAGAGGCTGCAAATCCACAAGTCAGTTGGCCCAGACGGTATGCACCCAAGAGTGCTAAAAGAGTTGGCTGACATCATAGCATGGCCAATGGCAAGGAGAACTTGTGGAGCTCAGGAGAGGTTCCTGAAGACTGGAAGAGAGCTAATGTGGTGCCTATCTTCAAGAAGGATAGGAAGGAAGATCCAGGGAACTACAAGGCAAGCAAGTTGACCTCATTCCCTGGAAAGATCTTGGAAAAAATCATCAAAGAAACCATTAACAACAGGCTAACACAAGGCAACGTTCTGAGAGGTAGCTAATGTGGCTCCGTTGCAGGTAGGCCTTGCCCCACCAACCTCATTTCCTTCTATGACCAGGTGATGGATCACCCGGACAAAGAAGAAGAGGTTGATGTCATATATTTAGACAATGCCTTTGACTCGGTCTCCCATGATGTCCTCATGGTAAAATTGCAGAACTGCAGCCTCGACAACCTCACGGTCTGATGGCTTAGGAACTCGCTCTGTGGTCAGATCCAGAGAGTGATAGTTGATCGAACTGAATCAACATGGCACGTGGTGACCAGTGGTGTTCCCCAGAGCTCAGTACTTGGACCGATACTCTTTAATATACAGGTAGTCCTCAGCTTACAGCATTTTGAGTTACAATGTTTCGCACTTACAACATTTATAAATTGACACCCTGTTTCAACTTTGTCAGTTTTGACTTTACAACGCTTGATCTGACGCGACACCATGTCAGCAAACAAGTTCACTGTGTCACCCATCTCCCTGGAGAACATCTGCCCAAACTTCCTTGGACACTTTCTTTAAGAAAGCAGACAAGACTCCAGAAAAACCTGCAGCCAAGACTCCTGGGAAGACTCCAGCCAAGAACCCTTCAAAAAGTCCAACCAAGAACCTTTCAAAAAATCCAGCAAAGTCACCTCAAAGAAGTCCTTCCAAATCAATATTCTTGCTATTTACAATATAAATACATTAATGTAGCTATATTACTCATCTATAATTGATCGAGTACAACATTCTGTGGTATTTTTAGTGAAAATAGGATTCAGGAACCAATCCCCGATTTATAACATTGTTTCTTATGAGAAAATTGGTTCTAAGTTGCAACCTTTTTAACTTTAGATGCGGTTTTCAGGAACCAATTGTGTCGTAAGTCTGAGGACTGCCTGTATTCATAAATGATCCGGATTCAGGTGTCAGAAGCAGACTGACTAAGCTTGTGGATAACACCAAATTATGGGGAAGTGTGGTCACTCTAAAAGATAGGCTGGCAATTCAGGCCAACCTGAACAGGCTCACAAGGTGGATCAAAACCTGATAACATTCAACATGGAGAAATGCAAGGTGCTCCACCTCAGGAAAAAAAACCCATTTCATACTTATAGGCTCAGCAGTGCTACACTCACTAGCACTACAACCGAAAAGAGACTTGGAGGTCATGACTGACCGCAAGATGAACATGCGCTACCAATGTGAAGCTGCAGCTGGCAAAGCAAATAAAACTCTATCTTGCATCTACTGATGCATCTCAAGCAAGACCCAAGAAGTCGTCCTCCCGCTTTAGGAAGGATGTGGAGAAGCTTGAGAGTCCAGAGAGCCACATGCATGATTAGAGGTCAAAAGAACAGGCCTTATGAGGAGAGGCTGACAGACATGGGACTCTTCAGCCTGGAGAAGCAAAGGCTCAGGGGTGACTTGGTGATAGCCTATAAGTATATAAGGGGTGCACACCAGGAACTGGGACAATGTCTGTTCACCAGGGTACCTCAAGGGAAGACAAGATCTAATGGTCATAAACTGCTGGAAGACTATTTTAGACTGGACATAAGGAAAATATTTTTTACAGTCCATGTCTCCAGGATCTGGAATAGACTCCCCCAGAAGTGGTGCAAGCACCTACTCTGGATCTCTTTAAGAAATGCTTGGATGCTTATCTTGCTGGGGTGATCTGACTCCTGCTGACTTCCTGCCCCTTCGGCAGGGGGCTGGACCCGATGATCTCATGAGGTCCCTTCCAGGCCTAATGTCTAAGAAAGCTAAGAAATTCTGTGTTAACTTGACAACTTGGGGTTTTTTAGATCCCAACACTGCGAAGACTCGTGCATGTAAACTTCACTCCACACAGTCTGAGTAATTCCACTGAATGCAGTGGAACTACTCACAAAAATGCATAAAGTTAAATATGTGCATGAGTCTGCAAGATCAGTGTGTTAAACTGATTGCACTTTAAAAATATCATGTCTGCACCATTAACAGGTGCAGTTACAGGAAGTTATTATTCTAACTTGCAGAGGGCCAGGTCATCTTTGTCTTACTCAGTGGTAAATTGATTTAATACAGTAAAAGTGGAACAGACACACAACATGAAGCTCTGCTACACAGTGGGCACGTCTACATGCAATTAAGGTGCAGCAATCAATTCCAGTGTTTATCATGCCAGAGTTTATTGCTCCCAGATGCAACATTTGAACATTTGCCCAGGACCGCAGCACACTGAGCCAGAGCAGCCCCGGCTGGCAGGGAGCCCCAGGGGTCAGCCTGCCAGCCTAGGCCTGCTCATGCCCAACTCAGCATGCTGCGGAGGGGCTGGCTGGGGCACAAAGGTGCCTCAGTGCATGGCTAGTCAGTAATCAGCCCCTACACGGAAGCACCCTTGTGCCTCAGCATCTACATGTGTTACTGTGGAGTAAAAACTCTGCAGCAGGTTAGTATGTTTTTACAAGTACTTCCCTGTTGCAAAATTTATTGTTGCCTGCTGCCTAATAGGGCCACACGTCTAGACACAGAGATCTTTACTTTGGAGCCAATTAGGCAGCTCTGCAGTAAACATCTCAGGCAGATGTGCCCAGTGAGTCACTCTGTTCCAAGGTGAACTGGAAAGTACTCCTTGAAAAATATGTAGTAATTTTACATGGGAAAGTTACTAAGTGAAATGTGGAAAGGTGTGCACACGCATGCCTGGATGCACTCCAACAGTCAGTTTTATTCCTGAGTTTGCTCAGTGCAAACTAGTTCTCACACCTAGTGGGAAAGTACTGTAGTAGCAACTACTGCAGCTGTCAGCTTGGGAGAGCTAGTCACATGTCCATTCCTTTCTACTTGGAAAAGCTGCAAAGGAGAAAAGAAAAAAAAATGTTCAAGGAAGCACCTCAACATTCAAAAAAAAAAAGGGGGGAGAAAAAAAGAGAAACAAAGCAAACCTGAGAATAATCATTATTTAATTTACAGGTACCAAAAGTTACATGAACAAAACAACAACAACAACAACAAAAATCAAAGCTATTCCTGCAAAACATGTTTTCAACTCCATCTCATTTTTGCTTGGAGATATTTTCCAGTTAAAAATTTTAAACCAGCTCTAAGAATTACCTTTTTGAATTTTGATAACAGTGAAAAGTGTGAAAGTATGCTTACCCAGACTACAGGGATGGTCAGGTATGCCAGCAGATAGGTGCAGTACATTGTGGTACATGAAGCTAGCTAGATACTTTTAAAATTATGCTTTTTGGTACAAATAGAAATAATGGTAGCTGGACACCAGCTACTGTTTGATTCTAATACTAACATACACAATCAAAGGTCTTCTTTATGAAAACTTTTCTGTGCTTTGAATATATGTACATCTTTACTAGGGTCATGGTGGACCTCATGTACAGAGAAATGTCCCTTCAGCATCTTCAGGAAATTCTGATCCCGTTCATAACGAATCCGGCATGAAAGCAGAATCGTGGTGTGTTCTGAGCAAAGATGCTCTAGTGTCTCAAGCAGATCCACAAACGTTTCTTCCAGATAAATGATATCTGCACCCAAGATAAAGTCAAATTTTCCTGGAGAGAAATTCTCCAAGTTTCTTCCCCAAGTCAGTTCCTTTACCACAGCTCTTGACTGGTGTTCAGAGGGTAAGTTAGCCTGAATGTTTGACTCAAGAAATTCCAGGGCTACTGCCCTGTCTGTGATGGTGACATGAGCACCTATGACACAAAAAGCATACGTCTCAAGACAAAATAATCAACATCCATCAATATGACTTCCAGGGTACATTTTAAGCAAAGCAAGCTCTTCAGTTCCCACTAAGAATTAAAAATATTACCAAACAAAATTAAAAATTTACTAAACTAAGCTACTTGATTTTAAAAAGAAAGAGACACTTGAAATAATTTCATTTCCATGCTAAGATAGAATTACTCAAATAACTTTTTTTTAAAGAAAACAATTATTTAAAGAAAAAGAAAAGTTGCCTTCTGCCTTTCCAACAGGCAGCTACAGGCAGAATAAATTAGAGATTATTACAAAAATAATCCCCTCAAATTCAATTTCTGCCTTGATGTGGTATTTGATTACGCAAATTAGCAACAGAGATCCAGGCAAAGCAGATGGACGCTGAAGAGCTTTCTCCATGGATATTATTTTTAAAGTATGTTAATGACTCTGCTATTTTACCTAAAATATTTGTTCAAGTTTTTAAAATCTCTTTTAAATAGAGCCTGTCACTTACTCCTTTGACTGTTATTAAAATGTACAGCTACTTTTGAATGTAGTCATGCCTTAACCTGTATTTAAATAGCAAGGTGCAAAAGGTAAATTTGAGTTCAGCTCAGTGAGGCTACATCTGTGTGAGAGTTGGCAACACAAGTTTAGACACAACACAGCAGCATGTGCCATCTAAGTAGTGTATAGTTGCTAGTTAACACAGATCCTCAGCCAATGTAAATTGTCACAGGTCTGCTGACTCCAGTGCAATCATTAGGTCAATTCTGCCCAGCAGAGTAGATCCCTAGCTGGTATGAACTGGCACTTTGTTGGCCTACCTCTACTCCACCTCACCTCATAAGTCATGTTCTCCAGCCCCTGAAAATGGTTAGGGGGCTGGGGAACATGACTCAGGAAAGGCTGAGGGAAGTGGGGTTATTTAATCTAAAGAAGACTGAGGGAGGATTTTAATAACCACCTTCAACTACGTGAAGGGGGGTTCCAAAGAGGATGGAGCTGGACTGTTCTCAGTGGTGACAAATGACAGAACAAGGAGCAATGGTCCCAAGTTGCAGCAAGGGAAGTTTAGGTTGGATATTAGGGAAAAACTGTCTTACTAGGCGGGTAGTAAAGGACTGAAACAAGTTACCCAGATAGGTTATGGAATCTCTATCCCTAGAAATTTTTAAGACCTGGGTAGAAAAAGCTTTGGCCAGGGTGATATAGTTGGGGACGGTCCTGCTTTGACCAGGGGGTTGAACTAGATAATCTTCTGAGGTTCCTTCCAACCCTAATTTGCTTTGATTCTATGATACTCCCAGTTAAGTCAATAGGAGTTTTACTACTGATTTCAGCAGCCCCAGAAAATCCCAGCCAACAGCTTCCATTAAGCCCTCCTGTATGGATCTACTTGTAGCATCTGACTTGAAGGCCACAGGTAATAATAATAACAAAAAAGAGTATGACAGGTGAGGAAGATATCAAGTCCTGTTAATGCACAAAGCATTCAACATAATTAAAACATAGACATTTCTCAGCTAATGTTGGCTATTAAGGAGCTAACTTTAAAGCACTCAAATGCAGATTTCTTTTAAACTGAAAATCAAACTAATACTAATGAGGCTGAGCATTCACAAATGTACTGTAAATTCTGAAGTGGTGGCTCAAACACCATGAAGCATCGTATCTTATTCCTTTACTGTGGGATAAATCTGGGGTGTCTAAATAAACGTTGAGATGATTGATGAAGACAGAGAGAAAACAAACGCAAAGCTCTGAGATACAGATTTATTACCAATACCAGTGGTGATTTAAAACTGCAGGGGCTCATTATGCACATCCCCAAATAGGGGAAGCAACAGAGAAGAGCAGAGCAAAGCAAAGCACACAGGACAGCTGACTGAGCTAGAACACTTATGTTCTATTCCTGGCCTCGCCACCAACTCATTGTCAGACCTTGGGCCCATTATTTAGTCTCTCTGGGCCTTGGTTTCCCTGCCTGTAGAACAGAATTAATCATGCTTATGCAACACATGCTGGGATACCTTTTCCAAGCACTGTGGCAGTACCATGTATTAATACATCTGAGTGACATAAGCACAGTATTTATTCCCTTGAAGGAGAATAGCTACTGAACTTAATACCACTGAGCTGACTACCATGGTAACTATAGTCAGCATAAGAGGATTCTGATATGAACAAATCTGCTCTGGCACCATCCCCACAATAAATGATGCGGTAGGCTCCAAAGATTAACAAGAAAGGGAGATGACTCAGAGGGAAGGTGTCACAGTAAGTGTCACACAGACTCTGTGTTAACCTTCATAACAACCATGTGACCTAATGTGTGAATCTAGCTGCAGCACCAGTTTCTTAGAGAACTTACCCAAGAGTGTGGCCACTATTCCCACTAATCCAGTCCCTGCTCCTAGCTCAATCACTGAGCGCTCTCGGAGATCAATAGCTCCTGTCTCCAGATAAGAACACAGGACTACAGCCTAAGCCAGGAAACACAATGATTAATTAAAAATGGGACTTTTAAATTGTAGTATTTCCAATATATACCAGTAGAGAAGGTTGCAGGAAGGGTATGGACAATCAGGCACCTCAAGTATACAGCTATTCTTTGCCAGCAACTCTATAAAAAACCTGACAGGAAGCAGTGAGGACTGTTTCCTGCACTGTAGGAGAAGAAAAAGCAGGTTAAAGTGAAGGTTTGGATTTCATAAAGAAAGAAACCATCATATAATATAAAACAAAAAATACTGTAGCATGAAGAGAGGAAAAGCTGGGGTTCTGGTCATGCAATGAGGATCCTAAAATGAATGCAAAATTGAAGAACTGTTGAAAAGTAAATTAAGTTCTTATGTTTATGACTATTGAAAAGATTTAGATTTAATCTTGGTGCATGCTCTCTTCCATAAAATATATGAGAGTGAGAGTGAAGCAGTTGACTGTACTGAGATGAGAGCATTTCTACAAGTATAGATTACATCCAACATAAGCAACAGTAAAGTCTTCCAAAACCAAAATCATCACTTAGGAAGTAGCTGAATTTTCTATAGTGGATGTTCTTACCATTCAATTTTGCCTTAGGACAACTGACAAGTGTATTAAAAGATATGTAGTAGTTAATACAAATAATTAAACATTATTTATGACCAGATACAGAAACACAAAGTAATGGGCAGACCAAAAGGACCCAGGAACAAGTTCTGCCACTGAGTCCACCCGTCTCCAGTCATGGATAAGTCGTACAAAACATTTTGCTTCAGGTTGCTGTTTGTAAAATGGGACTACTTCCACCCTTAATCATGGTGCTGTGGCTGTACAGTGCCTTGAAGATGAAAAATGCTTTGTATGTGGAGGACGGGATTCACTTCCAAGGAGGATTATTCTGCACTGGTCCGGTCCTGCAGGGAGCAAACCAGGAAAGCCAAGGCTGCAACTGAACTCCAACTAGCTTTGAGCATCAAGGACAACAAAAAAAGTCTTTTTTCAGATATGTGGGGAGCCAGAGGAAAAGTAAGAGCAACACTGGACCCCTGCTGAACCAGATGGGGCAACTGATGCCCAGGAAAAAGCCAGTCTATTAAATGGGTACTTTGCATCGGTCTTTCATCAGTCCCATAGGAGGCCTATGCCCACAACGGGACATGGAGGTCTGGGTGAGGGAGACCCCCTGCCCTTCATAAATGCTGACCTCATGAAGGAACATCTTGAGAGGCTGGGTACCTTCAAGTCAGCCGGCCCTGACAATCTGCACCCCAGGGTACTCAAGCAGCTGGCAAGCATCATAGCCCAGCCCCTGGCACAAATCTTTAAAAACTCCTGGCACTCTGGTGTAGTGCCTGATGACTGGAAGAAGGCCAATGTGGTGCCGATCTTCAAGAAAGGGAGGAAAGTGGATCCGGCTAACTACAGGCCCATTAACCTGACTTCTATCCTGGGGAAGATCTTAGAAAAGTTTATTAAAGAGGCCATCCTTAATGAACTGGCCAACGCCAACATCCTAAGGGATAGCCAGCACGGGTTTGTTGCAGGTAGGTCTTGCTTGACCAATCTCATTTCCTTCTACGACCAGGTGACCTATAACCTGGACAAGGGAGATGAGATTGGTGTCATATATTTTGACTTCAAAAAAGCCTTCAGTCTGGTATCCCATGATCACCTCTTGGCAAAACTGGCCAATTGTGGCTTTGCATCCACCATGGTCCACTGGCTGGGAAATTGGCTCTGTGATCGGACCCAGAGGGTTGTAATTGATGGCAGTCACTCATCATGGTGTCCTGTGACCAGTGGGGGCCCCCCCAAGGCTCTGTCCTTGGACCCATATTGTTCAACCTCTTCATTAATGATGTGGACACTGGAGTCAGGAGTGGACTGGCCAAATTCGCCGATGATGCCAAAACTTTGGGGCAAAGCATTCATACCAGAAGATAGGCAGGTGATCCAGGCTGACCTGGACAAGCTCAGCAAATGGGCAAACAAGAACCTGATGGTGTTTAACACTGAAAAATGCAAGGTTCTCCACATTGGGAAGAAAAACCTGCAACATCCTTATAGGCTCAGCAGTGCTACGCTGGTTAGCACTACAGCAGAAAGAGACTTGGGGGTCATCATTGACCACAAGATGAACATGAGCCTGCAATGAGATGCTGCGGCTAGTAAAGCAACCAAAATGCTGGCTTGCATCCATAGATGCTTCTCAAGCAAATCCCGGGACATCATTCTCCCCTTGTACTCGGCCTCGGTGAGGCTGCAGCTGGAGTACTGCACCCAGTTTTGGGCTCCACAATTCAAAAAGGATGTGGAGAAGCTTGAGAGTCCAGAAAGGAGCCACGCGCATGATCAGAGGTCAGGAGAGCACACCTTACAGCAACAGGCTGAGAGCCATGGGGCTCTTTAGCCTGGAAAAGCACAGGCTCAGGGGTGACCTGATGGCCACCTAAAAGTTTATCAGGGGTGACCACCAGGATCTGGGGGAACGTTTGTTCACCAGAGTGCCCCAAGGGATGACGAAGTCAAATGGTCATAAGCTACTGCGAAACCGTTTCAGGCTGGACACTGTCGTGCCCCTAATGCCGGTGCACCTTTGACCTGCGAGCCTGGGTCGGCATGACTGGCTTGGCGCAAGGAGGCCTTTTGGCCATTGGCATCTGAAATCAAAGACTTTGATCTTTGACAGACATAAGGAAGAATTTCTTTACTGTCCAAGCCCCCAAGGTCTAGAACAGCCTGCAATCAGAGGTGGTTCAAGCACCTACATTCAACACTTTCAAGAGCAAATTGGATGATTATCTTACTGGGATCCTATGACCCCAGCTGACTTCCTGCCCTTTGGGCAGGGGGCTGGACTCGATGATCTTCCGAGGTCCCTTCCAGCCCTAATGTCTATGAAATATGCCAAATACCATTATTTAGCATTAGTTGAAAAAAACCTGGTGTAGAGGTGGGGTTAGAGAAGATTCTGAAAAAACCGTGACATTTCAAAAGTTCCTTGTTTTGCTTGCAGAGATCAAAAAAGGTCCTTTTTTTTTTTTTTAAATCAATGTTTATTATATTTTTTTCCTCAAAGTATTACAGCATATAATCAATTAAAATATTGTCAAAATTTCTCACTTTCCCCAAAATGCATTTCTTACAAAAAAACAATTTCTGGTATGCTTTAAAACGAACAAAACATGGAAATGACCATCTATTTCTAACCCTTCCACCCCCCCCCCAAACAATCTGATTCTGAAAACAATGGACTAAAATATTGATTAAAAACAGTGCAGGAAATTGTGTAAAATAAGAAATGTTAATGATCCCAACAACACATCTCAAAAAGATTTGTTTTAGAAAACAAATAATTTTTCAACTGAGGAAACCCTTTGTCTGTAAAAGAAAAAATGTGTCAAGCTTTGCTAATGTTAGAAAGTGAACCTCCAAACATACATTTGCTTCTTTCCCCTCCATAAATTAAACAAAAAAGATATTGGCCTTACATACCGCATCCCATACTACTGCTGCTACACCCAGTTGTTTCCAGTTTTGTTTGATTTCAATTGTGTGGTTGGCAAAATGGTAAGTAGATGCTGATTTATGCAACTTCTGCAATCCCCAAACACCATTTTCATCATAGGGAATCAAAGCCATTTTAATACCCTCTGACCTGTGGAGTACGAAAAACAAGTCTATATGAAGCTTCAGTGACAAACGTGTGTATGTTCTCCTCTGCCTCAAAGTTTTCATTTTTGTTTGTTTGACTTAACTTGATGGAAATTCCAGATGCCGCCTTTGCTCCCAAGATGCTGAAATGCATGCAGTGATACCACAAACACCCAGATCACAAAACCCTAACCCTGGTTTCAGTGAGGTCACAAATGGATTCCAGTTGGAATATCTTCAATGAATCAGGAAGTCCTTAGAGGATTTCCAAGGGGGAAAATATTTTAAGAAAGATAAACTCTGGTTCATAATAATTAACATTTAGATGACACCAAGATGTGGGGAGAGGTAGGCACGCTCAAAGGGAGAGAAGGCTGCAATTAGATTGGGACAGACTACAGAAGTGGGTGGATGGTAATAGGATGGGCTTCAGTGTAGATAGATGCAGGGTGCTGCTCCTGGGGAGAAGGAATCCACAGCATACGTACAAGCTGGGGAGCTCTGCCCTTGAGAGCACAGAGGCAGAAAGGGATCTTGGAATCATTATTGACTTCAAGATGAACACGAGCCGCCAATGCCAGACTGCAACCAGCAAAGCCAACCACACCTTGTCGTGCATCCAAAGATGCATCTCAAGCTGGCCCAGAGAGGTGATACTCCCCCTCTACGCAACATTGGTTTGGCCTCGGTTGGAGTACTGCATCCAGTTCTGGGCACCGCACTTTAAGAAGGATGTGGCCTGCCTTGAGAGGGTTCAGAGGGCCACCCGCTTGGTTGGAGGGCAACAGGGCAGGCCCTATGGAGAGAAGCTGAGGGACCTGAACCTGTTCAGCCTCAGCAAGCGGAGGCTGAGGGGGGATTTGGTGGCTGCCTACAAACTCATTAGGGGAGATCAGCAGCAAATAGGGAGGGTCCTATTCCCCCTGGCAGCAGCTGGGGTGATGAGGAACAATGGCCAGAAGCTGCTGGAGAATAGGTTCAAGTTAGAGATTAGCAGGCACTATTTCACTTGTAGGGTGGCTACGATCTGGAACCAACTTCCTAGGGAAGTGGTCCTCGCTCCTACCTTGGAAAAATTCAAAAAGATGTTGGACGAACACCTGTCTGGGGTCATGTGATCCCAGTGTGTGCTCCTGCCAGTGGCAGGGGTCAAACTAGATGATCTGTTTGGGTCCCTTCTGACCCAAACTACTATGAAACCATGAGATTTATAGTTCATGGGGGCATTTAGCATATAAATCTGACCTTAACCTCACTGTTTTTGCTTTGCAATCCATCTTAGCCAACTGTCCTACTGATTGTCTTACTTTGCAAGGCAGTAAAGGACCCACAGAATAAGCAGTCAGTGGGTAGCATGCATGAACATTTTAAATGACATTGGTTCTTTAGCATCTCTTTACTGGAGTAAGGCGAGGGGTCATATTGGCTTTTCAGCCACCTGTAAATTGAGTTTAGCAATGATGAGATTTAATGTACCATAGCCCATGTGTTGTACAGAGAAACTGTTTCAAGTATTATGAAAGACTGTCTTTCTGTTTACCTGTTCAATTGTGCACTGCTGCCTGCGTGAATCCATACCATTAAATCTAAGCAGCTCTTAAAGTTAGGACAAAGATACAGATAAAACAGCCCAGATATATATGCCTTCAGAGGAGTTGAGATAAGTGTTTGGGCCATCAGCCAGGGGGAGAAATCATCTGTATGGCTCCATTTTGGCTAAAACGGATCATTTCTCTCAAGGCTAAACTTAGGATCAGAGACCAAAAACCTCAAAGAGCCTAGATGAGTGAGGGGGCTGGGTGAGCTAGCAGAGGCGACCAAGAGGAATCGGTGAAAAGGGGCCAGCCCAGGTGCCGCCCGACCCGGCAAGACAAGCAGGCACTCACGCCATGGTTAGCGCTGGCTGTGTGGGTAGCCAGAGATGGGATGAGGTGGGCAGAGGGGATCCGCTGGGGCCAGCAATACCCGTGCAGAGAAAGATCACGATGTCTTTTGGCAGAAAAAGGAAGTTCTCCCGAGACGCGGGTAACCTTTCCAGCGCCCTCCAGCACTGCCTCGCCCTCTCTCCGGGGGCGGGAGCGCCGCGCCGCGCCGGGCCACCCCGCTCTTTCGCCGCCACTTGGGTGTTGGGGGAGGGGTCCCTTTTATGGGCAGCTTTGGCGGCCCCGCCCTCTCCGTGCCTCAGTTTCCCCACGCCCTGGGCATCCTCCCCCAAGGACGAGCCATCAACACCCCCCGCCGGGGCCAAGAGGAAGCCCCGAAGGGCGCGAGGGGAAAGAATACTCACGCGCCAGCGCCTCCGCAGGCCCCGCCGAGCCCCGCCCCCTTAAAGGGGCCGCGCCTGGCAGACGCAGCTGCGCCCTGCGCGGGGGGAGGAGCTCTGGGACCCGTCTTTTGCAGCTGCACCGGCGCGGGGCGCGGAGGGAGGCTTGGCTTGGCTGGAAACCCCCTTGTTGGGAAGCTGCCTGAGCACCCCCGGGCCGGGCCGGGCCCTCCTGCTGCTGGGTCGCAACTGTGAAATGCTCGTGCTGGAAGCACAAAACTGCGGCGCGCGGAGACGTTCCGCAGGTAACTAGGCACGACAAGAAGTCCGATCTCTTGTATTCGATCCACTCAAATAGTTGGAAACCAGTTCTTCTTGGCAAGCTTGCAGCTACGGTAAAAGCCTGCGACGTGCACCGTCGTTTTTGACGGACAAGGGTCTTTGAGTCGACGGGACATCTTTCATTAGCCCTTGCCCGCCTATGTCCGTAGACCAACACGGCTACGACCACAAATCCAGCTACGTGGCAGGTATCAAATTTTGCGGTCCAGTTGGTCTAATAAAAGATAGCACATCTACTCGAGGAATTGTGCCTGCCCTTGTCCTTGGACCAACACAGCTACGAGCAAAAGCCCAGTGACCATTTTTGAGGCAGCTAATTGATGCAGCATATGCAAAACGCAAGCCACTCTCAGAGTCTTAACCAACTTTTGGCCTTGCTGTCAGTACTTCCAGATGGCTGCTTGCCTCCAAATAAAGAAATGCTTCAATTTCGATGACCCAGTTCTCACCCACTCGCTGGCGACTAAAATAGTTGGAAAAAAAAATCTTCTTTGAAAGCTTGCAAAGAATTTTTTTCCAACTATTTGGTCTGATAAAAGATACCGGATCTACCCAAAGAACCTTGTCTGCCAATGCCCTTAGACCAACACGGCTACAACCTATAAGTGGCCAGTGAATGAGTGAGAACTGGGTCATCAAAGTTGAAGCATTTCTTTATTTTGAGGCAAGCATTCATAAGGAAGTACTGACAGGACAGTAAGCCCAAAGGTTGGTGAAGACTTCGAGAGTGGCTTGCATTTTGTATATGCTGCATCAGTTAGCTGCCTCAAAAGTTACTGTATATTTTGAACACTTTTACTATGATTGATTATACATCATACAACGGGTTGAAATTATTGTAGAAATAAGATAATTATCGTACACCTGGCAACACTGTGATGATGTGCCAAGAGGGCCCTAGTGGCACAGCACAGTTTCACCCCTGTAAAAGTGCCTTTGAATGGGAAACCTGATTCCCAGCCCCAATGGGGAATGAGTGATTCTCAACTGGGCCATCCTGGGGTGCCTTGAGGTCCTTGCAAGGGTGCGATGGGCACCATGCAATGTTAGATGAGCAAAGGTGATTCACAAGCAAGAGCAGACAGAAGGCAGGGCAGGTGAGACTTCCATGCTAAAACCAATGCAGAAGCTTCGGTGAACCCCAGCTCATTTCCTCAGATGCACAGTATCTGAGGAGGTGAGCTCAGGCTCATCAAAGCTTATGCATCCCGCATTGAGTTAGTCTGTAAGGTAACCAGGCAACCCAGAGATTTCAAAGAATCCATCGTGTTAAAAATGTCTTGACCCGCTGTGGTCTTCCTGAGTTCTTTGCAATGGAAAAATTGCTCTGTTGTTTTTCTGTTGTCAAAAAATGTGTGCAGACAGAGCTGGCATTTTCCAAGGGGAGCCTCAAGCCAAACAAGGCTGAGAAACCACTGCAACAGATGTTGTATCCATCTATGAAGGTTGTATAATTTTGACTATAGATATATTTGCAAGTACAGTTGATATATAGAGGTGTAGTTAAACCCATAATAAAACATGTCATATTCTTTTATTAGAAAGTCCTCTTGCAGATAGAAATATGGTTTTAGGCTGTCACTTAACACTCAAGAGTAATTAAAGCTGGTCTGAAACATTTCTTTCCCACAAAAAATGTTGAGTTTGAGGAGAAAAATCTGAAATACATTGATTCTGAAATGCTGATATGATTCAATATTTGGGTTTCAGCCAAAGCTTTTGAGTTTTGGATTGAATATTTTATTTTCCTGTATTCAAATTCTTGACCAAAAATGGAACTTTTCCATGCAAAGCAGACACTTCTATTCTTGGAAAATTTTCATCCCGTCCTAATAGCAATATGATTATTATGCAGGAAGTGTAAGATTTGTGTGGCTGTGTCTTACTGAATGCAACTGATCTCACCTAATTTTGGAAGTTCAGCAGTCCTGGGCCTAGTTACCACTTGGATGAGAGATTATTTTGGAATCCCAGCTGCCTTAGAGACAAGGCAAGAGTTGTATATGAACATCTGGCAAATAATAGACAATAGAAACTGAATGTCTGGCAAGACTTTATTTGGCTCCATTGCTGATGAGCTGATGGACAGGAAAAAAAAGAAAAGTAAGATGTATTATTTATTAAACTATTCAATGTCATGCTTTTAAAAATCTGGTATTTTGTGAATGATGCGATAAGTACTGTAAGTACATTCTTGTTACTTAGGGTATTGTTCTTGTTACTTAGCAACATGAATTAGTTTTCAAAAGAAAGATTCTTTGGTTTGGCTTAGCCTTAAAAGTTTTGCTAGTATAGCTATGACATTTAGGAGTGTGAAAAAATGACACCTTCCTGCAATGTAAGTATGCCATCGAAAAACCTACTGTGCATGCAGTTATACAGAATTCCTTTTGGAGAAGTGGTTAGCTGGTACAAGCTGCGTCTCCACAAGAGATTTTGCTGTTATGACTCCACTGATATAACTCTGCTGTCAAACCCTTTTAAGTGTATGGAAGGCTTTTCCCCCCCTCAAATCTCCCGAAGGAATTTCATACATTAGATTTGATGCCTACAATGTGGAAACCTAAGCATTAAACAACTATGTGAAAGAGGTGCGTGAACTCTTAAAGAACTTCAGAAACTCTTTTGGACTCCTCATGATTTCAGGTGTATTTGTTTTCTTCAGAAGTTATTGCTGGGGAAAGGTTCAATGGAAAAGGGGGAAGCCTTGCATTTCGACCTACGTTTTTGTACTTAAGAACATGATATCAAGCACCAGGCTCTAACATCTACACTGGACTTTTATCTTGGTTAAAGGATACACCAGTGTTGCTTTAGTGTGGACTGCTTGGTGTAAACATACCTACAGCTTCATTAGTGTATGAGCGTTCATTTACCTCTGATTCTGCTTAATATCTTCTTGTTTGATATAGGAAAGTAACACTGACATGTTTCTCTCCTTTAGTATCTGCAGTATCCGGGTATTTGGAACCTCGTCCAAACTCCCTTAAAATTTGCTGGCATTTTCACATCAGCTTCACTGAGCTTTGGGTCCAGCCCTAAATGCCCAGACTATCACTTTAAATGGTATAGGATCAGATTCTCAAATGACTTCTCTCTGGCAGTGCAAAGTCACCTCTACCTGCAAAGAACCAGTGAGGAATTCCATTGCTGCAGGACAGGGGCGTCAAACTCATCCAGTCCTGCAGGCTGGATGGGGATCACTGGGCTAAGCTGCAAGCCAGACCAGGACCACGTCCCAGAACCAGCATTCGGGGCTGATCCAACAGTGCACTGCATGTAGCATCAGGAACGATGTTCCCTCTCTCTCTCTCCTGCTCTGAGAGGAGCTTGTGTGTTAAGGAAGAGGAAACTAATGTGCTACTTTCTAAACCCATCAGTTTCAAGGGAGTTAATCCACACCAGAGCAAATTTTTCAGAGGTACATTAAAACAGGGGTCAGCAACATACGACCTGCCAGTTGAATCTGGAGCAACTGGATCAAGCCTGCAGAGCCAGAGGGTTTTGTCTCTAATGAGGTTATGTTGGGGCTGGGCAGTGAAGAGCTTGGCCTTGCTCTCTGCTCACTGGCTTCCAGCTGGTGGGGAACTGAGCCAGGGCTAGATGGTTTCCAGCTGTGCCCAGGCTGCAGCCAAGGAGGCAGGGAGAAGCAGTAGCAGTGCAGATGCAGCTTCTACCTGCCTGACTCCAGAGTAGCTCAACACTCTGTGGGCGGTGCATATGCCTCAGCCAGGGAGTTGGGGGCTGAAACAAGTGGCACTGGCATAGCTCCCAGATGCCTGGCTCTGGCACAGATGCAGACCCCCTCACTGCTGCCCTGCCACTGAAGCCACTAAGCCTGCACTGAACTAAAGCCACATTGTTCCAGCCCACACTTGAAAAGCTTGTTGGGCCCTGCATTACAAGGCTGTGTAGGAGTCGGATGAACTGAGACTTCTTCTAAAAGTTTCATTCCTGTATGGAAATAGGAATTGGAATTTTGTTTCCCCAAAACTAGTATACATCTGTCTTATGAGTAAAGAGGTGGCAAGCCCAGTTAGTCTGAAGTCAGAAGGTATGGCAAAGACCTTAGTGACTAACTTGTGCAGAGAGGCATGAGCTTTCATAGGTAACATAAATTAATCTAAGCAATCCCCCTGGTTACTGCTCTTATCAGCCTTCCTTCCCTTTGTATCTTGCCTTTCTATAAAGTTTTACTTTTTGCCACTCCATTGCTAGAATCTGACAAAGTAGGTGCTTTGCCAGTTAAAGCTGTTGCCAATAACTGTTCGTGCCTTTCTGAACCAATTAGTCTTTAAGGGCACTTTTACACGTGCTTCAGGTGTGGGGGGCAGCACTTTAATTAGCACAGCTCCGAGAGCCACTCCAATTAAAGCACAACAGTGTCTTGTGTATCAGCATCCCCACACTTCAAAATGGCAGCAGGGGTGCTTGAACTAAAGCCTGTTTGACGTGCTTTTGTACAGGCACCCTAAGGTGCCACTCTTCCCTACCCTCTACTTCCTAAAAACCTGTCAGGGCAGATATTGTAATTAAGCTCATTGTGGTTTAATGTTCTGGGTGCTGATTCTTTGACATTATTACTGCTTAAGTTGCTTGTGCTATTATTTTGCTGAGATTTTTATGAGATATTTATGTGGACAGTGTGGGAAAAGTTTCTTCCCTATTGACAAGAGTGTTTGCACCTGAAAGGAAAACAAAGATTGGATTAATGTTTGAATCATTCACTTGATCCCTGTCATTTATCTAGACAGAGCAGGACAGCCAGGGGTACTTTTATTTCCCCAGGAATAATCTCCTTACCGGCAATCTCAGAATCTCAGAAGATCTAACATAACTCTAGTCAGTATTTGTCCAAAAGGAGCTCCTCAAAAAATGTTATGCCATGCCATTGTTCATAGTATCTTCTAAGACAGTGGTGGCCAGACCTTTCGGCAAACATGCTACAAGTTAAGTCCAAAGTATGCCACTCAAATAATTAGCCATGACTGCCCTATCCTGTTGCCATTAGGACATGGCAACATGAAATTCAGCAGCACTTACCCCTGCAGCTCCCATGGGGCCAAACCCTTGAGCTAACATCGGCCAACTTCTTTCTTCTCTCTGAGTGCCATCCTGACCCCCTTCTCCTCCCTAAGTGCTGCTCTGACTCCCATTGCCAGTGCCTCCTTTGACTTGGTCCCCAGGGCTCTCATGCTAAAAACACCAGCTGCCAAAGTTACTTGGAGCATGTGTGCTGTGGGTTGACTACCTCAGTCCTGGGAGATCCTAGAAGATAATTCTAGGAATTATATTATAAAAAAAATCAGGCTAGGAGCAGATCAGGTATCTTCTGGTAGTTCAGCAGCTACTATAGCAATCCAGCTGTACTTCACAGAAGAACATAGGTATTTCCTTCTTTAGCCCTGCTAATGTCTTTGTTTTGTACTGATGTCCCTTCACCCTCAGGATGTAGATTAATGCAGATTAGGTTCCTGATCCAATTACTTTAGAGGGTTTTAATTCAGGCTTTAAATACCACAGTTTTCCCTTACTCATTCTAAGCCTGTATTTACCTCTTTTTCCTCTGTCCAAGCATGTGATATATAATCTTGTGATACGTAATCCTGGGTGTCACGGTAGTAGAGAAGTGATCCATAACTCCCACCCATAATGCCTGACAAAGATTTGACTGGTTGGAGGCAGTGATGAAATGAACACTTGCTGAAGCTGAAGTACTTACTCTTCCTGTATGTTAGAAGCTTGACTATACAAGAAAGTTGCAATAGAATTACTTCACTCCATTTTACAACTGATCTAGTTAACAAGGTGCATGGCTCAGGGGTTGGAGCTCAGCTGTAATGGGTTAGAACAGGGGTGGGCAAAATGCAGCCCGCGGGCCATATGCGGCCTGCCAGGACATTCCATCTGGCCCGCGGGGACCCTAAAAAATGTAGAAAATTAACATTAATCTGCCCCTGACTGCCTGTCATGCAGCCCTCATTGCTTGCCAAAACTCCATAAGCGACCCTCTGCCCAAAATAATTGCCTGCCCCAGGTTAGAAGGTAATACCCAAGCTGCCTAGGAGCACTGGGCCAGCTGCCGGGGGTGTATGGCTAGCCCTAGAGGAAGTTAACCCCCATCCCCAGGGAAGGGAGAAAGCTGTGGTGCTGAGGAAGAAGCATAGAGAAAGGAGTTACCCTTTCAGGGTCTGAGGAAGGACCACTGGTTTTGGTTTATCTGGTTGGTGTCTGTACACTTGGAGTTTTTTTATTATTAATGATGTTTTCTGCGGGGACAAGCTTTGCCCCAGGAAAAATAAGCTGCCTGGTGACAGGAGTGATAACCCACTCAGTTAACCAATGCAAAAGGCTGTGTGGAGACTCATTTCCTTGTACAAATGATTTATTTTGGTTTACCTTAAACCAGCTTGTGCCACTTTTCTGCCAAAATACCGGTGTCCACACAGCCTTCTGCACCAGTTTACCATTGTTGACTTTTTAAAATTCTGGCCTTATGAAAGCGCAGCTTTCTTGCTAAACTCAGCCAGGTAGAGAAGTAACAGTTGTTTAAGTAATTCCTGAAATTGGATCTACTGTGTGAGAATGTATAGTTGTAAATTCCTGGAATTGGTTTCCCTTTAAGCATTCTTTTTGTAAATAAAGGTGTAATACATGAACTGTCTTTAGGGTGAGTGGAAATCAGTTTAAAATCAAGAAAGACTGCCAGATTTGAATACATTCTTATCCTACTCAATCAGTTACTTACGAAGATCAGCAAGTGATGGGTCTTGCTCTTCAAATGCTACCGGCTCAGAAGCAGGTAAGCTGTGAAAGTGACTTCTATACATTTCTTCCAAGTGTTAGAATCTTAAAAACATCCAGCAGATAGAAGGGTCAAGGAGTTGGGATAGAAACTAGGGCCGCGTCCAGACGAGTGTGCACCTGCCTCTTTGAGGCGGGGCAAGAGGCACATGCAGGAATGAAAAAATGTTTCCTGCACTGCAAGTTTGAAAAAATTAAACCAAAAAAAGTGGGGCCACATGTTCAGCACCAGGGCTCTGGTGCTGGTGAGTAAGGGGTTGGGGAGCCTGGAGGAGGAGGAAGAGGACCTGCCTGCTTCCCCAGCCCCCACATCCCTGCTCTGCCTGGCGCCTCCCCCCATCAGCCCCCCCAGCCACCCCAATCCCTGCCCAGCCTCTCCCCCTGCCAGCCCCCAAACCTCCTGATCCCTGCCCAGCTGGGCTCTGCTGCTCTTGGGGCTTCTGCGCTGCCCGGCAGGGCGGCAGGAGCAGCCCCAGGGCCAGCAGGACCCATCTGGGTGTGGCACGCAGTCCCTGCATGCTGCGCCGGTTCCTGTTGCCCTGGGCCTGGCACGGCCAGGCAGCACAAGGGGCCCAAGGGTAGCTGGGCCCAGCACACGGGGACCGTGCACCGTGCTGGGTCCTGCTGTCCTGGGCCTGGCCCAGCCAGGTGACATAGGGGCCCCAAGGGCACATGGGGACCGTGTACCACCCTGGGTCCTGCCACCAGGGGCCCAGCCCAGCAACAGAGAGGTCCCAGGACCCAGCTGGGCCCAGTGCACAGTCCCCACATGCCACACCAGGTCTTGCTACCATGGCTCAGAGTGCCCCACTCCCGCTGCTGCTGCTAAAGGTAAGTTATGGGCCCTGGGCAGGAGGGCTGTAGCCCTCCAGGGGAGCTGGGACCCTGGGTGGGGGGGGGCTGTGGTCCTCCAAGGTGCCTGGGACCCCGGGCAGTGGGGCTGGGGCCCTGTGGGGGATAGGGGCTGTGACCCTCCAGGGGGGAGCTGGGGCCCTTTTGGGGGGAGGCATTCCATGTGTTGTGGGGGGGCTGCACCCTGTGGGGGCCAGGGGACCCACCCCTCCTGAGCAGGCCCCCCATAAGGTCCCCCACACCCACAGTCTCCCCAGCAATCGCACCACACCTACCCACACACCAACCCACATCCCTCCACACACACCCACCCGCCTTCCCCCACACCCCTTCCTACCCCCTTCCTGCAAACATCACATCCTCCAATCACACACCCATCATGTGCAAACATTGGCAATAAAGCATTGCCCAACTGATTGCTCTCTCTCTCTCTGTCTAGATATACGTATGTGTATGTGTGTGTGTGTATAGAGTGGTCTTTTGTGTTAATTGTGGAAAAACATGGATTTGGGGATTTTTTAAAAATGGATTTGGGATGCTGCTGCAGTAGTCCAGCTGGCACAAGGGGTAGTATCTCCATGTAGCAAGTGGCTGAGCCCCAGAAGCTCCGGAGAGCGAGTAGCCCTGAGCTGCTTGCCAGGGCAGGTTTTTGTACTGCTGGGGACAACACAGGTGCTGGCCTCAGGCTCTAGCTCCCCCTGGCTGCAGAGCCGGGAAGAGCAAGACAGGATTATTTTGCCCCAGGTGGCACAATTTGCTCCACAACAAAATGCATGTCTAAGCACGTGCACTGAGGCAAAAAGCCCCGCGTCAAATTTGCACCACTTCTATCTGAGCTGCTGCAAGCATACGTGCTTGCATGCGTGGACGTGCCGTAATAGTTTATTTTAATACTATACTTATCCATACTTAACTGACATCTCTATGCTTTACAGAAACTGCTCCTCTAATGGTATGGACCTACAGTACATATTGCATGACTGTACACGGAAGATAAGAGCCATCTATGATGTAGAAAAAATATCGCGTTAAGCATGCAATCTCTGGTTACCAGGGAAAAGTGTAATATAGGACAAACAGTTGGATTTTTGTATCTGAAAAGCCATGTTGTCCAGAACTTCTTATCAGTTACCCCTTATTCCAAATACCCTGTTCAAGGCTAAGGACAACTATTTGGGTAGAGATTTTGTCTTGTATGCTAATCAACTCCTACCCAAGAATACTTCTCTTTTCTGTGCCCCATTTCCCTGAATTATTTGAAAACTATTTTTGAGAAACCAACATTTAGCACACAGCTATTTTGCTAAGAAACATTCTTCAGATGAGCAATAGTAGCTAGCAGAGAGACTAGAAAAAGATATTAGTTTATTCTTCTTAAGTACTGTTACCTACAGTTACAAAATACCTGATTGTTTTGCTTATATGTGTGGGAGTTAAATGGTTAACACTTTTTTTTTCCCCATCTTTTGTCCTTGCCATTAGCACAAATAAGATGGATGGGCTGTGGGTAATTCAGAATACTAAACTAAATTCAGCCCTGTTGAAGCATGTGGGGTAAAAGCAGGGATGAAACTGGCTCGGTGTAGCCTGCACTGTATGAATATATGACAGCACTGGCTCAGTTTAATTTGAGGTTATCTTTGAAACCATGGAGACCAGGGTGTTTCACTTTAAATGAAGGCTTAAGTTCTACACTGGTAATGGGGCCATCAGTGAGTTGGTAGTTTCCTTACCGGTTCAGCAAGATTTTTGTAATGAACTATTTAATATGGAAAAGGAGTGCATGTTCTGATAGATTACTTTAAACACGCAGCTACATTAAGAACTATGATTGATGAGAAAAAATATAAAGATTCACAATTTAATAATGGAGAGCTCTGCATGACTTGGAACTTAAGTCATCTGTGAGACCTCTGTAGAATACATCGTTTCCTTCAATAATACTGTGCCTGCACCTCAAACCTCACCTTGGCAATTAGTCACATGTTATCCCTACCTTTATTCAAATGCCACGTCACAAAAGAAATTCTTTGCTTGAAATGAAATCATATGATTAATAATTCAAGGTGTTGCAGTTCTATAAAAACTAACAACATATTCTGAAAGCTGAATTGATAGAAATGACAGGAAAAGGCACAGAAAAAAGAAAAAAAAACCAGACAAGAGAATTTGTAAGCACTTGTATTTTCACTGCAAATTCCCTGGGTGCCTACAGCTCTGTTCCCGTGTATGCCTACAACTGTCAGCAGCTTGGGAGAGCTTAGCAACTCAATACCTCTCTCTCTCATCTAACCCCATTCAGGATCCATATGCCAGGCGTCCCTGCACCTGAGTCCCCTTAGGGGTCCAAAGAAACCCGGAGGATCCTGATTAGAGGGTCTCGTTCCTACACTTGGAGCCAGGCTGATCACCACATTTGGAATCGGGAAGGGCTTTTACCCATACTTGCATGGAACGGGGGATGCCTTCCTCTGTAGCAAAAGGCATCATCCGCTTCCTTGGATCTCTTGAGTGTATTTTAACAAACTACTTTCTGTCCGTGCACTGGTAGGACATTTACAGTGCCTTTGTCCCCATGTTTTTCCTGAATTTTTTTAAAAAACTTTTTATTCAGGCAAAACGCCATGTAACAGGAAGCCAGGGACCCACAGTCGGTATGCCCTCAGGCAGGCAAAGGCAGCTGAAGGAGAGTAGACAGCCAGCCAGGGACCCATAAGCTGCAAGTGCCTATTGCCTGGCTAGCTGCCTAGCCATGCGACAGTAGGGCACAGCCCTGGGTAGGCAGCAAGGATGCTACAACTTAGCCAGAGCAACAGCAATAGGCTGCTCTGTTGCTGGTCAGAAGAACACCTGACTGGAAAGGGAGAAGCCCAGGGGATATATGCCTGGATCCCTGCGGTGGAGAGCTCCTGCCAGCGAGGAGCAGAAGCTGCAGACCTGGTCAGATATTCCCAGAGGCTAGGGGCACCAGTGAGTTGTGAGAGGGCTTCAGCAGCTGCATAGGGCCACTGAGGAGGGCTTTGAGTCTTTTAGCTTGAAGCATTTGCTTGTGTTTCCATTTTAGTTTAACTGGAGGTCCAGATGTAGGAATCGCAAGGAAGCTACACAGAGCTGCCTGAGAGGAATGTCAGGTTTTGACGGGGCAGGAGCATGTGACAGAGGGAGACATAGGTGGCCTGAGGCCAAGAAAGCCAGAGCCTATGTGCAGAAAGGGCAACACAGACAGGCTAAGGGCCAAGAGGGCCTGAGGCCTGACCAGAGTGAGACAGAGGCAGGCTAAGAGCCAAGAGAGCTGGAGGCTTGTCCAGATAGAGAGATGCAGGCAGGCTGATACTTGGAAGCCAAGCCTAAAGAAGTGGGCCTAGACTAGATGTGCAGCCAACGGCAACCTGTAGGCTAAGGCCAAGAGGGCCAGAGCCTATACAGGTCCTTCCTTCTCCTTAATGTAGCCTGTGACAAGTCTTGGCACACTTGTATTTGATTTCCTCCCACAGCACACTCGGAAGTCTCTCTAAACTTCTTCAGAATCTGCTGTTTTTGTTCAAAATGGAGTGAACATAGTATCATATCTCTTGTTTCCTTTGAATTGGGGGAGTGCAGAGAGCTCTGTGTGCTCTGTCTACAAGGAGTGTTCACCTTGGCTTTTAGCTGTAGGAAGAAGTAAAATACTTGTTTTAAGTATTCTACTGGATCTCTCTTCTCTACACCTCATGGGAGTCCTTTTACTCTTATGTTATTTCTTCTCTCTCAATTTTCTATAATCTCAGTTTTCTCTGCAAGCTCCTTTTCTTCTTCTTTTTTCAACCACCTTAATTTTACTTTGAAGATTTACTGCTGATTACAGGTTTCCCTCCACCTTTATCTCCAGGTCTCCAGAGGATTTGAAAGCTCTGATTTCTGAGATTAACTCACCAAAGTCCTCTCTGGTCAAGGGGATATCTTATTGTTCTCTTTCTCTGCTCTGTCTGCTCTGTTTCCCTCTGCAGCAGCCATCTTTCATTCTGCAGACTTTGTGAGTTGTTCTGAATTAAGATTTTCTTGCTGAGTTTCTTCTGGGAAAATAGCTTTTCAAATTTGATCTCCTTATACAGGGTACACATTCTACAAACAGGAGAAATTCTTGTTTGAGAGTTGAGGGGGTCAGCAATGTTTGCAAATTGTGCTCTCTCCCCCATGGAGGTGTAGTTTCAGATAGGCATCTGCTCCAGTGATGTCCTGTGACCTCCTAAAAAGGTATTTTTGATGTTTTGGGATTCATCAGTATTGTGGATGAAGCTTATTCCTAAATTTTTTTTTTTAAATAAGTTAGATTAGGTGTCGGCAATGAGCCCATGGGCCAGGTACAGACTATGAAGGGACTGTAACTGGCATTCAGAGCCAGGGCTGCAGTGGAGATTTTGTGGTGGGGTGATTTGGTGGCATTTGGTGGCAAGGGAAACTGGTCATCAGCAAGTGGGTTAGAAGAACATTAGCAGCACATGCGGGGGTAGGGGAGGAGGGAGGGCAAAGGACAGGGAATCATGGCACAGGGCGGGAGTCAGTGGTGAGAGCAGGATCACAGGCTGTGACCCTCCTTCAAGGGAGCTCTGTTAGTTCCACTAACTAATTGTTAGTTCAACTACTGCTCAAAGGTTGCTGACCCCTGGGTTGGATAAGCATTGTCTAGATGATTTAGATAGGGATGATCCTGCCTTGAGCAAGGTGATGGATTAGATGACCTCCTGCATTCCCTTCCAGCTGTACTTTTCCATGATTCTATGAATGTAACTGGCATTTTGAGCAAGCCTAACATTTAGTGACAATATTGAATTTACATAACATAGCAGCTGCAGTCATTTTAATTAAAAAAGATGACAAAAGGTAGAGGTGGTGGTAACCTCCTTTTATGCAAAAGCAGGGGTCAGCAATGTTTTTGGGCAGAGTGCTAAAAACACCCACAACTCTGACTTGTAAGATGTTGGCATGCCAGGGGTGGTTGGCACTGGCAGGGGAGCTGTGAGGGGCCTGATCCTTGCTGTGGCAGTGCAGCCCAGCCTCTCCTCTACCATCTGCTCTGAGGCATGTGTGCAAAGCATCATGCCTTTGTGTACCACATTCTGGCACCCATGCTGGGGGTTGCCTATTGCTGGTCTAGTGGTTTGAGCACTCAAGAACAGGAGACTTGGATTTAATGCTTTCTTCTGCTTGAAAGCATTCAACTCTGCATCTTCCGTTAGGATACTTTAATCATTAGACTATAAGCTATGTTGGAGCAGATCATTGGATCATAGGAAAGACCCCTGGGGAATCCCACTCAATTTACTACACATTGAGCATGAGGATTCAACCAGTTATGTGTCTGCCTTATAGTACTTTCACCTAGTCAGTATTTTATTAGCTTATTAATGAGAATGTTGTGGGTAGTGGTAGACAGTGCCAAAACCTTGCTGTAGTCGAGGTATATCATATCCACTGCTCTTCTTCCCACCCACCAAACCTGTCACCTTATCATAGAAGGAAACAAAGAGTCTCCACTGGGGGAAACCTACATACCTTGTGTTGGACTTGAGCTACTAGATTTCAAAAAATAAAATTGGATGGGCTAGAGAGAAAGGTGGGGAGACTGTGCTTGACTCACTAACCGAGAGATTGAGGAATTATTTTGAGCCCTGGATTCTGATCACTTCCTCGGTAAATGTTTATGCAGTTTATCTGCTTAATGTTTAATCAAAATATTGGTAGGGTTGGTGTGATACTGTAGCTGTGATGGCCCAGTAATTATACAAGAGGCAAGGATTTTGGTGGGTGTGTCCCAGAATGTCAGACCCTCTCATCAGCTTTTCAAGGGGATGAATTTGAGTATCTCCCCTCTCAGAGACTTATAAATCCCATTCTGTGGTGCTCAACTCGCTCCATCCATTGCGTAGGGAACCTAGGCACCCATCTCAGGGCTGAGGAAATTCCACTCTTGGGGCCAGGTTCCTAACATTTGGAACAACAGCACAGAATGTCACTACACCTTGCCCCTTTGTGGACCTGGCCCTAACTATATATGTTAGTAAGCTACAGCAGGAAGTCTAGCTACAGCTTGTTCACCAGAATACTACATTTTTTGTTACTTAGAACACAAACTACACACACATTTCCAGTGCTTTTTTACCATCTTGCCCTCAGAGCAGCAACTGATACCTGACTATAGTTGCTGCTCCTAAAGACTTGAAAAGTGAAGCTAGGAAAATATCTGTTACCAAGAAGAATCAAAATATTACCTTTTTCTCACCATTTGGGTATCTAAACAGCCTAGCCTCCTCTTCTCTTACTCAGAGCTGCCATACATTGTATCTCACATTGTGAAGTCCAAGAGGGAGGCACTTTCTTGCAACCCTTTGTTAAGGCATGTGATCTCTACAGCAGTGTGGGATGGCTACCTCTAGGCAGCCCCCTTCTTCAACGAGGCAATATTAGTGGATCCCATTCTGAGGTAGCTAGTTTTTTTTAGACAAGGTTCTTTGGGAAAAAAAATTCCAGCTATTTAAGTTGGTCTAATAAAAGATATCAGATTCACCCAAAGAGCCTTGTCTTAGACCTGCATGAAGCGGCTAGTATTCGCTTCACATTTGGCCAATGCAGGGGACAGTGATTCAATTCTGTGATTTGAATCACTGTCCCAAATCGATTTGGCCAGATCTGATTCAGAGATTTGGCTGCTGCCGAATCAGCCAAATCCCTGAATCGGCCCCATTCCCCACCCGCTCTCAATGGCTGCCCCGCCCACTCTCCCAGCTCCTGGCTGTTTGGGGAAAAAAGCCCTGATTCACCAGGTGCTGCTGGCCGGGGCGGGCCCACGCTGCATGGGGGGCTCTGCCACGAGCCCCCAGAGGCCCCAAGGCTGCTGTAGTAACCAGTGAGTCTGGGGGGGGTTGTTTGTTTGTTTCTTAAAGGGCCGGGAGCTGGGCCGGGCAGGGCAGCAGGGGGGGTTGAGAGACTTCTGACAGAACCCCCCATGTGGCATGAGGCAGTGGGCAGCAGCGGGGATCACCCCCTGCCAGGCAGCACCCAGTGACTGGGGGCTTTTTTTAAAGGGCTGGGAGCTGGGGCAGGTGGGGTAGCCATTGGGGGCGGGGGCTAGGAGGGTGGACAGGGGTCAAGGGGGCTCAGTAGAGCTGGAGGAGTAGGCAGGGGATGGGGCCTGGCAGGGGTTCCCCCATGATCCCCTCCCCCTCCTTCAGCCTCCCCTCCCCTGCCCGCTGCTTACCAGCTGCAGCAGGCGGGGACTGCCCACATCACTGAAACTCTCCAAACCTTTTCTGAATTGATTTGGAGAGCTTTGAATTGATTCAGACCTCTTAACTGGTCCCCTAATTTGATCTGGAGGTTCGGCCACCGAATCGGGCCAAATCTCCTGTAAATCGCATCAGTACCCAAAGTTTCACACAGCCCTACCTTGTCTGCCTATGTCCTTAGACCAACAAGGCTACACCCTACACCACTGTAACTTTTTTTAGGCGTTGTGCAGGGAGCCCCAGGGACAAAACCCAGGGTTCTAGATTCCACTCTATGGGAAAGGCACCTAAAAGTTCATCACTGAAACAAAAAGGATGCTGATGTCCCCAGGGGGCTGAAGTGCCTCAGTGACCAATCTAAAGTAGGATACTAATATTTCATTGTTGTTTTCTTGTTTTATAAGTGCTTTGGAGTGGGGACATAAGTGCTATGTGTCTATGTAGTGCTTAGCTTTGATGTCAGTTGGGTCTCAAGGTTCCCCTATAAGGAAAATGGTGAAACTATATTTGCAACCCCATTCCCTTAAAGCTAAATAAAGGTTTGGCCTAGTTTTACGAAGTGATAAAGTGATGAGCTCTTGCAAATCCCATCAATTCTAATACATTTAAAACATAAGAACTGACATTTACTGGGTCAGAGCATAAGTCCATTGTGGCCCAGTATCCTGTGTCTCAGTGACAGAGGGTGGATGTTGAAAGGCAGAGTGAACAGGGTATGAGATTGTTGGTGCTCAGCACTTTAGGTTACCTCACAGACCATTTCTATGGAGAAGCCTGAATATGGTTTTAGAAGCTTAACTTTAGGCATCCAGAGTTCCAGTTTTGTTTATATAGAAGCTATGTTGTATACTAGCCGATTGCCCATCAAGAATGACAGGGTAGGGGGAGAGGTGGGAACAGAGTGCCGCCACCCACCACCCCGCACCACTGATGTCCTCCAGGAGCTGGGGGAGAGGAACCTTGCCCTGCTGTCCCCTCCATCCCCCTTGGCCAGCACCCCATTCCACCACTGCCTGCAGGGAGCAGGGCTGGGGTGGGGGGGACAAGACTAGTGGTGCTGCTCCATGCCCACTGTCGTGGTGGCACTCTGCTTCACTGCCACTGCTGCCTCTTGTCCGGAACACTCTTGGAGCACTCAGATTGGTTGTTTCAAACAACCGAGTGCAAATTAAGCGTTATGGCCACACAGACAGATAGACTAAGTCTTTTATAATATTAGAATTACTGGAAATGATATTACAGAAGAGGCAAATACTCTAAAGAATACTATCTTCTCTTCTAAGTAACTTAACCCCTTCACCCACTACCACCAGCTATAACCAAGTCCACAGGTATCATCAAGTCCCTCATGATGATGGGCAATCACTCATGAACAAGTAAGATTGTCTTCCAGGGCTCTTAATAATGAGTCTGCGGGTGGCTCCATAGCCAAATTCTAGACCCACATGAATTGTTGCAGCGAGGACAGGTGTTTCCAGGAGGGATGGGCACTGTCTTGCTGTGTTGGGTGTTCTGATGTTCTTTTCACCTGTTCCTCTTTTCCTTTTCTGCCTGTCGATGAGCTGTTTCAAAGTGTTGAGGTCCCTCCCAAAGAGCCTTCCTCCATTTCAGTCAATCCTGAGCCAAGGGTCTCCCAAGTGTTGATGCCAATGTTACACCTCTTCATGTTTGCCTTCAGGGTGTCTTTGAAGCACTGTCTTTGCCCTCCACTACTTCACTGACCTTCTTTCAGCTGTGAGAAAAAGATTCTCTTTGGAAAGCAGGAGTCAGGCATGTGAACAACGTGACCTGTCCAGTGAAGTTGGTTTTGGATTGATCATGGCCTCACTGCTGTTGGAATTTGCTTCGGCCAGGATGCTGGTGTTTGTGCATCTATCCTCCCAGCTAAATCCTCTCCAGGGGTTGCTACCTTCTAGTGATGGAGAGGCTCATGTGTTCCAATAGTCCTGAGAGCAAGGCCATCGGGAGCTTCATGCTCCTGGTAGGGTCACCCATGGGAGCAACATTGAGGGGGAAGTTCCTGACTAAGAACGATCCAAGAAGACCTCAACAGCAGACCAGGCAGAAGAAAAATATAACCCTCTTTTCAGTGACTAAAGGTGGATGAAGGCTGGAGCAGATCAAGAGTCTCCAGTCATCTTGGATTCCATGCCATTGGACTTAGTTCCCTATCTGTCAAGGACCGTGCATTTGTTGGCATGCAACAACATCCTCACGCTAAAAGAAATCATGCACAGGCATCTTCCTTATGGGAATCATACATCTCAAGTCCCTCATGCCTATTATGAGGCTCTCCAAAGCCCCTGACCAATCTTGGGAGGATTTAGGTGTAGCCCTGAGATGAAATCAGCCTTCTAAAACCACACCCTAATCAGGTTAATAAAGGAGCTACTTATTCAGTATTGCTCTTTCGAAATATTCTCTGCATCACTGTTACATTATTTATGCTAAAGAGCTGCAAAAGATTCTCTTGTTCTTAACAGAAGGGGAAACTTTTGAACCTGACCTGCAGTAACAGCTAGTTCTAGCTGGCAAGTCACACTATCAGCTCGCTGCCCTACTTTACACAAAATATAGATTACTAGGTTTATGCTTACTTGGCTTGAATAGATCTCAAGTTCCCCTCTCAAGCATTTTTAAAGAGTCTCTGTAGACTCTACCAGCTGCAGCTTGTTATTCTCCTTATCCTTAGCTGCCCACAAAATTAGCTTAATTAGGAGAAAATGAAAGTAGAATCAGAAAAGAAAAAAAATTAAAAAGCCTCCTTATGTGACCAGTTTCATGTACTATACACATCGATACAATGACCCAGCTGCTGATGTGCTAGCATAGAAACCCTTAAATTGCCCATAATAACACCTTAGACTGCTGCTGAGACAACAAAGGTACCAATTTAATTTAAGACACAGGCACAGCAGTCTGTCTTTGTGCTTCCAGCTCTGGGATCATGGCCTCAGTTAGGATATATTTTTCACCAACCAAGAGCCGGGTGGAAAAGTGTATCCAGGCATATGAGTTGCAGGCATCCTTTATAAGTAGTCAGCAAATAAAAAGCTTAATGAAACTGTTGGAAATTCATATTTCATTCTTGACTTCATTTAGCTCAACTCTTTTTATTTTAACTGTCATGTGCTTCATACAATTTAATTGCAGCATTACCCAGCTTCCAAGGAAAAATCATTCTAACAACATTTTGTCCTGTCAGTTGGTAGTGGATTTGCAAAACAGGATGCCTCTTTTCCCTAGAATGCACGCTATCTGCTACTATGAAACACACAAGCCCAAGCTATTGTTTTTAGTTGGCTATGCAGGTTCAGCCTAATGATTCCATTTTCCTGCAGCCATGTTTCCAGGAAAAGACTAACTCTTGGCTTCTTTCCAAATTATCCACAGAATACCCTGAAAGTAGGATCAGAAATGCAGTTGTTTCTGATACCTGATGTGCTTTCAAAGAAGGGATGAACCAAAAAACACCCATAAGATGGTGTCGCTGTCACATGAGTGAGAAAGAGAAGACACTCCACACTGGAAAGCAAAGTGCGGGTTTTATGTCCTGCATGGTATGAAGGTGACCCTCGCTGTTAAGATATCAGAATGTCCAAGACTCCTTCTTTACAATACACATTTTTCAAAGAGCCATTTTCCATTTATGGGAGTAATGACTACTGTGGAGGAGGGAAAACACTGGGCAAAATTTACAAGAGTCCCTGTTGGCTTGTAAAGACCATTTTGGAACGTGGTGGAGGTCATGACAGCAGGAGAATCTCTGTTTCTTGTTGCAGTTGGTTTGGGTAAAATATATAGCTTCAATTTTTTGAATTTTTTCAGGAGATGCTATTCAGTTGGGATTTGGTAACTATGGTTTCAGCTATGTCTTTTCCTCCAGAATTTTATTTCTCACAGATCTGAAGAGAGAATGGTTTTACACTGTGGAGTAAGGGTGCAAGGGAACAGAACTAACTGTGTGGTTATGAACATTACTGCTGAGCTTACAGATGGGGAGGTAATTAAATGAAAACATTTAAAAATCTACATACAGGGATAGCCATGCTAGGAACAGTATGAGGCATCAGAATTTGAAAGACTTACGTGAGAAGCAGGGTTTTTTTTAATGCAACCAGACTGGCTGCTCATGTGTTTGGAGCGGCAGACACAATGAAGACAAAATTGCATGCTCTTTTACACCCATGAGCCAAAACACAGCTGGTATCACTAATATTAGCCCTGCCAGGCTTGACAGTCATCATTTATTATGCATCCTACAAATAATTATCCATGTAGTTAAGCTTGTAGTCCAAATGTTGTGCACAATAGTTACTGGACTAAATTACTCCCTGGAGTAATTCCTTTGATATCAGTGAATTTACACCAGGAATGAATTTGTTCCACTGCATTTTCATGTTGAAGGAATCATAGACTTTTGAGTCAGAAAAGGTCTAGTAGAACATGTGCTGCTCTTCCTCCTAATGTCATTGTGACATGACAAATCTGTTTCACCTTGAATCCTCCCTGATGTTCAGAGAGACTGCTTGCACTAGTCATCAGGGAAATTCAGCTTCTCAGGCATCATTTAGAACAGCATTTCCCAGAGTTTTTAAGTCTGATTGCCTTCCAGGAGAATAAAACCAGCTACAACCTCCCTTTAACCATATGTTGCTAACGGCCTACTCAAAATGAGCAGTCCCTTTGGTACAATGTGCTTTCAGCAGTGATGTACTTTAAGTGTCAGGATAATTACTCTCATTGTGTTATCATCATTCCTTTGAGCTCTTTTTTCAGGCTCTTTGCAACCTGTGTCAAACATGTCTGTACCAGTTCCATTTGACTTCTTTGTAATCATAACAAAAAAAAATCTACTTTTTTTCCTTCAGGAGAACAGCGTTTCTAGATAACACCAAGGCCTATCTGTTACCACTCTGCTATGCCCTAGACTTTAGGAAACACTGATTTAGGGCCTGCTCTTACTTCTGGTGAAGTTGTTGAGATTCCTGTTCTTGCAAGCAACATGAGTTCATTAGAGGCAGGTCCTGTCAAACCAACCTGGTGGCCTTCTCTGACCAGGTCACAAAATCCTTAGATGCAGGTATAGCAGTGGATGTAGCCTTTCTGGACTTTAGGAAGGCCTTCAACACTGGCTTTCACCCCATCTCATTAAAAAACTAGGAGACTGTGGTATTGACACATACACAGTCAAATGGGCTGCAAACTGGCTGGAGGGCCGCACCCAGAGAGTGGTGGTGGGTGGGTCATTTTCGACCTGGAGGATTGTGGGCAGTGGGGTCCCCCAGGGCTTGGTCCTTGGGCCCGCACTGTTCAACATCTTCATCAACAACTTGGACAAGGGGGTAAAAAGTGCCCTGTTCAAATTCACAGACAACACTAAGATGTGGGGAGAAGTGGGCACGCTAGAAGGGAGGAATAGGCTGCAATTGGACCTAGACAGGTTACAGGGGTGAGCGGATAAGAACAGGTTGGGTTTCAACACTGACAAGTGCAGGGTACTGCACCTGGGGCGGAAGAACCAGCAGCATACCTACAGGCTGGGGAACTCCCATGTCATCAGTGCAGAGGCAGAAAAGGATCTTGGAGTCATTATTGATGCCAAAATGAACATGGGTCGACAGTGTGGGGACGTGGTCAGGAAGGCCAACCTTGTCATGCATCCAGAGATGGATCTGAAGCAGTCTACGGAGGTGATCCTCCCCCTCTATGCGACACTGGTCAGGCCGCAGTTGGAGTACTGTGTCCAGTTCTGGGCGCCACACTTCAGGAGGGATGTGGAAAACATGGAGAGGGTCTAGAGGAGGGCCACCCACATGATTGGGGGCAGCAGGGCGGGCCCTACGAGGAGACCTGAACCTGTTCAGCCTCCACAAGAGAAGGCTGTGGGGGGATCTAGTGGCCGTTTACAAACTAGTCAGGGGGGACCAGCAGGCATTGGGGTTCCCCAGAGCACTACCAGGAGTGACTAGAAATAACGGTCACAAGCCAGCAGAGGGTAGATTCAGAGTAGACATCAGGGGGAGCTACTTCACGGTCAGGGCGGCTAGGATCCAGAACCAACTTCCAAGAGAAGTGGTGCTGGCTCCTACCCTGGGGGTCTTTAAGAGGAGGCTAGATGTACACCTTGCTGGGGTCGTTTGACCCCAATACTCTTTCCTGCCCATGGCAGTGTGTTAGACTTGATCATCTGCTCAGGTCCCTTCTGACCCTACCAACTATAAAACTATGAAACTATGGTTTCCACCACACTGTGATCAAATTGCAGTACTTGTGATACCAACTTATTAGGTATGCAAACAAACTGGAAGAGTGTGCTTTTATTTAGGGAATGCACATACTTAAATCCAGGGTTTCAACTTGTATCCTTCCTGTTTAAGTTGTACTTTAGTTTGTGCAGAAGGGAATTCCATGTTCATGTTAAACAATAAAATTTAATTGGTGAATGGGTAAATAAGTTTTCATGTAGTGATTCTCAGCCCAGGTGCCATTGCTCCCTGCAGTGTCTTCAGATTGTTTCAAGGGTGTTGTAGGATGCCACGTAGTGTCGGCACTGTTAGGTGCACAAACATGAGTTGCAAGATAAACAGATTTCAAATAGGAATTCATAGCATTTCTACAGTTAAAAAGGAGGATAAAAACAAAGAACTAGCATTTTCTGAGGGCTATCACATCTATTGAGGTATGCCTCAACTCTAAAAAGGTTGAGGCTAGAGGTATACTGATACATTGGTTCACAATCGGATTTGCACTGATTATAAAGAAAATTGACTGTATCAGAAATTGGCCTGATGTGGCTGAAAAATGCCCTGTGCATATGCACAGCCACAGTGCAGCACATAGGTGGCGAAGAACACAGCCCAACAGCATGGAGAGCTGCGTGCAGCTAGTAAGTTTGTTGTGGTGGAAGAGGAGAGGGGAGGGGAGGGAAGGTGTGTGGGGGGCAGATCAAGGCCCCCATGGTGAGGGAGGGAGTGGGGCTGGGGCAGATGCTGCCCTGCCAGGGTAAGGCAGGGTGCCGGATGGAGCTGTGGCTTGTCCGGGGGGCCTGGAGGGGGGCGGGGGGGGGGGGGAAGTGGGGGCGCTCCTGTTGCTGCGTGCATCCTGGTAGGGCATGGGGGGACCATGTGCCCCTTTGATCTGTGTGGGGCAGGGTGAGCTGATGCTGTGGGCTGGGTCTGGGACCGGGGCTGCACTGGACTTTTGCTGGTGGGGGCTGGGCCAGGCTGTGCTTGGGGTAGTGGTGGGTGGCAGTGCTGGGAGGGGGTTGTGGGGGCCCTACAGCAAATTTTGGGGTGGCTGCAGCCCCCCCATAGCCCTTCTCCCAGTGCCACCACCACCCACCCCAAGTCCAGCCCAGCCCAGGCCCCACCAGGAAGAGCCCAGTGCAGCCCCAGCCTGCAGTAGCAGCCCGCCCTGCCCTGTGCAGATCTGAGGATCACATACCCCTGTGCCTTCCCAGGGTGTGTGCAGTGGCAGGAGCCACGCCCCCCCCCCCACATGCCCTCCAGACAATCTGTGACTCTGTCCCATGCCCTGTTCCACACCCTCCTACACGGCAGGGGCCTCGATCTGTGCTTCTCCTCTCCCTGCTCCCCTTCTACCACAACAGACTTACTAGCCAGACACTGCTTTTCAAGCTGCTGGGCTGAGTATCAGAAATCAGATTGGTATCGGCCAATATGCCTCCTTAAAAATCGGCTATTGATATGGGCCCTAAAAATCTCTATTGGTGCATCCCAGTTGAAGCTACTGCTTTAATATAGGAATTTTAAAAAGTTAACTGTAAAGTTCATATAGTAATGTAACAATGCCATATTTATTCAGATGGGAACAGTTTTCCTACCAAAAATTCCAAGACTTGAAAAATGTTCATGTTCTGCATTTCAAGAATCCCGAGGCTTTTCACAGTTTTTTGCAAAAAGTGTGTCAGTTTCTTCCAGTCTCTGCACCGCAGTTTCAGCTCAATATGTGCTGTTGGTCCAGACAAACTACCATGGTGTAGCAAGGGAGCTCTGTCTAGGAGCAGACTGAGGTCTTTAACCAAGATTGTGGGAAAGAAAGTGAACACTTCTGGCCTGGTAAAAATCCCAGGGGTCAATCAATTGCCATTTATTTACCCATAAATATGGGATGGCCAAGCTGAGAATTTCTCCTTTGCTCTTCAGGCCTGCCTGCCCTTGCCTATATCTAATAGGCAATTGTTTTTCACACAAGTGTAGTGGTTTGTCCTGGCTTTATTTGAGTGGGAGTTATTTGCTCTTTAGTGGCTGTTATACAGACAGAATGAAGGGGTTTACAAATAACAGCGACTCCAGAAAATCTTTTTTGGGCCAGATGGTTCGGACTTGCCTTTCTAAGGTAAAAGGGTAACAGTTTTAATCTCAAATGCTTATAGTAAATTGTGTGGAGCATATGACTTAATTATACTAAAATCCATCACATTTAAGTGCCCACTCATGTGAAATATAGAAGTAGGTACATGCTGTCCATTGTAGATGAGAAGTAACTGATTTTTTTATGGTGAGAACTGTCACTAGAAGTCACTGTTTTTTTTTATAGTGAGAACTATATTTTTATAGTGAGAACTGTCTGATTATTCATTGGGGTAGGTTAAGCATAACAACAGAACAGCAAGACAAGACAGAAAAAATAAGAGACCTAGGACTGGTTATAAATTACAATAGGAGGTATGCTATTATTGCTATAGCAATGAGTCAATCAAGTGCTAAGTCACATAAATAAGAATATGTTCCAAACAAAGACATAAAGTACACAGAGTACATAGAGGTTGTGATAGGGAGGGTCTGGCTTTAACAGGAAACAGCCTCCAAAAGTAAACTTTGATAGACCTAGGAAACAAGCTGAAAGCACTGTACTGCATGTCCTCTTTAGGTACAGTACAGATCTGGATATGGCTTCTTGTAGAAAGAGTAGCATAATTTGTGGCTATAATTGAGGCCTGTGAGCAGACAAGCTTAAAGCTATATATTAGAAGTGTCTTTATTAAAGTTACAACAATGTGGAACAGTTTGCTATGTCTGTGGTTCCCAGGGGTTGTAATCAATTTCCGTTTGGACATTGAGCTGTATGAATAAAGCTACAGAAGGAAGCTGACTATTGATTAGTCTGGATTTCTTCTTGCATCCTGCTCCCTTTGTAAAGAGCCTCTTGCAGAAGGAATAATCCTAGTCATTTTCATTATGCAGCATTATGCATCAGGAGCAAAGTTCAGTGGGAAATTTCAGCCTGTGTAAGTGGTAGAAATTATAAATTTTCACCTTCTAGTAATTATGGTTATAATTTATGGGAGAAAACATCCACTTTGACTTCTGCCAGTTTCCTACCTACCTGCACATACCAGTACTGCAGACTTATATAACTGATACCGTAACATAGGATTGGTCCTATGTTATTGGACACATACGTAATTAACTACTGCAACTGGACTGGGCTTCAGCAGAGATTGTGCCACCCAAACCTCAGCCCTGGCAAAGGATCCTTAAAGTTTGTCGAAACATAGGTTTAATACTGATTCAGGCCCTTTCTATAAGGGGAAATTTAGAAGCAAAGGTGCAAATTTAAAGTGCCAAACTTATCTCAGTGTGTAAAACTGTTTTAATTGTACCAGTATTACTATAGGAATAGAAGAAAAAGAAATCTCCTTTGTTGATGGAAGAGACTGCCTGTTTCTGAATCTTCATGGCTACTTTGTGTGTGGCAGCCTCCCCTGTGAGTCACCTGTTCAACAGCGGTCAGATCTCAACCCTGTTTGGTTTGATAAAATAACATCTTAATGTGATATAACTACAGGACATTTCTTGTAGCATGTTTAGGGCAAGCAATTTAAATAAAACCGTAGGCTTCCTCTGCATTGTAGAACTGAGCCATTTGTAACTCAATTGGCTGGACAGAACCAGTTTAACCACAAACCCTGCAGTACATTCATTAGTCATGCTAATTTAATCTCTGAACTTTTGCATTTCTACCTTTAATCTGCACTAGTGCTATTGTAAACCACTTCAATTGAAATGTTTTCTGTGTACTTATCTACAGTTCTTAAAACACTTCACAGCTGTGAGTTCTGGGGGATTTTTGGAAAACCACTGCTTCACTGGTGGAGGTGGAACGAATAGTTGGACCATGCTTGTAAGCTATACTCACATTAATGCTATAAAGCTTGTGTGTACTGAAGCTTGTGTGTACCGACTACCATCAACCTTGACATGACCCAGACTAAATAGTTCAGCTAAATAGTTTAAAAAATTATTACAGCCATAGGCTAAATCTTTTCTTGGATTGTTCAAAATGACTTGAATCACCTTGAAATTAAGTGAATAGAAGCAGATCAAGAAGCCCAAACTTAGGTCTATATTATGGAACAAACTGGTTTTACAAGCAGTTTAAGATAAACTCTAACTTGGTTTAGGCTGAACTGTTCTTTCTTCTGAATGAAAGTAAGTCTACTATGAATCATTCTTGTAAGAGATACCATATAAGGACAACATTCTCTGGGGTAACAAGGGAGGCGTTAGCCTTTAACAGTGTATTACATGGACATGGGGTAGAAAGTTTAGCAGAACTAGCATGCAAATGAGATAATTTATCATTATGAGGGATTAGTTTACATATGCCTAGGACAAAAATAAATCAATAGGTTCCAACATTTATAATACCTCTAAACTGTTAATTCATCTGGACTTCTAAGAGTTTATGACTTCCTCTGAAAGCTGGACATGGTTTTTCTAAAACTGTGTGTCTTTCAATGCAAGATGTACATCCAGTTGTCAGGATCACTGTTACATAATAGATATTGATTGCGTCCATCGGTACATATTTTTAACTGTATTTCATTAAATGATTTTTAAAGGTTCTTGCAGAAATCTTTTCTAAAAACTGTGTTGATTCTTGTCAGTACACCAAGTTAGACATTTTTTGTGGTGATAAATTGCAGGACCACGTTGTTAGTTTGTATTTATTGCGAACCTTTAACTGTCACCTACTAATCCATCTTCCCTAGGGCCTATTCTCACATTCCTATCCTCTGAGCAGCTGTGATAGCTGCTAGTCACGCAGCAAACGTGTAGTCAGGAAAGGTGAGGGGTTGCTTTGTGGGAACGAGTTGCGGGGGAATGGGACATTGAGGTGTCCTTCTGAATGAATAGGTCATGTTTAACCCTGAACAGCTTGTGGGCTTAACGTTTATATCTCCACGTGTTGTAGACTTTTCCCATGGGAATCTCTTTTATGAGTAGCTCGACCTCATTAAGATGATCCTAAGCACGTTGAAAGTACAACTTTAGATGAACGCCATTTCCACGCAGGCAGAGAGAGGAGGCCGCTATTTGAGCAGAGGGGAAGAGACCTGTATGGTGACCATTTCTGTAAGGTGTTTGAACTGAATCTGAAAACTCTGTGAACCGCTACTGCGGTGGCTGTGGCAGCAGCAGCAATGCTTGAGCAACGCCCAGTACCGCACTGGGGCTGTTTTGCTCCACGGAGGTAGCATGGCCATGGGGCAGGGCTGGTTTGGTGCAACCCACATGTGGGAGCTGCCAAGGGAACCAGCTGAAACTCAGGCCAAGACCTTCCGTGTCCCAGGGCACTGTGTGTGGCACCTTGACAACATGCACTTCCTACAGTGACTGCCCCTGCCCCCAGAGTAAAAATCTCTGAGGGGGGTAGAGCTGCACCCTTGGGAGAAGGGGCTGAGCCGGCCTGGTGCAGACTGCCAGAGGTGGGTAAACGAGCACAAGCCACCTCAGCTCCCCTTAGTGCCTTATTCCTCCCCCCTCAGCCCCGCCCCAGCGTGACGCAACGGAGGGGGTGGGGCCTGGGCGGGGGCGGAGCTCACGCAGCCGGGAGCGGATCACGTGAGGCACCGCCCCTCGCCGTGCGCTGGGATTGGCTGGGCGGAGCCGCGTGCGGCGCGGGGCGGGGCTGTCTGCGGGGGCGCCTGGGAAGGTGGCGGCGTCGGCTCGCGTCCGCTTCCGCCGGTGCCGGAGCCGGAGTCGCGGCTGGGGCGCGATGCGGCGCTGCGCTCGCCCATAGCCCCTAGCCCGGCGCGGGGCGGGGCCGGGCCGGCGGCGCCGGGCTCCATGGGCAACACCGTTACCTGCTGCGTGTCGCCGGACGCCAGCCCCAAGCCCGGCCGGGCCCGCGCGGGCGCGGGGGGCGCGGCGGGGCCCGAGGGCCGGGCCGACGCCTACCAGGTTGCGGCCAGCACAGCCGAGGCCGAGTCGGGGGACTCCGACCCCGGCGGCTGCGGCTCCCACCTGCAGCACATCAGCGACCGCGAGTTCCCGGATGGTGAGCGCTGGGCGGGCGAGCCTTGAGGAAGGGGCCGCTTCTGCCGGGAGGGCCCCAGGGCAGCAGCGGGCTCCCTGCGGGCTCGGGGGGCGGGGGCTTGAGGCCTGTGCCGTAGGGGTCTGGCGGGTGACAGCCCGGCTGGCTGGGCCCCGTGGTTTGAGGCAGGAGCCGCCACTCTGACCCGTCCGTGTTTTCCGTTCTGGTTCTCCTCCACCGCCTGAGAATCGCCTGCTCTCTCACGAGTGCGTGCCAGGAGCTTGTGCTGTGCATGTCCCTGTGGGAAGCCAGGTTATCGCTGTCTTCTCAAAATGGGCTCAAGATGAGACAAAGACACGTTTCAGACCAAGGAAACTTTTGGTAGAAGCTGGTGAATTGATGTAGTTGCATGGGCGGGGGGCACACATCTCACTGGCCCTGGATTTTGCTGCCTAGTTAGCGGCCACACAGCTCTTTCCTTTTTCTTTCCCTTCACCGATACCTTGTCCAATTCCCAGCCAAGCACAGGAGGAGGTTAAAGAAAGAGAAAGCAGCGAAAGTGATTAGACAGCTGCAATGAAGTCATGCGAAAGAGCTGGGTTTCCATTGGGAAAGGGTGGGTGACACCAGCAGGCAAAGTGTTTCAGAAGACAGTATGGTTTTAAGCTGTGATGGAGACCTGGCTGACTTTGGATGTTTGTGGAAGGGGGATGGGAGCTGCTGCATTCCTAATCTGTGCTTAACGGAAGGAAGGAAAGGGGTGGGGGTGAAGGAATTGGAAATTACAAAGGTTTGCAACATGATAACATCATGGCAGGACAAGGGCAATTAATAATCTGGCCATGCAGGAAGATGAGTTATAGCAGTAGATTTACTGCACTGATGGTCTCTTTTTCACACAACTTTTGGTATTCTGCACTTCCTCATTTAATCAAGGATGTTGGATGTTGTCTGTTCAGACCGTTTGCAATTAAACATGGTTATTCCCGCGATTAGTAAGAATTACTCTGTAATATGTCTTCTTCCTAACCATGCATAGGAAGCTGTGGCAGTTTGATGCTGTTATGGGAATTGTCTAGAGATTACTCGGTTGCTTACTGATACTTGTGTTTGTTTGAACATCAGTGTATACATTGCATGCCTCTGGCTGGGTGAAACATTGCAGGTGAGTTTGCATTCTTTAACCTTTGACTCAAAGAAGAAAGCTGGACTTTTCATAACTGTAACAACTGCACCTATGCAAGACATGCATGGTTTGAGAGACAGCCGGTTTGCCATCTGGTGTGTAGGATGTATGCAATAACACTTAACGTTGATCTTCTGTTCTTGTTTCTGAACTTAGGGACATGTTTTTTTTGGCAGTTGGAATGAAATTGGTTGCAGAAGAGCACAAGGAAATTGTAGAAGTGAAGTTAAACTTCTGTGGTTCTGCACACAACCATATGGCACAGCTGTTGTTATAGAAATGAAATCAAATAGAACAGTCAGTTTCTTGGCTATCCTTTGAGACAGCTGCGTAATGCAGCAATGGGAGAAATTACACTTGCAGTTTAGAAAAGGGTATGATTGCAGGGAACCAGTACAGAGCCTGTGGAAAACCCCTCTCAAATCCATTTTGGTAGGAGATAGTTGTTGAATTCTCTAAAAGTTCTACTAATCTGAGCAGAAAGCTTAAGCCAGTGATTCTCATCTAGAGTGTCCTAGCACCCTAGAGTACCACCAGTTCCTTCCAAGAGTTGTGCAGAGTTCCCTGCAAATGTTAAGCATGCAGACATATTTCATGAGACAGAGTGATTTCAAATAGGAATTCATAATGTTAAAAACATTCTCATCTGTTGTGACCATGAATCTTTTGCAGCAGAAAAATTGTTCTATTATTTTTCTGGACTCAAAACTGAATGAAAACAAGAGGTGACATTTTCTGATGGGTGTGTTGAGTCTCATAAGGGGTGCTTTGAGCCTAAAAGAACTGAGAGCCACTGACCTAAGCCAAATAAACCTAGTCAGAAATAAGGGTTACTTTCTGTTTGAATCAGGTCAGTCTTGCAACTAATACTACAGCCATTCAAAACAGCAGCAAGTTCATTCAAATATCACCATTGGCTTTGGAGCTGGGAAGCATTTAATTTTATGTTTGCAGCTGTTATGATAGAGCAATACAATCCAGAGATAATGTAGTGGCTACAAATTGGTTTTGTGGCTGTTGAAACTTTGTTCTTGAGGCTGGACATAATTCTAGAATTTGAGATGCTTACCTCATACCATTTATAGAAGACATTAGTGGTGCAGTTATTTGTAAAGTTCTGTTTGTTTTTCCCTTTTACATTCATGTGACCTTGGAGAGATTTTGCAACAATAAATGACTGTCCTGGCTACCTGCTGCTTCTGGGTTTCAGTATATTTGGTTTTTGTGTACAGGGCTGCTGAACAAGAATTGAGTTTTTGGAATCTTGGAGTGATATACCTATGCAAATAGACTACTGTGGAATGATTATTTTATAAAAGTATTTCAGGGTCTAAAATGTGACAACCTAAATAGTTGACTTTACAACATAACACACTGCAAGATTAAAAAAATCAAACTAAGACGTTCTTATGAAGGTATAGCCTGGGAAGATGACAGTTACAGTTTTACAGTCAGTCTCCAAATACAATGAACTCTAAATGTGGCTATTGGTAGCTCTGTTGTGCTGTCTCCAGGCCCCGCAAGCATCTGATAGAACTCTACAAATTCTATACTCTTTACTGTTGTCATTAGTGATATTGATTAATCTAGTCCAGCAGATTTATGAAAGGGGTGGTGTAATGGGTTGACTGTTCTTCCTATTTCAATAACTGCAGGATTGGAATGTGTTATTGTTAGCCAGTTTCCTTTCCTCAAGTGATTAAAACAATAGCAGCAAAGGAAGTAGAGGTCATTAGGATTACTCTATTCCTTTCTCAATCTTAGCTATTTTTTGAGAAATTCTTCTACTGACTAGAGCAAGCATCTAGAATTTGGAAGTGATAGTAGAGACTTCCTTCTAAATTTCTGGGTTGAATCAGAATCATAGAAGTAGGTTCGGAAGGGACCTTCCAAGATCTTCAAGTCTGACCCTCCACCTGGGTGGGAGAAAAGACTGGACTCAAATGAGTCCAGCCAGGTAGTCATCAAGCCTCTTCTTAAAGATCCCCAGGGTAGGAGCCAGCACCACTTCCCTAGGAAGTTGGTTCCAGCTCCTAGCCTCCCTAACTGTGAAGTAGTTCTTGCAGATGTCTAATCTAAATCTACACTCTAATAATTTGTGTCCATTGTTCCTTGTCATGCCAGAGGGTGCTAGGGGAAACAGTGTCTCCCCTAAACCCTTCTAGTCCCCACCCCCCAATGAGTTTATAGACAGTCACCAGGTCCCCCCTCAGCCTTCTCTTGTGACGGCTGAACAGGTTTAGGTCCCGCAGTCTTTCAGTGTAGGGTCTGCCCTGTAGTCCCCGGATCATGTGAGTGGCCCTCCTCTGGATCCTTTCAATGTTGTCCACATCCCTCCTGAAATGGGGCGCACAGAACTGGATGCAGTACTCCAGCTGTGGCCTGACCAGCGTTGCATAGAGGGGGAGGATCACCTTCCTGGCTCTACTTGAGATGCACCTGTGGATGCACGACAAGGTCCGGCTAGCCCTGCCAACCATGACCTCGCATTGCCAGCCCATGTTCATCTTGGAGTCAGTAATGATTACAAGATCCCTTTCTGCCTCCGTGCTCTCAAGAAGGGAGTTTCCCATTCTGTAAGTGTGCTGCTGGTTTCTACTGCCTAAGTGCAGCAAGCACCCTGCACTTGTCACTATTGAAACACATCCTGTTTATGTCAGCCCACTCCTGTAACCTATCCAGGTCTTGTTGCAGTCTTTCCCCCCCTACTAGTGTGCTCACCTCACCCCAAATTTTGGTATCCTCAGCAAATTTAAACAGGTTGCATTTCACCCCGTCGTCCAAATCGCTGATGAAGAAATTGAACAGCGCAGGCCCAAGACCGAGCCCTGGGGGACTCTGCTGCCCACTTCCCCCAGGTCGAATATGACCCATCCACCACCACCCTCTGAGTATGACCCTTGAGCCAATCTGCAATCCATCTGAATGTGTAGGCATCAATGCCACAGTTGCCTAATTTTTTAATGAGGATGGGGTGGGAGATGGTGTCAAAGGCCTTGCTGAAGTCTAGAAAGACTACATCCACGGCGACACCTGCATCCCTTGCCTTTGTGACCTGATCATAAAAGGCAATCAGGTTGGTCTGACATGACCTGCCCCTAATCAAACCGTGTTGGTTGCCCTTGAGCATCATTTCTGAAGCGGGCCCATCACAGATGTGCTCCTTGAGGATCTTCTCAAAGAGTTTCCCAAGGATAGAGGTAAGACTGATGGGCCTATAGTTGCCCAGGTCCTCTCTCTTCCCTTTTTTGAAGATGGGGACCATGTTAGCTATCTTCCAGTCATCCAGCACCTGGCCCGAGCACCACGAGCGCTTGTAAAGCCATGCCAAGGGCCCTGCAATAACCCCAGCTAGCTCCCTCAACACCCTGGGGTGGAGAGCATCTGGACCCGCTGACTTGAATACGTCCAGCCCCTCCAGAAGCTGTCTAACCCGGTCCTCCCCAACCTGAGGTCTGGAGGTGTTCCCCTTGAGTCCATCTGGCATCACAGCGGGGAAGCCCCGGTTCCTGCACAAGAAAACAGAGGTGAAGAATTGGTTAAAGAGTTCTGCTTTCTCCTCTGACGCATCCACCAGATTGCCCGGCGTACTTTGCAGGGGCTCTACATTTCCCAGTGCCTTCTTCATCCTCCCTATATATTTGAAAAAGGACTTATTATTATCCTTGATCTTGGATGCTAGTCCTAGCTCTATGTCCGCCTTAGCTTTCCTGACAGCCTCTCTACAGGCCCGAGCAGAGGAGGTATACTCCTCTTTGGAGCTAGCACCCCCTTTCCACTGGGTGTACACCGCCTTTTTGGCAAGCAGGCATTCCCAGACATCCTTGGTGAGCCAGGGGGGCTTTCGGGCACTCTTGCCCCCCTTGCATCGTGTTGGGATGGACTCCCCTTGGGCCCTGAGTATTGTTTCCTTAAGGAACGACCACTCGTCCTGGACACTGAGTTCTCCTGCCCTCAAGGGCCCAAGCGCCTCACCCACTAGTCTCCTCAACTTGTTGAAGTTGGCCCTCCTAAAGTCTAGGGCTACCATCTTGCTGCAGGCCCTTGACACCCTGCGCTGGATGGTGAATTCCAGCAAGCGATGATCGCTATCGCCCAGGTGGTCAAGAACCTGGAGGCCCCTTACCAGGTCATTGCCTGTGGCCAGGACCAGGTCCAACAGGGCGTTTCCTCTGGTGGGACCGTGCACCTCCTGGATTAAGTGGAGGTCCTGTATCTCAGCCAGGAACCTCCTGGAACCGTCTGTCCTGGCTGACTGTTCCTCCCAGCAGATGTCCGGGTAATTAAAATCACCCATGACAACTACATCCCATGCCTTACATGCCTCTGCAAGTTGGCCCGAAAATTCCGGGTCCAGCTCCTCCCCTTGGTTGGGGGGTCTGTAGTAGACCCCCACCGTCAAATCGCTCTCCCCATGGTCCCCTTGAATCTTAACCCAGAGCACTTCAGCCTGCCCGTTGTCTAACCCCATTCTGCTGGCAGAGGATGTGCAGTGCTCCTTGACATAGAGTGCCACACCCCCACCTTTCCTTCCTTCTCTGTCCTGCCTGTAAAGCCTATAGCCCCCAGTGCTAACTGCCCAGTTGAATGCAGTGCTTTGGAGCATGGTTGGAAAACGAAGCAGATAATACACTGGCCTTTATTTAACTGAAATTTTGAGTGGAGCTTTAATGTATGTTAAAATTGCTAACAGGAATTTGAAAGCCTACAGCTGAGGTGTGAACCTCTTTTAACCTTTTTTGCTATGAGGAGTAATTTGAGGTGCTCACTCAGGCTTGTATATTTAAATGAGGAATATTTTTCCCATTTTACCAACGTGGAATCTTGATGGATCAATTGCAGCTAGTTAATGTTGATAAAAAGAGAAACTAAGATATGATGAGGAAAAAACAGTACTATCGTACATAAATCCAAGCGATTAAGATCCACTTCTTTGCTGAAGATGTCAGAGCTCTTAATTTTTAAGTGAAGTTCGTATTCAGTGGTTATGGGCTTGCTCAACAAACCTAGTAGTTGGCCATTAATTTATCTGTTGTTATTAAGGACTAAATCACAGTAAGTCACTTTATTTTATTAACTTGCATTATGCACTGTACTCATAATGATTACTATGTATTCCTGAACAGCAAGATGAATGCTGTTTAAATAGAAAGTGTATATGTCCAGAACAAAAATAATCTGTGTACCTTTCACAGAATGGGGGTTTACAAGACTGATCTGAAATCACCTTAGGCTTATCCTCCAAGGCACAGCCTGGTACACTTGCTCCAGGAGCTCAGTAACATTACTTTTATTACACGTGTCCAGTCCAGTCCAGAATTGAACAGGAAATAGCAATGTGAAAGTCATTAGTGGGACATAGCATCACTAAGTAAACTTTTATAAACAAATTTATTTTTGCTAAAGCTTGACTTACTCATATTTGCTTTACATGATATATTGAACTAATAGAAGATTATGAACAAGGAAAACTTGAGTTTGCCTTTCCTAAGCACCATCCAAGTACATGAAGCTTGGTCATATTAAATGTTTCAGGCTAAGGTTAATTGCATTGTAGTTGCCAACTGATGGCTTAATTGAGCAGCGAGTGTTCACCCTGATTGTATGCAAGCAGCATCCAAGAAAATTGTGCGTCTGTTTTTAATTGCCCATCAAGGCTCTTCCTAGTTTTAGTAATAGCAGATGGCTGCCAGCTTTTAGCTCTTTACATGCTATTTAAGGTTTCTTGCCCTGATTACAGTTTGTTAATAGATATGTTTTAGACTTGTTTCCCATGTAACCCTAACCCTCACTGCCCTATCTAGGTTAACTTTATAGGGCTGTTGGCCTCCTTGTCACCTGCTGACTTTTTAGTCAGATCTTTTGTCCTCTAGTCTTGAAGGCCTGGCTTAGTTTTACTGGACTACAGTGAAACTTGTCTCAGTTACACTCTGAGAGCATCTTTTCCCTTTTCAGGCTTGGAGTTCAGCACTTCTGAACAGTGTTTTTCATGATTCACATAATCAAACATAGCAGGAAAAGAGCACTGATCCGCTGAATTAGTGTGCCTGTGCTCTTTGGAGTCAACTGATGCTCTTTTGTTTTAAGAATCTGAAGATCAGTTGGAAAAGGTACTGAGTGGGTTGGATAATCAAGAAGGGCATAGAAATCCAGATGGGATATCAGGGGGCACCAAATGAAATGTGGTAGCCATATATAGGTAATATGGTGTCGGGGGGTGTGGGGTGGTGAAGAGGCAGGAAATAGGTGAGGGGGAAAGAAAAATGAAAGTTGCGTGTGTATGTACCAGAAGTTTTCAAAACCAGGCCGAGAATCTTGTTAATAGGGATCAGCCTATTACTTCCATGTTGTCAACACTGGAACAATATTTGAAACGCCTATTACTAGTTAAAAGCCCAGACAGAAGAAGGTGGCTTCCCAGTGGAGTCCAGAAGCAGCGTCATACCAAAAAGGGGAGTCCTTTACTTAATTCTTCTTAATGTGCTTAATCGCTACTGTGCATCCATTGTTATCTAGAAACATACTGATAAACTGTAGTCTGACCTGCCTAATGTACAGTCAGTAAATTTTGATGCAAAAGATCTAAGTTCTGTTCATTTTTTATATTTAATTTTCATGTTAACTAACCTAAAGTACGTGGGAGTTGAATTTTCATCCAACTAAAGTGTTTGCAAGCTCAATTTAAAAAAATTAAATAAAAACACCCCAAAAAGCAAAATTCCAATATGAACTTTTTGATGCAACCTAGTAGACCTCTGAGTTTGCTTGCTTAAGTAAAAGAAGTTGTGAATAGAAGACAAACTTCACCATAAACAATCATGATCTGTTTCTTTGCTCCTTCTGTGCCCTTCTCTTTTTCTCCTGGGTTTTATGGCTGTCATCTTGTTCTTCCCTTTCTCTCCTGAAAACAAAAAACCAAAATCTTTAAGCTCTTTCTCTTGTGATTCTTCCCAGAATTGCAGGTGGTATATAATCTTTGCACAAAACTTCAGTTATTGACTTCTTTCAAGTGGTGAACAGCAGTTATCTGGTCAGAGGCGCTTCTGGAGGCAATGTACTGAGTGCCCATTTTATAGAAATATTTTCCCAGGAATAAGTGTAAAGTTTTCACTGTCAACTGGGAATTGATAATAGGGAATGAAAATACTGTAAGTTTGTCCACCACTCCATTTCTGCTTGTGTGCTTTTGTGCTACTGGTAACCAAACAACCTTTATTTTCTTTTTCCCCTTTCAGCTTTACCTCCACTAAAATTTTCAAATATTTCTGTATCCAGAGAATTTAAAATGTTATGTTGTTTTGATTGAGGTTCATGTTATAAGTACTAGCTAGATATGAAAAGCCAACTGAAGTTCATACGGACAAAAAGCCTCTTCATCCATCACAGCATGAGCCTTCAGACCTGTAGAACTTTTGTCTTGGCTATAACGGAAATTTAAATGTCAAGAGAGATTTATTTTTTGTCTCATTATGCAGGGCAGGGGAGAAAATGTACAATATAGTAACCTGATGGGTTTGACATAAGTGAAATTTTGAATTGCATTTCAGGTTACCTTCCTTCAAGGATTCTGTGGTCTGTTTACAGCTTAACTGAGAATTCTGTTTCCTGCATCAATGTAAATAATACCTTCATGTTCTTGGTTTAAAAAAAAAATTAGACTGATGGATCTGTTAGGCTTAAACTTTGTGCTTCTTGGTAAGGAACTGACCTTACTGCAGAAGGTATGGAAAGCTCCATTATACAAATAGGAACAAAAATTATCTGAATAAGCACTTAAGATAAATAGAACTGGAATTTTAAAACCTTTCACCTCCACCTCCTTCCTGATTCTGTCACTGGAAACCCTTCTCGTTTGCTTTGCTTCTCCAAACTGCAAGGTTTCATGTCTAGACGCAGCAAAAGATGTGGCTAAGAGCAATCAGTTTTTAGGACATAGCATATAGTGAATTTCAACCAGGGTGTTGTGGCAACCTAAGGTGTTTTGAGATCCTTCTATAGCTGCTCCAGGGTGTCATGCAGTATTAGTCCTGTTACCTGCTCATGAGAGAAACCCATAAATTTCAAATAGGAATTCCTAGTGTTAAAAACATTCAATTTATTGTGTTCTTTCTCAGTTTTTTTGCAACAGAAAAATGCTAAAAATAAGTGAAAAGTAAGAGCTGGCATTGTCTTGAGGGGTGCCTTGAATCTTTAAAAAAAAAAAAAAAAAAAAAGTTGAGAATTACTGGCATAGCAGAACCTGATTGGGAGAAGTGCTGTATAGAAGACCAATTAATAGGTGGAAAAATCAGCAGGGACATGAGATTTCTTAGATCTGGGTGTGGGAAGTAACTTCAGTCCTCTAACAATGCTTCCTTAAATAAAGACAAAGATTGGGAGGATGCAGCAGAACACTACTGGAAACTTGGAGTACAGTCTTCATCCTTGTTCTCATCCTTGCTTAGGACCCATCAACAAATAAAGCCATCTGGAGGGTTCTGAGTTAACTTTTCCATGTTATTCTGTTCAATTAGAAGGAGCAAAGAAAGTTAAAGTACTGAAATAGGTATAAAAAGTTGCATAAAAACACAGTCCAATATCTGTAAAGAAGATAACAGTAAAACATTATCCCAGGGTGAGAGAGAGAGAGACTGCTTAAAACTCTTGATTAGAATTTGCATTTAAGTATGCTGTGGGATTGACTTATAATCAGAAGAATACATTATCTAATTCAATTTTAGGGGACAGACACAGGGTTTTTTCCTTTTGAATATTTGTTGATAAGTTCTAGATAAAGCCCTTGAACCACTCCTAGTTTATCCCTGTCCTTTCAATGAAAGGATATTGACACTGCTGTCACCCTCTTGCTATACATAATGGCAAGTTGAAGGGTATTTTGATGTTTTGGGCATTCTGTCTGGTAGTTGTATGTAAGAGTTAGTTCCTGAAGTTTATAAGAGTAGGTCAGATGAACACTTTTCTGAGATGGTTTTGACCAGGGATGTCAAACACATGACTCATGGGCTGGATCCAGCCTGCAGAGCCATCTCATTGGGCCTGTGGGGCTCCTTGAGGGGCTAGGAATTCAGAGAAAGGGGCAGGCTCCATCACTCTACCAAAATCTGAGATCCTGTTAGGGACATGTTTCCTCTGCAGGTAGTAAGCAACAGTTGTGTTAATCCCTGTGGCTTCCTGATACTGCTCACCCTGGCAGTCCATATCTTCCCTTTAAGAAGATGGTTGGTCCAGGGTTGACTCCTGAAGAGCCTGGTGAGTTTGATTTCATCTTCCAACTCTCTCTGGTTTAGATGAGGATGGAACCTGCTTTGACCAGGCAGTCTGGCTTTACTTAAGCCAAAACATCCTCATTTTTGTCATGTATGGCATAAAATACTGGCTTACTACAATAGTGTGCACATCAGGTATAAAGTTGTTGCACCAGATTCCTGTCTGTTCTAAAATCCAAAAAACTGAATTTGGACATTTGTAAAATTTAACTTTTAACAGGATTGTTCTGAGCAGTTATTCTGGAATAAAATGGAGTAATTAAAGTCTGAAATTGGATTAAGAATAGCCAGAGCCACTAGATTGGGAAAGTACTGGTTGATGCCTGCACTAATATTAAAAGGTAATTTGAACAGCCTTCCTGTAACTCATAAAATCCCAAATCTCATATTTAAAATATACTTTTTAAAAACAATTTTTCATTTCCCTCATTTAAAATGAAGTCAATAATAAATAGTACTAAACCTGCTTAGTCAGAGGGCCTAATATGCAAACTGCATATTTACTTAACTTTATTCCATGTTGTCCTTTTTCAGAGATTTGATGGAATGTGAGATGTGTGATGGGCTACTAATCCAGTATATTTGATAGTAGTAAATATTTTTTTTTCCTTTCTCTCTTCTGACCCATCCCTTGTATGCAAGGCAAAATTGTGATGAAATGTGGGAAACACCTTCTATAATCTGCATAGATAGAAAAAATAGCTGCTGACAGATGCATCAGAATATCTGTACACTGATCAATGAAATCTGTTGGGCCCTAACATTAAATGGGTCAGGCATAACAATTTCTGAAAGTTCTTTGCTTCATCTGAATATTTTTCTCCACCCAGTCACACTCCTCTCAAACTGTGGTTTGAGTTTTGTTTATTTTTAAATTGGGTCTACCTCCCTATTTGGGAATTTGTGGTCCCTCTTACAGTCTGCCTCTCTGTCCACATAAAATAATACCTGCAACTCTGCACAGCAGATCAACAGTATAACAGGAAAATTATGGAAGCCTGTTTCCTTTCTCTTAAACCTTGAAAAGTCAGAAGCCATTTTGGGATGCATTTGGTAGCTGTGTTAGTCTCAGACAAAAATAAATGCAAAACTCTAGAGCTCTTGGTTTAGAGAGGATACCTTTTATTAGACCAACTAAGACATCGCAAAAATGTTACCTTTTTCTGCAAGCTTTCAGACGCACACACCCTTCCTTAGGCTCAGGGAAAAATAAAGCTGATAAAAAGTCCCCATAGGTAGAAAATAAACTTCCTTTTCTGTAGAGGAAGCTGAAGGTGGAAGTCTGTTCCTCTGGGTCTCTTTACACACTCATGGACCCAGAAGCCATTTCATGCAGTTAAATAGACATATACTGCAGAATATGCTGTCTCAGAATTCTCAGCAGGGGCTATGAATTAAATCCACTTGGGTTATGCTGCAGTGCAAATAGCAGTGGCATGATTCTTCTTGTGGGACTACCACAGGGGGATCCTGATAATGCAGTGTTAATAAGGCCACATACAGCTTTAACCCATGAAATGCTTGTGGGGTTTTTTTTGTTTTTTTTGTTTTTTTTTACAAAAGAGCATCTATTAAACATTTGCCAGATATTAGACCACAGCCTTCATTTTCTGGTACCTTTTTAGTCTAAGTAGCAAAGATAAAAGACATTGCTTTAGTTAGTTTCTTACCAAGTCAAACTGTCCTAAGGGCAGCTGTAACAAAGAAGGAAGACTCGCTTCCCAGTATTAACACTTTGAATTGAGTAATCCACAGCCCTCCTTGTATAAAAACACTGATCCATTTTAAATATGTATGAATAAGGGGTGTCACTGCACTTGAAAGTTTTTAATATATTGTCACTGGTGCCTGAAAGAGAAGCTGACATTGCATGCTAAATTTCAAAATAATTCTCTTTAAGAACTTTGTGGCCGGATTCTGTGTTCCTTCATTATGTAATACAAGTAGTACTTGCTCTTTACCAAGGAATGGAGCTGTAGTCCTTGAAGATGATCAGTTTAACAATGACCAGCTATGTGGCCCTGTGCAGGTAGGATTGATTTCCTATGGAGAAGGAATGAATGGTTAGAAATGTATAAGGATCCTATTCTTACACAACTGTGGTTAATATTAGGAAGGGTAATTTATAATCATGATGGAGATGCGACTATGGAAAAAAAAGCACTTCCTTACTCAGACCTTGTCTTTGCATACTTTCACAGAGCCCACCACAGTCCCTGCTGCAACCAGTGAGTGCGGAGCTTTTTGTTTTTTTGTTTGCTGGGAGGCTGAGCTGGGCGGGAGTGGGGCAAGGCAGACATGGGGGGCTTCTTCCGTGGCTCCCCCCGTTCGGGGAGAAGCAGGCACAGCTGGAGGAGCTGTGGGAAAACCTGCAGTTGCCTGGCTGTGCCTGCCTTTCCCTGGCTGATCTGAATCACTCTGAATCTTTTCCAAATCTATTTGGAGGCTTCGGATTCAATTCAGACCTTTTACTGAGTCTCCCAATTTGATATGGATTATGAGGTTCAGCTGCCAAATCAAGCCGAATCTCCTCCAAATTGAATCGGTGATCGAAGCTTTGCACAGCCCTAATAGACATAGCTAGATCTAGATAGATAGATGTGTGTGTATATCTAGATCTATATATCTAGATATTTTTAAATTAGAATCAGTCTATGGAAAAATGAAATGAATTCTGTCCCCTGTGAATCAACAAGACACTGATTTTACTTTCTGTGCAAATCTACTGAATGTGCCAGGTATTGACGGTTTAATCTGAAGACTGTGTGGCATCGGGCATATCAGTGGATATAACTTGGATCATAGAAATTATGGGTGTAGCATGGAAAACGAAACTTCTTGTGTTTTCAGTCCAGCGGCTAGTTTGCAGACATGAAGATCAAAAGTAAAATTCACACAGCTGATATGGAAATAGAACCTCACAATGCTATTTTGGTCACAATTTTGGAATAGAAATGCACTAAAGTGGCTTGAAGGAAATGGATCATGAAACACCACTTCATCTGAATTCCTAACCATGTTGGGAGTAATAAACTTCACTCTCCCAAGCATCCTGACATATCTGTTAGTCTTATGCCTGTTTTTGTTTTATTTTTTTATTGGGGCTGTTAAATAGCCAGGACCTTTCTGCTCTGATAGATGATAAAGGAAGGGCACTACAGTCATTAATCAAACTGTCAGCCTGCTGGGCCAGAGAAGAAATCCAATCTAGAGCAATGAGATGCTTTTATGACTTAATGGTTTAAATATGTGCTGTATCAAAATGTTAGTGCTCTAAAAGATATTGTCCAGTGAAGCAGAGGATGGTAATAATGCTATCATGGGAAATAAATTACTGTAGGACTCTAAACTATTGTGAATTCCCTTGCTATAAAACTGTCAGAGGGAGTGTTACTTGGGTAAGAGTGACGCTCTGTCATCTGCATTCTCTTCTAAAGTTAGCTAATGTAATGCAGTGTATAAACACCTATCGCTAGGTGTTTGGTGTCCAACGATTCAGTTGTTGAAAAGCAGTTTGTATGGCTAGAAAACTTATTTTATAATCATGTATATGAATACAGTTGGAGCCTAGGTGCTGGGTTGATGTCAGGGGAAGGACATAATATGATCTGCCATGGGACAGGCACCATAATATGATCTGCCATAACATGATCTGCCCATGGGATAGGTACATGCCAGCATCAGTGCAGGGAACAGCGGCACTGGTGGTTACAGAGGTTTGCTTTTAGCTTGTCCTTCAGCTAAAACAATTTATAAATGGGTATTGTGAAATAGAGAAGCAAGAGTGAACGTCAGTTCCCTGTCACTCTACCTGACCTGGTTGGTCCGGATAACTTGACGGCTTTGGTGCTGCTTGAATTATTAACTTTATTAAAATCCCGAAATTTGCAGATGTGCATGTACACACACCCAATCTTCCCCTGCCTTGCCTCCTCCCCCCTTGCAAATTTTGGGCATTGTAGTTCTGTATAGGGATGTATACTACCAAGATTTAATTTCACAGTTGTGAATCTGGTGAGGCATTTGCCTTCTACTGGCTTTCACTTCTGGGAAGTCATCCTGTGGTGGACATTCAGATTTCTTGATACTTTTTTACCTTGTTTTTTTTACTATTTTACCTTGTTTTTTCAGCCCTTTCTATGGCTTTGGCTGTTATTTTCCTCTTCTGTTCTTGTTTCTGCCCTTTCTGTCCCTGTTCTTCTACAGTTCTTTTGGGATAGCTGTCTTACCCACCACACACCACGGACTAGCAGAGCCGACTGTTGTGCAGCCCTGCCCTTTGCCACTGATTGGAGGGGGACAGGGTCGGATGACAGGCAGCCCTCTCAGCTAATCACTGGTGAGGGGCAGCAGCCATCTTGCCGCCTTGTCAGCAGCCTCCCTCCACCCTTCCCTAGGGTGGGCTGTGTGGCTGGAAGGACTGCTGGGGAGCCAGCATCTTATTTTTTTTAGTAAGTCCCTCTTCCCCCACCCCCCACAACAGAGGTTGCCCAATTTCACAGTTTCTGTGAAATCCACACAGTCACAATTTGGATGGGTCCCTAATCATCAGGGATCTGGGTTTTTTGTCGCTTGCTTGTGGCCGGCTGTGGGAAAGCAGTGCAGGGTGTGGCAATGGCAGTGGTGGCTGCCACCGTGCCACTTGCCCACAACCGGCTGTGTGCAAGCAGCGTGGAGCATGGCAGCAGTTGTGCAGGGGTGGCCACAGTATGTGAGTCTCCCCTCTCCCCTGGGCAGGCAGGTGTGTGTGGCCCGTGGAAGGGCACCACTGCCCTCGACCCCCCCGCCCTGCTCCTGGGACCAAGCACAGAGATGCACTCCCTCCCTTCCCTGTCCCCCCTGCTTCTCAATCTAGATCCCCCATCCCCTTCCTTTTCACCTGCCCTGCCCCTTCCCCACACACACACCTACTTGTGTGTGTCTGTCTGTGTATGCATGTGTGCATCTGTGCCTGTGTGTGGGGAGAGTGAGGGGCACCAGCAGGGCTGGGGGGTGCTTTAATTTTAAGGATGGATTTTGGGAGTTTGATCAGAGAATTTGCAATTTTTTGGAGGAATGCAACTATGGTAGTCTTGCTGCCACCTTGACTATTGCTGAGATAAGAAAGCTAGGTACATTTACAACTTTAATTAGGTGTTTGTTGCATGGATCTTGTCCCAGGTGAGAACAACATAATGTCTCTTGGTGCTTTGTTCCGCTTGTAGTTAGAAGTAAGATGTTTAAGCATATGACTTGCAGCATTTTTAGCATTAGATTGACCTTCTCCCCGTCTTTCTTCCTTGAGGTGAGCTGTGAGAATGAAGCAGGTCAGAATAATCAGAGAAACAAATTTATTATCTTCATCAATTAAACATAAAGCAGTTTTTTCCAAGAAAATTAATAAAGATGTCTGAAAAGTAAAAGAAATACTAGGGAATCAAAGCTCATGGAAGAGGTGATATCTTGTATTAGATCAACTAGGTATTTGCAAACAAATTGTTTTATTTATTTGCAAGCTTTTGGGTACACACACCCTTCATCAGGCATGGGAGAAAGCAGAGACTGTAAAAGTTCTCTTAGGTAGAAATGAAAATTCATGTTTTGTATTCATAGGGAAATATTATGTCACTTGATATAACTTAAAGGAAAGAAAAAAACATTGTTCTTTGCTCCTTTCATCCAATTTTTTCACTGAGCTACTGTACAGCTATAGGCAAACCAAAAATTTGCTTCTCATAGAATGCCCATTGTGGCATAAGTACCAAAGGCATTCTGTTACAGTTAGCTTATGACCAAGGATCCTGGTTTTTCTTTCCCATGGGAAAACAGAGAAAACCACAGATTTACCCTTTTTATCAGAGAAAATGCAGATTTCTCCTTTTAGCAGAGAAATGCATGGATTCCCTGCTTTTGCAAACAGCTCTGCTGGCTGGTTTGCCTGGAAGGGAATGGGGAGGGGGAAGGACGGGGCCTGAGGCTCTCAGTCAGCCACAGCTCTGCTCTGCTCAGCTTCACTCTTCGCTCCTGGAGCCTGAGGTAAGTGGGGCTTGCAGGTGCTGGGTGCCCTTCTGGCAGGGTTGTGGGCCATGGCTGGGGGACACTAGCAGGGCTGGGGAGGGGGGGAGCTGGCCCCGCCCCCACCTGAGCAAGCAGAGCAGTGGGGGAGCCGGCTCCATGCTATTTCTGCTGCAGCTGCCTGCTGTTAGGGACAAGGAGCTGCAGACTTGCATCCCTGGCCCCATTCCCTGACAGCTGTGGGCCTCCTCCAGCAGGGCCCCCGGGGCAGGGGCTGTGGGTGGGGGCAAGAGACACAGGTAGGGCGAGGGGCTGTTGTGAGGCCAATGAGGGGCACCAGCAGGGTTGGGATGGCTTTGGGGGTGAGTGAGAGGCAGCTGCAGGGGGCATTGGGGGCAAGTGAGGGGTACCAGCAGGGCTGGGGGTGGGGGGCTTTAGGGGGCTTTTAATTTTAATACTGGATTTTGTGGGTTTTATCAGAGAATTTGTGACTTTGTTTTTTAGCAGAGAAAACCAAGATCCCTGCTTATGACCATCAGTTTTTATGGCATGCAGTCTAATGATGAATATCTGGTAACTAATAGTGATGCAGAGTGCTTCTACTCATGGGTTGCTGCTTTTCCAGGCCTAGATCGGTAGTAACTGCCAGTAACATTACTTGCTGTTTTAGGCCACCTGACAATCGCATGTGAAAGGTATTGATCTTAACCTGTTTTCTAATGGGTAGGAGTTAATATCAGAAACCAATCAAAATATAAATGTAAAGTAATAAAACTGACATTCTTAGAAATTTTAAGTATAGAAACAAGAAAGATAAGTGTGAAAAGTAAATGCCTTCTTAGCTTCAAATGCTGATTGTACCTCTTCTGTGGATAATGTGGTACTTCATTATACAGCTGTTAGTTTGACCCCATACGTGAGTGCTGCTGTGTTCACTCTATAAAAGAGGGAGATGGGACAACTTAATTGCATGAATAGACTGGGTTGCTTTTAGAAACTAATCAGGGGAGAAGATGATTCTTGAACTCACCCCCAGAATAGCTCTTGTGTATCCTATTTATATAGCAAGGGCTCAAAATTTATGAGACTTGAACTTATATATACTCCTGGACTGCTGTCAAAACAATGCTGTTGTACCGAGAGACCACTGATATTTATATATTTACTTATTTAAAATACCATATAGCTGGCCAGTGTCCAGGATGAAAATCAGTGTTGTATACCATTGAGAATTTGGAATGAAATGTGTAAGAGGAATATGCATGCTTGACTTACTGATTTATGAGAAATGTGTATACTGTGGCAAAAAGTAGGGGGGTTGATTGAAGGGAGGGGACATGTGAGAACCTGTCACAGTACTGTATAATATGCATTATCTTGGCTGCTAGTGATAGAGTTGGTATTTGTAATCTGAGGGTGTGATACTACATCAACACGTTGCCTTGAAACCTTTGATTATATAGACTTCTAGTTCGGTTTTACATAGTTCATGAAGTAAATGTGACATATAGAATAAATCCAGGAATAGGGTTCATCAGAATGACATACATAGACAAGAAATTGTTCTTTCCAGTTTGAGCAAGAGAGTGTAGTAGAAAATGATTTAATTCACTCAGACTGTGGAGCATGGGTTGGTATGTCTGCAATGTGATTCCCTCAGACCAGCTGTTCCTCTTCTAAACCTGATGCCAGATCGAAATAGCTGTGTGATGGTTATGACTCTTTCAGTGCTAGCAAATTTTATGGTGACTGCTGTGAACTTGGAGTGAGTTGTAGCTACTTTATGTCAGCTTTGATTTACTGCGTCAAGAGATCAGAGTAACTTTAACTCCTGACATTTACTTGCCAATAGTATACTGATAAATATTCAGTGTAGGAATTTTTTGAGGGGGGCAGGAGGGAGGTTTAGAATTCTGTTAAAAATAAGAATGCAAGAGAGCAATCTAAGTGTCCATGTTTGAATGCAGATCTGTTATCACCCCAGCAAAAATTTTCCCCTCTGAACACTTACCAGACTGCTGTGTCAGTACCCCATCACACCAAAGCAATGTGTTTTAATCTGTGCGTGTTATTTTCAGCAGGTACTTTTTGATGCACCTGGTGCCGATCCTCAGTCCAGAACCCCATTAGATTTCTCAGAGCTTGGTTTCCCTACGAACCCAGAAGTGGTGCAGCCACTAAAAAACATGTTAGTTGCTTAACATGTTTCCAGATCTGGTTCCGTTTCATGGCTTGCACTTCACTTCTTTAGATTCTTTTTTGGTCCTGGAGCCAATTTTTAAGGCTGACTTCATTCATTCTGTAGCTTTCCTCAGGATTTGAGCTCATGACTGACATGTCTTGTATTAAGATGATGATTGTACTAATTTTATAAAATTAATAAGTTGCATATTTACTGCTTAAGTAATCGCAGTAATATCTTGAAAAATGGTTTTATCCCTTTTTAAAATATTTGTGACTGTTTCCTATTAAAATTAATCTATAACAAATTCTGAGTTTTAGGTGACAAATTCAGCTTTCTGTTAGTGCAGACAAATTTTGGAATATAAAAAAAAAAAAGATGATGTTCTTTACAGAAGCTATTTCATTGCCAGTCTTTTTTTAATGGTTTTTTTTTTTAAATAATTAATTTGTTTATTTTATCTACACTGATTCTGGAATTGTGAACACTTTTGTGGTCCTTCTGTAGTAACTAGTGCTACTCATAAGAAGTCAACATTTTTATACTGCAACTTGAGCATTGTTGTAGCAAACTAGAACAGAATAGTTTTAAATGGATATAAACTCTCGTCTTGAGAGATTGTGTAGTATGGTGGGCCGTGCAGTGATCTAGAAAGCAGGTTGACTAGGTATAGATCAGTGATTCTCAACCAGGGTGTCCCATGATCCTTTCAGGGGTGTTTTGGAGTGCCATTCAGTTTTTAGTACTGTTAAGTGTGCAGGCATGATTTAGAAGATGTACCAGGGTTTTCAAATAGGACTCCATAGTGGTAAAACCATTCTGACCTGTTGTGGTCTGAGTTTCTTGCAGCAGAAGAATTGCTTTATTTTTCTGTAGTTTAAAAAAAAAAAAAAAAGAGTAAAAACTAAGCTGGCGTTTTTCGAGGGATGCCTTGAGTCTAACAGGTTGTGTGCCAGCCAAAGAAGTCTGGTATCATTAGGTACCTTCAGCTTTTTCCACTTCCTCTCACCAACTCCTTCCCTTCCTCTCCTGCCCCCCAAAAACAAACAAGCAAACCCCCAAACAAACAACAAAATGAACTCGTCTGTCTTTGCCTCAACTATAATCAGCTGCATCTTTTCCTTCATGGTATATTTTTTTCTTTATCAGTTTCAAGTAGTATTTTTGTACTTTCTATTTCAGATTTAGCTTTGGAATCGAATCCATCTGATCATCCCAGAGCAAGCACAATTTTCCTGAGCAAATCCCAAACTGATGGTAAGGTTAACGACCTTTTTTCCCCTTTCTGAAAAGGGAGAAAGGAGCATGGTAGAACATTGAAAAACATAACTGGCTATTTTAATTGCACATCAAGTTTAACTTGCTTTGTATTTCAGCTTGCTTGAAAAGGGGCTACTAACACAAGAATTTGTAGGTGTTTATAGAAATGTTTTACCCAGACTATTTCATAATGACAATTTATGTCATTTAACCCTTAACATCATCTTGCCATTTCATTAGAATTTCCTGATATTTAGTATTAGTTTTGGGATTCTACTAGTTTGAAAGAGCAGGGTTGTCTCTTCACAGTAACATTAATCCAACTGAAAGAGATGGTGGTTTTATAACCATGACTTCAAAACAGTCTGCTTGTAAAATGAATCGGCATTAATAAGTTGCATATTTACTGCTTAAATAAGTACAGTAATATCTTGAGGAAATCTTATCCCCTTCCTGACTATTTGTGATTCTTCTGTATTAAAATTCACCTGTAACAAAGTTTAAGTTTGAGGTAACAAATTTAGCTTTCTGTTAGTGGAGATTAGATTTGGATTGTAAAATCTGAACTGTTCTTCATCTTTAATGAAGCTACTTTCATAGGTGTTTTATAAACAAGATTTAAAAAAAAAAAATCTGCTCCTAAGTGGGAAGCTGTTCCTAATGATTTGGGGGGCCTAAGCCATCAATTTCTCTCTCTTCATATACAGTTAGTGTTCAACCCACACCACATACTTGAGTTCCTCTACCAGTGGAGTAGATTAAATTGTAAACAAAACTTTTTCTGTGAGAGATCCAGCCTGGGATCAGTATATAGTTAAATAATGAACCAAGCTGAATATTCAATAGCATTTTATATAATGGTGCATTAATATATCAGCCGCATACCAGATCGGCACCAATAAAAGGAAAACTTATCAGCAATAAGGTTTTTTTGGCTGGCATAACTGATAATGTCACCGATAAATGCCACATGCATGAGTGCAGCTGCAGCATTCACACAGCCAGGAATGCAGCCCAGCAGCTTGGAGAGAAGCCTCCAGCTGGTAAGTCTGTGGGAGGGGGGGAAAGGGGCATGGGGGAGGGAAGGGGTGTGGGGGTACAGATTGAAGCCTCTGTGGTGAGGGAAGAAGTGGAGCAGGGGCAGGCACTGCCCAGCCAGGGCAATGAACACAGCACCAGAGCTGGGAGTGTGATGGAGCTGCAGGGGGGTGGAGCAGCTCCTGCAACTGTGCACACCTCCCAGAGAGGCATGGGAGGGTTATGTGCCCCTCCCCAGATTTTTGCATGGGATGAGGGTGGGCTTCCTGCTGTGGGCTCAGGGCCAGGGGCTGCACCTACCTCTTCCCAGTTGGGGGGCTGGACTGAGTGGGTGGGGGCAGGGTGGGCAGCAACAGTGCTGGCAGGGGTAGATGCAGGGTGGGCTATAGCCACCCCTTCCAACGCTGCTGTTGCCTACCCCACCCATTTGGAGCCCTGCCCTTCCCCGCCCCACTGGGAATAAGCTGGTGCAGCCCTTGGCCCTGGGCATGAAGCAGGCAGTCCACGCTTGCCCTGTGCACGTATCTGATGAGGCACATGCCTCTCCTTGTGGGGTGCATGCATCTGCCCCCTAGCCTCCCTTGTTCCCCAGATGAGCCACCTGCAGCTCCATCTTGCTTCTGGTGCTGGGGTCTCATTCCCCCCCTGACTGGGTAGCCCCTGCCCTTGCCCTTGCCCCACTCCCTCCTTCACCATGGGAGCCTCAATCTGTCCCCCTACCCCACCACGCTCCTTTCCTCCCACAGGCTTACTGGCAGGGTGCTGCTCTTGAAGCTGCCAGGCTGCATTCCAGTAAATCAGCCGTTGAATCGGCATTGACCAATATGGCTGGTTAATAATCAGCCATTGGTATTGGCCAAGAAAATCTTTATTGGCACACCCCTAACTGAATATGCAAATTCACCTGAAAAAGCAGAGAAATATTTTTATCGTTCCTCTGTAAATGTCTGGAATAATAATAAGTTTAAAAACTAGGTGTTTTCAACTTTTTTTGTCTAAAGTGTCTGTATTTTTTGTAGTAATAAACATAATGTTATAAAGGGAAAACTAATGCCATTTGCATTGACAGACAGCTTTAATATTTTTGCTGCCGGTATAGCCTCCCTGAAGAACAGTTAAATTGATAAGTCTGTTAGTTTCAGTGCCACAATTCAGAATCCTATCAATAGTAGTAAAATTTGGTCAGGTCAACTTTGATGTTTGGGAAATAAATATCCAGGCAGCAGAGGCAGGTGTTGGTCATATTTGTGGAAGAGAATACAAAGGGAGGCCTAGAGGAATTAGACATCTATTGAAGGCTGTAGATGAAGTCTAGAGTTGCAAATTTCAGACCCATAACAGGTCTTACTTTTAATTTTTATTTTGAAACTTGATGCAGTGTGAACATGAGTAGTATGATTGTCAGTGTGCAGTTAAGTTAAAACTGTTGAACTAGATGATAGTCTTGCTGGGAACAGTGTAACTTAAATATGGTTCATTATTAAACTGTTCACTAAAACAGATTTTATGGGACTTCTCCATGAGGAGAAAGGGCAGATCCAGTCTAGATTTTACTGGATCTGCTTTACTCTTAAACCTTGTGTGGAGGTGGTAAAATCAGTAACTAGTATGTTGATGCTATCATCAAGACCATACACTTTTTTATTTGGTAGGACTGTCATTTTGACACAAATTTTAAAGTGCTAGTAACTTGGTAGATGTAAGATGATGTAGTCCTGTCTTTTGAAAGCTACCAATTCCAAGTCAGAAGTTGAAAGTTTGGAAACACGGTATCTTTATTATAAAAGCAGAGTGGCTGGACTGGATTATAAAGCAATTTATTTTCTCTAGAACTGTGTGGCCACATCCACACGAGTGTGGACATTTGTTTCCCTGGGACAAAATAGCAGTGGCACGCCTTGTGCCACAGCCAATTGTCCCTGGGGAATACCTGCACCCTCTGGTGCACAGCAGGTTACCCTGGATGGGGTAGGGGAGGCTGGGGCCAGCACTGAGTTGGTCCCAGTAGCCTTACTTGGGGTTCTGGGGGCCTCCTGAGGCTGCAGCAGCAGTGATCTTGCTGCTCGGAGCCTTGCTAGCAGCCAGAGCATGATTCCGCTCAGCCAGGCTAGTTTTGAGTGGTGTGCGCTGCCTCTGCATGCACTGCGCTACTTTTTATTTTTTGCACAGGTTTTTTGACCCCTGAGTATCCCCTGCCCTTGCAGTGCAGAGAACAGCTGAATGTGTGGTATGTGGTGCTGTAGACACATCTGTGGCACTACATAGCGCACAGCTGTGCTCATCTGGACACGGCCTGTTTATGTGAATACCTTCAATACTTCTTTGTTTGGCTATCATAATTCTGTTTACTGCTACGACACAATAGCTGGCTTTTAATTTCTTACTGTTTTTAAGACTGATCCAGTATAGTATGGTAAAACTGCAGTGGTTCCAGCCATCATGCTCATGGATGGAACAGAATTTTGCTCCTTTGCCTAGATGGTTGTCCCCTGCCCTGAATCTTCAGTAGAACAAAGCACTTCACCTTTTTAAACATCTGTATCGTGACAAAATCACATGGCTCTTTGACCTGATACCAGACTGTACATGTGAAGTGAATTTAAATATGGCAAGGCATTGTCCTGGTGTGCAAAACACTGAGAATATAATATATTGTTATGACTTCTGTTATTTTAAATCGAAGCTATGCAAGTACAGTTAAAAAAAAAAACAACAACCCTAATTAGGATTTGAGCTGATGAAACTGCTGTGAACAGTGAAATTTCTTGCCAGTGTGCTTGCAATAAGCTAAGTAGGTAAGGTATCTTGGAAGAGTTACAAGCCACAGACTTTTTAACCTGGATATAAAATACAGATCTGGCACAAGTAGAAATGAAATGCTGTGGTTTGGACAAGCTTGGATGCATGCTATTGTGGCAGTAAGTGGGTTTGTTGTTCAAGCTTCGTGCTTCAGTTATTTTTTATGGTTAAAGTATAAAGAAATTAATCATTGGAAAGTTAATGGAGGGAGCAGTAGATAAAGTGCTAATTGACAGAGCTTGGAAAGCCCACCCCGCTTCACCTCCTTAGTCTAGATCTAAGCTTTTCTTTACCTTCAAAGAAGACACAAGCTATTAAGGAGATACATTAATGGAAAACTCTTACCTGAATGTCAAATTGTCTAGCTTCATTCTCTCCTCTACTTGATATAAAACCATTGTAGAATCTAGGTACTCATTTGTAAAGTGACTGCTTTTTTAGTTAGGTCAATAACTTATTGAGGAATGAGCCAACTCTTTACTCTGTCTACCTAAAACTTAGGTGACTTTTTCCTCCATAGTGTGGTAGTGTCATAAGTATTTGTTGACAAGTATTTCCATCTAAATATGGAGACCAACTACTAGGTGTTATAAGACCCAACTTCAGACCCTAGGGTGTCTTTATTTTACATGTAAGATGAATAATGTCTCAAGTGTAAAGCTTGTATTACAAATTTCTGGCTGTAAATAGTTTTTAATTATGCTCTAAACATTTTTGGTGCTACAGCCCATTATAAGACTGAGAACAATTGAATAATTCAATTTTGAGTTACTGTAAACTGAATTTACACTTTACCAGTTACAGGTGAATCTGAGCTGCAAATTCCCATTTATGTTTTATAAAGCTAATATTTTTCTTGTCCTTCCATCTGAATTTTTTTGTCCCTTTCCCTCTCTTCCCTTTTTAGTGCGTGAGAAGAGGAAGAGTAACCATATCAACCATGTAAGTAAGACAGACTATTAAATATAAATGCTCTTTGTTCTTTTTTCATTGTTCCTTAAGCAATTCAGGTCTAGAAAGAGGTCTTTAAAATTTTACCCCCCTCTCTCACATATTGGTATGTGAAAGATCTATGCCTGCAGGTATGATAGAACAGAACAATGTCACAAGCACAACATTGACACTTTTTTTGCACTTACCTAGTGTGGTAATTATAATAACCAGTTGCAGGGGGGGAAGATTGAGACGTGTGACTTAATGACTCAAAATAAGAAATAAAATCAGGTAAATTTTAAAAAATTTTGGTCTTTAGATTTAAAACTTGAGTCAGTAAATTCTTCCTGTTTAGTGTTGCTATATGAAGGCATTTTTTTAATACCACTAGTCTTCAGTGAAGTGCCTTTCTTAAATGCAATTTTTTTTTGTTAAAAGGAAGTAAAATTTGAGCTGAGGTGGTCAACTAGCAGAAATTATTCTGTATTGTAAAAACATACAAATATGCAAACTGAGAATTTTTTCATCTTGAATGTATGATTGCATTACTGTAAATGCAAATCTTTTTATTTCAATCATTGTTCGTTATCTTTGAACATTTTAAGATCTCTGTCAAATTCCACTTTAGAATTGCTGTCCTGCAGCTCCATGCTTACCTTCAGAAGCATGTTAACATGTAACACACCTCCAAGTGAGTCTGTACATGCAAGGGATGTCACAAGCATTTTAAGGTGTTCTAAGATGGAAAATTGATCAACTATGAAAATATTTATTTTCAAAGGTCTTTGAGTCTTCCTGAATTATTGTACATTTTGGCTCTTGCAGTCATTGTACATTATACAAAAATCATGGTGACTGTAAAAATATAATTAACAGTGCATATCATTTTACATCTGGCAACACCAGCAGCATGAGAGAATTAATGTCATGATAAATGGGCCAAGGGGATGTCTCCTAGTAACTCCCACTGTTTGTTTTTTAAAACTGGGGTTTGTAAAACTACTTGGTGCCCAACAAGTCTAAACATGCTGTTAAAAATGAAACATCATTGTTAATGTAACAGTGTGCATTTTGCCTAGGGTATCTTCAGATATATTTGTTCTGAAATTAAAGTCAATTCTCTCTGCTAAGACCTGGTTAAGGACCAACTCGCTTGTTTTTACTGGAGGACTAAAGAACTAGAATTCGATCTCTGCCTGAGCATCAGCTGAGAAGTCTGAAGGCTATTGGAGCTTTTGCCAAGAGAGCTGTCTTAAGTCTGGAGATATGGCATTGACTAGATGTTACCAAAAACAAATGAGTCTTGATTTTATTATAGAAACAAAGAAATTAAAGGCTGGAAGGGACCTTGAAAGATCACAGAGTAGTTCAACCCTGTTGCTGTGGGCAGGAATACTGCTGAAATCAAGTGATCCCAGCAAGGTGTCTGTCCAGTCCTCTTGAAGACTTCCAAGGTTAGGGACTGCACCACCTCCTTGCAAAGTCTGTTCCAGATTCTGGTCACCCTTACTGTAAAGAAGTTCTTCGTTGCGTCCAACCTGAAACCATCCTCTAACAGTTTATGGTCCCTGCTCCTTGTCTTCCCCTGCGGCGCCCTAATGAACAGTTTTTCTCTTAGCTCCCAATATTCACTCCTTACATACTTACAGATGGCCATCAAGTCTCGACTCAGTCTTCTCCTCCCCAGGCTGACAGTCCCAGATCCCTTAGTCCAAGCTTGTCTGACATATGGCCTGTGGGCCACCATGCAGCCTGCCAAGCCATTTTATCTGGCCTGAGGTCCCTTACTCGGGACTGGAGAGGAGTCCTGGTGCCTGCTCTGCGCTCCATGGCGAGGCAGGCAGGGGCAGCCCACGGGCCCCAGCTGGCAGCGAGAGATGGGGAGCTGCTTACCCCCGCGGGGCCAGACTCATCATGTGAGCCAGCTCCCGCCACCGCTGCCTCGAGGGCTGTGTGGCATGGGGCTGCCCCATCTGTGCCTGACTGGACAAGCTGGGGACAGCACCTGCAATTTCTCCTCTGGCTCC